>NC_059164.1:24694590-25319590 GCF_019923935.1 Bubalus bubalis | reverse complement strand
TGTTGGCCTTAAAGCATGTGCTGATTCTTCAATTATAAAATCACCATGTATGACAGACCAAGGAAGAGCTCATGGAGCTACGACATTTTACAACAACACCCAAGGGAAGAAGCTCAGGAAGGACCAATGAAATATTTTGCTCTTGAGGTCATGTAGTCCTGTGAATAGGATAATCAGAAACAGTAGATGTTCCTTTATAAAGCAAATCATCTCTCAAGCAAAACCAGATTATTGGGCCCTGAACAAATTGCAAACACAAACTACGACTGTCAGTAGATTCTGAGCTACTCTGTAAACCATAGCATATTTTTATCCCTTTGAGTGATTCCTCCCTGCTAATAAATGTGAAATATTTGGAAAAGAACACTCTTTGAAGTTGAAGCCAATCTCATTGATCTTCTCTCAGAAATGGACCTGCTACACAAACAGCTTTCTCAACTCCAAGGAAATCCCCAATAAAGCAAACGTTTTACCTTATATATGGCAAAACCAATACAATATTGTAAAGTTAAATAAAATAAAATAAAATAAAAAAGAATTTTTCAAGTCCTGATAATTAATATCTCTTCACATTTACATGAAAGACTTTTACAAAAAATCAGTTACTTCTCTTCTGCAAGTTTAAATTCAGGTTCAGATGTAGTTCAGGCAAATAAAATTATGTAAACAAGTCATAAAATAATCTAATTTCCTCATGTCATCCCCATGATGTAAACTTATCAAAATGAGACTAGGCCAAGGTTGAAGAGAGTAAACTCATCAAATTGAGTTAGAAAAGTCTCTCTAGATATATTCAAGATAAACTATGGGAGAAATACTGAAACTTCATCTACAGTAAAACAGTTGTATAGTGAATTTAATTCCCTACACGTTTCTTTCTATTTGTCTTAATAACAAAAAAAGGATTTATGTTTCAATAACCAGAAAAATCCAACATAACATTAAGGTTAGCAGATATTTGGTCCTGTCTGAAATGTATGTAAGACATTGAGTCCACTCAAAAGGTTCTTGAAATTTGGCCTGTCACAAACGTCCATGAACACATTTTGTCCATGCTGAATGGTTTCAGACAGGACCAAATATCAAGGTCCTTTTCACATGCATCAAATGTCTTAAAACATTTTGGACAGGACCAAATTCCAGTAAGGCAAAAGAGCAATAGGTGTAAACAAAAAAGAGAGGAAAAAAAAATTAAAAGGTAGTGATATAAAACAGAGTCAGATCTAAAGATAAAAGCAACAGAACAATTTGTTACACAGCACTCTTTGCATGAATAGAATGGGGCCACTCATTAGCTTTCAACTTTCCAGCAGCAAGTTATAAAAGGAAAAACTGATTGGTTACGGAATTCACAGTTCAGTTCAGTCGCTCAGTCGTGTCTGACTCTTTGCGACCCCATGAACCGCAGCACACCAGGCCTTGCTGTCCATCACCAACTCCCGGAGTCTACCCAAACCCATGTCCATTGAGTTGGTGATTGGCATCCAATCATCTCATCCTCTGCCGTCCCCTTCTCCTCCTGCCCTCAATCTTTCCCAGCATCAGGGTCTTTTCCAATGAGTCAGCTCTTCGCATCTGGTGGTCAAAGTATTGCAGTTTCAGCTTCAACATCAGTCCTTCCAATGAACACCCAGGACTGATATCCTTTAGGATGGACTAACCAGTCCATCTCCTTGCAGTCCAAGGGACTCTCAAGAGTCTTCTCCAACACCACAGTTCAAAAGCATCAATTCTTCGGCACTCAGCTTTCTTTATAGTCCAACTCTCACATCCATACATGACCGTTGGAAAAACCATAGCCTTGACTAGACGGACCTTTGTTGGCAAAGTAATGTCTTTGCTTTTTAATATGCTATCTAGGTTGGTCATAACTTTCTTTCCAAGGAGTAAGTGTCTTTTAATTTCATGGCTGCAATCACCTTCTGCAGTGATTTTGGAGAAGGTATAAATAAAGTCAGCCACTGTTTCCACTGTTTCCCCATTTATTTGCCATGAAGTGATGGGACCAGATGCCATGATCTTCGTTTTCTGAATGTTGAGCTTTAAGCCATCTTCTTCAGTCTCCTCTTTCACTTTCATCAAGAGGCTCCTTAGTTCTTCTTCACTTTCTGCCATAAGGGTGGTGTCATCTGAGGTTATTATATTTCTCCCGGCAACCTTGATTCTAGCTTGTGCTTCCTCCAGCCCAGCATTCCCCATGATGTACTCTGCATATAAGTTAAATTATGACCCAGATAATCACGATGGTGTGATCACTCACCTAGAGCCAGACATCTGGGAATGTGAAGTCAAGTGGGCCTTGGGAAGCATCACTACGAACAAAGCTAGTGGAGGTGATGGAATTCCAGTTGAGCTATTCCAAATCCTGAAAGATGATGCTGTGAAAGTGCTGCACTTAATATGCCAGCAAATTTGGAAAACTCAGCAGTGGCCACAGGACTGGAAAAGGTCAGTTTTCATTCCAATCCCAAAGAAAGGCAATGCCAAAGAATGCTCAAACTACCGCACAACTGCACTCATATCACATGCTAGTAAAGTAATGCTCAAAATTCTGCAAGCCAGGCTTCAGCAATACATGAACCATGAACTTCCAGATGTTCAAGCTGGTTTTAGAAAAAGCAGAGGAACCAGAGATCAAATTGCCAACATCTGCTGGATCATCGAAAAAGCAAGCGAGTTCCAGGAAAACATCTATTTCTGCTTTATTGACTATGCCAAAGCCTTTGACTGTGTGGATCACCATAAACTGGAAAATTCTGAAAGAGATGGGAATACCAGACCACCTGACCTGCCTCTTGAGAAACCTATATGCAGGTCAGGAAGCAACAGTTAGAATTGGACATGGAACAATAGATTGGTTCCAAATAGGAAAAGAAGTACGTCAAGGCTGTATATTGTCACCCTGCTTGTTTAACCTATATGCAGAGTCCATCATGAGAAACATTGGGCTGGAGGTGTTCCTAAAATAGAATCAAGCTGTTTGGAATAAACTCAATATATTCTGATACAAAGACTAGAAAGGTATGCTATCCTTATTGTCTTCATCAACTAGACACCATGGAATACAGTAAGCATCACCTATGTAATATACAAAATGGAGGATTTTGCAGCACTCATAACAGGCTAACATATCAAATAACCAACTGGACTTCAGTGCTTCTTTCTTTTTTTTTTGGTAACTGACATAATATATGCAACATAGGACTGTATATAGTGGGAAAATAACACTGGAGGCAGAATAAGGCAAACACAGATTTCAGTTCTGGCTTTGCCAGGAAATCTGTTACCTTGGGAAGTCGCTTCAATTCTCTGGCATACCATTCCTTAGTCTGTAAAATAGCAAGTCTAAGCTTCATTTCTAAGGTTCTTTCCCGCTCATAGTTTCTCTATGCTTCTAAGAAAGAAACCACGTGATTTACAGCAAACTTGAGAGTCAGTAAGAATAAAACATCTTTCACTCTCACTGTCGGCAAAGTCATTTTGCAACAAAATGAGACAAAGTAGTCTCTTTAGAATAAAACAAACTGTCCCCATATCTTACTTGGTAAAACATGAACATAACTGAGACTCTTTTATGCCTATCGTTTATAAATAGGTGCACCCACATTATTAACAATTATGTGTGGGTCTTTATGGCATCAACTCACAAGAACCAGTAATTTTTCAGTTTTTACAAGTAGACACACTCCAGTGTTCCAGAGTTTCTACCTCGCAAAGACAGGTTGATCCTGAGTTCACTGAAGTTTGGGCAAGAACTTAAAATGAAACTGCTATGAAAAATGAACTAATATTTTATGGACACAAACTACAGAAAACATATTTTTCTGGGCATTGTAAGAAATGTAAATAAACACACGTTGAACAATATTGGGAACTTCAAAGTCTCTTTCACTCACTCTGGTAGAATAGTTTTTGAAATTATTCATTTAATTTTTTTAAATTCATTTTTCATTGTGATAACAATGGTTTCAACATTTTATAAATTTCACATGCACACTCTATGCTCATGTTTGTATGCCCTACAGCGTGATCACCACCAAACATCTAGTTTCCATCTGTCACGTGACAGCTGATCTCCTTTACCATTTTACTTTTCCCCAAGGTCCTTCCCTTCTGATAACCACTGCTCTGCCTCTGTATCTACAGGTTTGTTCATTTTTTTGTTTCTTTTTTTCCATATATAAGTAAAATCTTACAGTATTTGTCGTTCTCAGTCTGACTTACTTTACTTAGCACAATGCCCTCTATTCATGGAGGGTGGGCATGAGGCCCATCCATGTTGTTGCAAATGGCAAAACTTCATCTTTTTATAGCTGAGTAGTATCACAACTATTGTGTTGTGATAAGTATGTGCGTGTATGTGTATTACATCTTCTTTATCCATTTACCTGTTGATGGGTAATGTAAGTTGTTCCCATATGTTGGCTTTTCTAACAGTGCTGCAGTGAACACAGGACTGCATGTGTCTTTTTGGATTAATGTTTCCCTATCTTTAGGATAAATATCCAGAAGTGAAATTGCTAAATCAAATGGTAGTTCTGTTCTTAATTTTTTGAGGAATCTCCATACTGGTTTCCACAGTGGCTACACCAACTTACCCTGCCACTATCCATGGCATGTAAGGATGCCAAGAAAAGGATGGTTCCCTTTTCTCCACATCCTTGCCAACACCTGTTCTTGCTTTTTCTGATAATAGCCATTCCAGTGCTTATAAGTGATACCTCACTTACCACATTGTGCATTTAACATAGTGCTAGACTTCAGGAAGTGCCAACACACTCCAGTGTTCTTGCCTGGAGAGTCCCAGGGATGGAGGAGCCTGTGGGCTGCCGTCTATGGGGTCGCACAGAGTCAGACACGACTGAAGTGACTTAGCAGTAGCAGCAGCAGACTTTCATAAACAGTCATAAACATGAACACATCTCCAAAATACAAATTAATGCAAATGAAAATCCAATGATTTAATTTGATTTTGTTTAACTGAAAAGATAAAATAATGACAGGAAACCCTTTTTCATCTGTGTAACATCTGTCTGAGTCCTTTGCATTTTTAATTCCATAGACTACATTGCAATTACACTGTAACAGCTTGAGAAAACACTGCTGGATGGTCAAAGTATTTGACATGAGAGAAGCATATTACCTCATATATTAAAGCTAAACCTCTTATCTCAAATATGGAAAAGGGGGAAAACATGGAATTTTTTATTGCTAGTTTTCCTATAGTGGATGTAGTCCATGGGTAAAGACCCTAGAAAGAAACAAGCTGGGCTACAGGCACCCAATAGGAGATTTTCTATGTTCTACAGATGTGACTTAAGAACATCTGTTCTTAATACACGTTGCAGTGGCCCTAATCCCTCTCACGCTTCACCTCTAGCTCAAGGTTGCTGTTTAGTGGCTAAGTTGTTTCCAACACTTTTGCAACCCCATGGACTGTAGCCCACAAGGTTCCTCTGTCCATGGAATTTCCCAAGCAAGAATACTGGAGTATGGTTGCCATTTCCTTCTCCAGAGGATCTTCCCAACCCAGGAATTGAACCCATGTCTCCTCATTGGCAGGCATATTCTTTATCACTGAGGCCCCAGGGAACCCCCCTAATTCAAGGTATTTGATTTCACCTTTAGTTCTTGGAATCTGGAGAGATACAGGCAGAAAACTTTCAGCTACAAATGAAATGAAAATGCTTCTGTTTATCCTATCAAGTCAGTTTATTTTAGTACAATGCTAATCAATATTCAACTTCTTGGCCCAGCTTTAATTCCCCTATTTCCTATAAATCACTCTTATACCTCAGGATGTCTGCCTTTGTCATGTCAAACATCAGTTCCCCTCAACTCTGGCCTTTGGGTTGGTTTTCCTAACTCAGACCAAGTCCCCTCATTTGGACAGTCTTTCCTACATCTCTGGATCACTTAAGACTAAAATTTTGGAATTTTTCTAGCAAACAGAAAAATAATCAATTTTTACATGCATCTTGTCATAATCATCCTCTCTAATAAAACCTGCTAAAGTTCACAGTTGTCCAATAAATTGGTTGAGTAAAATAAAGGTAGGCATCTTGCTTACAAATCTAAAAAAAGTGAATAAAAGTTATCATGTAATTCCAGCTGAGCTATTTCAAATTCTAAAACATGATGCTGTTAAAGTGCTGCGCTCAATATGCCATCAAATTTGGAAAACCAAAGGGCTGTAAAAGCTCAGTTTTCATTCCAATCCCAAGGAAAGGCAATGGCAATGTTCAAACTGTCACATAGTTGCATTCATTTCACTCATTTCACAGGTTAGCAAGATTATGCTCAAAATCCTTCAAGCTAAGCTGTAGCAGTACGTGAACAAAGAACTTCCGTATATACAAGCTGGATTTAGAAAAGAAAGAGGAACCAGAGATCAAATTGTCAGCATCCACTGGATCATAGAAAAAAGCAAGGGAATTCCAAAAAAACATCTATTTCTGCTTCATTGACTATAATAAAGTGACTGTGTGGGTCACAACAAATGGTGGAAAAATCTTAAAGAGATAGAAATACCAAATCACCTTACCTGTCTCCTGAGAAGCCTGTATGCAGGATAAGAAGTAACAATGAGAACCAGATATGGAACAACAGATTAGTTCAAAATTGGGAAAGGAGTATGTCAAGGCTATTTATTGTGACCCTGCTTATTTAACTTAAATGCAGAGTACATCATGCCAAATGCAAGGCTGGATGAATCACAAGCTGGAATCAAGACTGCTGGGAGAAATATCAACAACCTCAGATATGCAGATGACCTGATTCTGAGAAAGACTGAAGGCAGGAGGAGAAGAGGGCAACAGAGGATGAGAAGGTTGGACGGCATCACAGACTCAGTGGACATGAGTTTGAGCAAACTCAGGGAGATAGTGAAGGACAGGGAAGCCTGGCATGCTGCAGGTCATGAGGTACCAGAGTCCGACATGACTTAGGGACTGAACAACAAAACAGACTGAAAGTTTGCTATCACACCAAAGAAATGTTTCCATTAGTAGATACTCACATACTTCTACATATGGTTATGGATATAGACTCGTGTTCACCAATCACTATCAGTGAAACACTAGGTAAATTTATTGAACTGCTCTGAACCTCAGTTTTCTCATTTATAAAATGTGAAATATAACTGTAGCTTTTTCACAGGATTGATGGGACATATAAATCAAATCATGTTGAAAGCCTTGGGGCTTCCCTGGTGGCTCAGCAGAAAATAACCCACCTACCAATACAGGAGACACAGGTTCAATCCCTGTGTCAGGAAGACTCTCTGGAGAAGGAAATGGCAACCGACTCCAGTATTCTTGCTTGAAAAATCCCATGGACAGAAGAATCTGGCAGGCTACAATCCATGGAGTCTCAAAGAGTCAGAAAGTACTTAGCAACTAAATGCTGGTTATTGTACCTCATCTGTAAGATATACCTATGTTTTTAAGAACACTAATGTCTCTCCTTTTTGCCTCTCAAATTTTCTACTCATTTACATACCATCCCTTAATAAAAATAAGATCAACTCTCCATATTAAAAAGCAATAACATCTTATTCATATAATACTGCTAAGGTGAACTTTGTGTTTTCTTCTCGACTAAAAGTGCAGCAAATAATTTATACTGATTTACACAATGTTGAGTCTGTATTTTTTTGGGGGGGCAGCAATTCAGGGTTTATATAAATAGAAAGAGAAGGAAGAAAGAAGAAATAAAGTTGACATGAATTTCTCTTAGAATAGGATTATGTACACTTACCCATGCTCATAATTCATTGTCTAGTTTCAAGTGAGCAGTCAGACACCTAGTTGAACTTAGTACAGGACTATGCATGCTAAGTCACTTCAGTCGTGTTCAACTCTTTGCAATCCCATGGACTATAGCCTGCCAGGCTCCTCTGTCCATGGGATTCTCCAGGCAAGAGTACTGGAGTGGGTTGCTATTCCCTTCTCCAGGGCATCTTCCCAACTCAGGGATTGAACCAGCATCTCTTATGTCTCCTGCATTAGTAGGCAGGTCCTTTACCACTAGCACCACCTGGGAAGCCCGAGTACAGGACTCCATCAGACAAATCTGAGTTCATACATGACCTCCATCACTTATCAGACCTTAAGGAAATCACTTAGCTTTCCTGAGTATCTATTTTCACATAGACAAATAAAGATAGTAGTTATTCTTATGAGATTGTTGTGAGGATTACAGTAAACACTTGGCATCTACGAGGCATTTGATAAACACTAGTTCTCTTTCCACACTATATCAATTATGACAATAAATGGTAAAATAAGAAACAGGCAAATGGAGATCCTCAACCAGATATAAATATACCTTAAACATAACTTCTTTATGTTATGATTATTATTTACTATATAAAATCGGTAAAACAGTCAATCTTCAGTGCTGGTTTTTTTTTTGTTTGTTTGTTAAATTAACTCTATTGAGACTTGCCTTATGGCCCATTATTTATCTTTGCATGACTTATAAAACATTTTTGTTAAACTCTCTACTATGATGGTGGTTTTTCAATTTGTGCTAGTAATTCTGTGAGTTTTTGCTTTATATATTTCAGGGATTTGTTATTGTGTTTATATGAATTTCCCTGAAGGAGCAAATGGCAACCCACTCCAGTATTCTTGCTTGGAGAATACCATGGACATTTTCTGGGTAAAATTAAGCTTTTCATTATATATGATATAGTTTCTCTCTAATAATTCTTGCTTTCTTAAGACTATTTCTTCCTGATGTCATTTGAACAGTATATTTCTCTGCTTAATATATATACTTGGTATATATTTTGTTGTCTTTTACTTTCAACTTTTCTATACCATTAGGCTTTAGATATCTCCAGGGTATATCAGATAGTCAGGTTTTATAAATCCAGTAAAATAATACTGCCTTATTAATGAGTTCATTCTGCTTACTTCTAATATTATTATTAATATGCTCACATTTATTTCTACTATCCTTTTACATACATTTCATTTCCCTGTTTTCCTCTCTTTATTTTTATTCCCTATTCATTTATGTTACATTGATTGGGCTTTTGTCCCCCCTACTAGTTTGCAAGTTGTATACTCATATTTGTTTTAGTGGCTACCCTATTTAGAAAAAAAAAAAAAAAAGGCAGCTTTACTGAGATAAATTCACAAGCCATAAAAGTCACCCATTTCAGGAATATAATATTCAAAGACTTAGTATCAAGGAGTTGTACAACCATCACAACAATCTAAATTTAGCACATTTCTATCACCTCAGGAGAAACACTGTTCCCTTTACCAGTCACATCCCATCCCTTAGAGGCCCTAATCCCTGTTAACCACTAGTCTATGTTCTGCCTTTTAAAATTCACTTACTGTTGGTAGACATTAGCCTGAAGCGTTCAACCACCAGATCAACTAGAACCTAAGAAATGCTGACCTTTTTTGAACTCTGGCACTTCAATCAACTGTCTTGACCTGTCAACCTCTGTCCCCGTTCTATGCTGAATTTTCTTGCTCAAGCCCCTTCATGAATGTGCACACACTGTCCAAGCCTTCATGAACATGTATATACCTTAATTTAAAACATCCCCAATTTTCTTGTCTAGAGAAGCTGCCTTGGGAAACATCCCTTGTGTTCTTTTTACTTGCAAGTAATAAATCCTTCCTTCTACTGAAAATAAAATAAAATAAAATTTTCCTATTGTTGACATTTCATTTCATCTTAGTCAAAAGGCAGAGATATGATTCTTGACATTTCAAATAATTAGAATTATGCAATATATAGTATAGTCCTTTGTGACTAGTTTCTTTCACTTAACATAATGTTTTCACTCAGCATGATGAAAAAGTTCATCCATATTATAGCCATTCCTTTTTATGCCCCAATAATATTTCATCATGGGCTTCCCTGGTGGCTCAAATGGTAAAGAAACTGCCTGCAGTATAGAAGCGATTCAATCCCTGGGTTCGATCCCTGGGTCAGGAAGATCCCCTAGAGAAGGGAATGGAAACCCACTCCAGTATTCTTGCCTAAAGAACCCCACAGACAAAGGAGCCTGGCAGTCTATGGTCCATGGGGTCTCAAAGAGTCGGACATGGCTGAGTGACTAAGACAACAGTATTTCATCGTATGGATATAAAACATCTATTCATTACATGATGGAGATTTAGATTGTTTCCACTTTTTTACTATCATGAATAATGCTTCTAGGAACATTTATGTACAAGTTTTTATGTGGATATGTCTATTTCTCTTATGTATAGGCCTACAAGTTTAATTGCTGGGTCATATGCAGATGGGAATACCAGACCACCTGACCTGCCTCTTGAGAAACCTATATGCAGGTCAGGAAGCAACAGTTAGAACTGGACATGGAACAACAGACTGGTTCCAAATAGGAAAAGGAGTACGTCAAGGCTGTATATTGTCACCCTGCTTATTTAATTTATATGCAGAGTACATCATGAGAAACGTTGGGCTGGAAGAAGCACAAGCTGGAATCAAGATTGCCGGGAGAAATATCAATAACCTCAGATATGCGGATGACACCACCCTTATGGCAGAAAGTGAAGAGGAACTAAAAAGCCTCTTGATGAAAGTGAAAGAGGAGAGTGAAAAGGTTGGCTTAAAGCTCAACATTCAGAAAACAAAGATCATGGCATCTGGTCCCATCACTTCATGGGAAATAGATGGGGAAACAGTGGAAATAGTGTCAGACTTTATTTTTTTGGGCTCCAAAATCACTACAGATGGTGATTGCAGCCATGAAATTAAAAGACGTTTTCTCCTTGGAAGGAAACTTATGACCAACCTAGATAGCATATTCAAAAGCAGAGACATTACTTCACCGACAAAGGTCCATCTAGTCAAGGCTATGGTTTTTCCTGTGGTCATGTATGGATGCGAGAGTTGGACTGTGAAGAAAGCTGAGAGCTGCAGAATTGATGCTTTTGACCTGTGGTATTGGAGAAGACTCTTGAGAGTCCCTTGGACTGCAAGGGGATCCAACCAGTCCATTCTAAAGGAGATCAGCCCTGGATGTTCTTTGGAAGGAATGATGCTAAAGCTGAAACTCCAATACTTTGGCCACCTCATGCAAAGAGCTGACTCATTGGAAAAGACTCTGATGCTGGGAGGGATTGGGGGCAGGAGGAGAAGGGGACGACAGAGGATGAGATGGCTGGATGGCATCACCGACTCAATGGACGTGAGTTTGTGTGAACTCCGCGAGTTGGTGATGGACAAGGAGGCCTGGTGTGCTGCGATTCATGGGGTCGCAAAGAGTCGGACACGACTGAGCGACTGAACTGAACTGACTGATGCAGATAGTATAGTTAACATTTTAAAGAACTGAAACATTGTTTTCCAAACAGGTTATACCATTTTCACAGTTTCACAGCAACATATGAAGGGTCTAATTTCTCAGTCTTGCCAACACTAACTCCTGTCCTTATGATTATGACAGCGGAAGTGGGCTCAAGTGGTATCTCATTGTAGTTTCAATTTGCATTGTCCCACAGTTAATAATGTTGATCATCTTTTATGTGTTCATTGGCTACACATTTTTTCATTAGATTAAAAATGAAAAATACTTTGTCCATTCTTAATTGGATAGTCTTTTACATTGAGTTCTAAGAATTCTACATATTCTGGATACAAGAATCTCTTCAGATATTTGGAACACAAGTATTTTCCTTCTTCAGTGGGTTGTGTTGTAATCTTGATAGTGTCCTTTAAGGCACACAATTTTTTACTTTGATGATGTCCAATTTACCTTATTATTTGTAGATTTATGGTCATAATTAAGAAACCATTGCCTAATCCTAAATCAAGAAAATTTACTCCTAAGTTTAAGAGTTCTATGGTTTTAGCTCTTACATTTAAGTCTACAGGCCATTTTGAGTCATTTTTGTGTATTATATGAGATAGGGGTCTAATTTCATTCTTTATATGTAAATATCCAGCTGTTCTCACACTATTTGTTGAAAATATCCAGCTGTTCTCACACTATTTGTTGAAAGATTCCCATTTCCTCATTGAACTCTTGCAGCACCCTTATTGCAAAAAGTTTAACTGCAAATATGTGAGTTAATTTCTAGACTCTATATTCTATTCCACTGATCTATATGTCTGACTTTTTGCAAGTACCATGCTGCCCTGATTACTACAGTTTTTACCATAAGCTTTGAAATTAGGAAGCATGGATCTGCCAATTTTATTCTGCAACTTTAAAACTGTTTTGGCTATACAAAGTCTCTTGTTTCTTATATGAAATTTAGGATGATCTTGTCGATTTTCTGAAAAAGAAAGCCAGATGTATAGGAATTATGTTCTATTTATTGATTCATTTAGGGAGAGTAACAAGTGGTCTGTGGATGGTGACTAGAGGCATGAGAATAACAGCGTCACCTAGGATGTTATAGCCCAAGAATCTGCGAATGAGATTTTACCTGGTAAAAAAGGATATTTACAGATAGAATTAAGGATCTTGAGACAATATCATCCTGGATTATCCAACTGGGCCTTTAATACAATCACAAGTACTCTTTATAATACATAGAAAAAACACAGCCATTCAGAAGTGAAGGACATATGAATATGTAAATAGATATTAGAGTTATGTAGCCACAAGCCCTGAGTTGCCTGGAGCAAAAGGCAAAGAAAAGAAGAAAAAAAGGAGGATTGTCTTCTATAGACTTCAGAAGGAGTGCTTGCTGTTCTGTCAACACCTTGATTTTGAACTACTGGACTCTAAAATTGTGAGAGAACGTGTTTCTGTAGTTTTAAGCCACCATGTTTGTGGTAATATGTAATTTCCGCCATAGGAAACTAACCCAGAGAGTACTGTCATCTTAACAGTATACAGTTTTCCCAGTAAACATGTAAGGATATGAGAGTTGGACCATAAAGAAGGCTGAGTGCTGAAGAACTGATGCTTTCGAATTGTACTGGAGAAGACTTCTTGAGGGTCCCTTGTATGGCAAGGAGATCAAACCAGTCAATCCCAAAGGAAATCAACCCTGAAGTCATTAGAAGAACTGATGCTGAAGCTTTAATACTTTAGCCACCTGATGTGAAGAGCCAATTAATTGGAAAAGACTGATGCTGGGAAAGATTCAGGGCAAGGTGTGGGGGGGAGGGGATAAGATCGTTGGATGGCAACACTGACTCAATGGACATGAGTTTGAGCAAACTACGGGAGATAGAGGACAGGGAAGCCTGATGTGCTGCAGTCTATGGGGATGCAAAGAGTTGAATATGACTTAGTGCCTGAACAACAACAAATTCATGAATATGGAATGTCTTTCCATTTATTTATCTATTATCTTCAGTTTCTTTCAGTGTTTTGTAGTAGTTTTCACTACACAAGACTTGCATTTCTTTTAAATTTAAATCTTAGGTATATTGTTCTTTTGGATGCTGTTGTAAATTGAATTATTTTCATATCATTTTCAAATTGTTATGCTATGCTATGCTAAGTCACTTCAGTCATGTCCGACTCTGTGTGACCCCACAGATGGCAGCCAACCAGGCTTCCCTGTCCCTGGGATTCTCCAGGCAAGAACACTGGAGTGGGTTGCCATTTCCTTCTCCAATGCATGAAAGTGAAGTTGCTCAGTCATGTCTGACTCTTAGTGACCCCAAGGACTGCAGCCTACCAGGCTCCTCCGTCCATGGGATTTTCCAGGCAAGAGTACTGGAGTGGGGTGCCATTGCCTTCTCCGTTCAAATTGTTATTGTGTATTTAAAATAAACCAATTTTTGTATATTAATCTTGTATCTTACAACCTTACTGAACTTGTGTTCATTCTTCCAGTATTTTTCTAATTTCTTAGAATTGTTTATATACAAGATCATGTCATCTGTTCAAAGAGTTTTATTTTTTCCTTTTTATAACTAGATACCTTTTATTTCTTTTATTGCCTAATTGCTTTGGATAGAACATGCAGTTCAGCGTTTGACAAAAGTGGAGAGAGTACATATTCTTGTCTTATTCCTGATCTTAGGAGGACAGTTTTCTGGCGTTCACCATCAAGTATGATGTTAGCTGTGGGTTTTTCATTATGTGCCTTTTGTAAGTCTACAGAAGTTCCCTCTCTTAGTTTGTTGTGTGCTTGTATCATGAAAGGGTATTTGGTTTATCAAAAGCTTTTTCTATGTCTATTGAGTTGATTGTGTGATTTTTGTCCTATAAAAGGTCTAATTTTTGTGTGTGCTAAACTAACCATGAATTCCTGGAATAAGTTCCATTTGGCCTTGCTGTATAGTCTTTATTCCTTTTGTATATTGCTGGATTAAGTTTGTTAACACTTTGTTGAGGATTCCTCTTCTCTATAGGAAATATTGATCTATTATTTCCTTTTCTCACAAGGTCTTCTCTGGTTTTAGTATTAACACTGGCCACACAGACAAAACTGGGAAATAGAACCTTCTCATCTACTTTTTGAAAGAGTTTGTGGGGAGCTGGTATTAATTCTTTAAAAGTTTGGTAGAATTCACCTGTGAAGCCATTTAGAGGCCTAGACTTTTCATTAGATACAACTTTTAAATTATCAATCTCTTTTCTCAGAAGTACAGTCAGATTTTCTACCTCTTGGGTTAGTTTCAGTAGTTTGTATCTTTCTAGAAACTTGTGTATTTCATGTATGTTGTCTCATTTGTCAGTGTACAGTAATTCAAAGGTATTCCTTGTAATTAAAAACAAATTCTGTAGAGTAGTAGTGAAGTCCTCTCTTTTTTCTTTCTGATTTTAGTAATTTTTCTCTTGCCTTTCTTTTTCTGTAGGCCAAGTAATGACTTATCAATATATTGATGTTTTCAAAGATTTTGAAATTCGGTTTTGTTAATTTTCTCTTTTCTATTTTGTTTCTTTCCACTCTACCATTTTTAATATCCTTTTTCTTGTTGTAGTTATAGTTTCTTCTCTTTTTTTCCAGTTTCTTACCATGGACAGTTATTTTGCTATCTTATTTTAAATAAAAGCTTTTATAGATAAAATTTCCTCTAAGCACTTCTTTAGCTGCATGTTTGCTCTAGAACAATTTCCACATACTTCCAATGGTTGTTTTTCTCGATTTTCACCAATTATAATTTTTTCACTAGGGAGTGGGTCCACAGAGCTCAACAAAAGAGTATTTCTGAAGTGCTTCATCATTTTACAGCAATAAATGAGCCAGGAAGTATGGTTTAATTATCAAGATGAATGCTAATTAATCAAGTGTAAGGAAAGGAATATGGCAATTGCATACTACTAAGGTTGCAACTTCACTAATCCACTCTTGTCTAAAGGAATATGAGCTTATTTACCAGAACTATGGTTCCCAGTCAAGTTCTAGACATTTTTTTCAAATCACTTTTAGTGCTGAAGCCTGAATATGCAATTTAAGGTTTAGTCAGCTGAAAGAATTCTCACAGCAAGAGCTAAAGTCTTCATTTTTTATCCCCAAACTATGTCTTATCTAAGTATCTCTAAAAGCAGAGCAAGAGCTAAAGTTTGTACTTCATTTTTTATCCCCAAACTACGTCTTATCTAAGTATCTCTAAAAGCAGATGCTATCACTGGAAACACTGCTTTTACCATACAACTAAAACTCTACTAGGTTACTGCTGTTACTGTTCAGTTGCTGAGTTGTGTCTAGTTCATTGTAATCCCATGGAGTGCAGCCTACCAGGCTTCCCTGTCCTTTACTATCTCCCAGAGCTTGCTTAAATTCATGTCCATTGAGTGATACCATCCAACCATCTCATTCTCTGTTGTCCGCTTCTCTCCTTGCCTTAATCTTTCCCAGCATGAGGGTTTTCTCCAATAAGTTGGTTCTTCACATCAGGAGGCCAAAGTATTAGAGCTTCAGCATCAGTTCTTCCAATGACTATTCAGGGTTGATTTTCCTTTAGGACTGACTGGGTTGATTTCCTTGCTGTCCAAGGGACTCTCAAGAGTCTTCTCCAGTATCACAATTCAAAAGCATCAGTTCTTTGGCTATAATCTATTAGGTTACAGCTGAAAAAAAATGAAAGAATAACTAACTGCTTCATTTCATTTCCCTCTTGTGTGCCTCAATTTCAGGATAGAGAAGACCCTTGCTAGTAGCTTAAGGAGATGAATAAAGAAAAGTGGACAGCGTGAAGGTAAGAGTGGCACAGTATTGAAGCAAGATTCTAGAGAAGGAAACTCAGGATAAAAATCCTGGAACACATGTATACCTGTGGCGGATTCATTTTGATATTTGGAAAAACTAATACAATTATGTAAAGTTTAAAAATAAAATTAGAAAAAAAAAATTCCTGGCATCAGTTAACATTAACCTTTGAACTCAAACAAGGTTTTCAAATGCGAATGAGCCAATCGTGAATGCTCTTGAACTAATAAATCAGTAAATTTAATAATCTATAAAAAGTGAGATGACAAACTAAAATTTGGAGGTTAAATATAAATGTTTCAAAAGTTGGTGAAAATGTGATAGAGAGTGCATTTGAGATAAATAAAAGGCTTCAAGGACAGCAGTGAAGATATGGCTAAGCTTAAAATAATATGAATTTGCTTGACATTCATTTGCATGCTTTTGTCACATCATACGGTATTACAGAGCAACCCAGAAATGGAGACAAAGAAGTGTTAGAGATTTTCCTGAGCAACTGGCTAGAATTCCAAACAAAAGCAATCCGGGATTGACCAGCTGTGGATACTAAAGCAAGAAAAACAAAAGGGAGCTGAAGCTGATGCAGAGAGCATAGAGGCACCACAGAATACAGATAATGGGCAGAGGCGTTATCTGTATGCTCAGAACAGATAATAAGCATATTGACTGAAAGTGAGAGCACAAATATTTGGACCAATGATAAGAGAATTCGAAACAAGAAAAGATTCAAAGGCAATTTTTTTTTTTCCTGGAGATGCCTAGAAGATGAGAAAAGCTGATGATAACCGGAATTGGTAGTTTTGCACTTTTCAGATTCAGTGGCCTAATTCTAAAGAATTCATCCTCCTTGCAGACCACCTGGGACTTAGCTGGTGCCCTGGCTAGTTCTCAGAGGAGGCTTGAGTCAGATTTTCGTATTTGGGGCTTAAGTTGTCCTAATTTCCCACATGCTGAGCTCATCTGTGTCAAGTCATTTCTGGGTTTCAGTACAATGTCACACTGCCTGCTTTCTGCACAGCCAGACAGTGCAACATGAAAGTGAGGAATGTTAACTTTCTATGGGGAAACTCTGACTAAGGGGAAGTGGCAGTCATAAGGTGCTAGGTAGATACTTATCCCTTTCTTTGTCCCTTTGGTTGATATGTTCAATTATGGTTTTTCCCTTGCAATCACTGCAAAACAGTTCTGCATGCCAGAAGAACACACCTACTGAGTACTCTATTTTTCTACAGCTGGCTAAAAAAGGTGGTTAGTGAAATAACCCATTATATTTCATTGCTTTCTATCTCTCCTTGTTTTACTATCATTTTTCCACCACATCATTGACCTTAAACTTGTACTTCCTCAATAAAGATTTATGATCCTTGCCTTTGGCTCTAATTTTCAAAGAACTTAGGTTGTCATGAAGTTCTAGTGGGAGAACTATCATGATAAACATGGAAAGAATCATAATGCAGGAAAGTGAAAGTGAAAGTCGCTCAGTTGTGTCCAACTCTTTGTGACCCCATGGATTTAGCCCACCAAGTTCCTCTGTCCATGGAATTCTCCAGCAAGAATACTGGAGTGGGTTGCCATTCCCTTCTCCAAGGGATCTTCCCGACTCAGAGATCGAACCCAGTTCTCCCACATGGCAGGCAAATTCTTTACCAACTGAGCCACCACGGAGTGCTAATGCAGGAGGATCCTATTAATCAGATAGAAATTCTATTAATCAAATTCTGAAGGCAGAAGAAATGGACTTGGAGATATAAAATGACTTCGAGACAGAACTAGAGCAATGGCAACTCTCAAAGTGGTAGGGAAATATGGTACTGTTTAAAAGAAAAGCTGAAAAAATAATTTCAGAGACACTGAGTTGAATTGGTTTTAAACAAAGTGCAATCACAGTTCGAAGGCACAATAATTGTAGTATTATGAAACACAGAAAATTACTTAAAAGAACATGCATATGCATACATATACAAATGACTTCAGACACATCAGATAAAAATGTTATTTTTGTGCTCTTTAATAAATATTTTAAAATCAATTTTCTTTAGTTCATGATTCATCAAACATTTACTTGGGTTCTTTATGGGCCATTTCCTCTTTTAATATGCTGAAAGCAGACAAAAGTAACTAAATTCTGTACATTAAAGACAGTAAGTGCTATGGGGAAAATAGAACAAGATAAGGAAAATCAGGACCCTTGGGAGATGGTGATGGAGGGATGGAAATTTCTAATTGTAAGTAAAAAAAATTTTCAAAATGTGAAGTATTGAGGCAGTGGATATCAAAAGGAGAAAAACCATAGGTGGAAAACACAGCTCCTGTGAAGGCCTGAAGTAGGAATAACATTTTTAAGAAATAGCATGGAGGCGAGGTTGGCTGGAGAGCAAGTAGCAGGGACAGAGGTGGGAACAGATCAGTCAATAATGAAAGAGCCAGATCCCAGACAGCTTTGTGGGTCACTGTGAGCATGATGGCTGCTAACTTTAAGGAAAACTGGGAACCACTGTAGAGTTTAGAGAAAGGCCATAGGGTAATTTCTGTGTGTGTGCTTAGTCGCTCAGTCATGTCCAACTCTTTGAGACCCCACGAATTGCAGCCCACCAGGCTCCCCTGTCCATGGGGTTCTCCAGGCAAGAATACTGGAGTGGGTTGCCATGCCCTTCTCTAGGGGATCCTCTCGACTCAAGGATCGAATCCAGGTTTCCCGAATTGCAGGCAGATTCTTTATCATCTGAGCTACCAGGGAAGCCCATCTACACCGGCATTACTCTAGATGAGTGTTGAAAACACACAAAAGGATTGTAAAGGCCACAGTCAAAAGAAGGCAGGTCAGGCAGCAAGAGCAATAGCTTTGTTGAAACATAATGTTGATTCTGGTCACAGTGTTAGCAGTGATGGACCTGGGGAAGAGACTGGATGCTGAATATATGCTGCAAATAGGGCCTGTGGGATTATCTGACTCATTCAAAGTGGGTGAGAAAGAAACCAGGAAGTAAAGAAATGACTCCAAAGCTTTAAGTTTGAACAACTGGAAAGATGAAGTTGCCATCCACTACAATGGGTAAGATGCTGGTAGAAGCAGGTTACAGAGGAAAGATGAGAGTTGGTTTTGAACATTTTCAGTTTGACATGTTTTTTCGACATTAAGTGAGGATATAAGGAGGGAGTTAGGTATACAAGACTAGAATATGTGTGTGCGTGCTAAGTCACTTCAGTCATGTCTGACTCTTTGTGACCGCATGGACTATAGCCCGAGAGGCTCCTCTGTCCATGGATTTGTGCAGGCAAGAATACTGGAGGGGATTGCCATGCCCTCTCCAGAGAATCTTCCTGACCCAGGGATCGAACCCACATCTCTTATGTCTCCTGCTTTGGCAGGTGGATTCTTTACCACTGGTACCACCTGGGAAGCCCATAAGACTAGAGGAGGGGTCAGCAAACCAGAGAGTAAGTGTTTTATCAGACTCTGTGGGCCAAGTGTTACATCTCAACCACTCTGCCATTGCGCAGTCAACAACAATATGCAGAAGAACAGGCATGGCTGTGTTCCAATAAAAACGTACACAAACAGGCTACAGTTAAATTTGACCTAAGGGCCATAGTTTGCTAACTCATGGTCTAGAGTCTGGAAAAGTGGTCTGAATTACAGAAACACAGTTGACAGTTAACAGCGTACAAATATTTCCTGCTGCTGCTGCTGCTAAGTCGCTTCAGTCGTGTCCGACTCTGTGCAACCCCATAGACGGCAGCCCACCAGGCTCCCCTGTCCCTGGGATTCTCCAGGCAAGAACCCTGGAGTGGGTTGCCATTTCCTTCTCCAATGCATGAAAGTGAAAAGTGAAAGTGAAGTCGCTCAGTCGTGTCCGACTCTTAGCCACCCCATGGACTGCAGCCTACGAGGCTCCTCCGTCCATGGGATTTTCCAGGCAAGAGTACTGGAGTGGGGTGCCATTGCCTTCTCCGACAAATATTTCCTAAGCTATGCTAATTTGATGTAAAACTTCTGCATTTGATATTTGTGTTTTCCCCTTATTCTGAATAGTAACTGTACTTTAAAAACTATATACATTTTTTTTTCTTTGAAAAGCAATCTGCAAGGAACTGTGAACATGCCCATTTGGTTCAATAAAAAGAATAATTTGAATGAAAACCTTAAGAACACAACTGATCACTAAATTTCTATTTAGTACAGAACATGTTAAATATTGGGCTTCCCTGATAGCTCAGTTGGTAAAGAATCTGCTTGCAATGCAGGAGAGCTGGGTTTGATCCCTGGGTTGGGAAGATCCCCTGGAGAAGGGAAAGGCTACCAATTCCAGTATTTTGGCCTGGAGAATTTCATGGACTGTATAGTTCATGGGGTCATAAAGAGTCAGACATGATTGAGAAACTTTCACTTCAATTCAATTTAATTCAATGTTAAATATTTAGTCTGCTTGCAATAGGCTCTTGAAATTGAGTATTTGAGGAAGCCTGTGCTATTCAACTTAGTAGAGCTACATATAAATAACAAGAACAAAATACATTTTCATGTATCATACTCAAAGTAAGTGGAAAATACCATAGGAACTATGAAAAAGTTGAGACTCTAACAAAAAAGAAATTGTCATCTGTGAAGCCATTCATCAAGGCAATTCTGATTTCACAGCCAGAAGTGTTTTAGAAATAAAGAGAAAAACTTCAGGACAAAAGACTGATATCATATTATTGATAAAGAATCCCACTGAATCAACAGGATGTTTAACAGATAAATGTAAGATACATTCTTTCCTAATTACTTAGCAAACAGAAAAGTACTACTAAAAAATATTCATGTAGGTACAAAGCATCAAATACCAGCTGCTGCTGCTGCTAAGTTGTTTCAGTCGTGTCCGACTCTGTGCGACCCAATGGATGGCAGCCGACCAGGCTCCCCCGTCCCTGGGATTCTCCAGGCAAGAACACTGGAGTGGGTTGCCATTTTCTTCTCCAATGCGTGAAAGTGAAAAGTGAAAGTGAAGTCGCTCAGTCGTGTCCGACCCTCAGCGACCCCATGGACTGCAGCCTTCCAGGCTCCTCCATCCATGGGACTTTCCAGGCAAGAGTACTGGAGTGGGGTGCCACTGCAACTGATTTTAAAACAACATATAAACACAGTATTAGAAAAACTAAGAATGCTAAAATCTTTCTGGTTTAGGTTTGGAGTTGTAACAATGCTAGAGCATATGGGAGCTGGGAAAGGGGCTGTTTTTATAGAAATCAATCATTTTAGAAGAGAATAGCAATGCTTCTCAACCTTTTGCTTTTATTGTCTACCCTGTGGAGTTTTTAGTCTTTTCCCTAATTGCAACCCCCTATGATATTTTGAAAACTAAGATGTATTGTATACATGTCTATGTATAGATATATGGCATGCAAATTGTTTGAAGAGCTACAAGCCATTTTAATATCTCAGATTTTGCCTCCCAAAGAACTAATGCTCCCCCCAACCATTAGGGGTGATACTACTCTCTTGAGAATAACTGTCTTAAACTATGGACTATCCGCCGATCAAAGTTACATGGTTCACAACTGTCTCTGTAATGCCTAATGCCTTGGTTGGTGGGGATGGGAGATGAAGAGGTGGTAGAAGGCTGGATTAGAGGAGTATGGCTAACAGAAAAATTATTTTCCTTTGCTTTTGCTGTATTTATTCCCTGCCTTCATCATTGTTCTGCTGAAACCTAGTTTGACTGTGAAGCATAGAAAGAGATAAAGAAATAAAGAAAAAGAAAACACTTTAACTAAGCAACTCATAGGGAAATATGATGGGGGTGAAAATGGATTACCAGTTATCAAGTGACAATTTCAGAAGAAATATACTCATAACAATTGATACAATTAAGATCCCATCTCAAGAGCAAGTTAAAGTTTACTTCCACATTATATTCATCTACTGAGATCCTTTGGTAGCCAAGATCAGTGTGAGTTACAGAATTATTTTCAGTCTGGTTTCATGAGATAATCTGATGGTCTTGGTATCTCAGTTTCCAGGTCTCAAGACAATCTTGAATTGGGATTTTGAGACAGAAAAACCACCGCAGGAACCTGTTAGGAAAACGGTCTTTGATATCTCATTCTAAATTATGATTATCTTGAAGTCACAAACCATTTTGTCTTTGCAGAAAAGATAGTGGGTTTGAAAGCAATAATTTTAAGTCAATTTTTCAGCCCCTGTTGGTCTTTTCATGTTGTGTTTGCAGGAGACAGAATCACAGATGTGGTGGGGCCCACTTCCCAAGGCCAGATGGTAACATGACTCATAGGATCAAGACAAAGCCTGCGAGTGAATTCTGAGAAAGAGAAGTGAGCAACAATCGGATTTTGTTTTTATAAAAATAAGTTGCTGTCACCTCTATGGTAAATTCTAACTACAAAATTCTACGTCCCATTTACATCCTGTGGCCAGCTGCAATTTCTACATGTGCTCTATCACATTTAGTGTTATGTGATCAAACTTGTTTATATGGAAAAATAGGTTTTAACGAAAATAAAAAAGTGTGTTTGGGCCCCAGATTTTTATTCCAATGACTCCGTGAACACCCAAAGACTTTTCCTCAAAAAGTCAACATACCAAAATAAAGCTGCATATCTTATTTGTCCAGAAGTAGAGCAATTGCAAAATGATTACAACATAGTAATACAACATAAGGTAGTTGGGAGAAATCCCAGAGGATGGTAATGCAGAGGGAAATTTTCCCCTGGAAATGGGGACTTCTTTGGAACTCTTAGACAACACTATCACACATCCAAATGATGTTCACTGCTATTAAAAAAAAAAAGAAAAGTAACATAACAATTGTGAATTGTAGCTCTGAACTAAGTCCCATTAGTTCGTAGGTCAAGGTCAATGCTTAGATAACTTTAAATTTCCCAGGACTGGCAGATAGTTAAGTTACATTTCCATAATAAATTTTCAGTCTTTTCATTCATTCGCCCAAGCACCCATCCAAGCCTTATCTATCCTTTCCTTCTAAAAGACATTGTCTCTTTCCCTACAAGAAAAAATCCAAGCCACTCCTTGTCTTGAAAGAAGAGCTACTTTGTCACTCAAAACCACTTAACCTCAAAAGGGTATCTCCAGTGGAGTCTAACTACGCCCAGTGCCTGCTTGTCTGCCTGCTTGTCTACACAAGCAGCGCACCCTGGTTGGACAGTCTGCTGGGAATCGATTCAAATGTTTCCGCCAGGTGCCCCAGAGGGATTTCCTCCCAAAGGAAGGGTATGTCAGGTACAGAAATTGGCCCAATAACTGTATCGATTGTGAGCGCATCCTAGTATCTTTTAGCCTTGTTCACAGTCTGGAACCACTTCAGAACATTAGGAGAGATGAGGCTGAAAGTAAAAATGGAAGGAATGTTATATGTTAATATTTGAACCACTGAACTACAGGAGGAACTGTACTGATTTCCATTAGGCCAAAGAACAAAGATTCACTTATGAATGATGAAATGAATGCATAAATTTCAGAAAACATACTCATAAATCTGTATGAATGTGTGCTCAAATGCTAGTAGGTTTTAAAAATAATTTCCCTCCCACAAATTTATATTTTTATATTTCATAAGCAAGTATCTACATAAGCTAAAAATCTCCATACATGTTTTAAACCACCAGTGGCTTTTGTAAGACACTAATATTTTGATTAGGTCCAAATACAGTATTTTGGTACAGACTCTTAAAATTAAAATGAACATTCCACTTAGAAGTTTAAAGAATGATCTTTCTCTTTGAATTTTCAATTTGTCCTGTTTTAGATGGAAAGGGTCATAAATTTAACCTTTCTCATAGTCCTTCAAGGCATTTACTTTAACTAGTGCCTATTCAGTGTAAGAAAGTCAAACATACTGCCAAACCAGAAAGTGACCAAAAAAATCTCAACTAAAGTTAGAAAATTCCTAGCAAAATAAATATTTAAATGTCAAATATAAGTTTATACTCACTATAAATTCAATATCTGAAGATGGTTTTAGATTTCTTGTATAAATGTTATCTGTTCTTTGCACAGAATTTTTTTTTTCCCCTGATGGTAGGAGGGAAGGGTCATTCTAGATTTAGGTACAGAACTGGAGTATAGAATTACATGCTGTATGTATTCAATCAATTTTATCCTTATATTCATTTTGTCTATCTTCCAAAATGCCAGTGAATCCTCAGTATACTTCTACATACTCAAATAAATATACTTTATTCTATTTCTATTGTTAGATGTCTATTGCATACACCCAATGGTTTAGCATATGCTTGGATAATAAACATATGGCAAATATGGTCACCTCACAAAAAATCTGTGCTATTTATTTTCTAGAGAGATTTCTATACTATATCTTTAATTATAACTTGTAAGAGTCTAAGAATATAATATCAGTATTTTAAAATATCTGGAAGGAAAATTTAGCTCACTAGGAAATATTTTTGCATCTAAAATTACTCTTTACTGGAAGTAATGGTTTTTCATCACATGCCATTATAATCAATTATTTTAGAAGCCACCTAATTTCCTAAGGAAGGCCACATAATATGTGATTTCTGGTCTGCCATCTAATTACTAGAGAAGGTAAATTTTACAATGCCTGTCAATGCGGAATTTAAATTTTACTTATGATGAGTTATGTATTTCTATATACTGGATTTAGATACTAGCATTTCTAAAATGGTTATGGTTATAATTGAAATTAATAACTCTCTTTATGACATGAGCATGATTCGGGAGCCCTCACACAATAGTACTTTGTCTGTAGCAGTGGCCTCACTGTTTTTGCTACATAGCTGTTTACAGTTTGTGAGAAATGGTATACCATAACTCACTGTGGTTAGAATGCTTTTGTTCTCTGTTCAGTTCAGTTCAGTTCAGTCGCTCGGTCGTGTTCGACTCTTTGCGACCCCATGAATCGCAGCACGCCAGGCCTCCCTGTCCATCACCAACTCCCAGAGTTCATGGAGACTCACGTCCATCGAGTCAGTGATGCCATCCAGCCATCTCATCCTCTGTTGTCTCCTCCTCCTGCCCCCAATCCCTTCCAGCACCAGAGTCTTTTCCAATGAGTCAGCTCTTCGCATGAGGTGGCCAAAGTACTGGAGTTTCAGCTTCAGCATCATTCCCTCCAAAGAAATCCCAGGGCAGATCTCCTTCAGAATGGACTGGTTGGATCTCCTTGCAAGGGACTCTCAAGAGTCTTCTCCAACACCACAGTTCAAAAGCATCTCTATTCTCTAGTAGAACACTGTCATTATTATAGTCCTAGTAAAAAGTCAAATAAAATAAATGGGATCTACTTCAAGTCATCTAAGACTAATGTTAATATTCTATAATGACAAAAGAGGGAATTATATGACTTTGCAAAAAATCAAACACCTGCTTGACTTTCATCTGAATTTTTCAATTTAAAACACTACACTGTACATAATATTTTGGAAGTTGAAACACCAGCTAGTCAAACTCATGAGATTTATTTATCTTTCCAGTGATAGAGCTCAAGAGTCAACCACATTATAAATAACACTATGTATTAACAATATTCAGAGAACAGACTTGTAGACACAGTGTGGGAAGGAGAGGGTGGGAGGAACTGAGAGAGTAGCACTGAAACATATACATTCAGTTCAGTGGCTCAGTCATGTCTGACTCTTTGTGACCCCATGAATTGCAGCAGGCCAGGCCTCCCTGTCCATCACCAACTCCCGGAGTCCACATATACACTACCATATGTAAAACAGACAGCTAGTGGGAAGCTTCTGTACAACACAGGAAGCTCAACCTGGTTCTCTGTGACAATCTAGAGGGGTGGGATGAGGGGCGCAGGGAGATTCAAGAGGGAGGGGCTTATACACTTATGGCGGATTCATGTTGTTGTACGGCAGATACCCATACAACGTTGTAAAGCAATTATTCTCCAATTAATAAATTAAAAAATAATACTGCTACTGCTAAGTCACTTCAGTCGTGTCCGACTCTGTGCGACCCCATAGACGGCAGCCCACCAGGCTCCCCCGTCCCTGGGATTCTCCAGGCAAGAAGACTGGAGTGGGTTGCCATTTCCTTCCCCAATACATGAAAGCCATTGCTGCTGAGCCATCTGGAAGATGGCTCATCCCAAAATACTCCATGATTATTATAATTAATAATTATACTTTCAATAATTATGTTAATCATTTCAAATCATAATTATACTTTGGCAAACAATGTAGACTTTGCTAGTGTCTCAGATGGTAAAGAATTGCCTCTATAGGGGGACCTGGATTCTATCCCTGGGTCGGGAAGATCCCCTGGAGAAGGAAATGGCAACTCACTCTAGTATTCTTGCCTGGAGAATGGACAGAAGAGCCTGGCAGGCTACAGTCCACCGGGTTACAAAGAGCTGGACATGACTGAGCAACTAACACTTTCACTTTCAAGTGACCTAGAAAATAGTCATTCCCCACTTTTCATCCAGATATAACCTTATCAGCACTCAAGACTTCTATCTAGTAGAAGAGTATTTATAAATACTCTTCCTGTAGAGTTGAGTCACAACTATATAATTTAGGAGCAAATAATGTTGCTCTGTAGCACTAATCTTTTCCTTGAAGTTCTATGTTGAACTTCATGTTAAAGTGTGCCTTATTTTCCAAGGATGAGGAGGAGGAGAATCTAGTACCAGAAATGTATGTTGCCTGGAAGAAATGCTCAAATAGATTTTCCATCAGAATCATCCTCCTATTAAGTATCTAGACTGCTATAGGCTTCCCCAGTGGCTCAGTGGTAAAGAAGTTGCCTGCAGTGCAGGAAACCCAGGAGATGTGGGTTTGATCCCTGGGTTGGGAAGATCTGCTGGAGAAGGGAATGGCAACCCACTCCAGTATTTTTGCCTGGAGAATTCCATGGACAGAGCAGCCTGGCAGGCTACATTCCATGGGGTAGCAGAGTCAGACACGACTGAAGTAACTGAACACCCATGCATAACCATTACTAGAGACAGGTTTCTGGGAATAGGAAGTAAAAGGCCTGAAAGACAAAGAGGTTTTTGTTTTTGGCTTACTTTGTTCCCAGTTGTGGCATAAAGTCAAAAAGACTTCCTGAAACTGTTTGTAATCTTTAAAGATCTGTTACTAAGACATTGTTGATATTTTTCCTCATGCTATTTGAACTACTGTCCTGTAAACTTTCTTCAAATGTCAACCGTTTTTCTTCAATCATTCACTCATTTATTTTACCTCTGACCTGGAGAACTCAATCTCATCTCCCTGTTTTCCCAGCAATCTCTCTCAGCAGCCCCACCAAGCTTTTACAAAGTTAGGAGATAAGAAGCAGATGACACTCTAAGTCTCTCAATGTAGTCCCAACTTGTCAGATCCAACCACAAACCATGTGTGTTAAGGCAGCGTTCAGTTTTAGTCACCTTCAGGAAGCAATTCTGAGAATTAGCACTGTACAGCTTAACAAATGCTCATTGTTTTTGATGCTTCAGTTAAGCGAGCCTCAGAACTGAAACTGAGTCATCTATAAAAATTCAAGTTTTTGCAGCTAGGGTACCACATCAGTCTCACCTATACCCTATTAGGCCTGCCACACTCAAGGTCATGTTCTCACCTGTCTGTGGCTTAGACACTCAGACTTTAATATGTACAGAATTACCTGGGGCAGTTGTTAAAAGTAAAGATTCCTGAGCCCCACAGCTTAGGAATGAAATCATAGTCTCAGGGGTTGTGCTCAATCACTGGTTTATAGTTCCACAGCTATTTTCACGCGTGCTAAGGTTTGAAATTCAGACCTAGAGAGTCAAGTACAGTGACTTCTTAATTTCCAATTGTGTTTTTAATATTCCATCTAATTGGCTTTAAATATCTCTGCTGAAATAATCTTCCCAAAAATCTACAATGGTTTCTTATTGCCTAGTGAATTAAAAGAGTTGATCTGATATTTAGAGGTTTCTGAAAAAAGAAACCTAGCTAAAATTTTAATTTACTGTTCACTTATAATCTATCCCAAATCTATGCAGCATTACTTCAGGTTTCTTAAATATTCATTACCCTTGTACACCTCTGCTGCTGCTGCTGCTGTTGCTAAGTTGCTTCAGTCGTGTCCGACTCTGTGCGACCCCAGAGATGGCAGCCCACCAAGCTCCCCCATCCCTGGGATTCTCCAGGCAAGAACACTGGAGTGGGTTGCCATTTCCTTCTCCAATGCATGAAAGTGAAAAGTGAAAGTGAAGTCTCTCAGTTGTGTCCGACTCCTAGCGACCCCATGGACTGCAGCCCACCAGGCTCCTCCATCCATGGGATTTTCCAGGTAAGAACACTGGAGTGGGGTGCCATTGCCTTCTCCGTGTACACCTCTAGCTTTTGCTAATTCTATTCCCTCTTGTTCAATTCTTTGCAGTCTTTCAAGTCCATCCCAAGTGCCCCCTTCTCTTTAAAACTCAATGTGGTGCTCATAATCAGGTATTATCTTTCTCCTTCTTTTGAATTCCTCAAGCCCTTTATACTTGTGTATTGATCATATTTTGACTTATATTAACATTTACATTCAAATAATACAGGCTGTTAAGTTTGTACCTGTCATTTTTCTTCTAGAGTATTAAGGTGAAATACTGTATCTTTCACAGTTGATATTCAATATGCGTTCACCTAGAAGGTGGAACAATTTGTGATCTTTTAGTCCTTGATCTTAGAAATCACCTATCTGTTCTGCTGAAATCAAGGACTAAAGGCTTATCAACTCTTTTACATCTCAGATAAGTACATATGTACTTAGTAATTTACTCTTTTTTCATTCCACCAATTGTCTCATATCTGCATTCCTACTTTTCTGATAAAACTTAAATATTTGTAGGTACACTCTATTACAGATTTCTCATTGTTTTATATGATGCTTTGAAATCTTGCTATAAAAGATTTGTGAAACAAGGGAATGATAAAGGAGAGTGTTGGAAAGAAAAAAAAATCACACCAAAAAAACCCTTATATACTTTGTTAATAGCATCCCTCTTGAGGTAGGTTGAAAATCTGTATTCCTTAAAAAAGGCATATAATTAGCTTTTCTTCTAATGAATTGGAGTGAAAAAATACCTCTTTTGTGTAAATGTGGAGTAAACATATTTAGGAATGGGTTTTTAACGTGGCAAAAATAAAGGCAGTGACAATGAACTGGTGCCCAATGTGAAAAGAACAATAAATTACAATCATAAAATAGGAAATGCTCCTCTAAACTGAGGAACAAGACAAGGGTGCCTACTCTCACCACTATTATTCAACATAGTTTTGAGAGTCCTAGGCATAGCAATCAGAGAAGAAAAAGAAATAAAGGAATCCAGACTGCGAAAGAAAAAATAAAACTCACTGTTTGCAGATAACATGCTTCTCTACATAGAAAACCCTAAAGATGCCACTAGAAAATTACCAGAGCTAATTAATTAACATAGTAAAGTTGCAGGACATAAAATTAACACACACAAATTCCTTGCATTCCTATACAATAACAATGAAAAATCATAAGGAAAAATTAAGGAAACAATCCCATTCACCACTGCAACAAAAAGAATAAAATACTTAGGAATAAATTTACCTAAAGAGACAAAAGGCCTGTATGCAGAAAACTATAAGATGCTGATGAAAGAAATCAAAGATGACACAAACAGATGGAGAGATATACCATGTTCTTGGATTGGAAGGATTAATATAGTGAAAATGACTATACTGCCCCAAGTAATTTTTAGATTCAATGCAATCTCTACTGAACTACCAACAGTAATTTTCACAGAACTAGAACTAATAATTTCACAATTTTCATGGAAACATAAAAGACCTCAAATAGCCAAAGCAATCTTGAGAAAGGACAGAACTGGAGGAATCAACCTTCTAAAACATAAATTTAGACTAATGAAACAAGATAGAAAACTCAGAGATAAATCCACACACCTGTGGACAACTTATCTCTGATGAAGGAGGCAAAAATATACAATGGAGAAAAGACAGTCTCTTCAATAAGAGGTGCTGAGAAAACTAGTCAACTACATGTAAAAGAATGAAATTAAAACACTTCCGAAAGCCAGACACAAAAATAAACTCAAAATGGATTAAAGACCTAAACCTAAGATCAGAAAGTATAAAACTCTTAAGAGGAAAACCTAGGCAGAACACTCTGACATAAATCACAGAAAGATGCTGTCTATGACCCACCTCCTACAATAATGGAAATAAAAGCAAAAATAAACAAATGGGACCTAATTGAACTTAAAGCCTTTTGCATAAGGAAGGAAACTATAAGTGAGGTGAAAAGACAACCCTCATAATGGTGGAAAATAATAGCAAATGAAACAACTGAAAAAGGAAGGATTAATCTCCAAAATAGACAAGCAGCTCATGCAACTCAATACCAGAAAAACAAAGAACCCAATCAAAAAGTGGGCAGACGACCTGAACTGACATTTCTCCAAAGAAGACATACAGATGGCTAATAAACACATGAAAAGATGTTCAACATCACTCATTAGAGAAATGCAAATCAAAACTACAATGAGGTATCATCTCTCACCAATCCAAATAGCTATCATCCAAGTCTATCAACAATAAATGCCGGAGAGGGTGTGGAGAAAATGGAACTCTCTTACACTGTTGGTGGGAATGCAAACTGATACAACCACTATGGAAAACAGTATGGAGATTCCTTAAAAAAAACTAGAAATAAAACTGCCATGTAACCCAGCAATCCCACTACTGGGCTGAGTAAACCCTACTTGAAAAAGACACACCTACTCCAATGTTCATTGCAGCACTATTTACAATAGTTAGGACATGGAAGCAACCTAGATGTCCATCAGTATATGAATGGATAAGGAAATTGTGGTACATATATACGATGGAATATTACTCAGCTATAAGAAGGAATGTATTTGAGTCAGTTCTAATAAGATGGATGAACCTAGAGCCTATTACACAGAATGAAGCACATCAGGAAGAAAAAGACAAATATCATATTTTAACACATATATATAGAATCTGGAAAGATGGGACTGATGATCCTATATGCAAGGCAGCAAAGGAGACACAGACATAAAGAACAGAACTTTGGACTCAGTGGGAGAGGAGAGGGTGGGATGATTTGAGAGAATACCATTGAAACATATACATTACCACATGTAAAACAGCCAATGGGAGTTTGATGTATGATGCAGGGAACCCAGAGCTGGTGTTCTGTGACAACCTGGAGGAAGCGGGTGGAGAGGGCTGTAGCCGGGTGTTCAGGAGGGAGGGGACAGATGTATACCTATGGCCAATTCATGTTGATGTATGGCAGAGGCTATCACAATATTGTAAAGTAATTATCCTCCAATTCAAATAAATAAGTTTAAAAAAGAGGAAATGCATTAGAAATGAAAAGCAATTAGAATAAATTGCTAAAAGGAACAGACTGATGTAAATCAATATTTATAGATGATTTTTTTTCTGCATTGTTATCTGAAATTAGTCCTAAGTCTATTTCTCAAAATACCTGTTTTCTATTCTTAAGTTTTCTGCATTTCCCCCTACAATCTTAATAAACCTAAGTGTTAACCATGAGATATAATTTGAAGACTGAAAGCTTCAAGGGAAGTTTTATGAGTATGTGGTGAGACACTTAAAAATAAGAAATTGAGAAGGAAAACAAAATATTTAACTTACTATATAAATATACTTGAAGACAAGATTGAGCTTCAAAATAGATTTCTAAAATACTGATTTATTAACATTTCCTTACATCAAGAGTTAAGAGCTGGAAAGTTTGGGAAATATTGTCCCAATTTGGCACTGGTAAAAGGTGGAGGTTTGTTTTGTGTTTTTTTTTTTTTTTTTAGTGGAGTGAGAGAAGGAATTCAATACTTTTTCTCCTATTCATATATAGGATTCAAGTGTGTATTTGTGTGTACATAAGTTTTCAGTAAGTTAGGTAAATGACTGTTCAATTCCTTTGCCTATTTTTATTACTTCCTTCCCCCACCCTTTTTTTTTTTTTTTTTGCTATTGAGCTATATGAGTTTCTACATATTTTGGATATTAATTCTTTACCAGATATACAGCTTGGAAATAGTTTTTATCCCATTCTACAGGTTCCATTTTCATTTTGTTGATGGAGTAACACCAATCTTTACCAAATTCTTCCCCAAAATTTAAGAGCAGGAAAAGTTCATAAAACTTATTTTATGAAGCCAGCATTACCCAGAAAAAAGCCAGAGAAAGCAATCACAAGGGAAGAAAATTCAATGCCAATATTCCTGAGGAAAATACATGCAAAATGCCTCAACAGTAACATCACATTAAGGGAATTACACATCATGACAAAATGGGATTTATCCCTAGGATGCAAGGACAATTCAGTATATACAAATCACTGCAATACATCACATTCACAGAGTGAAGGAAAAAAGTATCTTACCAATAGATATAGAAAAAAACATTTGACTCCTTCATGATAAAATACTCAACCAACTAGTAATAAAAAGTATGACCTCAACATAAAAAAGACCATATATGACAAGCCCACAGACAACATCACACTCAATAGTGAAGAGCTGAAAACTTTCCTTTAAGATCAGAACAAAATAAGGTGCCCATTCTTACCACTCAGAACTATAATTTCTAGCCGGAACAGTTAGGCAAGAAGTCAAAGCATCCCAATCAGAAAGGGCTAAGTAAAATCATCTCCATTTGCAGATGACATAATCCTCTTATGTAGAACACCATAAGATTCTGCCAAAAAACTGTTACAATAAACAAGTTCAGTAAAGTTATAAGATGCAAAATTAATATACAGAATTCGGTTGCCTTTCAGTTGCTCATTATATACTGATAATGAGCTATTAGAAGTAAATTAAGGAAACAATCTCATTTACAATGAAATCAAAAAGGATCGAGTACATAGAAATAAATTTAACCAAGGAGGTACGAGACATGTACTATGAAACCTATAAGACACTGAACAAAGAAACTGAAATCAACACAAATAAATGGAAAGATTAACATGGATCAGAAGAATAAATGTTGTTAAAATGTCCATACTACACAGAGCAATCTACAGATTCAATGCAATCCTTACCAAAATACCAGTAACATTTTTCACAAAACTAGAACAATAATATTAAAATTTGCATGGAACCACACAAAAAAATCCCAAATAGCCAAAACAATCTTGAGAAACAATAACAAATGCTTCTTGACTTCAAAACAGTGTGATACTGGCTTAGAAACCGACAGAGATCAATGGAACAGAACAGAGTCCAGAAATAAACCCATGCACATATGGTCAATTAATCTATGGAGCAAACGGTGTTAAAACAACTGGACAGCAACATGCAAAATAATCAAACTGAACTACTTTCTCACACCATATGTAAAAAATAAACTCAAAGTGAATTAAAGACTTAAAAATAAGACCTGAAACCATGAAACTCCTACAAGTAAACCTAGGCAGTAAACTCTTTGACATGTCTTAGCAAAATAGTTTTGGATTTATCCCCTCAGTCAAGGGAAATAAAATCAAATATAAATAAATGAGAACACACTCCAAACTAAAAAGCTTTTGCACAGCAGAGGAAATCATCAACCAAACAAAATGGCAGTCTACTGAATGGGAGAAGATATTTGCAAGTGATATGTCTGAAGGGGGTTAATATCAAAAGTATTTAAAGAACTCACAGAACTCTATTAAAAAAAAAGATCCAATTACAAAAAAAAAGGGCAGAGGACCTGAATACATATTTCTCCAAAGATGACATGCAGACAGCCAACAGGCACATGAAAAGATGTTCTGCATCACTAATCATCAGGGAAACACAAATAAAAGCCACAAAGAGGCATCTCTTCACCTGTCAGAATGGCTGTCCTCAAAAGGACGACAGATAACAAGCACTGGCAAAGCTGTGAAAAGGGACCCTCAGTGCACTTTCCATAGGAATGCAAATGGGTAAAGCCACTATGAAACACAGTATGACGTTTACCTGCAAAACTAAAACTATGACCGAACAGTTCCACTCCGGGGTATATACCTGAACAAAGTCGGAAAAGATATACACACTCTGTTCTATAACAGAGCCAAGATATGGAAGCCTCTTAAGTGTCCAAGACTAAGAAGATGTGGTAAATGTATTCACAACACAGTATATTACTCAGTCATAAAATAGGATAAATCTTGCCATTTGTGACAACACAAAGACAATTACTGCATGATATCATTTATATGCAGAATTTAAAAGCCAAAACAAACTAATAAACAAAACTAGATAAACAAAGCCAGACACAGAGAACAAACATGGTTATCAGAGCGGGGAGGGGTGTAAGGGGATGGGAAAAATATGTGAAGGGAATTAAGAAGTACAAACTACCAACTGTAAAATCAAAGGGATATAATGTACAATATGGGGAAAACAGTCAATAATATTAACCATTTTGTATGATGCATAATCTATAAAAGTATCAATTCACTGTGTTGTACACCTGAAATAAATATACTTGAGTTAAAAAAAATAAAAATCATTCAAGGAGTCACAGAATCTCAAGGTCAAATAGAGAATGTTGACCAAAAAAATCCAACAGTATTACAAATGGATGAAGCCACTTCACTGAACAGAGTTGGGGAAATAGGTGCTAACCTGAGTAACTTGGGAAATAAATAAGATCCCTAAAGTCAAAAGGATCTGTACACAAGCACTGTACTCTAGTTCATAAAGTTGTTTCTCACAGGGGTAATATGTTAACAACTCTGAAACCACTCTACAAGTGTATGGAACTGAACAACTACTTACATCTTAATGGAGACGGAAGCCGGTTCTCTCACTGTTGGGGTAGGAGGTAACACACAGCAAGGGGAAGAGAACAAGATCTGTGTTGTAATGGATTAGAGTTGGAGACAGTCATGTGAAGTTATTTTCAGATTATTATCAAAAATATGATTACATATAAAAAGTGTATAGGCAGGCACCCTGGGTCAGGAAGACTCCCTGGAGAAGAATATGGCAACTCATTCCCATGTTCTTGCCTGGGAAATCCCATGGACAGAAGAGCCTGGAGGGCTACAGTCCATGGGGTCGCAAAAGAGTCAGACACGACTCTGCAACTGAACAAACATATATACTCAAATTAGTCATTGCTTTACTTTGCCAGTGGAAGCAATTAACTCATGTAACACTCATATCCTAGTTTATAATACCATTCACCAATAAGACTAATCAGAACTTCTTGGGGAACACACACACACACACACACACGTACACACACACACGTACACACACACACAGATATTAGGATTGGGGCTGGATATGCAAGATTAATCTAGAACATCTTGTAGGGCCAGAAAGTAAGGAAGACTCAAAAGAAAAACAGATAAAAATAAAGCACACAGTAGTGTGGGGACATGAAGGGGATATGGGCATGAACTGAAAGAACTCCCAAGGGCTAAAGTTAGAACAATTTTACCAACAAAATAAAGCAGTATTGGATTATAAACGAAAGTATAAATATTTATGAGTCTATGCAGCTATAAATAAGTTATTCAATAAATAAATGGCAAATAGACAAATGTATATACAAGAACAAATAATTTTACAAAGACATTAATGGTGACTGTCAGAGCTGATTGTACTGTTTCTACATGTAGGCCCCCTCTCTGCCTGTAAAAACTCTTGTCCCCAGACTGGGGTGGGGGAGTCAGCCTTTGCACAGGAGTCTGCCCTCTCGGCTTGGTTGCTGGCATCTAAAATAAAGCAAACTATCCTTTCCACTAACCTGGGCTCTTTATTGACATTTGAGTAGCAAGCAGCTGGAACCCATTTTTGGTTACAGGACTTCTGGACTAAAGATGGCATTTTGCTAGCTGGTGGAGCTGTTGATGGGAATAAGGTACCCATACTGTCTGCCCCAATGGAATTTACAGTCTAGCATGGAAAACATATTAAACAAACGTGTAACAAGTGTTGTGAAAGGGGACGTTCCTGAGCTTTCTGGTCATGTACTCTGGTTCGGTTTTCAAAAATTGAGGTTAATTTTCTAGAGAGAAACCATCAGGCAGGCTAACTTGGATGGAGTCGGGAGTAAGTACCATTTTGAATGTGTGTTACTTTTCCCTGATTCTAGAATGCAAATATTGGGTGGGGTGGGAGGGGGAGACTTAAACTACATGTTAAATATGGCAACTCACTTCTAATAAAATCAAGTTAGAGTGACCTTTACATTGCCATCTAAATGTAGTTGAATTTCAGACTTTAGGGCCCTGGACCAGCTATAAATAATCAGAATGCATGAGAACGAGCCTGGAGATACTCATTTTAAGCAAGTAACCCAAGAATTCGCTGTACATTTTAATATTAGGGAAGTAACTGATTCACTTTCAACTCACCAATACGCCATTTGTTTCTAGCTTCTGTAGTCTGTTCACATTCTCTAGTTCCAGGCTTCTTTCTATTTTTAAAGTCAGGGAAACAGAGATGGAATTCCCAACTTATGACTGAGACTCTCCTCCTATCTCACTGACCACAGCTGGGGAAGTTTCTCTGCTTTTAAGGATCCAAGTGATTGGATTGGTCCCACCTGGAAAACCAAGGTTAATTTCCATTCAAGATCCTTGAATGTATTTGTCTCTGCAAAGTCCCTTCAGTTATTTTGGTAACATATTCCAAGGTTACAAGGATAAGGAGGTGGACATCTTGGAGGGGAAGGGTATATTATTCTTTCTACAATAATATATATTGTGTGCTGAGTGTCATTTCTTAGCTACTACACATTAACCATGGTATTGGTTATTAGCATATTCCTCTTACACAGGTGAAAACAAGAGTAGAAAGAAAAGCTTTAGGAGACTTACTGAAAAGATTTTTCATCACTCTACTTTTGATCCAAATGTAATCTTAAGTGCAAAGGAAGAACTTGTATAAGAACTTGTATAAGTCTTTTCCCCATTTAACTTTTATATACGATTAAATGCATATTAGTATTAGAAGTCAAATGGAGACCTATGTAGAATATTGGAACAGGAGCCGGCACTCTAATGTGGATCACCATCTTTGTACTTACATTATGCTATCACCAATACAAAACCAAACGTGAGGAATTTTACTCATAGTCCACAATCTTCAACATAATCTCCTAAAACAGACTGCCATCAGCCTTTAAAAGTTTGAGGCTTACTTGCTTGTATTCAGTTTGGGATTTATGCTTTTGTTGTTCTGTGGCAAGTTTAGAACTCACTAAGGAGTTATATCGGAGAAGGCAATGGCACCCCACTCCAGTACTCTTGCCTGGAAAATCCCATGGATGGAGGAGTCTGGTAGGCTGCAGTCCATGGGTCGCTAAGCGTCGGACATGACTGAGCGACTTCACTTTCACTTTTCACTTTCATGCATTGGAGAAGGAAATGGCAACCCACTCCAGTGTTCTTGCCTGGAGAATCCCAGGGACAAGGGAGCCTGGTGGGCTGCCGTCTTTGGGGTCGCACAGAGTTGGATACAACTGAAGCGACTTAGCAGCAGCAGCAAGGAGTTATATATTGAGGCACAGGTAAAGTGTACTTGAGGTGTTTGAAATTTTTCTTGAGAGAACGGTTAGTAGTATAAGGCAAGGATCAAACAAATAAAAAGCATGTGGATTAAGACCTGCTTTGTTTTTAAACCAACCACGGTTCTTTTTAGGCAAGAAGTAACTCTCGGCACCCTCAAAAGGAAGATGCCACAATCAAAGTCACACAGATGACAATGCAACAAGGCGGGAGCTCGCAAGAGCACAGTGCACTCTGTTCTGTGCAAAGAGCTACAACCCTTCACTCGGGAAGCCCCACAGTGACACGCTGTTGTCATCACATGTGCCTACTCAGAGATAAACAAACCCAGGGGAGATGTGCACTTGTGGAAAGATGTTCATACTTCTCATTTAAACGTCTCTGCCCAATGTTTAGAAGATTAATGAAATCTGTGTTGACTGGTTTCCATTGGAAGTTTTGTGCGGCAAGCACAGAGGAGTGTTATCTACACTTACTGTAAACCTTGAGCACCAAAGCAAGTTAAATTTGTATCAAGCAGTATAAAACCAAAGAATCCTTCTAAATGATGAGATGCTCTTGTACACAGGATCATGTTTTAAATATGATGGTGCTGAGCCCATAATCTGATATTTTATTACATAAAGATTCCACTGAGAGACATAAAAGAGTGAGTTAAGGAATTCTACTGTCATACCAATCCCATTTTGTTATAAATCTCTCTAAACCTACTCAGTGTCATCTAAAGCACATTTAAAGAGAGAAACATGTTTCTCTTGTCAATTCAACAACATACCAGAAATTTCCCCCCTCATACAGTACTAGGTTAAAGGTCAGATGTTCTTTGGACAACTGACTGTATCATCAGAGAATGCTTTTAGTGGCTTTTCACATAGCTCATAAAAGAACTCTGGATTTTGAGCTAGCTGTGATAAAATCAGACTAGGGTGTCAACGTCAGACACTATTTAACAAGGAGAGAGTGTTCATGTTACCACAAGGCTTCTCTTGGCACAACTACTCATCAGGGGGCTTGTCCTTCTCAAGCACCTCAGCAGGGGTGCTTTCACTCCCTATTGTTTCTGATTCTTAGAAGAGTAGCAGCAACAAACAGAAATCTCCTCTTTCCTCTCTCCCTGTCCTCAACCCCTCATGGGCCATACAGCCACAAAAGTGTAATCCAGCACAGTAGAAAGAAAATAATAAAATCTCAAAAGATGAAACTGGTTGGGAAGAAAACAATTTCCTCTTCCCCTCTTGGTCCTTTGGGCTGGTCAAGTAACTAAAATGATGTTTGAGACAGAGTAACAAGAAAAACTAGGGCTGGCCAGGTGGTAGTTAGTAGTAACGAACCTGCCTGCCAATGCAGGAGACATAAGAGACATGAGTTTGACCCCTGAGTCAGGAAGATACCCTGGGGAGGGCATGGCAACCCTACTTATCCAGTATTTTTGCCTGGAGAATCCCGTGAACAGAGGAGCCTGGCAGGCAATAGTTCACTGGGTCGCAAAGAGTCGGACACGACTGAAGTGACTTATCACAACAGGAGAAAAAAAATTAATTATGTATGGAGAACTCCACGGACTACAAGCTCAAACAGTCAGGCAGTTGGAGTGTATTTGCTATTCTGAGCTAAAAAGTAAGGAGTGGGGTCTGGGACTTCAAAGGGAAAGAAAGCAATTCACAGGAAGATGAAATGAGCAAATGTTTGGTAAAGAACGTCTGCTGGCCATACAGAAACAACTGGACACAGAGAAGAATTCTAACAAATTGACTCTGCTAGGTTCCTCCTAGTGGATCACCCCTAGTTCATATTATACCTTATTATCTGTGGTGATAGCTCTCTTCCTAGAATAGGTTCTCTACCTAAATTATTTTAGGCAGTTATGGGGAAGATCAGAGATTCCTCCTGAGTCTTTTCGGCATTAAAAATAATCAGCCTAAAACAATTCTCATGACAAAGAGACATATTTTGAGGTGGCAAATTTTGCTCTCTTACAATGCCTTAGACAGAATGCAGATGCCTATTAAATTGGCATATTCACTCCTAATTCTTAACTGTGTTCCCAATTGATACTTTAAACTGCTGTCAGATATCTGCAGTGAGATATTCTGTAACAACCATTTATCCAGAAACTGAGATAATTTTTTTTCTCTCATTAAATTCTGTTCTGTGTATCTGATTTCTGTCACTTTTACTATCATTCTTTTCAAGCTAGATACTTTGGAACCATCTTTTCATTTAAGGCAAAATGTTTATTGGACTCTCAATTTCTTCCCGCTATTGTTCAATTTTTCATAGTTTAGGGCCCATTCAAGAAGCTTAATGACTTCTTGTTTGAACTTAATATAGTAAACCTATGGGGAAAGAATCATAATTTTGAAAGCAAATATTAAAAAGTTTAAAACAAAATCTGGAATATCTAGAATTGGCTGGGGAGTGACAACAAAAATCATCAGTATCAATTTTATTGAAGGTATTTTGTGATGTCAATATCCTTCAAACATGCAACTTGTATTTAAATTAAGCCTTTTTATTTAAATTAAAACTTTTTTAAAAAGTTATTTTCTAACAGTTTTTAAAAATGATTTACATTCCTCTGAAGATTTAGCAAAAACCCTTAATGTAATTGCTATACTGAAACTGCTTTAAAGTTTCTATATTCTTTACTCACACAAATCCCTATTTTTTAATAGGGATCTGCATACCTCTTAAGGGATGCCAACAAGGACAAGTGTTAGTCACTCAGTTATGTCTGACTCTGCAACCCCATGGACCGTAGCCCGCCAGGCTCCTCTATGCATGGAATTCTCCAGGCAAGAATACTGGAGTGGGTTGCCATATCCTTCTTCAAGGGATCTTCCCAACCCAGGGTCTCCTGCTTTGCAGGCTGATTCTTTACCATCTAAGCCACTAGGGAAGCCCAACGGATGCCTTGCTGGCTAAGAAAACAACAGGAAAGGAACAACTCTCTCATCCCTTCCTAGCCACCATCCTCATTCATATCTCTGATACTTTCCTTCTTCTCTGAGATTTACACCATGAAGATGACTTGGTTTTATTCAAAGAAGGGTCAACATGTTGCTGCATTGGCTTGAGAACAAAGCAAGTGAAACTAGTCTAAACTCTGACAGAACCCTGTTGAAAATTCTGTGGTTTAAGTACACCTGAAGGCACAGAGATTCAAATTAAATAATATGTGAGGTTGCTATCAATGGAGCAAGTGAATCACAAAACACTGAATGACTACCATTTGTTTAGGACCATGTTAGACCTCGTGATGCTCCCTCAAGATTGATGCCTGTCCTTAACGATCTTGGAATCAAGTGGGTGAGTCCAGACTAAGAAACAAATCAGAGCAAAGCTGATTTATAGATAGTATAAATCATAAGTCATATAAATCATAGAGAGTATAGTCATAAGCTGAATTGTGCAGGCCAGAATTGTCATGCTAGAGGAAGACTGTCCATGGGCCTAAAACTATCAGAAAAGGCACAACACAGTGATTAGCCTAAGCAAGATAATGAGGAAAGTAGACAGGTAAGAAGTGAGAGAATCAACATTTCAAGCAACACGAATATTATGAGTAAAAGCAAAGGAGTGAGAACGATGGTGGTGAGTTCTCAAAGCACTAAGCAGATGTGTGTCTACCTCACAATGTGGCCAGAGCAGAGGGGATCTGCAAAACAGTTCTGAGTGAAGCTGAGTATACACGGAGAGGCCTGACTCTTGGTAAAGTTTTGGTTTGGAGAAGATTATTGTAGGTTAACGAACAGATGTATTAGAGGAACAGAAGCCTGTGTGATAGATAAACCCCATAATTTCAGTGGCTTAACATAATAGACATTCATTGCTTACTTAGGTAAAGTCCAAATCAGGTTGTTTCCTATTGGAGACAAGTGTGCATTTGAGCTGATGAAATAAATATTAGGTTGGTGCAAAAGTAATTGTAGTTTTGCATTTCTCAGCTAAGAGCTGAGAAACCTTCATTACCACTAACTACCACCTGGCAAGCCCTAGTTTTTCTTGTTAAAAGTCAAGAGGTTCATAGACTAAAGACTTATACAGAGATCAAAACTATGATTCCAAACCAATAAAAGTAGTAGAGATAAAATATAATTCCAATTCCATAATTTATATAATAATACATGTGTGTTCTCTATACTAGGCTGTTCTCTATGTATAAGTTACAAAAGTAACTGTGGTTTTGCATTGTTGAAATTTGCCATTTGATAGTGGAATACATCCTTAAATAAATGTGGTTATGTTATACATCGTTTTAATATGCATTTCTTGCTTTATGTTTTTTGCTAATGTCTTACTACTTGCTATTTATTTTATATGTATTTTAGACTATAGAAATAATGTTAGACAAAAGCAAATTCAAGCATTTTTTTATTCCAGTTCAAAATGAGTCACAAAGCAGCAGTGACAACACGCGACATCAACACGCATTTGATGGCCCAAGCACGGCAACCAAACATACAGTGCAGTGGTGATTCAAGAAGTTTTGTAAAGGAAATGAGATCCCTGAAGATGAGGAGCATCATAGCTGACCGTCAGAAGTTGACAATGACCAACTGAGAGCATCATCGAGCCTTATCCTCCTAGAACTACACAAGAAGTTGCCCAGGAGCTCAACACCGACTATTCCACGGTTATTTGGCATTTGAAACAAATTGGAAAGGTGGAAAAGCTCTATAAGTGGGTGCCTCATGAGTTGACAGCAAATCAAAAAGAAGTTGTCATTTTGAAGTGTCATATTCTCTTATTCAATGTAACAACAATGAAACATTTTCCAATCAAAATTGTTACATGCAATGAAAAGTGGATTGTATATTACAACCAGTGATGACCAGCTCAGAGGCAGGACTGAGAAGAAGCTCCAAAGCACTTCCCAAAGCCAAACTGGCACCAAAAAAATCATGGTCACTGTCTGGTGGTCTGGCAGTCTGATCCACTACAGCTTTCTGAATCCCAGGAAAATCATTACATCTGAGAAGTATGCTCAGCAAATCAATGAGATGTACCAAAAATGGCAATGCCTGCAGCCAGCATTGGTCAAAAGAAAGGGCCCAGTTCTCCACAACAATGCCTGACCACACCTCCCACAACCAACGCTTCAAAAGTTGAATGCACTGGGCTACAAAGTTTTGCTTCAACCACCATATTCACCTGACCTCTCACCAAGTGACTACCACTTCTTCAAGCATCTCAACAACATTTTGCAGGGAAAATGCTTCTACAACCAGCAGGAGGCAGAAAATGCTTTCTAAGAGCTTGTCGAATTCTGAAGCATGGATTTTTATGATACGCGAATAAACAAACCTTTCTTATTGGCAAAAATGTGTTGATTGTAATGATTCCTATTTTGATGAATAAAGATGTGTTTGAGTCTGGTTATGATGGTTTAAAATTCACGGCCCCAAACTGCAATTACTTTTGTACCAACCTAATAACACCATAGCTCATATACAGCCTTCTGCCAACATGCATTCATTATAATCTCACTTAGCAAACATTTCTTAAACACCTACTATATGTTAGGTACCATGTTTGACTGACACTGGAAATATTGAGTGAGGAAAAGATACGGTCCTTGCCCTTGGAGGAGCTGTCAGCTGATGAAGCCAGACAACAAGAAAAGTGAGTATTACATTGTCTCCTGGAGAGCAAAATAGGAAGGAAGCGTTTCCTAGAGTAGGAATCACCGAGCTTGAACAAAAGCCTTTAATGAGGAATATTTGACTGCCCAATGGGAGCAATTGCTCTAGTAAGTGCTTGAAAAAAGCATTATAAATTCTGAGTTCAGTTCAAAAACACCTGGCTTTTCAAAGTAAAAGATCATCATATAGTCCACTTGTTTCTAAACATGGCTGCTCAACAGAATCACATCTGAAGCTTTGGAGAAGAAACAAATGGCTGGGCATTTGTATTTTTCAATAAATTCCAAGGTAATTCTAAAGTATCCCCCAAATGTCAATAGTGCCCAGGTTAAATGCCTTAAACAATGATTGATTGGCCAGGAAGTACAAATACTCCAGCTCTCTTGGACCTGATTTGGATACTTCTGAAATATGACCTATGCTATCTCCAGAGCTCTCTGTGAGATTGAACAAACTACTTCCTTATAAAAAACAAACTTATGGCTACCAAAGAGCAAAGATGGCAGGGAGGAACAAATCAGGAGCTTGGGATGAATACACGCACACTATTAAACATACGATAGACAACCAATAAGGACCTATTGTATAGCACAAGGAACTCTACCCAATATTCTGTGCTAACCTATGCTTTTGAACTGTGGTGTTGGAGAAGACTCTTGAGAGTCCCTTGGACTGCAAGGAGATCCAAGCAATCCATTCTAAACGAGATCAGTCCTGGGTGTTCTTTGGAAGGAATGATGCTAAAGTTGAAACTTCAATACTTTGGCCACTTCATGAGAAGAGTTGACTCATTGGAAAAGACCCTGATGCTGGGAGGGATTGGAGGCAGGAGGAGAAGGGGACGACAGAGGATGAGATGGCTGGATGGACGTGAGTTTGAGTGAACTCCGGGAGTTGGTGATGGACAGGGAGGCCTGGTGTACTGCAATTCATGGGGTCACAAAGAGTCGAACGCAAATGAGCAACTGAACTGAACTGAACCTATATGTGAGAAAAATCTTAAAAAAGAATGAATATATGAGTAACTGAATCACTTTGCTGTACATCTGAAACTAATACAACATTGTAAATCGACTATACTCCAAAAAAATATTTTCTTAAAAATTACAAAAAAAAAAAATGCATCTGGATTTTAAAACGTGATTACAGGTTTTTTTGTTTGTTTGTTTGTTTTTTAATTAAATGGCAGTTTTTAGTGATATAGAATTCTATTATTTTCTGTTGACCAATCATGATCCAATGATTAAAATGAATAATAGTTACATAATCACAAAGGTCAAAGATGTTCATCAGTCTTCACAATCAACAGCCAAGCAAAAAAATAAAAGATAATTACAACTGCAAGCCACAATGGAAACATGATCAATCTAACAAAATAAAGTAGTTATATACAATTTGGGAGGTTAAGTAGAAAAATGTTGTAAGCAGAAGTGCACACATGCATGTATTTTCATCCCACTTTCAATGGCTAAGTTAAAGATATCTCTTGATAAATGCCACATAGCATTTGAAAATATGTGGGTTATTTTCAAATATCATTTGATAATGATTTCTAACATAATTTCACAGTGATATGAGAACAGACTCTGTATGATTTCAATACCTTTACACCATGAAATATTTTTTTACCTTGTTTTATGTCCCAGGATATGTTCCAGTATCTTCTCGTTTATAGTCTATGGGAACTTGAATAGAATTTGTATCCTGCTCTTATGTGAAAGTTGTATAAATCTTAATTGTGTTGAATTGGTTCATGGTGCTTTTCAGGCCTATTATATCCTTCTACTTTTCTGTCTATTCATTCTATTAATTTTTAAGAGTTTGATATTGAAACTACAACCAAAAATCTTTATTTATCTACTTAAAAAATAATTGTAATATAGAGTGGAACTATATCCTATATAGTAACTGTGTTCAGTATTTTCCAACTCTTCTGTAAATGTGTTATCATACTTTCATAATTTAAAAAATAAAAAGAAGAAAAAAAGCAACTGTACTTCTATATACTTTCAATAAACAATCAAAAACAAAAACAAACCTGGCTTTTTATCTATTGGTTCTTATCAACTGCAAAGATCCAGCCATGCCAACTGCTCTCCAAATGTGGGTGTTTATTTTTCTGTTAATTTCCTGAGGTATTACAAGTATATCCTATTTTGGATGGCCACTTCCAAATAAAACTTCTTCAGTTTCACACAGTTATTTCACAACTGGGAAAAAGAGAAAGAGGTTCTTCTACTGACCTTGCCAGTGACCAGGTGTGCTTGTCTCAGAGACTCATCAGGACTTGAGTTTTCTGCTTGTATAAAACTGTAAAGTCCCTTTCAGCTCCAGATTAAAATTACATACTTCTAAGATTCTGATTGAAATCATATTTCTCCTTAGGACATTCCTCTTCAACGCAGGATTTCTGACACTGTCACACTATATTTACAAAGTTATTTACAGAGAAACTTACAGTGGCTTCCCAGGTGGCACCAGTGGTCAAGAATTTGCCTGCCAGTGCAGGAGACACAGGAGAGATGGGTCAATCCTTAGGTTGGGAAGGACCCAAGGTCAGTCCTACGGTCCACAGGGTCACAGAGTCAGACACGACTGAGCACATGGGCACACACATACATACATAGAAACAGTAGAGTGTACTGGTTATGAGTATGAGATTTGAAGTGTCTGACTAGGTTCAATCCTGCATAATACTCCATGGCTGGTTGAGCAAGACAGTAAAACTCTTTGTGCCTTAGTTTCTGTAAAATGGAGGTAAGATTAGAACTCACCTTCTTTGGTTGATACAAAGATTAAAGGAGCTGTTTTAGAGGGAGGGGCCCAAACCCTCTTTGTTCATAGAGCTCTAAGTGCTAAGTCTTTTCACTGTGTCCCCAGGCCACACAAAATACTTCATAATAGCATTTCTTAAATGACTTCATCCAAACAACTTAATAAGCATTTATGTTCTAGCAACTTACAGTAGCAGCCACTAGAAAATATAGTGCACATAATTTAAAAGAAGAACAATATTGCAAAGATATAATCACAAGGAATATTATGTGATCTAAGAGTGAAACTATGGAATAGCTTGAGCCAGATGTTTGAGCAATGTCCAAAAATGTCAAGTACCATATTTTCCTAAACATTTGAAATACTCCCCCAAACAATGGTGAGTATACTGCAATGATATCCCAGTACACAATTTGGGAATCACAGAGCTAACTCATGTAAAGCATTCAGAGGCTGCCATGTACCAGCATTCAATAAGTGTTAGCTACTTGTCTATTTTATTTCTGATTCAAACACCAGATTATTTACAGTTTGGTTTGCACAACCATCTTCAGATTAGGAAACTGGGCTTCCAGGAGCCTGAATACTTTACTTACTTATACTAGGAAGTGGAGAAAATAGAATTTTCATTCAGGTCTACCTGGATGAAATGTAAAGTCAAAAGACTTTACAAACACTTCCCAATATATCACATTGCTTCCTTTTAATTTAACACCTGGCTGTTCTAATAAATTTTAAACTTAAAATTTTTATTCATACACACCACTTATCAGTAAGATAGATATCATGCCTCTAGGTGAACAGAAGCCCCTGTATTTTAATCTATCCATAGACTTATGTTTTTATTGCAAATTTTGAAATTCTCAGACTGAAAAGCACAGGGTTCAGTTCAGTTCAGTGGCTCAGTCGTGTTCGACTCTTTGCGACCCCATGGACTGCAGCACACCAGGCCTCCCTGTCCATCACCAATTCCTGGACTTTACTCAAACCCATGTCCATTGAGTTGGTGATACCATCCAACCATCTCATCCTCTGTCGTCCCCTTCTCCAGCCTTCAATCTTTCCCAGCATTAGGGTCTTTTCAAATGAATCAATTCTTTGTATCAGGTAGCCAAAGTACTGGAGTTTCAACTTCAGCATCAGTCCTTCCAAAGAATATTCAGGACTGATTTCCTTTAGGATGGACTTGTTGGATCTCCTTGCAGTCCAAGGGACTCTCAAGAGTCTTCTCCCAAAACCACAGTTCAAAAGCACAGAAGGTACTACAAAATTGCTACCAAACTTTCACAGATGTTAACACGTTACCATATTTGCTTCACATTTTTTAAAGAAATAAGACATAAATCAAGTTACACTCTTACTCATACCCTCTCCCTACTCCTTCTGCAGTCCTCCTTCCTCGGAAGGAACTGCCATTTGAAGGTGGTGTCGCTGCTGCTCACATTTCTGTTCTCTTACTATGCACACATATGCATGCTGTCTACAGACCATGCAGACTCTGGGAGCTCAAGATCTATGTGTTTACCTTCATGTTTTTCTTATCCCCTCTGGCGTGCTGCGATTCATGGGGTTGCAAAGAGTCGGACACAACTGAGCGACTGAACTGAACTGAACTGTGTGTCTAGAACAGAACCTGACAACCTGCCAGACACTCCATAGACTTCATGAATGATAACACAGCAGAGATGTTGCTCAGATTTTTAAATGCATAGAAATGTCATCATACTATTGCATCATTCTATTGCAATCTGCTTTTTTCCCCTAAAACTGTATTTCTGGGATTAATCATATTGATATGTATTAATCTAGTTCATTCATCTTAATCCCTCTTTCCGTGGGATTCTCCAGGCAGGAATACTGCAGTGGATTGCCACGCCCTCCTCCAGGGATCTTCCTGATGCAGGGATCGAACCCGCGTCTTTTACATCGCCTGCATTGGCAGGCATGTTCTTTACCACTAGCACCACCTGGGAAGCCCAATAGCTACACAGTATTCCCTTGTGAGAATAATGAACAGATTATCTGTTCCCGTAAGGATACTTAGATTTTACTGTGTTAAAATACGTTGTCCTAAACATTGTTGTACAAATTATATCAATATTGAGATTTTTTTTCCTCATATTTGTCAGAGAGATCAAATTTACTATTTAAATGTTGATGGTAACTCTTAGACATAGCTGATGGGAGCTTGGCAACAATTAATTAAATTTAAGATATTGAGAGTCCATGATCTAGCAATACCAATTCTAGACGTAGATCAACAAGGGCCTGAGTACGAGAATGTTCAATCTCAATATTTAAACAATAAAAGTTATTTTCCATCTTTTCTTATTTTTGTCATTTATTGATGCATAACCAATCTGTTCCAAAACTTAGTGGATAAAAATAAGCATTTTATTACAGTCATGGATTTTGTGGATCAGTGATTTAGAAAGGGAGCAGTTGGAACAGCAATCTCTGCTCTATGTAGCCTGAGACTTCAGCTGAAAGAACCTGAAAGCTGGGAGTCAAAATCATTTGGAAGCATCTTTTATTCACATGTCTAATAGCTGATGCTTCCCAGGTAGCACTAATGATAAAGAACATGCCTGCCAATGCAGAAGACACAACAGACGTGGGTTCGATCCCTGGGTATGAAGATCCTCTGCAGGAGGAAATGGCACCCCACTCCAGTATTCTTGCCTGGAAAATCTCATGTATAGAGGAGCCTTGTGGGCCACAGTCCATGGGGTCACAAAAAGTGGGACATGATTAAAGTGACCGAGCACACATACCGATTGATACCAGTGTTTGTCAGGAACCTTGGCTGGAGGCATTAGGTGATCCTCATGTAGCATCTTCATGATGCTTGCTCACAATGTGGCAGCCCCAGACATTTTCTGTGGACCTCAGAGTCCCACAGCAGAGTGTCCAAAGAGAGGTAGGTAGGGACTGTATCATTTCGTAGGGCCTAGTCTCAGAAGTCTCATGGCATTTCTTTCATCAGAGTCACTGGGCCCACCTCAACCAAGGTAGAACACAGACTCCATTTATCAATGGGACAAGCATTGAAGAACATATAGGAAGGGAAACACTGTTGAAGCCATTTTGGAAAAAGTCACATCTGCTGCTGCTGTTGCTGCTAAGTCACGTCAGTCGTGTCCGACTCTGTGTGACCCCATAGTCTCTTCTCCCTGACTCTTCTCTCTCTTTTTCTTCTTTCTGTGTCCACTGCATTCCGTAAATTAGTAGACATTAGGTGGAGCTAGTAGTAAAGAGCTGCCCAGGTGGAGCTAGTAGTAAAGAACTCATCTGCCAATGCAGGAGAAGCAGCAGATGGGGGTTTGGTTCAATGCCTGGGCCAAGAAGGTCCCCTGGAGGAGCAAATGGCAACCCACTCCAGTATTCTGGATTCTAAAGAATCCCATGGACAGAGAAGCCTGGTGGGCTATAGTCCATGGGATTGCAAAGAGCTGGACATGAGTGAAGTGACTTAGCATGCATGCAGGGCTTCTGTATAAATTCTATGTGTCATATATATATATATATATACACATACATATACATATACATATATACACACACAGAACCTTACATGGAACAACTGACTGGTTCAAAATTGGGAAAGGAGTATGACAAGGTTGTATATTGTTACCCAGCTTATTTAACTTGTATCCAGAGTATATCATGTGAAATGTTGGTCTGGATGAATCACAAGCTGGAATCAAAATTATCAGGAAAAATTTCAACAACCTCAGTTATGCAGATATTACCCTAATGGCAGAAAGCTAAAAGGAAGTAAAGAGCCTCTTGATGAAAGTGAAAAAGGAGAGTTAAAAAGCTGGCTTAAAACTCAACATTTAAAAAACCAAGACCATGGCATCTGGTCCCATCACTTCATGACAAGTAGACAGGGAAAAAGTAGAAGCAGTCACAGAGTTTATGTTCTTGGGCTCCAAAATCACTGTGTATGGTGACTGCAGCCATGAAATTAAAAGATGCTTGCTCCCTGGAAGGAAAGCTGTGACAAACCTAGAGAAATACTAAAAAGCGAAGATATCGCTTTGCCCACAAAGGTCCATCTAGTCAAAGCTATGGTTTTTCCATTAGTCATGTACAAATATGAGAGTTGTACCATTAAAAAGGCTGAGTGCCAAAGAATGGATGGTTTCAAATTGTGGTGCTGTAAAAGACTGTATTAGAGTGTCTTGGACTGAGAGGAGTTCAAACCAGTCAATCCTAAAGGATATCAGTCCTGAATATTCACTGGAAGGATGTTGAAGCTGAAGCTGCAATTCTTTGGTCACCTGATGCAAAGAGTCAACTCATTGGCAAAGACTATGATTCTGGGAAAGATTGGGGCTGGGAGGAGAAGGGAGTAACAGAGATGAAATGGTTGGATGACATCATTGACTTAATGGACATGAGTTTGAGCAAACTCCAGGAGATAGTGAAAGACAGGGAAGCCTGGGGTGCTGCAGTCCATGGGGTTGCAAATAGTCAGACACAACTCAGTAACTGAACAACAAAACATACACACATGCATTCACAACTTTCTAATTCATACTTTTATTATTATTTGCATGCATAAAATGGTAATTTTATCAGCCTTTGCCATCACATGTTATAATGTCAAACATATTTCCCTAAATTGGCTTTGTTCCTACATGATAAACAACTCTAAGCATTTACATGCATTGTCCTGTAGGACTTCCCCTCTTGTGTTATACATGGGTATCTTTCATTCTTCAGCTGCTTTATTTCTACAGTAGGTTCTTCTATGTTAGAAACATACAAAATTTGTGCTGGTTCCATCGTTATTTTGCTATTCTTTGAGTGAAAACATATCTCATGACTTATGTTTTCCACTTTTCTCATCAGGAATAAACATATGCACAACCTCCTGAATAGTCTGAACAATGTTCTGGACCATCTTAGAATTTTCTTTTGCCTTCTCTTTTAGTTAGTCTCTCTATAACAGCACACTGCTTCTGAAATAAATGCTTAGGCTTTCAACCTAAAAACTTACATTACCATCTTTAAACATAAACTCAGAAAGCCCTGGTTCTACTGAAATAAATTTACTTTTCTTTAGGGGTTTCCCATGGGTTGTGGTCTATTCAAATGTCCGAGGTAACCATAGGGGTTTTCCAACCTTGTGAGGGAGTTTAATATTCAAATTAAAATTTTTAATTAGGTGTGTAACTCTATCTTTTTTTCTTTTTTTTTTTCCCCCAGATCATCTAGGATGCGTGGAACTATATTTTATATTTAACTTTAGAAACCAGTTTTGGCCTACATAATGGAAGGATATCTCTATTTCTGCTCATCCTCTCAAGTCCTGGAGTCTATTACACAGCATTTACTTATACATTTTCATCTCAATCACTCTATTTTATGTTGTTTAAAATATAAGCACTATACAGATTTTGGGAAAACAGTAAGCAGATAGTCCATAAAGAAGAAAGGTCATGAAAAAAAGGAAGGAAGGAAATGGTAAAAGTTTATATTAAAGAGTAATTGCGTTATCTTAGCTCTTCTTCTCCCTACACATTCCATTCCAGCTGCACAAACTCACCAGCATTCCCCATGCACAATGCCCTTTCATCTCTCGCTCTCTCTGGAAGTGAAGGTTACAGGGTCCAGAATGACACTCCCCTTTCTTGTGATAAAATTTAACTCCTGGCTCACATGTCAGTTTCCCTGGGTCAAATCCTGGCTCCTGATTAGAGTAGAGAGTTCTTTTCATATCATACTGAACAGCTATCTTTAGGACTATCTCTCCCACAAAGTTTCTCAGAGACTGGGCCTAGGTCTTACTCATTTCTGAAACCCTAGTGCCAGGCAAATATTTGTTCAATTTGTGCATTATGAGTGACTACATTTATGACCTTGAATAAGTTACCTAGCCCAACTATGCTTTCTGCTTTGTAAGACAGAAATAATAATAGTATGTAACTTCAAGGATTGTCTTGAGGATGTAATGAAATAATCCATGTAGACTACAATGCCCAACATCATGTTCAGTAAATATAATATACAGCTACTGTTTTTATGGAAATGTTTAAAAAATACTGCATTTTAAAATCCTATAAATAATGGTCATGAAAATGTTTCCTTTTCTAACTTTTTAAAAAAGACTATTTAACAGTGGTCTAAATAACAGTGCTAAACAAATAAGCTTGCAGTTGAATATCATTATGGGGGAAGACTGGAGGAAGTGTCTTCACCCTTTATAACACAAAGGCAGACTTTCAGTATGACATCACACAGTGCCTGCAGGGAAGAAATATTCAGAACAGACCAACACCCCCAGGCCATCAATGTAACTCCATTGGATTCTGGGATCTCATGCCTATTTCTTGGTGGTGCTTTTATTAGCTCTCTTTCATCATGTAATATCATCAGACATATTTTACCTTTAAAAATTTTTCACGTTAAAAAATTCAGAATAGACTCATTTACTTATAGTAGTTTATTTACTACAGATAACTTCTATGAATAAATAAAGCTTATGTGACACAGGCCATGACCTGTTGTTGATTCTAAAAGCAGAGAGTTCCCTAATGGGAACACTTTTAAAAAATAACACAGGAATTAGGGATTCTGAAAAGCAGGCCTCCAGCTTTATTTTCTAAAATGTTAAATTAAAAAGTAGAGCGGCAGAGAGCATCAGCCACACACCTAAAATATATGCTGATTTTAGCTACTAGATTTGCAAGAAGTAAATTTTACTATTGGCCGATTATTTTATAAATAATAGATGTATTAAGATAAATATTAATTATCACACTATACATATCATACATTCAGAATGATTTATACTAAAATATTTAAAATATTGGCTGCAATAACATTTCAGAAGCAGAGTTTACATTGTGATGTGACTGTGTCAGATTTTACCTTTTTTTTTAATTCAGTTCAACAGGTACAGAGTGTAAATAGACATTTTTGAGACTTATTTGAGGGATTCCAGTGAAGAAACATTTTATCTATCTATATAAGTCTTAGTATTACTTATCAGACTTGCCAAAATCAACACGTTGATTAAAGACATACTTGTGACCAAATTCACACACACACACACAAAGATGCGGAGTTTGAAAGGTTTGGCTTTCTAGAACTATACAATTGACCTGATTACTGACTTCCTAAGTTATACCAATCACTCATTTTGCAATTCAGATATTTTGCTTATTTTAATAATGGTGGCAGATTAACCATCTGGAATGTACTTTATGTTTAGTATTTTTTTATAAAACCATTCTACTCAAACACACAGATTCTTTAAGCAGCTTACCAGGTGACAGAAGAGGGGAGGCAAAGGAGAAATTGAGTTGAAAGGAAAATTTATGAGTATGAAGTTTTATAACTTGCAGTCTTCACCAAAAGCTCCTTCATTATAGAGACCATTTTTTGGTTGTTGTTGTTAAACGGGGAATGAGAAGGAAAAAAAAGCAGTTGTTTTTATTAGTGAGGATATGCTAAGTTTACGCTGTACTAACAAGCAATACTCAAATCTCAATGGCTTAACTCAAGAAAAACCATTTCTCTTATTTCTCATTTACACAACGTCCTCTGAGTATGATGGCAGAGATTGCTTCAACCACTGGCCCGCTAGCTGCACCCCAGAGCCTCCTCCATCCTTGCTACAGCAGGGCACAAAAGCACAAGAGGGTCTCACATGCATCATTAAATGCTTCAGCCTAGAAGTGACACTGGTAAATGAATGCCTTATCACAGAAGCCATTCCATTCACCGCTCATTGGTTTTCTATTTGCCTAGAAGAATAGGACATCCAGATATTATTGAAAGTACTAGACATTCTGATCATGGAATTCTGAACAGAAACTAGTACAGTGCTTCTCCCCCAGAATAGTCACTGCATTAATTAACTCCTTTCAACTAGTCACATAATCTGAATTTTGCATATGTAGCTAAAGACATGATTCTGGCACTACTAGAAACTGTATATGTGGTAGGATCTTTGATGGCACAGGCCTACCAAGTGTCCATTTGCAAGAGCGATTGAGAGGCCAGTGGGAAGAGGACACATCCTAAAGGAGCAGAAAATTGGGAAGATCATAGTGTTTCGATAACAGAATGGTAGTCATTAGTGAAGACTTTGGGTAATGTTTGGGTGAGTGAGTGCTAGAGAAAGCAGAAGAGTTGCTCTACCATTTACTCCTAAAAACATTGGAGTACAATCTTTGCTGCTTTGGGTACCAATTAACAAATACAATGTAACAGAATACAAGGGGATCTCTTCCCAAGCTTTGACCTTGAATAGAACTTGACACCCAGAAAGCTACAGAATCAAGAGCAATGCAATAAACGGTAATATCCAGAAGAAGTGGCTAGGGTGCCAAGGACCTTAAAACACAGCAGTGCCCAAAGGACCAGGATCTATTTTAAAGTGATAGTGTCAGCAAAAGCAGTATGAGTGGCCTAGCAGATGGGGGCTGTGATACAACCGCATGATACAAAGTGGGGCCACAGCAGAAGAGTGGGAAAGTAGATACTTGCAAGAGGGTATCTGAGTAGATTTTAAAGTAGTCCCTTGCTTAGATCCACCTTAGCAGCCAAGAACACTCATCTCCCAGCTGCTGGGTGTGTTAGCAGCTCATAGTCACAGCTGACCCCTCTCTAAGAGAACTGTCTCCAGACAAATGGAAGTTCTCTTGCTCCAGGGATGGGACCCCTCTCAAAAACAGCCTGTTATCAATAATGGACTAACCTGAGTATATAAAAGGATCCCCTGCTTGTCCTGAGCAGAGATTAATTCTGAGTGCTGCTCACACTCCAGAGCTCTCTATGGGCTCAGGCTGAGACTACATTCTGAGACCACAAATCCTTGCTTAGCTCCATCTCCTATGTATCTCCTTTTCTCTTTTTTTCTCCATGGAGCTGAAACGTTAACAGAGTCTCTACCTTTACCGTAAATAGTAAGGAAACATGAGCAATTTCTGTAGAACCCAGAAAATAAAGACACTAGCTCCCTAAAGAGGCAGAACATGCATTGAAATCTGCAGACTGAAGAACGGCTTCCCCTTGTCCAAACTTCTGCTCTCCTTACTGGTTCAGCTTGGGAAGCTTACCTCTCTCCTCAACGACTGCAGGGTTTACCCACACTCTGAGACTGAGAGTAAGGCCAAGAGCTTTCATGGCATCTTTTCAGATCACTCTAACACAGTGACAATCTCTGAAGTTTCATCCTGCTCAGTGCTTATGTCACTCATTTAGCTACAACTGCTTCAACTTGTGACATTCCAACATCTCTTCTAATAATTTATTCTTCTAATATCAAGCACCTGCTATGCCAAGCACTGGGCAGCAAAAACAAGTAAGATGTGGTTGCACCTTCCACAAGCTGCCTTTAATGGAGAACACAGATATATAAGCCCATAACAACACCCTGAAGTATGTAACACAGTGTGAAAACTGAAGGTATTTTTACAAGGGCAATATTTTAACTGCTTTCAAAGATGATCAAAAGTTAAGGAGGAATTATGCACTTCAAGTGAAAGCATTAAAAAGGAGTACACTCAAGGAATTGAGAACAATTCATTGGATACTCAGAACATATGCTATAAGGAGGAAAGAGTAAGTGTGGAAAATAAAGTAAGATTCTGGGACTTCCCCAGTGGTCCAGTGGCTTAGACTCCACTCTCCCAATGCAGGAGGGCTGGGTTCAGTCCTTGGTCAGGGATCTAGATCCTACATGCCACAACTAAGATTCATATGCCACAACTAAAGACCCCATGTGCAGCAACTAAGACCCAGCATAGCGAAGAGAGAGAGGAAGTGAGGAAGAGAAAAAAGGAAGGAAGACAGAAAGAGAGATCCTAAGTGTAAAAGGCCTTCAATGCCATACTAGGATATTTAACTTCTATCCAGTAGGCAACTAGAAGCCAGCAAGTGTCAGTAATCCGAGGACTATGGCTGCATGTATTATGATAAAAATCCTTATTTCACAAGTCTTACCACCTATGATTTCAGGATAAGGCCTTCCCTTCAAAAACTATAAAATATCTTAGACATTAAAAAACTGTATATAAATATTATAATTGCTCTTCATTTTTTCCAATACTTGGTGTTACTACACTTGGCATTTTTAGTATCTCACTGTAGAACTAGTATTTCATTGTAACCAGTATTTCCTTGTGGTAGAAATAGATCATACTTTCCTGACTAGCCAGGATATATTTTATATGATGCCCATTTTTCTAATGGGTTACTTTTTTTCTCATTTATAGGAATTTGTGTTATATTTCCAGGCTACAATTTTTTACTTCACTCTGATAGGTTTTTTGTACTTTGTTTATTGTGTGTTTTTTTGAGACCCAGGTATTTTTATTTTATTATGGTGAAATATGAGGCTAGTTTTTACATTTTAACTTGCTTCCTTACAAAATCCTTCCATATTCTCAAGTTCATAAATATGATCTATATTTTCATCTGCATATATAAGCACTCTTTTTTAAATTTCAGTCTTAACATTTTAATTGTTTTATATCACATGACAAATGGACCATATTTTCTTTCTGTGTAGGATTTGTAGTAGGTCTCTGTTCTTTTGGAACCAATTGAGAAATAGAATCAACAGTCAGAAAAATGGAACTCAAAATATCACCTTTACTACTAGGAAAGCTAATTGGGGATTATGACTTTATATCTAAAGCCAAATAGGCTTGCTAAAAATTTATTCCTAAATTGAACATGATTATGGTCACTCAGATGGTAAAGAATTCACCTGCAACACAAGAGACCTGGGTTTGATGCCTGGGTTGGGAAGATCCACTGGAGGAGGGCATGGCAACCCACTCCATGTTTCTTGCCTGGAGAATCCCTATGGACAGAGGAGCCTGGCAGGCTACAGTTCATATGGTCCCAAAGGGTCAGATACAGCTGAACGACTAAGCACAGCACATCTCTCCAAAATTCCTATCCTAATCCCCTAACGTGATGTATTAGGAGATAAGGCTTTTTGGAAGTTGATTAGGTATGAGATGGAGCCTTCATTCATGGGATTAGTCCCTATATAGAAGAGATCCCAGAGAGCTTTCTGGCCCCCTTGTGTCATGAGAGCACACAGCAGTCTATGAACCAGGAAGTGGGTTCTAACCAGACACCAAACTTGCAGGCATCTTGATCTTCTGGACTCCAGAACTGTGAGAAATAAATTTCTGTTGTTTATAAGCCATTTGGTTTGTGGTATTTTGTTACGGCAGCACAGGTGGACTTAAACAGTTATTTATCCATGCACTAACCGGCGCAGGTAGAATACTACTGATTTCCTGTTTATGTAGCAGATCCCTGTGAGTGAGAGCAGATAATGCCCCCTGGCCACAGGCAGGGAGATCTAGAGAGAGTGGTGAAGTGGCTGCTGAGCACAGCCAGCTCAACAGCTCCTCTCAAACAAACCAAGCCAAATAATTCCCCCTTGTTGCAAGATGTGGAGTCAAGAAAGTATAAAAGAAGAAGATAGAGGTCTTTTAAATGAAGATCCTCATGTGGAAGCATAAGAAGGGAACAATAAGAGGCTTTCCTCCTTAATAACTGAAATATCTGAAATAACAAAAGCATACGAATTCCAAAACCACACAAATACGAGATGTAGTGGTAGCCATGCTATACCATATAAAAAACTAAGGTGAAATCATACAGAGATGAAATTGAACAGAGACAAGAATTTTCAAGTCAGAAACAGTAAACTAACTTTGGGGTTTCTAGTTCCAGTCCTACTGTGGCCTGCTGGCACTTTATTTCTCCTTAATGGACAACTGCATTTGCCTATTTTGTCTTGACCATAGGTTTTCTTTTCTCTCCACTGCTGCTGCTAAGTTGCTTCAGTCGTGTCCGACTCTGTGTGACCCCATAGACAGCAGCCCACTGGGCTCCTCTGTCCCTGGGATTCTCCAGGCAACAACACTGGAGTGGGTTGCCATTTCCTTCTCCAATGCATGAAAGTGAAAAGTGAAAGTGAAGTTGCTCAGTTGTGTCCGACTCTTCGCGACCGCATGGACTGCAGCCTACCAGGCTCCTCCACCCATGGGATTTTCCAGGCAAGAGTACTGGAGTGGGGTGCCAATGCCTTCTCCGTTTCTCTCCACTATTGGGAGTGAATTTATGTTTCTTGCAATCATACAATCCAAAACTATATTAGAACCAAAAAAAGAGAAAAACAACAACAAACAGAGTAGAAAGACACTTACATCCATTAAATATAATTATCAGACTTTTATAGAAGTTTTTAGCCTATGATTATTTTCTATCCATCATTTTGTTGCAAAACCATTATACATAGCAACTTTCATATTAAATTACTCATGTACTTTTCCCCAGTTATACTTAAGTTTCTGTCAACTGTGTCCCATTTTTAAATGCAAACATTTTAATTTAAAAATGCTTAAAATAATATAAAGAAAACTCATAAGTAAAAAATATATATGTAAATGATAGAAGTCACAATTAAATGGAAAAGACAAGTTAATAATAGAATTCACTAGACTTCAGTTTTTAACATTTTCTGTAGAAGTTTGGATTCCCCTTTGAATACAAATAACACATCTAATTAAGGAAAAACACAAAATGGAACTTTTGCTTATGCAAAGGTAAAGAACAGATTTATTCTGTAACACTTTAAGAATATGATCAGAAACTAGTTCAGGCAAAAATTTCCAACTAAAATATATTCTTGGAGTAAAATCTCACCAAAGACTGCATTTTGTAGACAGTGAGATAGTGATTCTATTACTGCTTGCATATTAAGAAAAAGATGTGATGTCTGGAGAAATTGGGGAAACCCAGTTTACTCAAAGTATAACAACACAAGAGTCTGTTTTATTTACACAGTACTAGTACACTGGTACTTGGAATAATCATTCTAAGATATTACCTATGTGACTATATCTGCTATAAAAATTAGCACAAAAATGAATATTTTAAAATTTTGTTTTTTAAAGAGTTAAAATGTCAAAAACAACAAAAGAGTTAGGATGTAAATAAAGCTCAACTTAATTTAAAAGAGGGGTAAAAACATTTGACCTAGTGTCTCTCATGAGTAAATTGCCATGTAAAAGAATATTTGATAAAAAAGATAATATGTCATTAACAACTGGACTTATTCGAGGCATGCAGGGGCATTTTAACATTAAAAAATAAATTAGTGTTGATACAAATTAGCAAAAGAAAATAAAAAGTGCATAGTCCTCTTAATACATGCAAACATTTCAGGTAATTCAACATTAATTTACAATAAAAACTCTTAAACTGCATATAGAATGGAACTTTCAAAATAGTGTAGAATGCTCAATAATTTCCTGAGACCAGTAATAAGACTCTTCTTATTACTCACCTGGTATTGCCACTTTTACTTTTTACAATACTAAAAGGAGTTGCCAGTACAAGACACTAAAAATAAAAGCAAAATAATTCATTATTTTCAGGTGACTTGATACGTGTACAGAGAAAATGGCAAAAACAAAGCAAAAGAAAAATAATCTACATTTAAGCTATTTGTCAAAAAAAGAACTGAGCAAAATCTCTAGATACATGATGATTACACAAAGTCAACTACATTTTATCTTCCAAAATAAAAATATAAAATAAAAAAAGTTTAACACAAAGCCAATTATAGTAAGACCTAAATAATAATTTTGATGGAATAAATCCAACAAAAAAATATGTAAGTACAAAGCATTAGTGAGAAAAGTCAAAGTGGATGTAAACAGAAGTAGGAATATACCATAATCAAGAACTGTCAAACTCAATATTGTAAAAATGTAAATTCAGTCCATGCTGATTCATATATACAATACAAACTTCAGTACTTTCTTGGTGTCAGTTGAAAATTTGATTCTAAAATTCATGTGAAAATGAAAAAAAGGTTGAGAAGAGCCAAGATAAAAATAGAAGAAAAACAAAGCTGGGGAAATTACACCAACAAATTGCTAGACATTTAAAATCTATAGTAATTAAGGCAATGTGATTTTGGAATGAGGATAATCAAAAAACGGACCAGTGAAGTAGAATTGAAAATCAATAAATACATACATTAATATTTTTACATGCATACACAGTCATTTTTAATTTTTTTTTTACAAAGTGACACTGCAGTACAGTGGGTAAAAAATAGTCTTTTCCAGAAAGGATGGTCTTTTCAATATGGGTACTGATCAATGGGCTATTCATATAAAAAAAAAATCAATAAAATGTGATCCCTGTCTCACATCAGACACAACAACCAATCTCAGATGGATTGTAGATTTGAATGTGAAATGCAAAACACAAAAGCTTTCGTTAAGAAAACAGGAGAATATTTTCATGACCTGAGATAGGCAAGTGTTTCTTAAATAAGATTCTAAAAAGGTTAAAGAAGATAGGAAAACATAAATTGGAGTAAGCTTAAATAATTTCTGTTCCCCAAAAGAAGACATCATTACAAACCAAACAAACTCTATAGTAGGTACAAAAACACATTTTTATAAATGTACTGTCAAAGAATGTGTGTAAAGAAAATATAAATAACGCCTACAAATCACTAAGAAAAATACAAACAACAAAATAGGAAACTAGGTAAAAGACTTGAAAAAGCAATTTACAAAGAAACTATTAGAATGGCTCCCAAATACACAAAAAGAGGCTTTAAGAGTCATCAAGTAAATACAAGTTAAAGCTGAGAATAGATATACTGTACACTCCATTTTTATTCAAAAGCAGAGACATTACTTTGCCAACAAAGGTCCGTCTAGTCAAGGCTATGGGTTTTCCAGTGGTCGTGTATGGATGTGAGAGTTGGACTGTGAAGAAGGCTGAGCGCCGAAGAATTGATGCTTTTGAAGTGTGGTGTTGGAGAAGACTCTTGAGAGTCCCTTGGACTGCAAGGAGATCCAACCAGTCCATTCTGAAGGAGATCAGCCCTGGGATTTCTTTGGAAGGAATGATGCTAAAGCTGAAACTCCAGTACTTTGGCCACCTCATGCGAAGAGTTGACTCATTGGAAAAGACTCTGATGCTGGGAGGGATTGGGGGCAGGAGGAGAAGGGGACAACAGAGGATGAGATGGCTGGATGGCATCACTGACTCAATGGACGTGAGTCTGAGTGAACTCTGGGAGATGGTGATGGACAGGGAGGCCTGGCATGCTGCGATTCATGGGGTCGCAAAGAGTCGGACACGACTAAGCAACTGAACTGAACTGAACTGAACTGAACACTCCATTTTTAAAAGACAGGCAATATCAAATGTTGGAGTGGATATGAATCAAATGGTACTCTTATTGCTTAGAAGAAATTACTCAAACTACTAAAAACACAGATCCAATAATCCCTCAATTCTGTTATTAGACTTGTACAAAAGAGAAGGGCACTCACATATTTACTACAAAGACAATGACAATGTTTATGCTGCACTATTTGCAATAGCTTTCAAATAGGGATATCAAGAGTCTGTAACAGCAGAATTATGAATAAATTATGATACACTGATAAAATAGATAACTACATAGTGATAAGAAAAAGAACATTAACTAGAGCAACCGTGTGGATGCATCTCACATGCAGATGTGAAGTGAGAGAATCAGGGGGGAAACAATATTTGCTGTATGATTCCACTTACATGAAGTTAGAAAAATCAGGATAGTGGTTATCTTTGGGGATTAATGGTTGAAAGGATAAAAAAAAAGGAGTCTTCTCAGTGCAAATAATGGTCTCTTTCCTCATCTGGGTATAGGTTTCACACAGAAGTCATCATTTTGTGAGGAAAAAAATCATCAAGTAGTACATTTGATTTGTGTATTTTCCTACCTATGTTTTATACTCCCAAAATAAGTTAACCTCAAAGTATTTTCCAAAGATCCATATTCAAATGATTCTAAATACTAGTATTCACAATGATTCCCAGTTAATTTTTTTATATCCCAACTTTCAATGAGAAACAGAAACAATTCCTGCTATAAGAGTTCTTCTGGGCCAAGTATAACAATGAAAATAAAATGTCAACCGACATATGAATTGGCTATAACTTGAGTGAAAATGGAGGCACTGGTAAAGTTTAAGAGTACTGTTTCTTATCTAAGAATCTCAAAGTTGACTTTTGCTTTACCATTTCCTAAATGGATATTTCTAAGTACTCATTCATGCCTGCATATGCAGGACTGCTACAATGATCAGATTCCCTCACAGAGAGATCATCATTTACCATCACAGCTCTTCTAAGAGTCTCATGTTCCTGCCTGTGATCCCTCCTTGGATGATTTTTCAATGCTTACTAATAAACTACCTTCCAAATAAACAATGGATTCAACTCTACCATGCTTCTCTCTTTAATGTTACTGGCACATTTATCATCTGGAGATATAGGTGAGAGATTTAAAGGTACAATTAGTTTTTCTTTCATCTAATTTAAAGGAAAATAGTATAATGAGGTTTAGGGACAAAATCCTCTTAATTAAGGGGAGTTATTCCTAGTATTTCCTAGTATTCCTAGTTATTCCTAGTATTCCCTGGTGGCTCTGAGGGTAAAGTGTCTGTCTACAATGTGGGAGACCCAGGTTTGATCCCTGGGTTGGGAAGATCCCCTGGAGAAGGAAATGGCAATCCACTCCAGTACTATTGCCTGGAAAATCCCATGGACAGAGGAGCCTGGTAGGCTGCAGTTCATGGGGTCGCAAAGAGTCGGACACGACTGAGCGACCTCACTTCACTTCATTCCTCGTATTGCATTAACATATTTAAATTGACTAAAATCCTTTTATTTTTTAATTGACTAAAACCTTTTGATGGAGAGAAAAATATGACATCAGGCAGATAAGTTATGGTTGGGATGTCCCACGAGTCTAGGTAGAGGTGCAAGCTGACTTGATTTCAGGCATACTATGATTAAGCACAGCTATTCAAGCCTATCAAGAAAGTATCAAGTTCTCCAGAGAGATGCATTTTTATCTTTGCAGCATAGTTCCAAGTTTAATTCAGACTGGTGTTTTCAGCATTTTATAACATTTTTACAAAATAGATAAACTTCAAAATAGCATATTAATATAAAAATGTTTCAGCATTTTATAAAAAAAAAACTTTTCAACACTGAAACAGCTCTTTTACATATTTTGGATGTAACTGTTTAGTAGAAGGCTCTGGAAGTCAGAGCTGTTTTTCATGATGACAGTGAGCTAACTGTAAAACTTATATAAATAAATCTGAAACTGTGATAAAATATTTCCTTGGCCTTTTGGGTTTTAAGACCTGTTCTTAAAGATATACATACCTCTTAAAATGATTTCTGAAGCACTGCAACGCAAAGTAGAAAAAAAAATCTTTTTCATCTAATTTAACAAATCAGCAGGGCAAGTATTTTCTTCTCTTAATGCTGAAGCACTAGTGTATAAAATACTCTTAGCTCATTAACTCCAAAGGAACTACATATTACAAAGGGAACTAAAGTAGCCCTTTTAAGGCAAAACATTTGTATAATTCCATACAGAAGCTTAACATAGGAGAGAACCCCTCAGTCTAGGAAGTGGGTATATAACTAAGAATAATCATTTATTAATTCATTTATTCAATGTCTGACAGTGTCCTTCTAACAGACATAAAAAGGAGTGAACCAAAATCTATGTCCTCAGTGGGACACATATGTGCAAATGATCAAGTCCAGTACGTTTATGTAAGGCAGCGGAGGTGCAAATATCAAGGTTTTGGGAGGATGTGAAGAACATCAACCTCTGGGGCATCAGTAAAGCTTTGCACAGAGGGTTGGAGAGTAATGCCAAGTTAGTGATAACTCAGGGAGTCTTACCTGGAGCTTGGGTTCCCCTTAGAATCCTCTTTGGTAACCTTCAGAGTATAGCGAAGTACTCTCACACCTCCAGACGGGCCCTAGAACAATTTGATCATTAAGCCCTCCAGCCTCTACCTCCATTAGCAGCAGACAAACCAGGAAGCGTCAAAACAAGTCAACTTACAGGTACTGTGTGCTTGAGTAATCACTTCAAGTCTCTCTTATGGGGAATTACACTGTGACTTAAGTAGAGTTATAGAGCCAGAAATAGATGAGGTCTTTTCTTATATTAAAATTTAGAGCAATCAAGTGTATAAAACTATACGTTTCCTTCAACAACTTTTGCCTATGGTAACATTCAAGGGACTCTGATCTGATTCAAAAGTAAATGACCCATTTAAAGACCATGTTCCCCCTACTGGCAGTGTTCAAGGTTTCTACCTCTGAGTGACCACAGAAGAATTAAGGAACTAACCAAGCCTAGGACATTATATCAATGCATGCACAATGTATTTCCCTACTAGAATTAATATAGCCCAATTAAAAATGGGCAGAAGACCTAAATAGACATTTCTCCAAAAATGACATACATATGGCCAAGAGGCACATGAAAAGATGCTCAACATCACTAATGATTAAAGAAATGCAGGTCAAAACTACAAAGCAGTACCACCTCACACTAGTCAGAATGTCCATCATCAAAAAATCTACAAACAGCTTTCCCCTGGCTGGCAGCGCAGAGGCTGCAGGATGCCTGGAGTTACTGTACAAGGCGTGAACCAGCAGGAGTTCGTCAGAGCTCTGGCAGCCTTCCTCAAAAAGTCCGGGAAGCTGCAAGTCCCTGTAACACCGTCAAGCTGACCAAGCATAAAGAACTTGCTCCCTACAATGAGAACTGGTTCCACACACGAGCTGCTTACACGGCACAGCACCTGTATCTCCCGGGTGGCTCTGGGGTTGGCTCCATGACCAAGATCTATGGGGGGCATCAGGAATAGTGTCATGACCAGCCACTTCAGCAGAGGCTCCAAGAACGTGGCCCGGTGGGTCCTCCAAGCCCTGGAGGGGCTGAAAATGGTGGAAAAGGACCAAGATGGGCGCCACAAACTGACGCCTCAGGGGCAGAATCACTGGACAGAGGCAGCTGCCAACAAAAAGCATTAGGACAGATGATGCTGGGTTAATAAATTGCCTCATTCGTTAAAAAAAAATATCTACAAACAATAAATGCTGGAGAGGGTGTGGAGAAAATGTAACCCTCTTACACTGTAGGTGGGAATGTAAATTGTTACAGCCACTATAGAGAACAGTATAGAAGTTCCTTAAGAAACAAACAAACAAACAAAAAGCCCTATAATTGGAGCTACCATATGACTCAGCAATCCCTCTCCTGGGCATATATCCAGAGAAAAACATGGTTCAAAAGGATACATGCCCCACAGTGTTCATTGCAACACTGTTCACAATAGCCAGGACATGAAGCAACTTAAATGTCCATTGACAGAGGAATGGATACAGAGGATATGGTACATATACACAATGGTAGAATATTACTCAAGTTATTTAAAAGAATGAAATCATGTCATTTGCAGCAACATGGATGGACCTGAAGATTATCATACTAAGTGAAGTCACTTGGGCAGTATGACAAGGCTTATATGCAGAATCTAAAGAAAATGATACAAATGAACTCATTCACAAAACAGAAACAGACCCACAGACTTGGAGTATGAATTTATGGTTACCAGGGGTAAAGTGTGGCAGCAAGGAGTTTGGGATTGACATGTACACACTGCTATATCTAAAATAGATAACCAAAAAGGACCTACTGTAAAACAAATTTTTAAGTGCTCTAGATAAAATCATACTTATATGGTAAGAGTTATCCAGCTTTACAGTTGGAAACTGAAGTTCAAAGAGGTTATATATGTTCCAGTACTCACACACAAAGACAGTAAATGGAAGATCTTGAACTTGAATTGAGTTGCATTTGCCTATAAAACCCACATGCTCTTTCCTAAGCAGTGCAGAGGCTAAGACTGAGTTTCCTTACTGACATCAATAGACTGGTAAGCATCAGAATCACCTGGAATGATTAAAATGCAGATTATGCATTTAATTTAATGCAGATTATGCATTAATTTAATGCAGATTAAAATGCAGTATGTTAAAATGCAGATTCCCGATTTCCACCTCAGACCAACTGCAATTTTAATAAATTGTTTAACTGATTCTTACCCAAAGTTGAGACTGCTGGACTAAACAAAATAAATTTCTTTCAGATTTATTCAAACCATTAAATTTATCTCAGGTATGTGATTAGATGATGGGCACCTTGGCCTTTTTTTTTTTTCCCATGCAGAGAAAATAATTATTTTAAGCCCTCTAAATGGCAAACCATTAGACAATCATTTACATTGCAATTCTTGGATACACAAGCAAAGTTCCAGTAGAAGTTTTCCTTCAAAATATTCAAAAAGTTGTTATTTGCTAAAACTAGAATGAGTCATCCAGAGAACACCGTCTTCTTGGGCCTTTGTCAGTTATGTTAATATTCTGATCATTGCTGACGTTGGCATTAGGTTAATCCTAGATATATCTCCCATATGACTATTGGGAACTTCATATACTATTTAAAACATAACCTTGTATGTGAATATCCCTTTCTAGGCAATCCTGAAGTCCTAGAACAGGACCTAATATCCCAGAAATGTGGGATTGGGAGGCCCCTGACTTTAGAGGTATTTTGAAATAAGTCATGGTAGGTCTAGCCAAGGATCATTGCTCTTATCAAACAGAATTTCAATTGAAAGAAAACTTTAGACATAGAAAATTAGACCTACAAATTTTTAAAATGTAGCAAATCACTGAAACCCACTCATTCATAAAATCCTTATTGAGCAATTACTATATGCCTGGTACTGTACTAAGTCTAAGTCTAAAATTACTAACTTAATAAAGTCCCAAGTAGACCAGACACTGCACTGGGGACCCCAGGGAAATACGTAATGCTGGTCATTTTCTCACAAAATTTATGAGAAGATTAATAAGACAACATTTATGCATGTGAAATAATTATAAAACACTGTGTTCAGCTTAGATACTGAAAAAAAGAGTTCAAAAGGAGAAATTAGTATGTTTCAAATGTTGGGTGATTGTTTTACATATATCCTCTTCTATTACTTTGCACAAGAAATGTGTGATATGAATATAACAACTGATATTTTAAAAGAAATAAAATCATACTGGGTAGTAGTAAATAGTGATTTTATAGATAATCATTATAATCAATGCTCAACAGTTGCAGTAAAAGTACTTTTCCAAATAACCAGCCAAAAAGATGTGAAGCTCGATTTCAAATTCAATTTGTTCATTTCCATTTGGCTACCACCAATGCTAACTCCTCTTCTAAGAAGGCAGAGGAACTCATGTGAGTCCAAGTATTCAGAAAACTCTGTAGATGCAGGAGGAATTCAAACAATATAAAGTTGTACTTTGGACTCTTGAGCTCTGATATATACCCTTTCCCTCCAAGATAAACATAAAAAAAACAAGTAAATAATGCCATCCAGTGCAGTTCTCATAGAATTAAGTAAGACACACCACAGCACATTTTCACGGAGCTACTGGGTGGGGACAAAGGGTTATTTTAGGATTCCCAAAATCTGGGCACGGTGAGATGAAACAGCATAACCCCAGGTGTGGGGGGCACTTCAAAGCAGTGCTTGCAGCCATGTAGGGCAGCTGTAATTTCTGGAAAACAATAGCAGGAGATGAAGCAGTTTGACATACCAATTGAGCAATGGGGTAAGGACTCTGCCAAGGGCACTAACAAATTCCGCAGTAAGTGAATACAGCTGAAAATCCAAGAAAATGATTCACACGGGCACAGGTAGAAAGGCGTGTTCAGGTTTCCTAGCCTGGTCTGCTGAGTCACTCACTAGAACTTCCCACAAAACAGTTATTATCCTGAGACCCTTTATGTTAGTAAGAGGCACAGAAATGTGTGATGAAATCACACAATTTGGGAAATGATAACCTGTTACAATTTACAAGAAACTTGAAGGATCCCAGGACACAAACTGATTGCTTAGCAGGTGAGAAAACTGAGACCCAGAGACATTAAATGTGCTGTCTAGGGTCACAAGGAGACTCAAGAGAACTAGCACTAACTCGGGCCTCAGTTCGGTTGGATTCTTTGCCTGGTTCCTGATGTTATTATTCTGATCAGAGAATGGAATGTTCTTGCTTATTAAAGTCATTAAGTGGTTAAAGCTAGGTGCCTAAAAAGACCATAGCCCTCATTTTTAAAAAGGTGAAGGAAAGTCACACTGAATATTAAAATCACCTTGAATAAAATGGGAATCATCAGGATGTTGCAGGCCATCTTTTAAGATGATCACAGGTCCACAGTGGACTGTATACATGCCCCTCATGGAATAACTAATGGGATAAATTATTCTAACACTGCCATTTTAAAATACTTATAAGGCATTTCAGCTTAACTTTTTGAAAAACAAGTGAAATCTAAGTAATATTTTTCTGTGTATTTTGTCACTTGCTTCAGGTCTTTCAAATTTCACATTTTCAGTGAGGTCTTCTTTGTTTTGGTTTTCATTTTAAGTATAGTTGGCGGGCTACTGTCCATGGGGTGGCAAGAGCTGGACATGACTTAGTGACTAAATAACAACACATAGTTGACTTACAATATTATATTAGGTTGAAGTATACAATAGACTCAGAATTTTTGTAGATTATACTCTATTTAAAATCATTACAAAATGTTGGCTATCCTCCCTGAGCTTTGCAACATATCCTGACAGCTTATTTATTTTATACAGTAAGCTCTGCTTTGAACACCCACTTTAAAGCTACAAACCACATGCCATACTATCCACTCGTGAGGTACTCACGATTCTCTCTATGCTTTATTTTTTCCTCCAAGACATTTAATACAACCTAACAAATGATAATTTATTCTTTTTTATCATCCTCTAAGTAGAATGAAGACTTAGAGAGCAAGAATTGCTTATGTCCCCAACAGCAAAGTCCCTAGTACACTAAAAGTGGTTACCAAATATTAAATGATGAATGGATATACATATATAAAAATAAAATTTTGAAATGCCTACTACACATGGCCTGGAATTAAAAATAAATCTATTTGATATATTTTTTAAAAACCAGATATTGTTTTCTAGCCTCATACCGATTAAACATTTGGAATCTAAATAAATTTTAAATAAATGTTGATCTAAATTTGATTTTTTTTTTTTTTTTTGCTATTCTTTAGTGTATTTATTACCATGTAAAGTACAGGCTTTGATAGCAAACAAACAAAAAAAAAACTAATATCTAATGATTAATTTAAAAGAGCAATTTGATCCACTTTTTTAGGCAGTTAGCTTTTTAATATTAAGTGATATTAAATGCATTGTGTTTAAAATTTGAACTTTATTTCATTTTTCTCTTTATGGATATATAAGACTTTCTATTCCTCCTAAATGACATTATTAAACATTTTAGAAATCATCAGATATTCTATTAATTTAGCTCTTTCCTTGACAAAATCTGTTTTTCTTTCCCTTTAGTACACAAGAGGGCATATGGGAAAATCTCAAGTGCAGGCCCAAATCATTGATTTTGATTATTAAAAAAATAAAGCCTCCCAAATGATCTAGATTTACAATTATATCATCATTAAAAATATTTTACCTCCAAAGTATACAAACAACTCATGCAACTCAATATATAAAAAAAAAAAAACCTAATCAAAAAATGGGTGGGAGACCTAAATAGACATTTATCCAAAGAAGACATATAGACAGCCAAAAGGTACATGAAAAGATGCTCAACATCACTGATTATTAAAGAAATGCAAATCAAACTAAATGAAGTACCTCACCCTGGTCACAATGGCCAGCAAGTCTACACATGATAAACGCTGGAAAGAGAGTGGAGAAAAACAAGCCCTCCTATATCATTGGTGGGAATGTAAATTAGCACAACCATTACTGAGAACAGTACGGATGTTCCCTAAAAAAACTACCAGATGATCCAGCAAGCCTACTCCTAAGCATATATCTGGAGAAAACCATAATTTGAAAAGACACATGTACCCATGCTCACTGCAGCACTATTTTCAATAGCCAAGACATGGAAGCAACCAGAATTTCCACTGACAGAGGAATGGATATAGAAGTTGTGGTACATATACATGATGGACTACTACTCAGTCACAAAAAAGAATGAAATGATGCCATTTGCAGAAACATGGATGGACATGATACTAAGTGAAGTAAGAGACAAACTGGATGGACATAGAGCTTATCATACTAAGTGAAGAGACAAATATCATATGATACTGCTTATATGCAGAAACTTTAAAACATGATAAAAAAAATGAACTTATTTGCAAAACAGACATACTCAGCCTTTGAAAACAAATTTATAGCTATCAAAGGATAAAGGTGAGGGAGGTATAAATTAGGAGTTTGAAATTAACATATACATACTACTATAGATAAAAGAGATAATCAATAAGGACCTACTGTATAGCACAGGGAACTCTATCCAATATTCTGCAAAATCTATATGGGAAAAGAATCTGAAAAAGAATGGATATACGTCTTTATATAACTGAATCACTTTGCTACACACCTGAAACTAACACAACATTGTGAATCCACTATATTTCAACATAAAATAAAAAAAATGTTTAAGTCTCCTGAATGATTTAGCTGTAAAATGATATCATCATAAAAGAAAGAACTTTATATCTTTTTTTTAACCAATATTTATGCTAGGTTTTTCATTTTCTTCTCCTAATGTATTAGGTATTACTCTATGACACTCAACAAGAGAGACAGTAATGATCCCTAATTTTAGTATATTATCACATAAACATAGTAATCATTAGCATTTATAAATTTTTATTTTAAGGTTTTATATGCAGCAAATACAACATTAGGTTTATACATAATCAATGGACATAAGAAGATGTCCATTGAACATTCTCCCTGAATTTTGCAGGCTCTGTTAAGTTTACTGATTATAGCTCTCTCAAGCTTAAATTTCATGAAAGCCTTTCTTTTTGTTTATTTACTAGATGTGTCCATTTAAGAAGAACTATTAAAGTTATTTAATAAGATGCCAGGATATAAAATAAATATATAAAATGAATAATTTAAAATATAACATAATAATACTTGTTTTAAAATGTTTACCAAAATATGTACAAAAAGATGAGAATAAATTGGAAGGCACAACATGTTTTTGAATGGGAAATTTAATATTATTAAAGATACCATTTTCTCCAAATAAATGTAATGTTATTTCAAGTATATTGGCAAGCTTTCTTTTTTAAATTAACAAGTTCTATTTGACTGAAGTAATTCAGTCACTGATCTTTGGTGTATTATTTCTCAATTGCAAATTGCAGATAACACTGTTTATATGTATTTAAAGCTTGTCTTATAAACAATATACCAGGAGGCCTTTGATGGAGATCACAGACATACATGCTCAGGACAAAAAGAGAATGGAAAGGACAACAAAAGTAGCATTACATACTACATAATACAGTGTATCTATGTACAGTGTAGTATGTACATACTACATACTACAGATACTATATACTACATAGATACACTGTATCTATGTAGTATATAACATAGATGGAACTGTACTCCAAATTTCCCTTTGCTCTAATGTTAGGACACTGAATTGAATCAAACATGTACACCTCCAATCCCTTATATGATGAATTTTTCTCCAGGTAACTTCTGATCTCTTAGATAAAGATATTTTGATTAGGCTTATCCCATAGTCACTGTCCATTTCTGAATCCTTCTGAGTACAGCTGAGCCTTACAGAGTATCACTTGGTACAGTGACTCTTGAGAAATCATTTATGAGCCTTTTTCGTGGTGAGCTAAAGCTGGTCTTAGATAAGCTGATCAACAGCAGTCGAGACTGGTTAGCAAAGGGCTTCTACTCCATCCCATCCAAATCTAACAAAAGGCCATCACCTTACTCAAGAAAATATAATACTGCCCAAAGTCTATGCAAATCACATTTTAGGAATGACAGGAAAAAAAATAGAACACTTTGGATAATTGAAAGCATAACAAGAAAGATACAAAAACAAATACTTTGTAAACAACATGATAAAATATTTCAGGAGTCTGGAAAAGGAGAAACACTAAGTCTAAAATAATTTTGGGTATGAAGTTTAGATATCTGTTTAAAAAAAAAAAAAAAGTAGTTACAAAAGTGTTCTCTCAATGAGAGTTCCGATTCCCTTGCAAAATAGACACATTATTGGGGTAAAATAAAAATCACCAGAAACAAAACTTGAGCTTAAAGCTCAATAGAGAACAACATAGTATTAATTTATCCAATGTGCATTTCTAAAAATTTGCACATAATTTGCTTTTGAGAGCTAAATAAGAAGTGTAGTAAGAGAAGACTGACTGTCAACCTGGAAATCAGTCAGCAAGTGATACTCAGAGTTTCAGCAGAAGCCAGTGTTGGCTGTCTTCACTGTGTGGATGCAGACACTGATTTTAACAATTGTTCCTGCCAAGAGGAGTGGATAGGGTTTTCATGACCTCACCCCCGAGCATCCGCTTCTATCTTGTTTGGTGTATGAAAAAAATCAAAGACAGAAAAGAAAGGAAAGTGGATTTCCTTAGGCTCCTGAGTTCTTCAGTTTAGAGCAAAGGTAGAGGAAACGTGCTTTGTTACTCATCTGTTACCTCTGCTCAACAGCCCATGAGAGCACAGGAAGCTTTGCTTGTATTCCTGACATCGAGAAGCTCCATGCAAATTGCACGCTTGGTCCCACAGTGAGTTATCAGCGCAGACCAAGAAGAGATGCTCAGGTCAAACTTCTTCAAATTAAAGAAATCCTAGGGAGGATGTTTGGAAAGATCATTGTTCCTATTTTCCATTTGGATACATTTGCTTCAGAAATTACTGCAAATACTGTCTCTTATTTTATATCTAGTCTGAGGCAACTGGGAATTTCAGATATTAGCATTTTTCTAGTGTAGTACTTTCTAGAATCCGTTATCTCATCACTGGTGCTGGATGGAAAATCAGTGCTGCCAAGACCATCATGTTGGGACAACTCTTGGCAAGGATAGGCTCACGGTGTGGGCTGCAAAGTGCAGTCACCTCTCCTACCCAGCTCCAACAAAGTGCTTTCAATGTGAGTGAATTTCACCTTAAAATTCTTATTTCTGATAGATAAAGAAGTTGTGGTACATATATACAATGGAGTATTACTCAACCATAAAAAGGAATGCATTTGAGTCAGTTCTAATGAGGTGGATGAACCCAGAGCCTATTATACAGACTGAAGTAAATCCAATAGTGAAGGTCAGGGAAGCCTGGTGGGATGCAGTGCATGGGGTCACAAAGAGTCAGACACAACTTAGCAACTGAACAACAACAAATCAGAATGAGAAAAACAAATATCGTATATGATTCTTCTGAATTGTGGTGTTGGAGATGACTCTTGAGAGTCCCTTGGACTGCAAGGAGATCCAACCAGTCCATCCTAAAGGAGATCAGTCTTGAGTGTTCATTGGACGGACTGATGTTGAAGCTGAAACTCCAATACTTTGGCTACCTGATGTGAAGAACTGACTCGTTGGAAAAGACCCTGATGCTGGGAAAGACGGAAGGCGGGAGGAGAAGGGGGTGACAGAGGATGAGATGGTTGGATAGCATCACTGACTCAATGGACATGAGTCTGAGTGAACTCTAGGAGTTGGTGATGGACAGGGAGGCCTGGCGTGCTGCAGTCCATGGGGTCGCAAAGAGTTGGACACGACTGAGGCGACTGAACTGAACTGAACTGACTGAACACATACAGATGGAATCTAGAAAGATGGTACTGATAAACCTATTTGTAGGGCAGCAATGGAAATGCAGACATAGAGAAGAGGCTTGTGGACACAGCGAGGGAAGCAGAGGGAAGGACAAACTGAAAGAGTACCACTGAAACAGGTGCATTACCATAGGTAAAACAGACAGACAGGGGGAATTTGCTGTATGATGCAGGGGGCTCAAACTGGGTGCTCTGTGACAACCTAGAGGGGTGGGATGGGGTGGGAGAGAGGCTTAAAGTGGGACAGGACATGTGTATACTTATGGCTGATTCACATTGATGTTTGCAGAAACCAATACAATATCGCAAAGCAATTATCCTCCAGTTAAAAATAAAATTTAAAAAATTGTTATTTCTGGCTCCTCTTGAAAAAACATTCGGAGACTCGCCAACACTAAGCCTGCATTCGTCTCAGAGCTTCTCAGTGGCCCCTCTCTAGTGAGGCCCATTCCACTGGCCTCACCACGCAGCATGGCCTCACCTTCAGTTGGCTTCAGCCCATCTGGCCCTACAAGCATTTGAATTGGCAGAATGAAGCTCTGACATAGCTAATGTGCTATATGTCACACTAGATCATGTTACAAGTTCTACCTCTATGGACTCCATCTCTGAGTGAATGTTAAGTCATTTCTTCATCAACAAGTATATGCTGAATGAATACACCACCTTGCCTTTCATTTACTGATGGATTCCATTCAATGGTGCTTCCTCTATGATCCACAAGATGAAGCAATTACACTATAAACTCATAAAGAAAAACAGAAAACCCAAAACCTTGTCTGAGCTCTCACAGCAATTACAGTACAAACCACATTAGTTATTCAGCTCTTTATCATCAACTATCTCATGTGTTTTTCCCCCCCTTTCATGTATATTTATCTTGTCTCCCCAATAAAACTGCAGCTCATCAAAGGTCAGGATGTTTGTCTTTTATGTCTTTATAATCCCCCACGGTGATTCAAACACTGTCATAATGCAACGAATGCATACTTGTTTATTTAAAACATTGTATAAAGCAGAAGCAACCAGTACCCTGCAACAGTCATTATGTTGTAATACGTGAGACCACTGCCTCTGCCCTCTCTCCCTTTATAGGAATTATCCCAGGCTGAAACACACACAGCAATGCCAGCTAATTTTTCTAGATTGCTTTCCACTGGCTGCTTTCCTTCAAATCACAAAGAAGGTTCCTTTGAAGCAGGTCCTGCTAGAGACTTGATAGTGATCAGGCTGTGATCACAACGAGTATGCTGCCCTGGAACCCAGCACTGCTTACTGGCACTTACATGTTCACACCAGGCCGTGCCAAACCACATACACTCCAGGTCCAAGAGCTTCCTCTCCAAGACAGGGCTGGCTGGCAGGCTGCTCACACAAGGATATGAATCAAGAGCCCTAAGGGCAAATTACAAACTCCTTTCTTCTCGGCATAGCTATAGACCAGCATGAGTCCAAATTGATTTCACAAACATAGATAATTATCTAAAGCGAATGCATCCAGACTCTTCTCATTGTAAAAGGAGCCATTAATAGATCAAGGTAGACTGGGTGGAAATGGAAATTTGACTGTAGGTTCAGTGGGTTTAGTCAATATTCATCCCTGGTACCATAAATATAACATGGTGAGGTGGGCAAGTGTGTACCAGAAATCTGGCTTCTTTTGCCTGATAGTTTAGTTATTTCTGTCACATCTTGTGGCATAAAGCAAGGGAGAATTATGCGATATACTGTTTACATCATCAAAAACAGTTCATAAGACTTAAATAGAACCCAAATCCTCCTACAAGAAAACAGAATGGTCAGCTTTACAAAAGATGAATACTTACTGTAAAACAACTGCAACTGCATTCATATGTGATGTCAAATGAGATGATTTTAAAATCAAAATGTCATCATTTTAGCGTAAGTGAAACAAGGAAAAAGATTATACTTGATATTTGCCCTTACTGCCTAGATTTATTGTACTAACTGAGTTTCAAATGGGATGTTAGCAATGCTGCTTTAATGAGGTTTGATCATATGAGATTATCATATGAAGCAATTATCAGTTTAATAGGTCAGGAATTAATAGACTAAAGGAGGAAATGTCTAGGTGGACCTGGGTCACATCACTCCTTTCCCCTACACAACCCATCAGTGGAAATTCTTTCCTGGCTCTATAAGGTGACTTATATGGGGCTTCCTCGGTGGCTCAGCAGTAAAGAACCCTGCAAATACAGGAGATATGGGTTTGATCCCTGGGTCAAGGAAGATCCCCTGGAGAAAGAAATGGCAATCCACTCCAGTATTCTTGCCTGGGAAATCCAATGGACAGAGGAGCCTGTCAGGCTATAGCCCATGGGGTTACAAAAGAGTCGGACAAGATTTAGCAACTAAATTACAACAGCAAAGTGGCTTATGGATAGAAAAGAAACAGGAAGAAAGGACCAGATCTCACATGCAATCTCATCCACTAAGTTATAAGGACTGCCAGGCTCCTCTGTCCATGGGATTTGCCAGGCAATAATACTGGAGTGGGTGGCCATTCCCTTCTCCAGGGAAACTTCCTCAACCCAGGGATCAAACCCAGGTCTCCTGCATTGCAAGTGGATTCTTTACTGAGCCACCAGGGAAGCCCTATAGCAGTAATACTATTCTTTAATTTCCTACAAAACTTCTTGATCCAGCCCCAATTCTCTGTTCTTTCAAGACCCTCCTTTCTCTTGTCATCTCTTCTAAGTTTTACTCCTCTACTCACCTTATTCTTGCTCCTTGTTTAATCTATTTTATTATTCCATGGCACTTACATTCTGAAGTAACTGATGTATTTTTTACTTGTCAGCCCACCCTGATTCCATTTCTGAACGCATCTCCTTTTTTTGGCTACCCCATCCAAAAGTAGGGATGGTATGGGAGATGCAGACAGGGAGGGATAAGGGAACGGTACCAATATGTCTTTCACAACAGTTTTTTCTATTTGGTAACGAAAAAGCAGAAGATAGATACTTTGTTTTTGTATTCCACAGAAAACTACTCATGACCTCAGCTAAAAGACGAAATTCTTCAAACTCCCTTCAAATAGCTGCCAAGCAGAAGTCATTGCTTGTTTCTTCCAGGAATGCCTCTGCAGTACGTTGACTCAGCTGGGAAGGAAGCGCTTTTACTCTTCCCACTTTCCTCCTTTATTCCACAGAAAAGACAGATATAATGGCTAGAGCTCATGTACTAAGTGTTAAGGATAGAAACCACAAACACAGGATACCTGGCCCACTGATGATGTCACAGGACCACCATGCTGTATAGCCCTAGACTGCTACCTCTGAAATGTTTTTGAGAGGGAGAGATAGTATTTTTCTTTCACCATTATTTCAGTTTTTTCTATCCTATTCAGCCAAATTTATCTTATCAATCAGCTCAGTTCAGTTCAGTCGCTCAGTCATGTCCGACTCTTTGCAACCCCATGAATCGCAGCAAGCCAGGCCTCTCTGTCTATCACCAACTCCCGGAGTTCACTCAGACTCAAGTCCATTGAGTCGGTGATGCCATCCAGCCATCTCATCCTCTGTTGTCTCCTTCTCCTCCTGCCCCCAATCCCTCCCAGCATCAGAGTCTTTTCCAATGAGTCAACTCTTCGCATGAGGTGGCCAAAGTACTGGAGTTTCAGCTTTAGCATCATTCCTTCCAAAGAAATCCCAGGGCTGATCTCCTTCAGAATGGACTGGTTGGATCTCCTTGCAGTCCAAGGGACTCTCGAGAGTCTTCTCCAACATCACAGTTCAAAAGCATCAATTCCTTGGCACTCAGCTTTCTTCACAGTCCAACTCTCACATCCATATATGACCACTGGAAAAACCATAGCCTTGACTAGATGGACCTTTGTTGGCAAAGTAAGGTCTCTGCTTTTCAATATGCTATCTAGGTTGGTCATAACTTTCCTTCCAAGGAGTAAGCGTCTTTTAACTTCATGGCTGCAGTCACCATCTGCAGTGATTTTGGAGCCCAAAAAAATAAAGTCTGACACTGTTTCCACTGTTTCCCCATCTATTTGCCATGAAGTGATGGGACCAGCTGCCATGATCTTCATTTTCTGAATGTTGAGCTTTAAGCCAACTTTTTCACTCTCCTCTTTCACTTTCATCAAGAGGCTTTTTAGTTCCTCTTCACTTTCTGCCATAAGGGTAGTGTCATCTGCATATCTTCTAAAAAGGTTAAAACTAAATAATTATCATAGAGTCTAAACTGCCATGTTAAAATGGCCCTCCATACACATGGGTTCTGTATCCATGGATTCAAGCAACTGCAAATCAGACCTATTTAGAAAAAACATTCCATAAAGTTCTATGAGGCAAAACTTGAATTTGTCAGGCACTAGCATCTGCTCACGCAGACAGTAAAGAATCTGCCTGCAATGCGGAAGACTCAGGTCCAATTTCTGGGTTGAGAAGACCCCTTGGAGAAGGGAGTAGCTACCCACTCCACTGTTCTTACCTGGAAAATCCCATGGACAGAGGAGCCTGGAGGTCTACCATCCATGGGGTCACAAAGAGTCAGAACTAACACTTTCCCTTAAACGCTTAGGCTTCCCTGGTGGCTCAGTAGTAAAGAATCTGCCTGCAATGTAGGAGCCGCAAGAGCTGCAGGTTTGATCCCTGGGTTGGGAAGATCCCCTGGAGGAGGGCATGGCAACCCACTCCAATATTCTTGCCTGGAGAATCCCACTGACAGAAGAGCCTGGCGGGCTATAGTCCATAGGGTCACAAAGAGTTGGACACAACTGAAGCAACTTAACATATACACAACAACTATTTACCTATCATTTACATTTCATTAGGCATTGTAACTAATCTAGAGGGGATTTAAAATATACATGAGGATGTGAAAATATAATTTTATGTAAGGTACTTGAGCATTCTCAGACTTTGGTAAGCAAACCAGGGTGGGGAGGGTGGTGGTTGTTCCAGAAACCAATCCCTCACAAATGTCAAGGAACAACTACATTCATGTAATGTATACTTTTCCCACAAAGTTTTCAACATGCATACTTCATCTGTCCTTTTGATCTTTAAAATATACCTCTTAAATTAGCTAAGCCTACCTATTTAACAGGGGCTTCCCTGGTAGCTCAACAGTAAAGAATCTGTCTGCAATGCACGAGATATGGGTTTGATCTCTGGGTTGGAAAGAGCCCCTGGAGAAGGAAAAAGCAACCCATTCCAGTATTCTTGCCTAGAAAATCCCATGGACAGAGGAGCCTGATGGGCTATAGTCCACGGAGTCACAAAGAGTCAGACATGTCTTAGTGACTAAACAACAAACAACTCGTTTAACAGATGAAAAAAATGAGACTAAGGAGGTTAAGCCACTTATCCAAGGCTCCCAGCTGGAGAATTAGAGCCTAAATCATCTGAATTTTAGCCCAGAGATGCTTCCAGTACAGTATGCTGCCAACTGCCCAAATAATGTGTCAAAGTTTCAAGAATTACTACACATGCTGCTTAATGAGAATAGATAAAGCTTTAAATACATAAAAGGAAGATGACACCAAAGTTGCTAAGGGCATAAAATGATTTTTTTAAATATTTTTATAAATTCTGAAATCTCTTCCACAAGAAAAATACATACAAAATAAGTATTACAGCCACAGAATAAGTTCTTTATATTTTAGTTATTGAGCAAGAGATAAACTTATACAACACAACAATATAGGCTAATTAACTCAGGTGGCATATGTGAAAATAGTCAGGGTTCTAGGTGGATTCTGCTAGTACTTGGTACTACAGCTGCATAGGGCAACATTATTACCAGCTATGGAGGTATGTGAAGACTTACTGAAAAACTAGGCTGTCATCCAATTGATTAAACATATTTAGGAAAACTATATTGTATAATATTTGATGCATCAATTTGAAGCACTGAACACCAAACTTACCTGCATTAATACTACAAAATTCATTTGCTGCAGAAGGGTTTCTTCATATAAAAGAAAGAAATTTGCCATAAATAAGCTATTGCTTTATGTAAAATAAATATCACCTTATGTTATATTAACATATTCAATATTGCATGAATCAGTAAACATAAAACACTGAGTTAAGGTGATCTTTTTTAAACCTGTGTAGAGATAGTTTTTGAAGATGAACTTATATCCCCATTCTTTGGTGACCTCAATGAAAAGAAATTCTACTTTGCTAACTCCTGAGAGATTTTTGAACATCTAGGCCACCCACTTACTTTATCTCCTGCCTGTGAATTTTCAGACAGGGTCATAATTTTGGCAGGAGGTAAGATAAATGGCAGGCAGAGATGAACAAGTCCATTATCACATCAACGTCAATTATTTGCATCAAAGACAACTTTTTTCCTTCAGAAATAAGTACCAATCCCTCTCCACAGCCTTTGAAGTGTCTTTAAGACTCTACCCCTCTTGGAAAGACTAACCTAGTGAAGAAAAGGAACATTTATTTGTAGGGCCTATCTAGTCTGATCAGTACTGAAACTAAATATCAGATGATTTCTTGGACACAGTTCTAATAGTGTATTTTCAGGGGAAGGCACACAAGCCTAAGTTTAGATGAACTGGATGTGCTCTGGGAAGATGAATTCCTGACTGTTCTAAGACTTGGCTACTCCTACCTACAGTCCCTGAGCCTGACATCTGCACTTCCTATAATAATAACACAATGGACGTTTCTGGACTGTCTGGATTTTGTCCTATATTGATGTCCTAATGATGCCTTTTTCACATGGCTTTGGTATTTTGTTTCATTTGGGCTTTCAAGGACCCATACAATAGTACACAACCAAAAAAACTAACTTCTTCTTTCCTATAATATATGAGTAACCTAGACATTTCAGTAATATATACCCATTGCATTTCAAGGTACAAGATTTGCTCTTATGTTTTCAAAGAACTGCCAAAGACTCTCAGCTAAGCATCACTGATCTTCATCTCATTCCCACCTACTGCTCACTCACTCTTTAGATGTAATATTTTCCATCACCTTCTCAAAGGTGGTTGATGTTTAAAATAGCAATCATGGATTTCATATATAGTTAAATTTGCTTCCTTACAGAAAAGAAAACTAACTAAATTTTTGGTAGAGAAACATTTATCAGTAGCATCTTCATCCTTAAGTTACATTTTTTTTACACAACTAGTCTTGCAGAAACTACTTCTGTCAGTTAAGCCATTCAGGCAGCAAGTAAGAGAAAATCCAATTTGAAATTGCACCTGTGATAAGACTGTTATCTCAGGAGACCAGAACTAAGTGGGCTCACCATTTAGTCTATTCAGCAAATAAATCCTATCATCAAGGAAACAAATGCTTTACATCAGTTTACTCTTCCACCTTCAACTGTTGGCCTTCATTCTCAGCACAACAACTACATTAAAAAAAAAAAACAAAAACAAAAAAACAAAACAAAACAGTCCAAAGTCTGAAAGGAAAATGTCTTCTCCTTGGATGCTGGGGGGGGGGGGGGGGTGCGGGGAGGGGCAAGAAAAATCTTCTCCCGATATCTAAGCAAACTACTCCTCATCACCTCATATGTACATTTCTAAACATACACAGAATTACCATATTTTACCAGGAGGAAACAAGACTCATGCTCTATTGCTTCCCAGGAGCCCAGCCTTGCTTGAAGCTCAGGGCCATCTAATACCTGAAGTGATCAGGAGGTGTAAGTGGGAAAGAACCCGCCAACACAGGAGAAGTAAGAAATGCAGGTTTCATCCCTGAGATGGGAAGATCCCCTGGAGGAGAGCATGGCAACCCACTCCAGTATTCTTGCCTGGAGAATCCCCATGGACCTAGGAGCCTGGCAGGCTACAGTTCATAGGGTCACAAAGAGTTGGACACAACTGAGCAACTTAGCATGCTGCTGCTGCTGCTGCTAAGTCGCTTCAGTCGTGTCAGACAGTCAGTTATTTTAAAAAAGTCATCAATGATTATATGGCTGGGGAATTGTCTCCAGACACTGCAGTTTCACATGTAAAATGATTTACCCTAGCGATTTGCCACTCAACAGCCCCACTTTTTTATCTTTAATTCATCCTTTATCTTTTTCCCATAAACATGTTGGGACTTAGCCAGAAATGCCTATGTGCAAAATGACTGTGTCTATGAAAACATTTAAATATAAGACTCAAGAAACTCATTAGATTTATTTTTTGGTAATGTGTAGAATTTATGATCAAAGGTAAACTAAGCATATTAAATTTTTTTTAACAATTTGAGCAAAAGTTGATTCCACCTGGGCAGCCCCAAACCAGAAGTGGTTAGAAGTACTCCACTGATGGGAGCTTGGGGAGAGACTTTTAAAGAAAAGAGTTGGAAGCAAAGCAAGGAAATTGTTTGATTGGCTATAACTTAAGCAGTTGCCTTATTTGTAAAAGCCTAATTGGCTGTTTGTGAGTGGCTGTCATTAGACTTTAACCCTTAGGCATTTACAGGCTTAGGTTTTGGTTTGCTTACATATACTACCAAACCATCAAAGCCACCTCAATTGAATGTTGCTGCTTCCCTGGTGGCTCAGACAGTAAAGAATTTGCCTACAATGCAGGAGACTCGGTTCAATCTCTGGTTCAGGAAGATCTCCTGGAGAAGAGAATAGCAACAATACCAGAGTATTCTTGCCCAGGAAATCTCATGGACAGAGGAGCCTGGTGGGCTACAGTCCATGGGGTCACAAAGAGTCAGACATGACTGAGAGACTTTCACTTGTTTAATTTAGCACTGAATGTTAGGTTATTTGGTAAAGAACACAATTAAGATTCAATTAAGAATTTAGGTATGATTCCTTAATTCAGATGGGTGACATATTTCTCTTTCCAAAGGCTTTGAGCCTTAAAATGGCCACTACACTGTTCTGAAATTCAAAGGTGTTCTATGAATTAACATGTTCTGAAATAGTGCTGCCATTATCCTCAGATACCTGTGATTCAATCAGAAGAAAAACTGACACACTATCACACAATCCAGGGAGAGCCCATGGAATGTGTTCTCAGCGCTGTTAGCAACTCCTTCCTAAAGACATAATGACATATCATATGCAGAAACTTCATGCACAGAAATGGTCTGATTTCCACCCTTCACAGGGCTTTGAAAACTGCCCAGTTTTCACTGGGAAAAGAAAGGATAATACTTACTTAACAAATTTGTTATGAGGTCAAATAGAATTGTTCTACTCTTGAGAGAACAAGAGTGGTGTATATGGGTGTATATAACAGAAATAAATGTGTATACATTTAAATGCACACACATGCACATACTGTATATGTGTATATTCATATGTACATGCATGCATATACTGTGTATGTATATCCATTTATAAGTACACACATGCACATATTGTATATATACACTGCTGCTGCTGCTAAGTTGTTTCAGTCATGTCCGATTCTGTGCAACCCCATAGACGGCAGCCCACCAGGCTCCCCCTCCCTGGGATTCTCCAGGCAAGAACACTGGAGTGGGTTGCCATTTCCTTTTCCAATGCAGGAAAGTGAAAAGTGCAAGTGAAGTCGTTCAGTCATGTCCAACTCTTTGCAACCCCATGGACTGCAGCCCACCAGGCTCCTCCGTCCATGGGATTTTCCAGGCAAGAGTACTGGAGTGGGGTGCCATCGCCTTCTCCGGTATATATACACACATATGTATAAATATATACATATAGAAAGATACATACATGTATAAAGATATACTTACACACACACACCCATACTCTATTCACAAATACACACACTCTCTGAAACCTATAAAATGAAAATTATGGTGTCTATTTAGTTATTTTGTACACTTATAAAAATTATACCTTTATATTTGATTATGATGGTACAGATGGTGATTATCTTTGTGAGGATGCTGAAAAAACAAAGCATGAGTAATATTCATTATGTTAACCACATTTTTAAAATATCCCTTGATTTGACTCTTTGAGCAGAATGCTTAGTGTTCTTTGCTATATCTGATTTGGCCTTTGGGGGAGTTACTTCACTGCTATCTTCTTTTAAATTTATTATTTGAATCCTATGATCCAGGGAGGAAAACATTAAGTTGGCTGAAGCATGCTGATTTGCCCTAGAGTCAAACTAGAGACAAAAAGGTCTTGGAGGCCTTAAAAAGGGACAGAAGTTCTGTTTGTTTGGTTTAGAATTTTAAAGCACTTATTTTTACTTTGTTTGCTGTGTGTAATTTCTTCTAGCATCACTAATTGAACATGGTATTCAGTAACTCTTAATTTTTAGGAATTACTAGAGAAAAGAATAAATGGGACTGGGTTAAAAAAGCCATCCCATGCAACCTAGAGGGATAGAAGGGGATGGGATGTGAGAGGAGGTTCAAGAGGGAGGGGACATACGTATATCTATGGCTGATTCATATTGACATATGCCAGAAACCAACACAACAATGTAAAGAAATTATCCTACAATTAAAAATAAACCAAATTTTAAAAAAGAAAAAAGAGAGTTAAAAAAGCCATCTCAAAACAAATCCGCCACGTGAAATTTTAAAGTATGCTTCCGAAGTTTTGGTTTAAGTTTAAATTCTGTCCTAAATTTTAGAGGAGGGAGGAAGTAAGGTTACAGGCTAGTGAAAAATATTTGAATTTTAGGGGCATCAAGGGAAAAAATAAACAAACCAGTTGCTGCTTATGTAATGAATCCCTTAAAAAATAGATGTGTTTAAACTTAAGAGAACAAACCTATGGTTGCCGGGGGAGGAGGGGGAAGGAACAGTTAGGGAATTTAGGAAGGTGTACACACTGCTACATTTAAGTTGGATAACCAACAAGGACCTACTGTGTATAGCACCTGGAACTCTGCTCAGTGGTATGTGCCAGTGTGGACGGGAGAGGAGTTTGGGGAAGAATGGATACATATATATATATATTACGGCTGAGTCCCTTCACTGTTCACCGGAAACTATCACAACATTGTTAGTCCATTCTATCCCATTACAAAATAAAAAGTTTAAAGCTTGAAAATTTAAAAATAGGTGTGTTTGTAAGGTTTGTAAGTTTTTCAGAAACTAGATTTTATTTTTCCCTAAAAATTTCCTGTAAAGTACTATACATTTCCAGTTCAGCCTAAAGCACTATAGAAACAGTACCACTGTAAAAGCTGATCACTGATTTGTTCCGTTCTTGGTATAGGAAAATTCCCCCTGAGCTTTAATACTTGACGGCAATTCTTTCGGCAAGGTGGACTGATAATCTGTTTTTTTCCTAGCAGCAGATGAATGAACAGGATTGCTCCAGTTTTCAGAGATGGATACTCCTTGGATGGTGACAGACAGTACCATACCTGTTCCTAACACGAATGGGAAGTATAGTAACTGCAGCTACAAGAAACAAGACAAGAGAGCTATACAGTGTGATTGCCGAGTTGCAGTGGGGTCACTCCTTTGTTAGGGGTTCGTTACAGCATAATGAGCCATTGATTAAGTCATTCAAAATTTCCTGAATATCAACTACAAAGGAAACACAGTACTAGGCTCTGGAGACTCAATTGCAACCAAAAGCAGACATGGTCTTTTCTGTGTAGACACTCAAACACAATAATTTCTGATGTAGGGCTGGGCAAACAATCTAATAATCACACATAAAAATAAAACTTCAGCTGGGATACATGTTGGGAGAGATCATACATGGTCCTTTGATAACACACGATCCTTTGAATAACAGAATAGGAGACTTTTTAGTAAGCTACAGATTTCCCTGATGAATGATTTATCTTAAAGCGTGTATTAGAGGTAATCACTGCAAGAGTGGAAAGGACTAAGCCAGTAGAAAAGCTTAGTGTGTATAGCACTACTTGGTACTCTGTAACAACCTATATGAAAAAAGAATCTATGAAAAGAGCGGATACATGTATATGTGTAACTGATTCACTTTGCTGTACACTTGAAACGAACATGACATTGTAAATCACTATACTCCAGTAAACATTAATTTTTTTTAATTTTATTTTATTTTTAAACTTTACAAAATTGTATTAGTTATGCCAAATATCATAATGAATCCACCACAGGTATACATGTGTTCCCCATCCTGAACCCTTCTCCCTCCTCCCTCCCCATACCATCCCTCTGGGTCGTCCCAGTGCACCAGCCCCAAGCATCCAGTATCGTGCATCGAACCTGGACTGGCAACTCGTTTCATATATGATATTTTACATGTTTCAATGCCATTCTCCCACATCTTCCCACCCTCTCCCTCTCCCACAGAGTCCATAAGACTGTTCTATACATCAGTGTCTCTTTTGCTGTCTCGTAACACAGGGTTATTCTACCAAAAATTTAGAGAAGAGCTAACACCTATCCTGCTCAAACTCTTCCAGAAAATTGCAGAGGAAGGTAAACTTCCAAACTCATTCTATGAGGCCACCATCACCCTAATACCAAAACATTAATTTTTAAAAAAGATTTATTTTGGTCTTTAGCCTGAGAGCATTTGTGTATGTGTGTGTGTGTCTGTGTAAAAGTCAATCTGAGTGTACAGCAGCGAAAGGAACGGAAGGGGACAAAAGTTTGAAAGCTACTATGTAACCAAGATGTGCAATGTTGTGCTGTTGAGGGAAGTAGTTCTCAAATTTTAATATGCATCAGTATCACCTGAAGGGTTTAATAAAACACAGATTGCTGGGCCCTATACCCAGAGATCGGAGAAGGCAATGGCACCCCACTCCAGTACTCTTGCCTGGAAAATCCCATGGACGGAGGAGCCTGGTAGGCTGCAGTCCATGGGGTCGCTAAGAGTCGGACATGACTGAGCGACTTCACTTTCATGCATCGGAGAAGGAAATGGACCCACTCCAGTGTTCTTGCCTGGAAAATCCCAGGGACAGGGGAGCCTGGTGGGCTGCCGTCTATAGGGTCGCACAGAGTCAGACACGACTGAAGCGACTTAGCAGCAGCAGCAGCATACCCAGAGATGTCAACTCAGTGGGTGGAATGGAGCACAAAAATGTGCATTTCTAACTAGTTGCCAGTTGATGCTAAAACCCACAGGCTGAGGGTCAAACTTTGAAAACCGCTATAAATCTTGATGTCCACAACTGGTCTAGGGTGAGAAAGGTGGACAGAGTATTTCCATACTCTCAGTGCATAAACATGTCTCATGAGTGAAATGAAAAATTTCCTTAGCTAATTAATTTGTATTTGATATTCTGAGGAACAGTGAAGTCTAATACAACCTAACATCTTACAATTTCTGACTTGACAGTGATCCTATAAAAAGTTCTTTTACAGTAAGATTAAAGTCATTAACTTTGCCTTCTCATTATAGTCAATATTTCAACATAGGAAAATACTTTATATGAATTGATTTAGAAATTTACCAAATGAGCCATAAAACATATTTTTTTTAAATTTGAATATGACCCATGTAATCTATGCTTTACTATATCGCTAAGACTATTTTTGGTGAGATACATATGTTATTTTTTTATTTCTAATCTGCTAGAGACCAATATGGAGAAGGCAATGGCAAACCACTCCATTACTCTTGCTGGGAAAATCCCATGGACAGAGGAGCAATATGTGGTTCAGAAGCTGTACCACCTGGGCCCACCACACAAGTCTGGCAACATCTAAACTGGCTCAGATTCTGTTCAAGGGAACAAATCCACTGATCATATACTTGGATGCTATTGTGATATCAACTTTCTACAAAAGTTTCTAAATGCACATTTTTAATTTCTGTAATTACGGTATTATACAGGTAACTTATCATTCATGATCTGACATTGATTCACAGGCCACACTTCAAGTAGCTCAACATTCAGAAAACTAAGATCATGGCATCCGGTCCCATCACTTCATAGCAAATAGATGGGGAAACAGTGGCAACAGTGGTTGGCTTTATTTTGGGGGGGGTCCAAAATCACTGCAGATGGTGATTGCAGCCATGAAATTAAAAGACTCCTTGGAAGGAAAGTTATGACCAACCTAGATAGCATATTCAAAAGCAGAGTCATTATTTTGTCAACAAAGGTCCGTCTAGTCAAGGCTATGGTTTTTCCTGTGGTCATGTATGGATGTGAGAGTTGGACTATAAAGAAAGTTGAGCGCAGAAGAATTGATGCTTTTGAACTGTGGTGTTGGAGAAGACTCTTGAGAGTCCCTTGGACTGCAAGGAGATCCAACCAGTCCATTCTAAAGGAGATCAGTCCTGGGTGTTCATTGGAAGGACTGATGTTGAAGCTGAAACTCCAATACTTTGGCCACCTGATGTGAAGAGTTGACTCATTTCAAAAGATCCTGATGTTGGAAAAGATGGGGGGCAGGAGGAGAAGGGGATGACAGAGAATGAGTTGGTTAGATGGCATCACCAACTCAATGGACATGTGTTTGGGTAAACTCTGGGAGTTGGTGATGGACAGCCTGGTGTGTTGCAGTTCATGGGCTCACAAAGAGTCAGACACAACTGAGCGACTGAACTGAACTGAACCTTACAGGAGATATAAAAGTACAAGTTTTCCTTGAAAATTACTAGTCCAAGGAGATCTTCAAAACGGGCAAAGCTCTGCTGAGCTTAAGTCAGCTTCATGATTGTTTCATTTATCAAAACCAAAATGGTAGCACAAAATCAGAAATATGATAGATATACTGTTTTACTTCATTTTATTTGGCAGAACTTTCAATGAATAAAAGTCATATGATTTCAGTAATTAATTTATGTAACAGTAGCTTTGTTCTACCTTAGAAATCTTATAACTTTTAAGATTTTGAATAAAATTTGGTCTATACTTCAGCATTTAGTTCTAGGCCAAACTCCAATGGATTTCTTGACTATTCTATTATTTTGTTCTATGTGTTCATTATTTGTATTGCTTTAAAAAGTTTGAAAACAGCTGTCAAGTTAATGGTGAACTCTGTTTTTTGGTGTTGATTAAGAAACAATATAAACACTCCTGGTGTCTGTTGAAGCAGGATGGAAAATTCAGAGGGACGCACTTTTCAGTGCTTTACTCTCTAACTGATTAGCTGTCTGAAATGCCTCATCACTGTATCAAGAGTAAGGCCCCAGAACTTTCTTAAACAAACTAAAATATTTTCATTTTTCTACATTTTGGAACCATAGCATTCATTTTTAGGCAGAATTCTTAGATATTTTGGCATAATATAAAAGGAAAATATTTCTACTTTTCATAACCCACAATAATATAGGTCCCAGTACTGCATCTGCTTTACTATAATTTGCTAAGTACAGAAAATCATTTAAGCCTGGAATGAATCACTCACTTAGTTCTAAAGATTCAGAAGATGTGCATTGCATTTCAGATTAATCAGCAATTAACTCTCCAGTGGGATATAAAGATATCCTAGTGGTTAAATACACAAGCTCTAGGTTTTACTCTCAAGAAGACAAAGTAAACATACATTTTCTTTTTCTCCCATTAGTTACAATGGAAACCTTTGGACTTTATACATAAAATAAGCATCAAAAGACTCCAGAAGGAGAAAAGAAGGCAGCTTGGCTGGCACCCTCAGGAGTGGCATGCTGGTGAGCTCTCTGAATTTTCTGCTGGCCTCATGTGGCCCAGGTTTTCAGGTAAAGAAGCTAGCAATCTGGTAACACTAGCAGGCACAGACAAAACAAACAAAAGCCCCCAAATACCCTTCAGATAAGAACTACTCTATTCCAGGCAAACACCACAGAAATAACTATGACCCAAACCACACCCAGGCTTCTGAGGTTGCTGGGTGATAAAGAATCCACCTGCAAATGCAGGAGACACGGGTTCAATCCCTGGGTCAGGAAGATCTCCCGGAGAAGGGAATGGCGACTCACTCCAGTATTCTTGCCAGGGAAATCCAATGGACAGAGGAGCCTAGTGGGCTACAGTCCATGAGGTTGCCACTAAGCAATCCTGGATGTGACTGAGCATGCATGCAAACCTCAACCACACCAACAAAGGCTGAGTGAGTTGCCTAGACCTCCACCCATGCCACGCTGAAATAATGAAAAAGTAACTGAACAACATCAAATCAAATAATCAAAGCTGAAAATTTCCCAAATTTGGCAAAAGGCATAAACTTACAGATTGAAGCTGAGTGAGCTGAAAATAGATAAAAATACATCCATGCCAAGATGTTTCTCATCAGAAACAATTTCTTATCAAAATTCCTCATCTCCTAGAGGCCAGGAGGAATTACACTATAGTTTTCAAGTGCTGAAAGAAAAGAACTATTCAATCTAGAATGAAAATCTATTTCAAAATGAAGAGGAAATCAAGATATTCTGAAATGAAGGAAGGCTAAGAGAATATGCTCCCAGCATCTCTAATCTAAAAGAATGGCTGAAAGAAGTCTGTTGAAGAAAAAAATAAATACAGTAAGAAAAATTCCTAGAATATCAGGAAGCAAAATTGAACATAATATACCAATATACAGACAAAATACTAAATTACTTTTGATGATTGAAATGCAAAATATAGTACTGTTTCATGCAGCTCCATATGTACATAGAGGAAATATTGAAGATAATTTATATTGTAAATAGAGGAGGGTAAAGGAATATAAAGAAAAGTAAGATTTCAAACTTCCCTGTGGTAAAATGACACCATTAGACTGTGATAAATTTTACATGTCAATGTAATCATTCCATGTTAGAGTAACCATTTAAAAAGAAAAACAAAAAACTGTAGAAAATCCTTAAAGAGATGGGAATACCAGATCACCTTACCTGCCTCCTGAGCTATCTGAATGTAGGTCAAGAAACAACAGTTAGAACCAGACATGGAACAACGGACTGGCTCCAAATTGGGAAAGGAGTACGTCAAAGCTACATATTGTCACCCTGCTTATTTTAAAAATATCTACAAAGTAGCACTGACATATATACACTATAATGTGTAAAACAGATAGTGGGGAGTTGGTAAATAACACAGAGCCCAGCTTGGCCTTCTGTGATAATTTGCGAGGGGGAGGGAAGCTTAAGAGGGAGGGAATATATATATCATTATGACTGATTAATGTCATAAAGCCAATACAACATAATATAATATTATAAAGCAATTTCCCTCAAATTAAAAAATAAATTTAAAAAATAAGTTTGTCTAAAATAGTCATTATTTTTCAAAAAAATCTAGTAGTTATTCTCTAATTGAAAGCAACTCTCAAAAATATCAAGACATATATGAATATTAAATTTATCCACATCCTCTATCCTTTCACAAATTAGTGTTCAGCATATCCTGTATTTGAAAACTTGGTTTGCCGAGAACTCTAAAGAATGGGGTTTGAGCCAAGATTAAATACAACTCTAAAAGCCACATATTATAAAACACACACACACAAATTCCAAATTGTTTGCCAAATTTTACTGTTAGCTTCCCACAATATTCTAAAAAATATCAGACAAACAGGCGTCAGTATGATGAATGTTGATGATTCCTTTATTTTTTTCCTATACACAGTGACCCTCTAGAAGCTCTGAGGTCAGCTGAATATGCATAGTCACTTCAATTAACTGAAGTGTTTGTAAATAAATGATATCGTTTCTCCATTAACATGTCTCCATCTTGACCTACAGGAGTGGATTGTATGGATAATCTCAGATGACTAATCTGTCTCTTCTTTAACCCAGTGCAAGGGAGCAAAAAAGTACAGGGAAACACAGACATACTTTTAAAAATACACATATTCAGGCAACATTGCCAAAAGTGAATTTCTGCTGAACTTAAGCCAAGCTTTTCTATGAATTTATACTTTTTGTGATGGAATATAAGGTCCAATAAATAATGACAACAAATATGATTTTGTTTTACAAATTAAAGGATACTTTCACATGCATTATTTCCTTTTACTTTCATAAAAAGCTTATAGCTTAGATATTATTGTCCTCATATTACAAATGGGGAAACTGAGGCTTGGACAGGTTAACTGTCCCAGTCTCACAGATAGGAAATGGCCCACTGGATCTCCAACTCTGGCTCCTGACCCTTGGCCATCAAGACTGAGAATGTGCATGTAAATGCACATGGCAAGAATTCACACATAAACAGAAACATGCTCAGATCACTTTTTATTTATTTATTTTTTTAATTTTATTTTATTTTTAAACTTTACATAACTGTATTAGTCAGATCACTTTTTAAATGCGACAAGGTTTCTCCAAATTTCAGTTTGCTTTAAATCACTTCTCCAGCTGCTAACACCATGCTGGCCAAAGGTTGGGTTTGTACATTTCAGAACAAAGTAAAATAGTACCTATTTAATTAGAGTCTCATCTATAAAATATGCAAACAAAAGTGTTCTTGCTGCTGCTGCTGCTAAGTCACTTCAGTCATGTCTGACTCTGTGCGACCCCATAGATGGCAGCCCACCAGGCTCCGCCGTCCCTGGGATTCTCCAGGCAAGAACACTGGAGTGGGTTGCCATTTTCTTCTCCAGTGCATGAAAGTGAAAAGTAAAAGTGAAGTCGCTCAGTCATGTACTTCACTCTGTATGACTCTCTCGTCTCTAGGTCCATCCATGTCTCTACAAATAACCCAATTTCCTTCCTTTTATAGCTGAGTAATATTCCATTGTATATATGTACCACAGCTTCTTTTTCCATTCCTCTCTTGATGAACATTAAGGTTGTTTCCAAAGCCCAGAGATAAACCCATGCACCTATGGTCACCTAATCTATGACAAAGTGGGCAAGAATACTCAAAGGAGAAAAGACAGCCTCTTCAATAAGTGGTGCTGGGGAAACTTGAAAGCTACATGTAAAAGAATGAAATTATAATACTCCCTAATACCAGACACAAAAACAAACTCAAAGTGGACTAAAGATCTGAATTTAAGGCCAGATACTATAAAACTCTTAAAGGAAATCACAGGCAGAACACTTTTTGACATAAATAGGAGCAAGATCTTTTTTGACCCACCTCCTAGAGCACTTCCTTGGTGGCTCAGACAGTAAAGAATCCTCCTGCATAGTAGGAGACCTGGGTTCGATCCCTGGGTTGGGAAGATCCCCTGGAGCTACCCACTGCAGTATTGTGGGCTGGAGAATTCCATGGACAGAGAAGCCTGGCAGGCTACGGTCCATGGGGTCACAAAGAATCAGACACTACTGAGAGGCCTTCACTAGAGTACTTAAAATAAAAACAAATGAGACCTAATTAAACTTAAAAACTTTTGAGTAGCAAAGGAAGCCATAAAAAAGATATAATGACAATCCTCAGAATGAGAGAAACTATTTGCAAATGAAGCAGATGACAGAGGATTAATCTCCAAACTATACAAGCAGCTCATGTAGCTCAATACAAAAAATTACAACCCAATCAAAAAATGGACAGATCTAAATAGACATGTTTCCAAAGACATACAGATGGCCAACAAACATATGAAAAGATGCTCAATACCACTAATCATTAGAGAACTGCAAATCAAAACTACAATGAGATATCACCTCACACCGGTCAGGATCGTCATTAAAAAATCTACGAACAATAAATGCTGGGGCGGATGTGGAGAAAAGGGAACCCTTTTGTACTGCTGGTGGGAGTGTAAATAGATACAGCCACTACGGAAAACAGTATGGAGGTTCCTTAAAAAACTAAAAATAGAACTATCATACGACCCGGCAATCCCACTGCTGGACATATACTCAGAGAAAACCAGAATTTAAAAATGTACATACACTCCAACATTCACAGCAGCACTATTTACAATAGCTAAGATATATTTCTTTAAAAGTGAGATAATACCTGTGTAACTAGAGTATATATATATAAATTCTATCAGCTAGTAAAAAAGTTGATTATAATAATCTCTGAAAACCATTTGTATTCAGTTTATGCAGTATCTGTAATTTTTAAAATAAGAAAATAAGCTAGTCTTATTAAGAGTGATTAACTTTTCATAACTTAATTTATTTAGGGTGTGGTTTTTATCTTTCACATGATATTAACTCATTGAAATACATATTCAATTTTGCATTGGTTAGACAGCACTAGCTGCTAGAGTAGACTTCAAAATTTCAATGGCTATGGTCATATAAAGTTTATTTCTCAGTTGGACAATAGTCTAACCTGGGTATTCCTGGCATGTTGCTTTCCTCCACATGATGATTTTAAGACTCTGGTGACTTCCATCTTATGAGCTCTTCCGTCTCTTGGGGCCTCATTCTTCAGAGCCTAAGTTAACAGAAAGAGAAGAAAGCTTAGAGAAAACATACCCTTGACTATGTTCTGCTCATGTTACAATGAAAAGATCTACTTCCACATCTAATGTAAATGTAAAGGGATATACAATGCCCAGTTCAGCAACGACTTCCAACCACAACTCTAAATGAAGGCAGGGCAGTCATAAATTTTGGTGGTTGGCTGGCAACTCTATGTAACCATGAAAAGACATATAACCTGTCCACCTATGTCCAATCACACAAAATTAAAATTTTTATCTCATTTTATGTTGTATGTCTGTAGCCAAGAAGTCCAGGAAAATATATTATATTTGGTAGGCGAATGCAATCGGAATTTCATTGTTTATCCAGGGTGCAAAGAAAAAGAAAAGCATTTCTTTTCACTCAGAATTTATTTCATTTCTGAAAAATGGAACTACGGAGTTGAACATTTATCAAACCACTCCTGACCTGTGCTGAAAGAATTTAATAAAAAAGAATGACAAACTACTTCATAATAACAATCCTAGGTTTGTTTATTTCACAGTATTTTATACCATATAAATATAACTTTCCTCATGGCTTTGCATTATTGTTTACCTAGTGGAGAAGAGCATAATACCCAATCATTTTTTTCATCTGGAGACAATAATAAATGGTTCTCCTTCATTCAGTTCAGTTCAGTTGCTCAGTCGTGTCCAACTCTTTGCAACCCCATGAATCACAGCACGCCAGGCCTCCCTGTTCATCACCAACTCCCGGAGTTTACTCAAACTCATGTCCATCGAGTCGGTGATGCCATCCAGCCATCTCATCCTCTGTCGTCCCCTTCTCCTCCTGCCCCCAATCCCTCCCAGCATCAGGGTCTTTTCTAATGAGTCAACTCTTCGCATCAGGTGGCCAAAGTATTGGAGTTTTGTTGTTTTTTTTTTTTTATTTTATTTTATTTTTAAACTTTACAAAATGGTATTAGTTTTGCCAAATATCAAAATGAATCTGCCACAGGTATACATGTGTTCCCCATCCTGAGGGAGTTTCAGCTTCAGCATCAGTCCTTCCAATGGACACCCAGGACTGATCTCCTTTAGGATGGACTGGTTGGATCTCCTTGCAGTCCAAGGGACTCTCAAGAGTCTTCTCCAACACCACAGTTCAAAAGCATCAATTCTTCAGCACTCAGCTTTCTTTATAGTCCGACTCTCACATCCATACATGACCACTGGAAAAACCATAGCCTTGACTAGATGGACCTTTGTTGGCAAAGTAATGTCTCTGCTTTTGAATATGCTATCTAGGTTGGTCATAACTTTCCTTCCAAGGAGTAAGCGTCTTTTAATTTCATGGCTGCAATCACCATCTGCAGTGATTTTGGAGCCCAGAAAAATAAAGTCTGACACTGTTTCTCCATCTATTTCCCATGAAGTGATGGGACCAGCTGCCATGATCTTCGTTTTCTGAAGCTGAGCTTTAAGCCAACTTTTTCACTCTCCTCTTTCATCAAGAGGCTTTTTAGTTCCTCCTCACTTTCTGCCATAAGGGTGGTGTCATCTGCATATCTGAGGTTATTGATATTTCTCCCGGCAATCTTGATTCCAGCTTGTGCTTCTTCCAGCCCAGTGTTTCTCATGATGTACTCTGCATATAAGTTAAATAAGCAGGGTGACAATATACAGCCTTGATGTACTCCTTTTCCTATTTGGAACCAGTCTGTTGTTCCATGTCTGTTGCTTTCTGACCTGCATACAGGTTTCTCAAGAGGCAGATGGTCTGGTATTCCCATCTCTTGAAGAATTTTCCAGTTGATTGTGATCCACGCAGTCAAAGGCTTTGGCATAGTCAACAAAGCAGAAATAGATGTTTGTCTGGAACTCTCTTGCTTTTTCCATGATCCAGTAGATGTTGGCAATTTGATCTTTCATTCCTCTGCCTTTTCTAAAACCAGCTTGAACATCTGGAAGTTCACGGTTCACGTATTGCTGAAGCCTGTCTTGGAGAATTTTGAGCATTACTTTACTAGCATGTGAGATGAGTGCAATTGTGAAGTGGTCTGAGCATTCTTTGGCATTGCCTTTCTTTGGGATTGGAACTGACCTTTTCCAATTGAAAGTTGGGACTGAAAATTGGAAATTGGAATTGAAGTTGGGATTGAAAACTGACCTTTTCCACTCCTGTGACCACTGCTGAGTTTTCCAAATTTGCTGGCATACTGAGTGCAGCACTTCCACAGCATCATCTTTCAGGATTTGAAAGAGCTCAACTGGAATTCCATCATCTCCACTAGATTTGTTTGTAGTGATGCTTCCTAAAGCCCACTTGACTTCACATTCCAGGATGTCTGGCTCCAGGTGAGTGATCACACCATCGTGATTATCTTGGTCGTGAAGCTCTTTTTTGTACAGTTCTTCTGTGTATTCTTGCCACCTCTTCTTAATATCTTCTGCTTCTGTTAGGTCCATACCATTTCTGTGGATAATAAAACATACAGCAAGAAGTTCATTAACAACACAATATACTAAATGTCATAGATTAATATATATTAATTCCACTAATATGAAAATGCATGTGAACATTTAAAAACTTTAAAGTTGCCTATAAATATTGTTTTCATTTTCATCATTATACCTATTGTGGGAGAAGATCTCAGAGTTCATACATCATTTCAGGATGTGTAATATACACTAGAACATAATACACACCACCATCTCTAAGGTGGTGTACACAAATGCTAACACTAGGAAAGTGAGTAAATGATATTTTTATGAACTTCATACAAAAATCTCTTCGCTTCCAACAGAAGACTTCTAGTAGGATGATTTTAGTACAGACATGCTCTATGAAGTGGAATTGTCATGTGTAAAGTTTCTGGAAACTGAGGCGAGCAGGGAAGATGAAAATGTTTCACAGAGAAGCCCCAGTAATCCTGTCCATGCAGCAAAGTAGCACAGACGGTAGGGGCAGTAAGGGCAAGACAAGGTGGATTTGCAGTTTTGCTACTAAATCCAGATCACACACTTATTATATGTGTGTTGAACTCCATTTACATAGATTATTGCACTTCTTTAACCCAGAACATGTTATTTCTCACTTGTGAGAACAAGTTTATGATCCTGATCTCATTCCAGCAGGAGTTTTTACTACAATCTCACCAATACTCGAACCATTTCAGGTACTCAAATAGCTTATTGTGGAGGGGGGCGGATGAGCACTAGGAAAAGAAAACTTCTCAAGACAGCTCTCAGCTTATCACCTGGCACAGATTCAGAAAATCAGCCGACAGGCTTATTTGAATAAGTGGTTCACGTTCTGCAGTCTTCAGCCGCCCACAAAGAACAGCTATCTGACTTACCCCATGTCAGGTGCGTGCCTATGTGAGCATAGCAGTATCCTCAGTATCATATACAATGTGTCACTGGAGGCAGGCACTCTATGTTCCTTGCTTTGTCTTTTAAAAGCAATGTGCTATGAATCATTAATTCATTGAGATATAAATGCTTCTGTAATTCAATAACCCTATTGTACAAATCTATTTTTAATTGCTTCTAAGTCGATTCAGTCATGTCCGACTCTGTGCAGCCCCATAGACGGCAGCCCACCAGGCTCTCCCGTCCCTGGGATTCTCCAGCCAAGAACACTGGAGTGGGTTGCCATTTCCTTCTCCAATGCATGAAAGTGAAAAGTCAAAGTGAAGTCACTCAGTCGTGTCTGACTCTTAGTGACCCCATGGACTGCAGCCTACCAGGCTTCTCCGTCCATGGGATTTTCCAGGCAAGAGTACTGGAGTGGGGTGCCATCTTTTTAACTGGTCCCTAAAAAGAAAAGGGAAACATCTTCAAATTCTTTCTTTTTTAAAAGATGGATGTTCCATCTTGGTCACTCTCCATGTCCTTGGACAAGTTACTTCATCACATTAAGCCTTAACTGACTCACAGAAATAATATTCTTTCCTCATGGAGTTGTTGTAAAGATGGAACATGACAACGATTGTGATATCTCACTTCTACTAAGCATCACATAGTGTGATGGGCATTCTGACTTGAGTCTGAGAGTTCATTAGACTGCTTTGGGCATATTCAGAAAAGTGGGAAGGCGGTCCCTCCAGAAGCCTTTTTGCAGCGGGGCTAGGCAACTCCCAGGAGAGTAGTCATCCTGACGGAAAAGGTAGCCCAGAATGATGAGTTTAACAAGAAGCTTTGGCCACCAGTGATGAGAGGTGAATATGACCACACATGATGCCTCTTCCCTGGATTTGTCTGTTGCTGTATCCGCTGCACTCTCACTGTAGGTGTGCGGAAAGAAAACAATCAATAGCATCCTGACTCACTTCTTAGTGAAGACCCTGGAAGGGAGCAGCACTACCTTAACGGTTGTCAGAGAAGCTCTTCCAGCTTAAAGCGGAAGCCTAAGCAGCTACAGAACTTCAAGGGCTCCAGCATCTTAGCTGTCATGGGGGTTGGCAGGTTCTGGTGGACAGACACACGTGCAAGGTGCTGGGTGGGGGTTGGGAGCAGACTTGCTCTTCAGCGTGTGTCTGGCAAACCAGGGGTGGGGGAGTTCCCAGAAAAACCAGAGGGACCCTGTCCAGATGGCTGAGCTATCATATCACCAAGTAGGGGCAAGGATAAATAGCTCACACCACTCCTGTGATGGCTTCTGTGACTAGGTGCTGGTCATGCATGGGGAGCAAGTCAAAACATAAAAGCAAATTGTCTGTCACATGATTAGTCAATTTAAAGTTTTCTTTGAACTTATGTTTTGTACTCTCAAAGACAATAACTTTCTGTGAAATAGGATGTGAAATTTTTCAAATGATATTGCCACACAGTTTTTCTTTTTTCTTAAAAAATAAAAAAGGATGTGAGAATCCCTCCCAAAACACATGCTGGACACATCATGAGAACTTCTTTTTATGAGCAGAAGTACTTATGCATTCCATTCACTAAATTTGATTCTAGGTTTAAGTTGCTCAGTGACTATAATTTCAATTCAAAATAATAGAATGAACAACCCCTAAAAAAATCATCCAAGGATTTGGAAGGACACTTGAAAATTGAGTTTTCTCATGTTTGTTTTCTGGTTTTGTTTTTCCCTTTTGAGGTGGTGTTGGTATAGAGGAAAATTCATGAGCCCTTGGAATCTGACAATTCCTTGGCCTTCCACTTAACTGGTGGGGACCCTTAGCAAACAGTTTAACCTCATAAAATAAAATGTTACAGGGCAATATTAGATAAACATTAGATATTAGATAAATATTAGACAATATTAGATAAACTGAGTACAATACAGTACTCTTAATGCTTGGCACACTCAGCAGGCAATGCTAATTATTTTCCACACTTCCCAATTTCCTGTCTACCTTTCTTCCAAACATACATTCCCATTTCAAGAATCCACAGGCAAGACAGCAAAATGGACCGGAAGTCATTGATTGGGCATCTATTCTACTTCTGAAAATTATGTAAATTCTCAGGGCCTCAGTTTCCTTATCTGTAAAATGGATATGATAGCATCTTCCACATAGATTTTTGTGGGAATTAAGTGGATTAAGTCATGTGAAGTCCTTAGAAGCATGGGCTCTAGAATGGAAGCTCCAGGAGAAATTTATGGTTGATTTTATATCCCCAGGACACAAAGCAGGACCTAGAACATAGTGGGTGCAGAATAAATATTTGAAATAAATGAAAAATGATGGTAATATGCTTGCTTCCCTGGGCCCAACACAAACTCTCCTTTTACAAACTATGGGACCTGTATGGATGAATGCAGGGCAGGGATTTAGAGATTGCATCCTAAGTGGAATTCAGGAATGTCCCCTGAGTTCCCCTGATTCGAACTGTATTTCCCGTGACCCATGACCTCCTCTCTCCATGAACACACCTGCTCATCTTGTCCAGGGGGCAAGTTTGTGTTAGACGCTTGCGCTTCTGTATTTGCCAGCATTTCTCCACTCTGCCTTCTGTCTGGGCACAGAGATGGAAGGCTGCTGAGGAGCAGTGTGCCCCTCCCGTAGCAGGCAGGAGGCACTCAGTAAAGGACTCATGGAGTGAATAAGTCACTGTCCACAGTGTGTTGCAAATGAATGTTTTTATTATAATGAGTTCTTTCTTACAGACAAATTCTCAATACTCTCTATCCCATTCACAGTAACGATACAATTTCCAGAGTAAGATTAGGTGCTACTACAGTGTGGTCACTCCTGATGACTCTCTTTGGTGACTTCTAGCAGATAGAGTTCACTATATGCAACAGTGGGTTATGGATTTGGCAATGCAGTTTCAGTGTAATTGTTGTTCAGTCGCTAAGCCGTATCCAACTCTTTGAGACACCATAGCTTCCCTGTCCTTCACCATCTTTCTGAGTTCACTCAAACTCATGTCCACTGAGTCAGTGATGCCATCCAACCATCTCATCCTCTGTCGTCCCCTTCTCCTCTTGCCCTCAATCTTTCCCAGCATCAGCGTCTTTTCTAATGAGTCAGTTCTTCGCATCAGGTGGCCAAAGCTTCAGCTTCAGCATAAGTCCTTCCAGTGAATATTCAGGGTTAATATCCTTTAGGATGGACTAGTTTGATCTCCTTTCAGTCCAAGGGACCCTCAAGAGTCTTCTCCAACACCATAGTTCAAAAGCATCCATTCCTTGGCGATCAGCCTTCTTTATGGTCCAACTCTCACGTCCATACACGACTACTGAAAAAACCATAGGTTTGACTATATAGACCTTGTCGGCAAAGTAACGCCTCTGCATTATATACTTATATACTTATATAATTATATAATTATACTCTGGTCAGTATAATTAAACTGCTTTGAAAGCAAAACATAAGTTCAATGTGTTTGTATGATTTGACTCCTAACTGTCCCATGAAAATCTGTGAGTCTCTACATGGCCTGAGTTATATTACTACTTCCATATACTTTTAAGTGTGTTCCCTGAATACTTAACTTCAAGCTAACTAAACCATATATTAAAATAGTCCTAAGAAATCCTTCTGGGCATGTATCTGGAGAAAACCATAATTTGTAGAGATACATGCACCCAGATATTCATTGCAGCACTATTCACAATAACCAAGACATTACAATAGCAACCTAAATGTCTATTGAGAGGAATGGATAAAAAAGATGTGGTACATATATACAAACGAATACTACTCAGCCATAAAAAGAACAAAATCATGTCATTTGCAGCAACATGGATGGACTTACAGATTATCATACTAAGTGAAATAAGTCAGAGAAAGACAAATATTATGATATCACTCATCCGTGTAATCTAATTAAAAAAAATAATACAAATGAACTTATTTCACAAACAGAAACTGACTCACAGATTTTGAAAATAACCTTATGGTTACCGAAGGGGAAACATCGGGGAGAGAGGGAAATTAGATACACCACTGCACATAAAACAGATAAACATGTGTGTGACATACACACACCACTACATATAAAATAGATAAACAAGAAGGACCTACTGTATAGCACAGGGAACTCTATTCAATATTCTGTAATGATCTATATGGGAAAGAATCTGAAAAAGAATACATATATATGCATAAATGAATCACTTTGTTGTACATCTGAAAGTAACACCACATTGTAAATCAACTCCAATAAAGTTTTTTAAAAAAGAAACCCTCCACACGCTTTGCTGGGAGAAGTCTGATACGGTAAGGGTGAAATTTGAAGGGCATGTGATGTTTTGACTAAGCCAAACCAAAGGAAACCCACTCCTTTCAGCTCCAGAGTGCCCTACTCTGTTTGCTGCTTCACCCTTTGTGATGAGCCATCAAAAAGTTTATTGTGAGAGTCACTGGAAGTGTCCAGCGGTGTACTGAATGAAAAAAGCCAGATGAACAGCCAGGAGAATGAGCAAGCCCAGTACACGACAGACACTTGGAGGTTTGCATGTAACTCCTCTCCCCAGGCAACCGTGGGGAGACAATTACCTGAGGACGCAACTCCCTGTTTGAGAATATTTATCATTAGAAACTGAATTAGCAGCTTCCACTGCCTTGATCCCTTTCACATGACAAAATGCCTACAATTTTGAAGGCTAATCATTTTCTCCTTGAAGCAGACCAAACAAAGGAGATTTCATAGTTCCTCATTTTAGCCATCTATTATGATTCAAGCATGAATCATCCTCTCTATTCCCATAATAAATCTGTCCCATAGTTAGAATGCTTAAGAACAGACGCACCCAAAGATCTTATTTGTGGTTGTATGTGTGCGCATGTGTATCCGAAAATGCCAGAACCTAAATATTTTTGGTACTTTTCAGGACTGGAAGCAAAGCCACACCTAATTGGAGAGCCAGTGATAGTGTGGGACTGATGATAGTCTTAAAAATTCTCTGAAACTTTTTTTTTTAAATTTTTTTTAAATTTTATTTTATTTTTAAACTTTACATAATTGTATTAGTTTTGCCAAATAACAAAATGAATCCACCACAGGTATATATGTGTTCCCCATCCTGAACCCTCCTCCCTCCTCCCTCCCCATTCCATCCCTCTGGGTCGTCCCAGTGCACCAGCCCCAAGCATCCAGTATCGTGCATCGAACCTGGACTGGCAACTCGTTTCATACATGATATTTTACATGTTTCAATACCATTCTCCCAAATCTTCCCACCCTCTCTGAAACTTTTTGACATATCCTGCCCCCCAAAACAATCTTAGAACTATGAACTCAAACTGTCAACTGATTTGTTAAGAAAAAACAAACTCCAGTTTGTAAATGCTTAAGCTTACATGAATAGGAGCGTCCTTCCTAAAACTGAGAGGAAGTCCTCAAAGGGCTTATCTTCTAACTCTAGTTTGTCATTCATCACCAAAAGGTCTACTGAGAGCATCACTACTGCCTATGCATGCATACACACACACACACACCACCACCACAACCACACACGGGTGTAGAAATAACCCAGGAATAATGGATAAAGGGCAGATGTGGCTAAGCCCTTCTATGATAAATCTTGTGCTTCCCAGGTGGCTGAGTGGTACAGAATCTGCCTGCTAATGCAGAAGATACAGAAGACATGGGTTGGGAAGATCTCCTGGAGAAGAAAATGGCAATCCACTGCAATATTTTTGCCTGGAGAATTCCATGGACAGAGGAGCCTGGTGGACTGCAGTCCATGGGATCGTGAAGAGTCAGATGTGACCAAGCACACACACACTCATGATAAACTGTCACATCACTTTAAATTAAAAGATCACATGATGGTTGAAGTAACATTAAAGATGAATCCTCCAAGCTTTTTGCAAGTCATCCACCGAGGTGCAGCAGGCATGCTAAGCACATACTGAGGACACCACAGCTTGCCCAGCCTTGTGGGCTGGAGCACCAAAGCACTGATTCTTCACTTCTCTTGGGTTGCCCTGAGGGATCTTAAGAAAGGGGCACCGTTGTGACTAATAGTCTCCAATGCACCGATAAGGGAGCTGACTAATTTTGTGTTCCTGTGGTGACACCTATGAATATAATCAGCAGGCTTGATAAAAATATTTGCATAAAATCCATATATGCACACATATAGTAACATGTACTGGTAACTACCTACCTTATAGCATATGTTATACCATCAATTATGAGTTTCTTTATCAATTTTCCATAGTTCAGAATCTCATACTTTCCTTCCAAATAATGGAAATACATTACTTTTAAAAATCAAGTTTACTTCCTAATGGCTAACCATTTCATCTGAAAAATCATTGGTCCACTGATTTACCACAATAATAAAACTCATTTCCATCATAGCACAGAGCTTTGGAACTGAAGCCAAATACTTTTCATTTAAAAAAAATTCTAAGTAATAATACTATATCATTTACACAGCATACATTTTTGTAAAGCATGTGGCCAAATAATTTTTATTGTAAAAGAGAACTGCAATATATGAAAAACATGAAATCTGGAGAAAGGAAAACACTGACACGAATCTACTGCCACACATGCTCAGTTGTGCATTACCTGGCAGGGGACTAGCATTAGCACAACACTGAAGACGTGTTCAGAGCTCCACTGATGTGCCAGGGAGGCTCAAGGTTCACATCGCATGAATTAACTGGCAAAGTGCTGCTTTAGGGCAGACAGACTCAAGGTCATGACGATGATATGACATTTAATTTGAGCACACCGGGCATTTTTAAATCTGGAATGTTCTCAACTTCATTTCCACATATGAGTTTTAGTCATTAGGTTCCCAGGTATTTGACCAACATCTGGAAACATCACATGATTCCTGAGATGCTGGCTACTTGACAAGACCTCCTGGTCCACTGCAGGGCTCTCTGATGGGGCTGACACGTGAAAATACTCCAGTCTCAATGCTAGGACCATGCATGGGAACAGCTTAGCTCAAGCCCTTTGCTTTCCATAACAACTATGGTTCCCAGAGAACTCTCTGGGGCACTCATTAAAGTGTTCAGACATATCAATCCGTCTTCGGTATCTTTTAAAATGTCTATCATGGAATCTTAGTCCTGTAAGATTCCCTGCTGAAGAAGGCAGGAGAGGGGCAATTTAACCTTGGACAGATTATTTTAATAAGCACAGCATAAAATGTTTCCTCATATGTGAATATTACCATGCAAATTAAAAATCTGTTACTTCAGGCCTTCAAAAATTATATTATTACCTAAATCTTTATTTGGTTATTAACCAAAAACCTATCAACATCCTGGAGAATAATATTTTGCAGCACTGTGAAAAATTCTTCCCCATATGCTAGAGTTCATTAACACATTTCCTGGCTACCATTCCCAGATCCAACCCCATCAGAATAAACACTCAATTCTTATTTTCTTCTATTTGAAGCTTCTTCTCCAGAACCCATTCTCTCCTTCTCTTCTCTGGAGTCAATATCAGATAATACCTAACCACTAACTTTCTTTTGGAAACTTCCGCTACAGGTGACTTACTTTAGAGCAATGGGTTTAGAAATGGGCTGGTAATTAAAGGTACCATGATAATGAAATGGACCCTGTTTCACTGTTGTGGTGGCAAGGATTCCTCTTAATAATAGGTTACAACAAAATCCATACAGCATTTTAATGTCATTTAGCTGCCAACTAAATCAACATTGTTCATTCTCCTTAACTTTCATTTTGATCTAAATTTGGAAGCATAGAAATAAACAAGCAATTTTATCATTATATGCTTTTCCCAAACTTGTGACTATATGTTTTTGTACTGTTCTGACACAAGTAGTCTTTTTAAAAGGCTTGCATATTCATTGTAGTAAAGGACAATTGGTTCTCATGATTTTCATTGGCTGTTGGATCTGTCAGAGAACAGGATCCTTCATTCTTTCAAGGACTGTATAATAGTTATCAGTATTTACCTGAAAAAATAACAGTTTTTATCTTGCATTTAATTGCTTGGGCTCCAGAGTCCAATCCCATGTTGTAAGTCAAAGTTATACCATTTATCCTGTGACTTTTGCAAAGTTAACCTTTTTGTCCTTCATTTTCTATTGTGAAAATTGGTAATACAGAAACCAAGAAGGCTATTGACCAGATTCAAGTAGATAATTAATGCAAAGGACTTGAAATGTATCCATAGTATAACAAGTGCTTAATTAATATTAGCCATTCTTATTGCTATTATGGCAGAAGTGATATAGATGCTTTAAAATCACAAACTTCAATGTCCACTTGTAAATTCTTTCTTTCTCCACCTTACTAGAAACTGAATAGCCAGAAGTAGCAAACAGACTGAGAGAGAGCAGAGGGATTGTCTCAGCGTATAATTAGTCTGAGATAACACATTCACAGAAATCATTTGAATTAGCCATGATACTAGATTTCAAAAAATGCAAATGTATTGACAGACTGGGAGCTACTAGTTCCTATAAAGACATGAATAACTTATCATGAGCTCACTATCTCTAAACATGCTTCTGCAAATAACAGGGGGAAAAAAATCACTCACTAGGGAATTTTATTCTCTGGATACTTTGCTATCTTTGATGAAATGTCACCTTCTCACTTAGGTCTTCCCAAAAGTACCATACCCCTCCCACCTCCTAGCATAACTTATCACCTTGTGGTTTTAATGTTTTAATTCGGTGCATCACCTTTGCAATAGACTGAATGTTTATATCTTCCCAAATGTGCATCTTGAAATCCTACCCACTGATATTATGGTATTAGGATGGGGACCTTTGAGAGGTAATTAGGATTAGATGGGGGTCCTGAGGATAGACCTTCATGAATGAGATTAGCACCCTTAAAAGAGTCAAAGAGAACTTGCTTCTCTCTGCTCTCAGACATGTAAGAATAAGATGAGTCAGCAGTCTGCCACCTAAAAGACATTCTCACCAGATCCAACCAAGCTGGCACGCTGTACTTGAATTTCCAGAACCCTGAGCAATACATTTCTGTTGCTTATAAGCATCTCAGTCCATGGCACTTTTGTTATAGAAGCCTAAGCTGACGGAGACAACTTTCATACACACAATACAATTTGCTAGTTCACTCTTTAATGTTTGGCCTCCCCTACTTGAATGCTAGCTTAGTTGCATAAGGACTTTTCATAATTTTTTTTTCAAAACTGTATCCCTAACATTTAGAACAATTCTTAGTGCATATCATGAATATTTGAGGAATAAATGAACAAGTCCAGAAGTGGGACAGATAGAGCTTTGATCAAGTTAGTAGCTAAAGAATATCAAGACTCAGACTCCTTCTGCCTTTCCGCCCTGCCATCCTCAGTGTTGGCTTCATCCTAAGGTTAAAAAACCTGCTGTCCTTGGTTTTCTAACATGAAAAATGGTAGGTTTGGACACAACTGAAATGACTTAGCAATAATATTAATACAGACTATCTGAGGGCTAATGACTAAATTGAAGGAGGTGATAAATGCCCCCACAAAAGCAAGAAAGTATTCACTGAAGTCCTTCAACAGATCTTCCTCCATACCTCATTGAACAGAAATTTGATCACTTAAACTAATTAAGTGTTAAAAGAAAAGGAAATTTCTTTAAATGTTGGAGAAATCAGAATTTCCCCCTAAAATGGGGGAAAGGATCATGCTCCTCTGGGGTAAATATTAATGCTTGATGCCACAGTGTCACAGTCCATTGGCAAAAAGAAGCTTAGATGGGTAGACAGAGCAAATTGCTGTCAATCACATTATTAGATCACTGTTTCTATGCTTTACTGAGGTTGGCTAAGCTAAGACTAAGAGCTTTTAAAACAATTACAAATAACACTGTCCTTAAAAGTAGACTCACATTCAGTTCAAGTGAAATGGACTATTTCACACATGTTGGATTTAGGAAACATCATTCAACAACTAAAAGCAACCAAGGTCAGTTTTTCTTTGCATTCTGCAGTCCAGATGCTTAATTTGCTTTCAGAAAGACTGAGGCCTAAAAAACCTATGTGTGAATTAATACTGCTGCTGCTGCTAAGTTGCTTCAGTCGTGTCCGACTCTGTGCGACCCCATAGACGGCAGCCCACCAGGCTCCCCCATCCCTGGGATTCTCCAGGCAAGAACACTGGAATGGGTTGCCATTTCCTTCTCCAATGCAGAAAAGTGAAAAGTGAAAGTGAAGTTGCTCAGTCGTGTCCGACTCCTAGCGACCCCATGGACTGCAGCCTACCAGGCTCCTCCATCCATGGGATTTTCCAGGCATGAGTACTGGAGTGGGGTGCCATTGCCTTCTCTGGTCACTAGGATTTCAGTATGTGTTTGATATGTTCATGTTACAAAGTTTAGTTGCCTTTTTGTTTAATATATATGCTCCCATTTCTGCTGGCTCTTCAAGTGGCCAAGATAAAAACTAAGAGTATATTTATGGATGTGAGAAGTGATGTGTTGAAATATTTTATTGGTTTAGATTCGGTTTGGTAATCATCTGTCTTTTTTTTAGTTCGATAGCAGATGTGAAAAGAATGAGTGTGTAAAAATGCCTTCTAGGAAATAAAACAGCACAACTGAATATCTATTCAAATATACAAGAAAGAAATTCAATTTGGGTTTTTTAATAACTAACCTTTATATGGAAAGAAATGATTCCATTAAATTAATACAGCCTAACTGTGAAATTTTCAGTATCTAGTAATGATTATATGCTTTTTTAACATTCATTTGCTATTTGACGTTTATGTATTTAACCTTGACATCTACCAAAGAAGAAAAGTAGTTGCCAGAAAAATGATAAAAGTGAAATTAGGCCACTTAGATCAAATTTAATATTTCTGATTCAATGTCCATATGAGCTAGAATAAAACTGATGAATGACTATGAATTGGACACTTAAACTTCCATAGAGAATTGAGAGTTATGTCAAAATTATCTCTTAAGTAAATACTTAGTATTCTCCCAGAGAACTGTGGCATGTATACGTACCTGACCAGAGTCTGTGAAAAATAGATGTTGCATAGGAACACATACCCTAACAGTTTATTTGGACTACCTTAACATTATAAATAATTACTTCTGATGCATTTACTTGCCAAACTGCAATCAGGCCTTCCCTGATGACGCTGTTTCCAGGTACTTTAACTCTCTTCCATATTGTCCCTTAATGACACTTCCCTTGTCTATTTGCCTTTTTCCATGGTCTTACACTTATATAATTTTGCAATTTATTCTATTCATTCACTAGAAGTCAAAGCTGAAATTAAACAGTTGATTTATCTTTGCTAGAAAGCCATAAAGACAACACAAACTTAGCAAATAAAATAGTTAATCACCAAAGATTAAAAAAAAAATGTTTCCAACACACTAAATTGGCCAAATTTTGTAACACAACATCAGTAGCATTTATGTTTTAAGTTATCTGTATTGTGATCTAGGTGTTAGGCTCTGCAGACAAATCTGGTAGTAACGTGTTTCTACACTGCACACTGTGCATCCTGAGGATTTCCTGCGTGAAACATACTGTGTCTATTCAATAATCTATACAATGAGGAAATAGAGAGGACAGAGGCGAAAAGATCAAGGTATGCAGAAGGTCAAGATGTGAAAAGCTATTGGAGCAATGAAAATGTGATAGTCATAGTTTCATAGATGTGCTTTTGGACATGATCCTGCTAAAACAGAGGTCTCCAGCTCACAGTCAAATAAAAAGTAATCTCGTTGAAACATGTATTATTACCATATGTAAAACTGATGACCAGTGCGAGTTCAATGCATGAAGCAGGGCATCCAAAGTCAGTGCTCTGGGACAACCCAGAGGGTTAGGGTGGGTAGGGAGGCGGGAGGGGTGTTCATGATGGTAGGGACACATGTTATACCTAAGGCCGATTCACACTGATGTTTGACAAAACCATTACAATATTGTAAAGTAACTATCCTCCAATTAAAATTAATTAATTAAAAATAAATGCATGTAATTTATGTATATATTACATATAAGTATGCACATAGACATATAGTATATAGATATATAATATGTAAGTATATGTATGATATACCTTTATGTGTAAACATACACACTCTAATACCTTGTTATGATTTTGAACAAACTGTTACCTATTAGGCCAATTAAGAATTTTAAAAAATAAAAGTTTTCATTTTACCCTTAGAAAAAAAAAGTGATCTCGCTGGGAAGCTGTCAAACAGCCTCTTCAAAAAGAGCAGTCCTCTTTTGTGGACAGAATAACAAGCATTAATTCCACTTACATGCATGTTCAATATAACATTAATAAATGAACGATAAAAGAAAAGAGCATGCTATAGAATACACAGCTCTATTAAACAAAGTGAAGTCACAGCCCAAAGACAAAAAAATACAAAGTCAAAAATACAAATATTCTTAACCACTGGTGGTCTAGGGGGGATTCCCAGGTAGCTCAGCTGGTAAAGAATCCACCTGCAATTCAGGAGACCCAGGCTGGATTCCTGGATTGGGAAGATCCACTGGAGAAGGGATAGGCTACCCACTCCAGTATTTGGGGGCTTCCCTGGTGGCTCAGACAGTAAAGAATCCTCCTACAACGCGGGAGACCTGGGTTTGATCCCTGGGTTGGGAAGATACCCTGGAGGAGGGCATGGCAACCCACTCCAGTATTCCTGCCTGGAGAATCCCATGGACAGAGGAGCCTAGTGGGCTACAGTCCATGGGGTTGCAGAGTCTGATACAGCTGAGCAACTAAGCACAGCACAGGTGGTCCAGTGGTTAAGAATCTGCCTTCTAATGCAGGGGACATGGGTTCCATCCCTGGTCAGAGAGCCAAGATTCCACATGCCACAGGGCATCTAAATCCATGCACCATAACTAAGCCTGAATGCCACAACTAGAGAGAAGCTCACACACCACAATGTCACAAATAAGATCCCGCATGCCACAACTAAGACCTGATACAACCAAATAAAAATTTAAAAACACAAATACGTAAAATCATATTTCTCACCAAGGAAAGGCATTGAAGCAAGGAATGCACAAACTGTAAGAAGCTTAACCAAGAAGCCACTTATCTTTTGGCTGTGAGCTCCAAGAAAAGCTGAAGATGCAGCACCATTGTACGCGTGCATGCTGAGTTGCTCAGTTGTGTCCGAATCTTTGCAACTACATGGACTGTAGCATTCCAGGCTCCTCTGTCCGCGGGGATTTTCCAGGCAATAATACAGGAGTGGGTTGCCCTTTCCTTGCCCAGCTAAGGGAAACACACTGAGTGCAGTGACTGCAGGGATACCTTCCTGCCTTAAGACACAGACCCCACTGGTACAGCCACAACTAGGGTGTCAGATGCAGTAGAATTTGAAAGCACATAAAGCATTCACACTTACTTTTCTGCTACACATTTCTACAAACCTAGTAAAATTGTCTAGTTCTGTCTTGCTTTTAGTCATTCTAGATAAGAAACCATGTAACGTGTATGCATTTGAAGTACTTATCTATAAACAGAATGGCAGTTGATTTTATGTGAGCAAATATTGCTCTTTTTCCTGTGGCAAAACACCTGAGGTTGTAACATGTTTTCTGGGATAGCAAATTCCAACTTTATAGAGGCACTCTCTAACGAAGAAAAAACAGAAAGAGGAACTAATTTAAAGCAGCTCTGTGTTCTGTGTGGTATTAGATAGCAGTTTACTTTTGATCTATAATGCCTTACATTTTTTTGTCTCTAGGAAACTTCATTTCGGCCTTGAATATAAAAGGGTCCTCATGTGTGAGGAGGCAACTGTCAAATAAGTTTACGTGACCTGGTCGAACTGTATTCATTCATTTAAGGTGAAAAAGGATTGTCCAATGACTATCAGATGGAGAGGCCCAGTTTCTTTCAGCCCTTATATAGACAGAGCTTTGCCACATAAAATCTACTACTTGAAACATAAGCTACTATTTGAAATATAAGCTTGTAATCTCACCCTCAGAAAGTATTATTTCTTAGAAGTGTTGTAACAGTAAATCAAATGGAGGAGAATCAGATGTATATATATTATGATGTAAAAGAAACAAAAATTCTATCATTCATGAGGTATTGTAAAAAAATCTTTCAATATAAGCAGCCCCATATATGGAAATACAGTGGCAGTCTTTGAAACTAATATTGCAACAGCAGACGGTTCTAAGATATCAATCTTAATACATATTAGTAGCTCCTAGAGAGAGTCAGGAATATGCTTAGATGACTACTCAGCAGATATTTTATAAACTGATTCAGGCATATTTAATGGTTGGGTATCAGGAATAATAAGGAAAAGGAAATGGCAAACCCACTGCAGTCTTCTTGCCTGGGAAATCCTATGGAGAGAGGAGCCTGGCGGGCTACAGTCCATGGGGTTGCAAAAGAGTTGGACATGACTTAGCAACTAAACAAACATAGGAATAAACAATCTTCAAAGTTTCTATCTGTTGAGAGATTATGATTTCATAACTGCTCAAATTACTTACCAATCATCTATAATAATTACCACCTAAATTTAAATACATTATTTTTGTCCAAACAGATTTTCAAAATAAAATGGCAAAAACTGAGACAACTGAATAAAAACATCCTTGTCTATGCAAAACATACATGTATTTCTTTATTTCTTTGATGGTTGTTTCAGTTCTCTCGATTCAGCTTCTGTTTCTGAATTTCCTCTATGATTTTTGGTCACAAAGTCAGTTGGTGACTCATCTCCTCATTCTTTAAAAAAAAAAAAAAGTGGTTTGCTGTTGGATATCACAATTGTTTCCTCTATTTTTATAGTTTTATAGTCTTTTTATTTTAAACTTACTGAGCTTTCCTTCAGTTAAAAAAAAAATGTTTAAACTGTTCAAGGAATAAGAGGTCTATTTTTTCCCCCAAATTCTCCCTTTCAACCTCTGGACTGTCTGATATTATTTGTTTAAGAGACTCTGCACACTGGTCCCAGGCTCCTTTCATACAATGGTAGTTAAAGACTCAGACTATGAGAACCAGAAAATAGAATTTACCCCAAATACCACATGAAGAACTCAATACTTAGAAAACTTAAATGGCTTAGTTAAGACAAAACTAGCAAAGGAAGAAATAGAACTCAAACTTCTTCATCACCATTATAATATTCTTTCCAGTACACAATATTGCCATCTATAATAAAAGACCATTTGAACTTTTCAGAAATAATATTTGAATAATGTATTCTCTAGATTTGTAATTATCTATAATTATGTATGAAATACCATGGATAGATCTCTTGGGATTCCCAGGTGGTGCTAGAGGTGAAGAACCCATCTGCTAATGCAGGACACATAAGAGACACAGGTTCAATCCCTAGGTCAGGAAGATCCCTTGGAGGAGGGCATGGCAACCCACTCCAGTATTCTTGCCTGGAGAATCCTCATAGGCAGAGGAGCCTAGCAGGGTACAGTCCAGAGGGTTGCAAAGAGTCGGTCACAGCTAAAGCAACTGAGCACAGCACACAAAGATCTCTTACTATTGTGAGCAAAAAAACTCGATACTGTGTCTGTGTAAAACATTGCAATGTGGTTTATGGGCTGCATGGAGAGATGATCTATAATAAAACACTGTGTGAACCACTGAAAAATAGGTACCTACTTCTTCAAGATAACCATTGACACGAGGTCATAAGTCAGTGCCTAATTGATTCTAACAGATAATGGCTCTTAATGCTCAGAAGAGAAAGAAAACTTATAGAATAGGGTGATCGGAATGGATTTATGGAGAAGAAGGTACTGAAGAATGCATAAAATTTAAAATTTTACTGTCAAATAATAACACTAACATAAAAGGGCATAAAATAAAAAATTAAAGCAAATATCATGTAACTACCTTCCTTCCTGCCTCATAGTTAACTTTTATGTTCATTTCTTTAGCCCTACCTTAGAGATAACTTCTCTATTAAATATGATGGCAGTCACATTTTTGCTTTGCTTTATATATATACATTAATGAGGGCTTCCCCAATGGCTCAGCAGGTGGCTGGCAATGCAGGAGACACAAGAGAGACAACCCACTCAAGTATTTTTGCCTCAAAAATCCCATGGACAGTGGAGTCTGGTGTGCTACAGTCCAAAGGGTTGCAAAGAGTTGGACACAACTGAGCAACTAAGCATATATACATACATACATATATATATAGTTATGCTCTAAACAATATATTTTCATTTTGCCTGGCTTGGGATTTTTTTAAAATTGGAAACTGGAAGTATGCATTCTCTTTGTGACCTCTTCTGCTCAGTGCTGTGGTTTTACTATTCACCCATGAAATCTATGAAACTTCATTTACTTTCAGTACTGTATTCCATTAAATAAATATATCATTTATTAATTCACTCTTTCTTTGATGTGTTTTTGAGTTGTTTCCAGATTTTTGGCTATTAGGAACAATACTACTTTGAACACTTTTGTGTTTGAATCCTGGCCCACATAATCACCTTTAAGTATTCAATTGCTGGGTTATCAAAGTTATATTTAACCTTATAAGATAATGCTAATTTTATACCAAGAGGCTGTAATAATGTTCTTTTTTACCTGCTGGGCAAGTTCTTCCATGGTTACACCTCCTCATTGCTATTTAGTGGTGTCAGATTTTAAAATTATAAACAATCTGGTGAGCATGTAGTGGTTTCTCACTGCGGTTTTCATTTGTGTTTCCCTGATCACTAGTAAAGTTGAGCATTTTTCTTGATATATTTATAGGTCATTTGGAGTCTTTTCTTTCTGAGATGGCTGTTTAGGTATTTTGCCTAAATTGTTTTGAATTGTACTTTTTCTTATTTTTTTGTAGGGATTCTTTACAGAGAGTAAAAATACACCCTTTTATAGATGGGTTTTCAGGGTCTAAGAGTTGGCTCTTCATTCTCTTAATGGGGTCTTTTGGTGAAGAGACAGTTTTAATTTTAATATAATCTCATTTATCAATCTTTTCCATCCTGGTTAGTGTATTTTGGAAACACAGGCTGAAATTGGTGCATTTCAGCCTAGTCAACAGCATAGACAAAATCATGAAACTTAGAGTTCGCAATATGTTTACATAAAAGAGTACAAGGAGAATCTGGGGTTGGTCTTCAAGTTCTCAACTGTCAAGTTAAAATCTAAATGTATTCCTTAAGCCTTTCCCTAAAGGACTGTCAGGAGTAAGTTCTGAACTGGGAAGACCCATGATCAGAGGAATGCTTTCAAGAGATAAGCCCTGTGGTATTTGAGTCTAAACTAGAAGGAAGAGACAGGGAAACCAGCTCCTAGGGCTGGCAAAACAGGCAGAAGACACAGGCTGCTCAGATGGAACTCTCTAGGCTTAGGAAACAGAGCAACTAGAACCCTCATGCATTTAGCATTTACACTGAAGGGCATACATTGGTCCGTAAGTGTGACGTCTAGAAAGCATGGCTATGAGACATGGGTGATATGTATTCTAGGTGGATATGAGGGAGGAAAGAGAAAAACATGTGCAAACATACAAAAGTATAAACCAATGAGGTAACTTGCAAATAGAGACAAATTTCACAAAGTCCAAGAGGAATTAACAAATAAAATTAGATAGCTACAGTGAGGCCAGAAAATAGAAAGATTCCAGGGTTTTACTATGCTAGATAAAGCTATACTGTGGTAACAATGAATCCTGAACCATGTTAACCAGTGTTAACACTGAACATGCTAACCAGTGGCTTAACATGACAAGTTTATATCCTGCTCACATCAAATGCACAGTAGGTGCAAGAGATACTCCAGGGCAACTCTCCTCTGACTCAGCCATCTGGTCTGCTTTGATCTTGTGGCTCCACCATCCCAATAAGAGGGCTCTTTAGCCACTCACATGCCAGACGAAGGGACTATTGGGGGGGGTGGTTCTTATCCAAAATGCCATGTCTCAAAAGTGAGACAGCCTTGCTAATCACAAGAGGACAAAAAATGTAATCTGCCGTTGTGCACAAGGAGGAGAATTGCCAGTGAAAATTAGAGGAGAATTTATTAGACAAAGGGAGTCATCTGGAACCTGGGGAGAAAAGGATGAAATTACGTGCAGCTACCATTCCATGATGGTCCATCAGATGCAAGGGATGCTCTTACACATTCTCTTCTTTAATTCTCATAATAATCCTATGAATGGAGCATTATGTCTTAACACACAAAGAAGCTAAGAATCAGACACGTTAAGAAATGTGCCAAGCTCACATACCCAGTAAATAGATTAGGATTTCATCTGCCTTTCCAGATCTGTGTTCCTTCCATGACACTACTCTGTTATAACCACGGGCATAAAGATTCGTTGGGCAGAGTAGTTAAAGGCTATTTCAGGAAAGGCTGTGGAAGTTCTCTGCATGTAATGTGGCAAAATCTATAGTAAAGTGCTAGAATGGGGACAGACAATACTTAAATATTTGACTATTTAGGGAAAATAATTTTTAAAAGATTACTATATGAATGAATAGGGTAGGAAACAGTGATGATAAAAAGCTTATTTTTATTTTATCATCAGTCTTCTTGGGATAGGAAGGAGACACCATATAAAGAGAAACAGAGGCTGAAAAGGAGTACATGTTTGTAGGAAAAATTATAAACTTAGTTTCAGATATTTGAGGGAAATAAAACATTTAAGTATAACATCTAAGAATATGGATCTAAGTTTCTGGAGACAGCTATTGAGTTTCATTTATAAATAAAAGATATATTTAACAGTAGTTATATATTTAAATATTTAAATTATCTTTTTAACAAAGATAGATAAAAATCACTATAATTATATACATATTAAGAAGCTCATTTCCCAAAATATTCTTCATGTGTAAATATATCATCTTAAGATTCTATAATGAGCCCTATCAATCCCCAACTGAAAAGTATATATGACTTCCATTGCCCACTTAATTAAATCCAAATCCTTTAAGAAATAGGACATCTAACCTTCCAAGACATAGCCATCCCACCTTGTCTTTGTTGACACAACTGCCTTCTAACCATCTTCCAAACTGGTCAAACTGCCTTCCTCTCAGGTTGAATGTGCCAGGGAGTATTTGAATGAGTAATCCCAGATTCTTCATTGTTCTCATAATGATAAAACACAAGTTTAGGTACAGTACTAGTCATTTATATATTTTGATTTTTACCTTGATGGTTATAAACTATTAGCAGTTAAGTTGTAAATAGCATATGAAAATTTACTACCAGACAAGCCCCAATTCACTCTATGGGAATATACATGTCCCATTCAGACTGAAGACCTGTACTGTACATGTAAATTGGCATTGCTTTCCCTTCCCCTAGCAAAATGGCAGAGAGTCAATTATTTTATTATCAATAGCCCCAAACATGTGTATCAGAAATCTGTAGTTAGGTCTTCTGTGATCTGGGAAATCTATGTACTGTCTAACTCCAGACCATTTCTTCCATCTGTGCATATCCTAAAAAGCAATTTTTATGTTTCTTGTAGGCACATGTATGAGCCCTTTGGAACTGATGTGCACAGTATCAGGAGGTTTGTACATGCGCTGTGCTATCAAGTGATGGGAAGATTTCCCTCTGTGCCTGAGAGCACAGTTGGTCCTACAGTTGACAGTAAATCAGAAAAGTGAAGAATTCTCTTTGATAATTTTTACAGAATAACACTCAGTACTTGATTTTAGAGAATCATCACCACTCACAATGAGTGAGCTGCTGCACGGGTTTCCTCCCTTCGGGTAATGATTTGCTACTTAGGGTTGTATTTATTTGTCTTCTAAGACAAATAAGCTTCCATTCTTTCATCTTGAATATTGGCAAAGCCATACTCTCGGATGTCTGACAGACTTTTTAAACCTCACCTAACTGATATTTTGAATTTCTGATGTTTCCCTTGTAAACTGCTTCAACTTTCCTTTAAAATGACAACTCCATCCCCCAGTGACTCGGGCCAAAAACCTGAGCTGTCCTGGCTCTTGCTTTCTATCAGAGCTTCACATCTAGTCTGGCAGAAAATCCTGTTGCCTCTAGCTTTAAACTAGACCCACAGTTTGACCAGATCTGAGCTACTTTTCTGCCACTTAACTGATCTCTTTGCTTTTACCCAGGCCTCCCTTTCAGACTGAAAGCCAGCAGCCAGAGTGACCGTGGCCGCTCTACACAATAGAAATGTCTCTATGTCATTCCTGCAATGGCGCCCCCATTTCACCCAAAGCAAAGACAAGGACTTAACCATGACCTACATCGTCTGGCCTCTGGGTTCCTCTCTCACCATTGCCTCCTTTTTCTCTTCTCTTCAATCACTCTTCTCTGGCCACATGGGCCTTCTGGATGTCACTGAACATCCCAGGCATGGTTTCCCTTAGGACCTTGGCAACTGACTGCACCCTTGCCTGAAATGCTCTTCTTTCAAATAAACTTATGATTTACAAGGGTTCTATAACAACATGCAAGTACTACATTTTTTATTAAGTACATGGTACTATATAAATATAAGGTTCTTTACTATTATTATTTTAATAACAAATATCTGTTGGGATTATGCCTTATTTCTTTAGAATGAATTTTATTTAGCTATCCATTGGAATCTACCTAAAATACCTCTTTTACTAAACAGCTTTAGTTAAAGCACTGGTAAAGTGCACTGGTTAAAAATTAAAAAAAAAAGTCACTGACACACTAATCTTCTAGGTGTGTGCCATGACTCTCAGTAAGATAATAATTACATTTTCTTAGTGCTCACTGTGAGTCTGGCCCTAGATTTAAAATCTTTATCTGTTTTAATCTCCATCTCAACTCTTTGAGATAGGAAATATTTTTTCCCAATTTAACAGATGAGGAAATTGAGTCCCCAAAGATTAAATAACATACTTAAACCTATAATCAGTAAATGTGCCAGTGGTCAAATCTAGGGCTGTCTCACTCCAACATCTTATACAGTTCTCCTTATTATACCTCACATCAGAACTGGAAAAATAGCACCATGAATTGATACAGACCGATCTGACATATAATTCTCTTGAAAGTACTTAAACTGTGTTGGATTCCAAAGTAGCTTAATGATGAGAAAATGATGAGAAATTGTTAACACAATTGCCGCCCTGTTTCCATAGAGCAGTCAAGCAAATATGGAAAATTCCTGATATATGGTACAACACATGAAAACAAAGTGCCAAAGTAAATTAGAAATGCAACAGGGTAAAAGAAACGTGAAACATGTCTGAAAAGACAAGAAAGAGTTCATTTAAGGGGAAGGAATTCCAGAATACTATTAAAAAAAAAAAAATCACAGAAGGACCGGGTGCTGCCTTTTTTCTGTAAGAAATGAGCTCCGATGAATCTGGATTATGAGATAGCAAGTCCAAGTATTTGGACCATCTAAGAGCAGATTCATGCTGATATGTTTCTAGTTACCAAGCAAACAAATGGCCACTTTATAGTTCAGCATATGTAGAGCTTTCTCCATCCTTTGCATTTGCCTGACATGTGAAAAGACAGCAAGTAGCTTTAGAGTTAATGGGAGATACAAACACATAGCAATGTCATCTGTGTTTTTCTATTTCTGGTCAAGAGAATGTACATGCTGATTGAGAAGATACCAACAGATACAGCTGTAAATAGTTTCCCTAAATTAGTGTGTGTTAAGACCAAAGAGGAGATGTTGTCATCTGGCTCAAGTGTCGAGCCCCTCACAGCTGAGGGAATAACTTAGAAGTCAATTACTTCTTGCTGGGAGACACTGTTGACCAACTACCCAATACAGACATATCTATTCCATTTGTTCAAAGGCTTTTTAGAAACCATTAACTCAAAGCATCCTTGTAACTGATACATATCTGCAGACCACAAAGTAGCTGGAACATAACGGTTAAAAAAAAGAATGATCAAGTTTCAAAATGGAAGAGTACACCTTAAGAGTCTAGCCATTATAAATAAAATACCATATTTTATCCTTTGGATGTCTAGGGAAAATACACTTGTCTATTCACTTAATACACTTCAGGCTTTGCTGAAGTGTTTTTCATTTAAAAAAATCTCTAATGATAGAACATTCAAAAATAATTAGAATCATGCTTGTTTTCCATACACACAGAAGGAAACTATTCACAGTGCTAAAGGGGAAAAAAGACCAAATGATTAAAGTGGTTAAAGGTTCTTACATCTTGGTGAGAAAATACTTAACCTCTCTCTGGACATCAGAACTCTAAGTTAGCATGTTCTTTCAGTATGCCAAAGGCTAACTTGGAATCTGGGAACAATTGTTTTGTAAAAGGAAGACACTGTCTTAGTCAAGATTCCATGGGCACATGCTGAAATCTTCCATCCATTTCTTTAATTTTATTCAACAAATATTTATTAAAGACCTACTATGCATTAGACATTACAATGAACAAGATTAGAGAAAGATCCTTCTCAGGGATTTTAGATTTTTTGTGAAGAAGGAGAACTCATAAGGGAATAAATGAGATGATCTTATAAAATTATAAAACAAGAAAATACTGAGATTGCCTAAAGCCAGGAGGAATGTGTGTATTATTCAGGACAGACAAGGTTTGCTGCACTCACAAATAACCCCAAAGTCTGAGCTGTGTTAAGAAAAAAGAAAAAAGGATTTCTTTTCCCCTCACAATACACATCATCACGGCTCAGGGTGGGGCTCGGCTGCCTGTCCTCTCTCAGGGACGCAGCAAGAGGGAGGCTCCAACGTAAAATGTCACTGACTGCAGTGACATGGGGAAGGATTTGCAGCAAATTACACACTAGCTTCTAAAGGTTTCCACCAGGAGAGTCAGGTCATATGCTGTCACATTTCATTGACCAAAGCAGGTCACACGGCTGCAACTAACTTTGCGGAGGCAGGGAAAGGCAATCCTACTGCATGCCTGGCAGGATGAGAACCAGAAGTCCTGGTGGAGGGCAATCATGATTATCACAGTCCACTTTGAGCAGCCATATCACAGAAGCCTTCTCTGAGGTAAGAGTATTTAAACAGAGACCTGAATGAGGAGCCAGTCATAAACAGATCAGCAAAGTAAGTGCCAAGTGTCAGGGACAAATCAGCTTCATGTGTGTGTGTGGGGGTCGGGGGCGCGTAGAACAATGAGGGTGAGGCCGGATGATAACATATGCTCTTTCCAGACACACGACTACTTGGAAATTTTCCTAAGAAAATATTCATAAACATAGGCAGACATTAAGTAATATGTCACTATGTTGTTTCACAAGATGAAATGTACTCAAGTCTTTTAATTAACCTATGTAATTAGAATGTTTAATCACATGAGAATATTTTACAATATGTGATAAGCCAAAATAATTAACCAACATTATTTTTTCTCTCATTTAAAGTTAGAGCAATATTCAGTTTCAGGAGAATGCACACTCATCTCTGGGTTTATAATTTCAAATTGGTATACAATCCTGGAAAGCAACTCATTATCCAAAATCATAAAAATATATATAACTTTTACATTAGTTAACTATATCTCTAGGAATATGTCCTAAGGAAATAATTAAGGATATGCCTGAAGATTAAACTATAAGTTGTTCATTGAAGTATTCCTTATAAAAACAGAAGGCAATAAAAAATTAAGTGCCCAAGATTATATATTTCTGAAAATCAACTGTTGTGCTTTAAAAGTAGGTTACAGATCATATGGAATACATAATATTTTAAATATGCATAATCTACTTTTAAAAAATATATATTTATACATATATATATGTATATAAAGAAAAGATTTTTAAAGATCATTCAGCAAGATATCAACAATGCTTATTTCTGGGTTGCTGAGATTTTGCATGTCTTACACTTCTTTTATTGTATTTCCTACTTTAATAAGTATTTCTCTGATAACAAGAATCTTCATTTTTAAGAAAACAATTATACAGTACATTAACAAATACTACTGTATATAAAAGCACATTTTTGTAACAGTTTTTTTAACAACAACTATGTTTTTATGGGTGTATTTGTTGTAAAGTCGTGGTTCTAACCACATGCTATCCCATACATGACAGCATACAAATATATACATACACACACATATATAAACAAATGTAAAAACATATATACTTGCACTGAATAACAGTAGGAAAATTTTTTCTTTTGTGTTGTTTTTCTGTACCTGAAAAGTTTACTATAATAGTCATGTTACTTTTATGGCATGAATTTTTTAAACAATATTAATAAGTCTTACTTGCCTGCAGAGTTTCTATCATGATTTTTCTTGCAAATCCTTGATACAATGCAGGATTTAATGCTCCCCAAAGCCACAACCCTCTCATTTTGACTCTCTACCTTACAGGGGTTCATATCAAAAGAGATTATCTATTTAGCTTAAAAGGATATTCTATTTTTATCTCACCATTATGTTATCACCTTATGGAACTTTACATAAGTCTGATAACTCGATAAAATTCTCACAATTCATTGGTTCACTAAACAGACCATGAAAAGCAATAAATTCTGAAAACAAGTCTGCCAAACTTTAAATTATGGGTTAAAATGTATTTATTGAGAATCTATTATATGATGAGATCTGGGAGATATACTTGGGCTCTTCCTTTGAAGAATTTATAGACCAATGTGAAAATGTAGAGTGCAAGTTGCTCAGTCGTGTCTGACTCTTTGTGACCCCATGGACTGTACAGTCCATGGAATTCTCCACACCAGAATACTGGAGTGGGTAGCCTTTCCCTTCTCCAGGGGATCTTTCCAACCCAGGGATCGAACCCAGGTCTCCTGCATTGCAAGCAGACTCTTTACCAGCTGAGCCACAAGGGAAGCCCACGTGAAAAATAATCAGAATAATAAAAGGCATCACTGTGTATCAGAACACTGTTTAACTTCCAACATCTGAACTCCATTCTATTTGTGGATATGCTCCTTTTTGGTGGGAGGTAAAGGGATGAGATATTTTCTCTCCTGAGCCCGTGATAAATAGCTATGGCTGGGAATGTGGCAGAGATTCACTAAATACTTCTACCTAGAACTCTGACACTGAATATCTGATGAAAGAGAGACAGAGTCTGAGAGAGATTGAATTTACCAACGGCAGTACTTTACAATGTTCAGGTACAACAATGCTCAGCCATAATTTTCTCACCTGACTGTTCTGCACACCTTTGCTTGAGCTTCCTGCTATCTAGCCTTTCTTATTTCAATCTCCATCTTTAAGCCTTTCTGTCAATACATTCTGTTGATTACGTGAACTACCCAATATAGTTCTGCATCAATTAACTAGAATCTGTTTCTGTTGCTTGTAATCAATAATTTGACTGGTATAATGGGATGCAATTACAGGCTCTGTAATGGTAATATTGGTTAACTATATTGGTATTGGTAACAATAAACTGGAGACTTAAGATAATGTTTTTCTCTTTTACATTCCCTATCAGATTGAATCTTTCCAAGAAATCTATGAAGTATGTATTATTATTTTTACTTTGTCAAAGAAAATCTGAAGATTGATTAGTTAACCTGCCAAACATAGCCAGCAACTGGTAGAAATGAGACATGAATCTAGGAAGTTTGCTTCAGAGCCCAGGCCCTTGACCACTACGTAGTATCCACCCGTCTTAATTACATAGTTGGGGTCATCCACGTAGGATCAATCTGTGAAGAAGGTCAAGAAGTTCTTAGATTTATATAATAGAGGGTCAAAGAAGAATTCCACGCATCAGAAAGCAAAATTTCTGAGACAGACATGAAGGCATCATGATGCATTTTGTCGGTCATAGAGGGAGTAGGTTTCTACTAAAATTAAGACTGTTTGGTGGCTTAAAACCAGACCATAGAAAGTTGTGAACAGCACAGTTTGAAAGTGGTTGTCTTAACAGAATGATAGTATCTAAGCTGTGAAAATGGTATGAAAAACACCGCTGAATTTAATGACTAAGACAGCTGAGCTTAAAATGTGTACAACAGACCATACCACAATTTCAGCAGCTATAAAAGAAAACCAAAATGTATAACACTATAGATTGGGATTATTATCAGTAATACACATGAAATTCACAACTTGACTTGTTCATTAGGTGAAGGCAGATGAACCATTTGTCATACTCTTGGAGCACAAAGATCTAACAAGTCCTTGAACCTCACCTACCCTGTAACCTCTTCCCACAAGAGTCATTTTAAAGGGCTGGCTGGATGCCTTTAATAAGCCTTTGAGTTTTGTTCTAACTATATTAGAGTTAATTGGCTATTCCAGAGAATGCTTAGCTTGTGGTCATCATTATCAATATTTATTGAAGCTTTCCCTCTGGACTTTACAGAGTATAGTAATGTACTCTCTCAGAACACAGAGAGGAAAAGACTTATTTTTTTCCCTCACATCTTATATAGTTATATCTAGAATCCCTCCATTACTACCACTGTTATATCCCTTTTAGAAAAGATATAAGGAAAGCTATAATCAGTGAAAAAAATATGTGGAGCTAGTGGTAAAGAACCCACCTGCTGATGGAGGAGACATAAGAGACAGCGGTTCGATCCCTGGGTCGGGAAGATCCCCTGGAAGAGGGTCTGGCTATCCACTCCAGTATTCTTTCCTGGAGAATCCCATGGACAGAGGAGCCTGATGGGCTACAGTCCACGGGGTCTCAAAGAGTTGGACATGACTGAAGCGACTGACCATGCACACACGCAAGAGAGAAGGACTGCTTTGGCAAACCACCACCACTGCACGAGTTACTTTGCTGGACCACATTGCAACTGGGCTCAAAGCCCATTGGGCAGACTTAACTACATCAAAAACCTCCCAGACTTTGAAACAACCCAACTCTATGTACCAGACGGTGGAGAGAACCTGGCTCATCTCTGAGTTGCTCTAAAGAAGTTGACAGGTATTCTTAAGAGACACTGTGGTAAATAAAGCATCTCTAGAGCTCACCCAATCATACTTAGAAATAAGGAACACACATCAAACAATACAGCCAGATGACAATCTGTTCTGTGTAATCATCTTAAATCACTGTCAAAGAAAAGTATCCACACAAAGGTAATGAACTTCTCAAATCCCTGACAGGAAAAGGTCAGAAAAGAAAACGAGTGGAAGCGGCTGAGGAGGCAAACTGGAGATGGCAAGGCAGAGGCAGCCACACACAACTCCAGCTAAGCGTAGTCACGTGGAACCGCCACCCTAGTGTTACTGGATCTTCCAACTTTTCTACAAAAGTCAGGAATCCAGGTTTTTATGTAAAATATTTTGACTTTTAAAGGTTAGCAACTAATTAGTGTTTTTTAAATATTGTGAGCCAAGCTAAGTTTCTATGGAGTCTGAAGTCAGCCTGGGGCTGCCAAATTAAGACCACTCATCCACAGACATACATAAAATCAGATAAGACATTTTCTCTTAAATCTTCTTCAAACAGAAGTCACATGATCTTTTCATCTGTCTGTGGACATTTAGGTCATTTCTATGTCCTGACTGTTATAAGCAGTGTTGCAAGGAACACTGGGATGCAATGAACATTTCTGATTATGGTTTTCTCAAGGTCCATGCCCAGTAGTGGGATTTCTGGGTCACAAGGTAGTTCTATTTTTATTTTTTTAAGGAACCTCCATAATGACTATACAGATGAATGGATGAAGAAGATGTGGTACATATATACAATGAAATATTACTCTGTCATTAAAAAGGAGAGAAATTTGTAACATAGTTTGATGAGGATGGACCTAGAGTCTGTCATACAGAGGGAAATAAGTCAGGAAGAAAAAAACAAGTATCATATATTAATACATATATGTTGGATCTAGAAAAAAGGTACAGATGAACCTATTTGCAGGGTAGGAATAGACACAGGGCGGGGAAGCAGGGCAGGATGAACTGGGAGATTAGGATCGACACATATACACTAGCATGTGTTAAATATATAGCTAGTGGGAACCTGCAGGGTAGCACAGAGAGCTCAGCTCAGTGCTCTCTGGTGACCTAGATGGGTGGTATGAGGGGCCGGTGGGAGGCACATCCAAGAAGGAGGGGATATATGTACACATACAGCTGATTCATTTTGCCGTACAGCAGAAACTAGCACAACATTGTAAAGCAACTCTACCCCAATAAATAAATAAGAAGTCACACAACCTTTTCTCTTTAGATTGATTGGAAATCAGTTTTCACCTCCGTATCCAAAGGGAAACTTCACCTACTTCAGGGTCTTCTCTCAGAGCATACTGGCAGAGCAGATTTCAGCCAATCTATGTATCATAGAAACATGGAACTGAGGAAGGATCTTAAATCAGAATGTCAGGGAGGTGATGTAAGATATAGAACACATTTAAGTTTGGATTCAGAGATATCTATGCTTAAATTCTAGACTTGCTTGACATTTAGTTTCTATATTTTCTCTCTGAGTTGGAGGATTCTCATCCATACTTTGAGCCGTGTACCACTGATGATGATTAAGTAGGAGAAAACCTATGTAAAATATCCACAGCACGTATAATTTTTAGAAGATTCTGAAAAGCTGCTAGTTCCTTGCCTGCTATGAATGCAGAAGGACAGATGAAAATGTAAGAGCTGGAAATAGACAGTTTTTCTCTCGCCTTCCTATAAAGTTGCAGTATTAGTTAAGGTTATAAGTACTACTACTAATTCTTAAAAAGTAATGTTAGATAAGGGCAGAACTTTATTTCCCTCACATAAAGATCTAAAGGCAGACACTCTAGGATGATTAATGGCAGCTCTGATTCATCATCTCTTTGGGGACCTGGGTTCCTTGCAGTCACCATTCTGCTATAGCTGGGCTATGACTCTTGTCCACATAGTTCAGGATGGGTGTCTGCCTTCCAGGCAGATGGAGAAGAGGAAGGGATGGGGAGACAAAAGGGGTTCATTAGCTGTCTCTTAACAGAGCTTTCCCCTAACTGCCATAAGATAGTCAGCCTATATTATATTGGCAAGAATTTAGACATATGACAATCTTTTGTTACAAAGGACTCTGGGATACATAGTCTGTATTCTGAGTGGCCATATGCTGTGCTAAAATTTGTCACTATGGAGAAAGGGAAGATGAGTTTTTTGGGGGGAATAGTCATTCGTGCTTCAGAGACATTTCTACCTAAGGAGGTAAAGGAGTAACTTCACATATGCCTATTCTCATCCTACTGATTGTCCTCATTACAAACAGATAAACTTCTCTCCAACTTTCTATTTCTTTTCATTCTTTGGGAAGATATGAAAGGGGGTTTCAGATTGGATGAAGCACAAGCTGGAATCAAGATTGCTGGGGGAAAAAAAAAGATTGCTGGGAGAAATATCAATAACCTCAGATATGCAGATGACACCACCCTTATAGTAGAAAGTGAAGAAGAACTAAAGAGCCTCTTGATGAAAGTGAAAGTGGAGAGTGAAAAAGTTAGTTGGCCTAAAGCTCAACATTCAGAAAACGAAGATCATGGCATCCGGTCCCATCACTTCATGGAAAATAGATAGGGAAACAATGGAAATAGTGACAGACTTTATTTTCTTAGACTCCAAAATCACTGCCGATGGTGACTGTAGCATTGGAATTAAAAGACAGTAGCTCCTCAGAAGAAAAGCTATGACCAACCTGCTGCTGCTGCTAAGTCACTTCAGTCGTGTCCAACTCTGTGCGACCCCATAGATGGCAGCCCACCAGACTCCCCCGTCCCTGGGATTCTCCAGGCAAGAACACTGGAGTGGGTTGCCATTTCCTGCTCCAATGCATGAAAGTGAAAATGAAGCCGCTCAGTCGTGTCTAACTCTTCGCGACCCCTTGGACTGCAGCCTTCCAGGGTCCTCTGTCCATGGGATTTTCCAGGCAAGAGTACTGGAGTGGGTTGCCACTGCCTTCTCCAATGAACAACCTAGACACCATATTAAAAAGCAGAGACATTACTTTGCCAACAAAGGCCCATGTAGTCAAAACTATGGTTTTTCCAGTAGTCATGTACGGATGTGAGAGTTGGACTATAAAGAAAGCTGAGGTCGAAGAATTGATGCTTTAACTGTGGTGTTGGAGAAGACTCTTGAGAGTCTCTTGGACTGCAAAAAGATCCAGCCAGTCAATCCTAAATGAAATTAACCCTGAATATTCATTGGAAGGACTGATGCTGAAGCTGAAACCCCCATACTTTGGCCACCTGATGCAAAGAACTGACTCACTGGAAAAGACCCTGAGAAAGATTGAAGGCAGGAGGAGAAGGGGACGAGAGAGGATGAGAAAGTTGGATGGCATCACCAACTCGATGGACATGAGTTTGAGTAAGCTCCAGGGAGTTGGTGATGGACAGGGACGCCTGGTGTGCTGCAGTCCATGAGGATGCAAAGAACCGGACATGACTGAGAGACTGAACTGAAAGGGGATGGTATGAGTGGAGGGCATGGGTTTCTATGTTACAGAGCAAGTGCTTTTCTCAAGCTCTTTTGTCCATCTTTGGTTGCTTTTGTGTGTGCCTCATTACTTTCAGCAACAAATTAAGATGTACAATTAATGGGGGAAAAGGTTTTGTTTTCTTTTAAAAGTTAATTTTTGGAGCAGCACTGCTAGTGCTTTCAGCTTTAATGTACATCTTAAATTCTCGTGATGAGTGTGGAAGAACTAGAGGCAAGTCCTTCTCAGCAGAAGCTTGACCATTTCTTTCCTCACACAATTGGCTGTTATCTCTCAATTACAGACCTTTAGATTAAGAAACAAAGTACATGACACATCACAGAAGTGTACTACATGTGTGGTGAGTGGGAAGGGAAGAGAGAAAAGGAAAAAAAGAAAAAGGAAAGAGAGGCAGAGAAAACAGAAGGGAGGAAAGGAAAAACTGCCTCTAAAAATACCATGATCTCTTCTACGACTCCCCAGAAATCCAGCCATGAGACCAGAAATTATTTCGCCATCATGAAGCAGGAATTGAGTGGCTACTTATTGCCAAGGCCTTCTTCAGATGGAGCTAAAATTCACATGAATATAATCTCCACTTATACTTGTTCTACCTGGCCCTCTCCAGAACCAGAAACAATTTCCAAGGGATGCATTTTAGGCAAGTACTTTCTGTCTAGAACAAGGATCACATCATTTTTTATAATGTATTTATGTATCTTGTTTTTCAATGGCAACAAGGCTTGCGTATCTTATACATAGAGAGTACTGTATACCCAGAGTGGCTACACTATGTTCAAGAGATGAAAATGAATCATAACAAAGCTCTCCCCTTCTTTAGAATTCACATAGTGGTTGAAGAGTCAGGTTATGAGAAAAACAAACACACACACACAAAAAATACGTGAGTGTATGTGAAGATACACAAAAGAAAGTACATAAAAATAATTTTGGTGAAGGGGCTCATCATGTTGAAATTCTTCACTGAAACAACAGGCCAATGTGAGGATCTTAAATCACTGCTCTCCAAACCTCTTATGACAGCAAAATCAGGTCAGGTATTTCCATCAGGTATCAAGCAATTTGAAACAAATTGTTTCAGTGCAGGATAAAGGGAAGTGGGGTTGGAGAAATTATCCCAGGAATAGGCATGAATATAATTTACACTCAGGCGTTTGTTCTAAAAAAAGAAAAAAGTAGACACTGTGAAACTATGCTTTATTTATGTGCACTACAGCTAACACTAAATTACACTAAAAGTGAACACCACACAGGGGTAGCCAGAGCTATTTGCTGCTTTGTCAGGATGAGATATTAAAACAGAGTTGCTGGTAAGTTTCAACAGAGTAGCTAAGGCCACAGTTAATGTGAAAAAAATCATATACTTTCAATTTAGATCATCAAAATGGACACCCCCAAATAATAAAGTAGGCTATGAAGTCTCTCACCTGCAATATTTAGGATTTATAAAATTACTATTATTCTGCCTAGACTTGCTAAATAGGTATTCCTTTTTGGAAGTGTTTCCCACACACATGCAATGTTCATTTTTAATAAACTGTTTGGAATAACACATTTTCTGGACATGTAAGTACATTGTGGGAAAATAAAATAAAATATCTATCACCCCACGGTAGGAAAAAAAAATTCATGACCAATGATAGACAAACTTCACGCCATCCAAAAACACCATTAATATCTACCAGTAAATCCAAGGTTCGCAAGGAATGAAAAATTTGACTTCTCTTACTTTTTTTAATGTCTTCGGAAAACGGAGGTCACTCTCAGTTGCAGAAGAGATACCCAATTGTGATTCACTCATTTTTTTACCAAAGAAATACAACATCTGCATATTATAAGAAATAATCAAAGTATAATTCAGTTACTCTGGAAACCATCATATCTTTGAATTTACAGATAATTATTAGAAAGGGTTTTCTCTCCTGATATTGACCTACATTTTTTCTATCAACCTGTCCTTCTGACAACCACATGTCTATATGCAATAGATAGACACACAGACGATGATGTATAATAGCTGTATACATATATTCAGTTGTACAATTAAAATATTCCCTCACATATGTATATACACACAAAAAAATATGCAAAAACACCAGACATAATCCTTCCTTTCTTCTTCATGGTTATAACTAGCCCTTCCTCCTGAATTCTGTTTTAAAATTGTCAAACATGAATGCATAAACCCAGAATATGATTCTAGTCTCAAAGCATAGGTCTCATAGAATGGCACAATGTAGCTAATCAGTCTTTCTAGAAAGATACACTTTTAAAGTAAAATTCATGGTAAAAATGTGTAGACCCTTCTGTTAAATCTCATTGTACAAGTTATTTTTCCAGGCCAATTGTCCACTTTTGCCAAATGAATCTGCACTGAGAAGCCCTTGAGAAATTCAGATTGACTCAGTCTCATAAAATTGTAGGGTTATTATATCATTGGTTATTTTGTTTTGCCTTTGCTGGACTAACATGCAACAAAGACCTGATTTCAACTTTCTTCTCAATAAAATTAGAAAATCAGCCAGGCATCACTTAGCTTTGATTTGTATGATGTTGCGACCTGTTTCTAATTGTTACTGATAAATTACCTATTTAGTTCGGTAGGCATGTGTTGGTGACTTCTGTCCATCCAGTGAGTCACCCTAGAAGGTAATTTTTTGTTGACAAGACATTTTACTTTATAAAGCTTACTCTACTTTCTGTGTTTAAAAAAAAAAATTTTTTTTTTTTTTTCTATTTGAAACAGAGCCAATGTCTCATTCCAGGAAGAGGGAAGGATATCAAGAGTTTCCATGGCAATCAGTTGATGAAACTAAATTAGGCAGGAAACCTCTTCAGAATGCAAAGTAGTGTTGCAAAACAGAGGGATTTGAAATAGCCAGGAAGTGTGTCAGAGCAAAACGAAAGAAACAGAGATATGAATACCTCCATAATGTAAACTTTCCAACTTTAAAATAAACAACGAAAAACTCGCCTTTGTCCTGTAAAAATAAACTTCCAAACAACTGTCATCTCTCATCAAGTCCTTTGTTTGAGTTGGTTTTAGTTTTTTAAGTCTTATCTCTTGTAATCAACAGCATGTAAGAATATAAATCTAGTTGTTTATGTAGCTAGAGAAAAAAAATGTCTTTTACATTATTGCTGTTAAATTTAGTTTGTAACCCATTGTGATAAAACTGTGCAAACTTTACAGTTCAACAGTGAGGTCAGAAGGAACACGTGAAATTTATTTTAATGCAGAAAGAAAGAATAAGAAGATTCGTTTAAAATTTAAAAAATAGGGCTCTTTGTGGCAGTTTATATTGATGGCTTAAAAATACCATTTTGCTTTCTGGAGCAGAATGAAAATAGAAGACCTGGAATAAACCAGGGGTGCTTCATCTCCTACTAACTGCCAAAACTTCACAATAGTTTGCTTGGAAATATGATATTGACCTGGAAGAGGAACTATTTTCAGAAGCTCTTCAGGCCACCTAAATCATCTGAAGCCTTCTTTTTCTCTTTAAGAAAAAGGTTCTGTTTTCTGAATTGTATTTTCTGTCTCCTGAGGAAGGAGGCTGTTGTCGGAGCAAGCATTTCTAAAACAGATTTACCCCCAAAATTTTCCAATTATTTCTAAAAAATCCATGAATCACTGGATAGTCTAATTTTAGGTTAATTCAGTACTTATTTAAATTATGGGGTTTCTTTTCATAACACATAAAATAAACAAGAATAAATATACACTGCAGAAGAGGAAGGTTTTATAGATTTTTACCTCCAATATCCTGGCCTTAATTTCAATGTGAATTTTAAAGCACGATCACAATGCTTACCATGTATAATATGAACATCGGGGGGGGGGCAGATGTTTTCATACCAACTGATTGATGGAATTTCTCTAGCATCACTGGGCTAAGTTTTCCCCATTTTGTTTCACTTTTTGAATTAGAAACAGCTTTATACAAGCACAGCTTTGTATAAAGGTGGTACGTCTTCATATCACACGCAGACACACACTCACACTACTATACATACAGAAAGAACATGGTTTTAAGTACAGTGCCAGTATGCAGCATGTGCCAAGGAGATGCCCACCTAAGAATGTTATCAGAAATTTGATTCTTCTGGTCACTGGCCATTGGATCCCATCACTACCATCTTCCCGTATCTTTTCCCATTATATTTCCCAAATTGCTAATCTCACTCGTGGCAAAACATAACAAGATGCTTTTAAATACAACCTCTTAAAAATCTACTCTAACTTGGGAAGTGTTTTTCTGTAAGCTAGAAGGAAAAACCAGCAGGAGGTTGTCTTAGTTTGGGCTTAGCAGACAGAGACAAGCATCTGAGTGCAAGCGGTTTATGTGGGAAGTGATCTCTGGAGGAAGAGTAAAGGAATGGGAAAGTAAAATGAAAAGGAAGACCCTGCTGGGGATGTGACTGAGCAGACAAACCTGGTGGGAATCTGGGCTCATCCCACTGAGATATTTTAAGAATTTGTGCAGAACATTCCTTAGAACCAACTCAGCAACAGAAAGAAAGCTGGGGTGTTTATCCACCAGCTCCCAGCCCTTATTAGTTGAGGGTGATTCCTGAGGTGTTAATTTCCTCACATCCCTGGCCTGTGCCTCTTGGACCTACCATATCCCATGGTCAGAGAATGCTCTCAGGCAGAGAGTCAGGGGACACTTCATTTATCCTGAATAGCTGAGTGACTCAGAGGGTCTTAGGCACTCGGTCATGTTCAATTCTTTGCAACCCCATGTACTGTAGCCAGCCAGCTCCTCCAATTGATGTCTCCAGCATTGCAGGCAGATTCTTTACCACTGAGCCATCTCAGAAGCCCCTTATAAGTTCTAGAAATCTGCTATACAACAATGTGCCTGTCATTAACAGTACCCCAGGCAGTGCTAGCGTTAGTCACTCAGTCGTGTTTGACTCTGTGAGACCAGGGACTGTAGCCTGCCAAGCTCCTCTGTCCATGGGATTCTCTAGGCAAGACTACTGGAGTGGTTAGCCCTCCCTTCTCCAGGGGATCTTCCTGATCCAGGGATCAAACCTGGGTCTCCGGCACTGCAGGTGGACTCTTTACCATCTAACCCAGAGGGTCTTAAATGTTAACAATTCAGGTGTTTTCTAGTGTTGATTAGCCACAGTGTGATGTCTAGAAATGTCTCACAAAGCAGACCACGTGTTCCTTCAGTAGGACTGCATAATAAACAGTGCCTCTTTTCACATAGTCCCTGGGGACAACCACATTTTGCCCATAATAATGAACAGAGGTCCTCCTGACCAAAATGTCTGAATATATCTGAAGAGAGCTCTTTAACTTTGAGTTATATTTAAATGTAACAAAATGGAAGGAGACACAATGCGGAATGAAAGCTGTGTAATGTGTCCTGTATTGCTAACTTGTACATAAATACATATCCAAAAATTTAAACGAGTGCAGGGTGCAGTCATGCTGTTAACTTCTAAATTCTTTCATTAAAACAATCAGTGAAACTGGTTTCACTATCTATCTGGTCCTTTCTGCTATCTTTTTTTTTCCCTTAACTCTGTCCTCACACATTTCAAGGTGCTTGTCTTCTTCAGTGGGAAGACGTCAGAATGACTGCTTCTTTGATGCAGAACTCTTAATAACAACTTCAGAGAAAGCTGTTTCCATTTATTTTTACTGAAAACACACACACTCTTTTCAACACTATCCCTAAAGAGACTGCTTTTCTTTGAGTGCATTTTTTCTCAAAATACTTGCTGTTTTCTGTGCCTTAAGAATGACAATTCTTTATCCACAGAGCATTGCAATTTCCAACTCCATCTTTCTGATATACCCAAGATCATCAATGAGAAGAATTTTTTCCTACTTTGGCTTTCACTGGAGAAGGCAATTTCCCAACATTTTACCTCCACATGCAGAAGTTTTTAAATTCTGGAGCATTTTCTATGAGTCAGTAATCTACAATCTGTCTAATAATGCCCTTGGAGTTAGCTGCCTGAGGTTTTACTATAACAACTTCATACTCACTGATTGGTAGGAGAGGCTAGCATTAAAGAAAAGACACTGAAGAAATGATTGTATTTCTTTGGGCTCACCTAAAACCAGGACTTGAAAGTTACCAAAATATAATATCTGAGATTAGCACACAAAAAAGCAACATACAGTGAAAGATGAGACGGTAGGGCTTGAAGCCCAGGTTTGTGACTCCCCAGCGACTGACCCAAGGCATGTGATTAAGTTCTAACTGCCTCGCCTCATCTAACAAGTGCAGAACTGTCACCTATGTCGCATGGTGTGCGGTGGCGCTAAATTGGACAGCCAAGACAAAGTGTGCCCCATGGCATCCTTTTACAGCTCTCAGCAAACATTAGCCCCCTTCCTCCAAAGCTTCATTTGTGTAAAATATGAGCTCAAGGAGTAGAAGACAAACGTTCAGTTCGATAGGAATGGAATTTAGTGCTTTTTCACACTGTGATGCATCACTGAAAATTTATCTTCATGCCACATTCTATTTGGAGAGCAATGTACATCTCCTTTTCTAAATGCCATTAATCAGCATATCTTTGCTTATTTCTAAATAAATGAATCTTAAAGTTCCCTTTAAATAGTAATAAGACAGGTGACTGGCATAAATCATAAATCTGAATGAAGGCTTAAAGGATATATTAATCAGGCTTGCCATTACTGGAAGGGAGAATAAAGAAAACTGTAAATAAATCGCTCTGAAATCAAATGACCCACCTGGAATTGCAACTGGGGGAATCTAGGAAAAAGATAAATTTCGTTTTGTTTAAGTACCAGTGATCACACTGCTTTCTTTTCATGCTTCCTCTACCAGATCTGCCACAAACAATAAGAGACAGAAAATATTATATGGGTGGACATGTAAATACTATCAGGCATGCCTTCCTTTTCTCTTTGAGTGTTCTTTTAAAGGGCTTGACTGAATGGATACATTTGAGAATGAACAACTCTATTAACTCACCTCTTTACGACTTCGTCTGGAAGAATTAGATAGAAGATATTAATATCTTTAGTTTTTAGCAGAAAAAATAATATACAGAATTGATGGAGGAGTTTTGCAATATAGTTGTAGGAGAAGGGGATTCAAGGGAGAGCAACAATTTCCCCCACGTACAGGCACATCCACCACGCGTGGAGGGACTAAGTAATCTGACTGAAGTCACAAAACTAGCAAGAGACAAAACAAGAATTTTAACAAGGTCTGTTGGACTTCAAGAAGAAGTAGTTTAAATGTATTGAGAGCCTACCATATACCAGTCACTCTGCTTAGGAAGTTACCTGCATTATCTAAAACCCTCCACAACAGTTTGTTTTCAAAGGTTTTCAAAATAACATTTCCTAAAAAGTTAATATGTGCATCATAGGAAACCAAAAAAAAAAGTCATCCATAATAATAAGTAGTGTATCATTTGATGTCCTTCTAGGTCTCACTCAGGTATTTATACAACTAACCATCCATTTAACTTATGTGCAGAGTACATCATGAGAAAGGCTGGGCTAGAAGAAGCACAAGCTGGAATCAAGATTGCTGGGAGAAATATCAATAACCTCAGATATACAGATGACACCACCCTTTTGGCAGAAAGTGAAGACGAACTAAAAACCCTCTTGAAAGTGAAAGAGGAGAGTGAAAAAGTTGGCTTAAGGCTCAACATTCAGGAAACAAAGATCATGGCATCTGGTCCCATCACTTGATGGCAAATAGATGGGGAAACAGTGGAAATGGTGTCAGACTTTATTTTTTGGGCTCCAAAATCACTGCAGATGGTGATTGCAGCCATGAAATTAAAAGACACTTACTCCTTGGAAGGAAAGTTATGACCAACCTAGATAGCATATTCAAAAGCAGAGACATTACTTTGCCAACAAAGGTCCGTCTAGTCAAGGCTATGGTTTTTCCTGTGGTCATGTATGGATGTGAGAGTTGGACTGTGAAGAAGGCTGAGCACCGAAGAATTGATGCTTTTGAACTGTGGTGTTGGAGAAGACTCTTGAGAGTCCCTTGGACTGCAAGGAGGTCCAACCAGTCCATCCTAAAGGAGATCAGTCCTGGGTGTTCATTGGAAGGGCTGATGCTGAAGCTGAAACTCCAATACTTTGGCCACCTCATGCGAAGAGTTGACTCATTGGAAAAGACCCTGATACTGGGAGGGAATGGGGGCAGGAGGAGAAGGGGACGACAGAGGATGAGATGGCTGGATGGCATCACTGACTTGATGGATGTTGAGTTTGGGTAAACTCTGGGAGTTGGTGATGGACAGGGAGGTCTGGCATGCTGCGATTCATGGGGTCACAAAGAGTCGGACACGACTGAGTGACTGAACTGAACTGAACTGAAGATCATACAGTTATGAATCACACTCTTTCACAATTCATCAATAATTACCAGTTCAAAGTCCCAAAGCTATGAGTATTTTGATAACAAAGAATACATTACACCGACTCAATCAGTTCTGTATGGTAGGTATTCTTATTCCTCTTCCATAATTAAAAAAACTGTGGCCTACCCATTGCCCCAAACTAGCTACAGTGCAGGCCTAAACTAAAATTCAAATATGTTGGCTATGAAATTCTGTTTTCACCCACTCCTGCCTAGGAATTACACATATTATAGTCTAGAGATATTAGTATCTCAATAAATATCGATTATCTCATCTCTCAGTCGTTTCAATATCTCAATTGTGCTGATGTTTCCATCTTGAATTTATTCTGAGTCCCTCAACATAGATGGGTAACTAATGATTAATTTGTGACCAAATAATCACAGAAGTCATTAATAATAGAAAGAATTCTATTAATAACAGAAATCACTAAGAATAGAAAATAATGAAGAAAAAAAATATAGCAAGTTAGTCCCAGTCCTGACTTTTACTAACAGATAACTCTGACAGCATCCATGCAAATACAATAACCAATCAGCAGCATACTGTGTATACAAGTAACTTATAGAAAAGGAGTAGCCTATCTTGAGATCATAGACCAAAAAAAAAAAGACAAATTCAATACAGAATGATAGTATGTGAACGTAGTTCAAATTTTAAGCTTTAATTTCCATTATTCAGTTCTATGGCTTACTACAGCCAAGTAGCTTATTTATAAAAAGTATGACTTACTAGGGGCTTCCCTGAGAGCTCAGCAGGTAAAAAAATACACCTGCAATTCATGAGACACTGGAGACATGGGTTTAATCCTTGGGTCAGGAAGATCCCTGAAAGAGGAAATAGCAACTTACTCCAGTATTCTTGCCTGAAAAATAAGACAAAGGCATCAAAAGAACGTGTAACATAGACAAGATTCTTCATAACTTAATGATGTGCAATACAATGTGGTGACACGATTAGTTTCAAAGTGATTATTCCACAAAGTGATTATTCCAATTATTTGCTTAATTTTAAACCCTGAACCTGGAGGATGAATATCTGAAATTCCTATGAAAATCAATAATCTTCCAGAAATGGTTTAACTATGTCCTATTACTAACATTAAACATAGAAAATAATGTCATTGGCCATGATACATTTATTTACTACTATGTAGCAGGACTGGGATGAGGCTGATATTAGTCAAAGTAGGACTATTTAATTAGCACATCTACATGCAGAAATAACTCCTTCTTGAAAGCACTTTTTAAATACATTTGTGTTACTACATTTTAAAAAAGGAAGTAAGCAATTTTCCTTCATTGTGTATTTACCATTCTCTTGTCTCCAAAACTTTGGTCATTCAACACATTATGAAATCATTCTGTTTATATTACCACCATTCTAATGTATCTTTGAATAGGATATTTTAAATAAATTTTAGATTAATTGTTTTGGGTTTAATTTATGAAGTGGGCTTAATTTCTGCTAAGGGGTTAACTTGATCAAATGAAAAAGAATTTTGAGTTTACTTTTTGTAACCCCTCACTTTATATTGTCGCTGTTGTTCAAGCTCTCAATTGTGTCCAACTCTTCGTGATCCCATGGACTGCAGCACTCCAGGCTTCCCTGTTTTTCACCATCTCCTGGAGCTTGCTCAAACTCATGTTCAGTGATATCATCCAACCATCTCATCTTCTGTCATCCCCTTCTTCTCCTGCCTTCATTCAATCTTTTCCAGCGTCAGGGTCTTTTCCAATGAGTCAGCTTTTCGCATCAGGTGGCCAAAGTATTGGAGCTTCAGTTTCAGCATCAGTCCTTCCAACGAATATTCTGTTTCAGCATCAGTCCTTCCAACGAATGTTCTAGGTTGATTTCCTTTAGGATTGAGTGATTTGATCTCCCTGCTGTCTAAGGGGCTCTCAAGTGTCTTCTCCAACACCACAGTTCAAAAGCATCAATTCTGTGGTGTTCAACTTTCTTTATGGTCCAACTCTCACATTCGTACATGACTACTAGAAAAACCACAGCTTTAATTATATGGACCTTTGTTGGCAAAGTAATGTCTCTGCTTTTTCATATGCTGTCTAGGTTGGTCATAGCTTTTCTTCCAAGGAGCAAGCATCTTTTAATTAAATGGCTATAGTCACCATCTGCAGTGATTTTGGAGCCTAAGAAAATGAAGTCTGTCACTGTTTCCATTGTTTCTCCATCTATTTTCCATGAAGTCATTGGACCAGATGCCATAATGTTCATTTTTCGAATGTTGAGTTTTAAGCCAGCTTCTTAACACTCTCCTCTTTCACTTTCATCAAGAGGGTTTTTAGTTCCTCTTCCCTTTCTGCCATAAGGGTGGTATCATCTGCATATCTGAGGTTATTGATATTTCAAAAAGCATGGTATTGGCACAAAAACAAACTCATAGATCACTGGAACATAATAGACAGTCCAGAAATAGAAACTAACACATTTGTGGTCAATTAATCCATGCCAAAGAGGCAAGAATACAATGCAGAAAAGGCAGTCTCTTCAACAAGTGGTGCTGGCAAAACTGGACAGCTACATGTAAAACAATGAGATTAGAACATTCTCTCACACCACATGCAAAAAACATGTAAAAATAAATTTTAAATGGCTTAAGGACTTACATCTCCTACATTTAAGGACATCTTAAAACTCGCAGAAGAGAACATAGCCAGAATACTTTTGACAAATTGTTTTTAAGGATCAGTCTCCTAAGGCAAAAGAAATAAAACCAAAATTAAACAAATGGGACATAATCAAACTTAAAAGCTTCCGTACAGCAAAGGAAGCCATCAACAAAACTAAAAGACAACCCTACAGAATGGGAGAAAACATTTGCAAATGATGCAACCAGTGAGGGGTTAATATCCAAAATATACAAACAACTCAAAAATCAAAACAAATAAACAAGCAACCAATCAAAAATTGGGCTACAGGCCAATATCACTGATGAACATAGATGCAAAAATCCTTAACAAAATTCTAGCAATCAGAATCCAACAACACATTAAAAAGATCATACACCATGACCAAGTGGGCTTTATCCCAGGGATGCAAGGATTCTTCAATATCTGCAAATCAATCAATGTAATACACCACATTAACAAATTGAAAAATAAAAACCATATGATTATCTCAATAGATGCAGAGAAAGCCTTTGACAAAATTCAACATCCATTTATGATCAAAACTCTCCAGAAAGCAGGAATAGAAGGAACATACCTCAACATAATCAAAGCTATATATGACAAACCCACAGCAAACATTATCCTCAATGGTGAAAAATTGAAAGCATTTCCTCTAAAGTCAGGAACAAGACAAGGGTGCCCACTTTCACCATTACTATTCAACATAGTTTTGGAAGTTTTGGCCACAGCAATCAGAACAGAAAAAGAAATAAAAGGAATCCAAATTGGAAAAGAAGAAGTAAAGCTCTCACTGTTTGCAGATGACATGATCCTCTACATAGAAAACCCTAAAGACTCCACCAGAAAATTACTAGAACTAATCAATGACTATAGTAAAGTTGCAGGATATAAAATCAACACACAGAAATCCCTTGCATTCCTATACACTAATAATGAGAAAACAGAAAGAGAAATTAAGGAAACAATTCCATTCACCATTGCAACAGAAAGAATAAAATACTTAGGAATATATCTACCTAAAGAATCTAAAGACCTATATATAGAAAACTATAAAACACTGGTGAAAGAAATCAAAGAGGACACTAACAGATGGAGAAATATACCATGTTCATGGATTGGAAGAATCAATATAGTGAAAATGAGTATACTACCCAAAGCAATCTATAGATTCAATGCAATCCCTATCAAGCTACCAACAGCATTCTTCACAGAGCTAGAACAAATAATTTCACAATTTGTATGGAAAAACAAAAAACCTCGAATAGCCAAAGCGACCTTGAGAAAGAAGAATGGAACTGGAGGAATCAACCTACCTGACTTCAGGCTCTACTACAAAGCCACAGTTATCAAGACAGTATGGTACTGGCACAAAGACAGAAATATAGATCAATGGAACAAAATAGAAAGCCCAGAGATAAATCCACACACATATGGACACCTTATCTTTGACAAAGGAGGCAAGAATACACAATGGATTAAAGACAATCTCTTTAACAAGTGGTGCTGGGAACTCTGGTCAACCACTTGTAAAAGAATGAAACTAGAACACTTTCTAACACCATACACAAAAATAAACTCAAATGGATTAAAGATCTCAACGTAAGACCAGAAACTATAAAACTCCTAGAGGAGAACATAGGCAAAACACTCTCTGACATACATCACAGCAGGATCCTCTATGACCCACCTCCCAGAATACTGGAAATAAAAGCAAAAATAAACAAATGGGACCTAATTAACCTTAAAAGCTTCTGCACATCAAAGGAAACTATTAGCAAGGTGAAAAGACAGCCTTCAGAATGGGAGAAGATAATAGCAAATGAAGCAACTGACAAACAACTAATCTCGAGAATATACAAGCAACTCCTACAGCTCAACTCCAGAAAAATAAATGACCCAATCAAAAAATGGGCCAAAGAACTAAATAGACATTTCTCCAAAGAAGACATACAGATGGCTAACAAACACATGAAAAGATGCTCAACATCACTCATTATCAGAGAAATGCAAATCAAAACCACTATGAGGTACCATTTCACACCAGTCAGAATGGCTGCGATCCAAAAGTCTACAAGTAATAAATGCTGGAGAGGGTGTGGAGAAAAGGGAACCCTCTTACACTGTTGGTGGGAATGCAAACTAGTACAGCCACTATGGAGAACAGTGTGGAGATTCCTTAAAAAACTGCAAATAGACCTGCCTTATGATCCAGCAATCCCACTGCTGGGCATACACACTGAGGAAACCAGAAGGGAAAGAGACACGAGTACCCCAATGTTCATCGCAGCACTGTTTATAATAGCCAGGACATGGAAGCAACCTAGATGTCCATCAGCAGATGAATGGATAAGAAAGCAGTGGTACATATACACAATGGAGTATTATTCAGCCATTAAAAAGAATACATTTGAATCAGTTCTAATGAGGTGGATGAAACTGGAGCCTATTATACAGAGTGAAGTAAGCCAGAAAGAAAAACACCAATACAGTATACTAACGCATATATATGGAATTTAGAAAGATGGTAACAATAACCCTGTGTACGAGACAGCAAAAGGACACTGATGTATAGAACAGTCTTATGGACTCTGTGGGAGAGGGAGAGGGTGGGAAGATTTGGGAGAATGGCATTGAAACATGTAAAATATCATGTATGAAACGAGTTGCCAGTCCAGGTTCGATGCACAATACTGGATGCTTGGGGCTGGTGCACTGGGACGACCCAGAGGGATGGAATGGGGAGGGAGGAGGGAGGAGGGTTCAGGATGGGGAACACATGTATACCTGTGGCGGATTCATTTTGATATTTGGCAAAACTAATACAGTTATGTAAAGTTTACAAATAAAATAAAATTAAAAAAAAAAAAAATTGGGCAGAAGACCTGGGCAGACATTTTTCCAAAGAAGATATACAGATGGCTAACACTCACATGAAAAGATGTTCAACATTGCTAGTTACTGGAGAAATGCAAATCAAAATAATGAGATACCACATAATGCTTGTTAGAATGGCTACAGTCATCAAAAAACCTACAAATAACAAATGTTAGAGAGGATGTGGAGAACAGGGAACCCTTGTACACTGTTCGTGGGAATGTAAACCGGTGCAGCCAGTATGGAAAGCTGTATGGAGATTCCTCAAAATTGTGAATCACTATGTTCTATACCTGAAACTTACATAATATTGTACATCAACTATACCTCAGTTTTTAAAAATAAATAACAGCTTAAAAATAGAACATGGAAGAGGAAGGAGGCAAGCATAACGCAGAGCAGAGTTATCAGATGGTGGTGGAAAAGAATGGGGAGAAAATGAGTGCCGTTAAGCCAACGCATCCTAAACAGAAAATCTTCACTTGGTTTTCCAATAACCATGCTTACAATGAATTAACCTGCAGATCTTTAAGTCGACTTGACTGAGGCTGGGCAGTTGCCACACTGCAAGCTCCTTCAGTTTCTGGTCATTTCCATTGAAATAGAGAGGAAAGGAAAGTGGCTGACAGAGCCACTCTTCCCAGCCGTAGTCACGTCAGCTAAGGCTAGAGAAGGGAATGTGGGAAGTTTTCTGATTTTTCCGTAGAAAAAGACTTAGTGTCAGCAGCTTTCTCTCTAATCTCGTTCTCCTTTGCAAACACCCCTCTCTTCCCATCCCCTTTCAGATGCAGGGAAACATTTGCCCTACAATTTAAATAACTTACAACAATGTAAATAACAGATACTCGTTTTCACGAGAGTGATTTTAAGCTGTACCTCAGGCCAGCTTCTCAAATTATAATTCACTTGGCTGATGTTACAGAAGACACCTTGGAGGTGAAGGAGAACAAGAAATGAGAGTCAGACAGAACACGGAGGGTGGAGCAAATACCCTAGGATTTCCAGAGGTTCAGAGAGCACACTGTCGTCAGAACGTCTACTGGTAGGTGGTCAGGGTCCATTCTCAAAGGGGAAAGTTGCAGGAAGTCTCATCCCCTGGGAACTTCAAAATCCTGTCAGCTGGTGGGCAGGGCAGGGACAGGAGCTGAGTCCTCATCCCTCCCCTTGGCCAGGAAGGCCAGGCAGCCACACAGTCTGTTACATGGATGTGTTTTGCAGGAGGCAAGTCACAGCTGAGGACAAGAATGCTGAAGTCAGGATTGTTCCTATAACTTTCCACACAGCATCCTCATGAGGGTGATTCCAGGAATCCCTGGGGACAGCAATCCAGGGATGCTCAAGTCCATGATATAAAATGAATACAGTTGCCCCTCCTTACCTGTGGATGTGGAAATTCATTAACTGAAGGGTGGGGAAGGGGCACAGGGGACAGTGCTGAGGGGCAACGGAATATTCCACAAAAATCCTAAAATGCAGTGGTGGTGTTTTCCCCAACACTACCCCAGAGCAAGATTTTGAAGTACATGAAAGAGAAAAGGACTACAGTTTGGTTGATTAAGACTTTGCCTCAGTCATATTTCAGTCATACTTCCTTTTGGAGACATGGAAGTCTTTAGGGTAATACTCTATTTACAATATAAATCTGATTTTCCTTATTAGCTATTCAGCTTTTTCTTGACAAATTAACATTTGATACTTGATAATTCTATTTAGAGACTTTGTTAAGGGGAAAACAGCCCTCTACAAATGACTAAATTCCCTAAGCTTACCTCAGACATAATTATTTGACAGAAGGTACAGATTGCTTTGGTATTTTGGTAAATGGGATTAAGGTTTGTAGGATTCTCTCTCATGAACAAGAAAATAGCTGAGGGCAAATGGGTTGAATGGAAGGCTCTTTTAAAATACTGAGTGCCCAGGAAATAGCTCTCCTGCCGTACTGAAAAGTTCCTTTTGGGCTTTTCTTTGCAGACTTCGGTTCTACAGAGCTGTATTCTGATACAGAAAAATAGCACTCTATTTATTATCTCAGACTACATCTCTAAGCAGGGCTGAACAGAAAGAATTCTAATGCCACTTCCTGTCTCCCTGCGTTAGCTCTAATACTTCGGTGATGACCGCAAAATAGATGGTGTAGATTATAAAGCACCAGCTAGTGTAGGCCAGTGGATCCTGTTTCAGTTTGAAACAGCAAAATGCCACTAATCCAATTAAGAAAGTTCAGCTTCCCAGGGCACTGAAAGAAAATGTCTCTCAGGAGAGATTTGAACGTGATAGAATTAAGGCTTGATCCTCTCCAGTACATTTTGTGGACCTGTTAGTCAGGAAAATAATTAGAGATCATCAAAAAACCATATATATGTGCAAATGTGTTTACAAGAAATTTGATAAAGCATTGTTTTCCCCACCATCTTGTGAACTAAGAGCATTGCCACATACATATCTTCACGTGTGGTTTTCTACTCCCTCAGCTTTTCTTGTTAAAACCATATGCTAACACTTAACCCAGAACTTACCTCTTTTGTGAAAATTTTCCCAGTCTAGGATTTTAACATTTATTCTACTTCCTACTTCCTATAATAACCACTGCATGCTACTGTTTACCTTATCATTTGCAAGTTCCTATTCACTCATTCATTCACTTATCTAGTTAACACATATGTATTCAAAGCTCACACTGTGCTGGTCATTACACGAGTTCCTAGATATACATTGGTGATGAAAACAGAGGCAGTGCTGAAAGAGCTTAAACTGTGCAAAGTTTTAGCCAAACAAACACAACACCAGGGGGCTGGAGGGGAAGACACGGGAGAGGTAATTAAACTGGGTGAGCAGGCAAGGTGGGTGATGATGAACATCTGTCCCTAGGGGCTGCCCAATATCCTGTGAATACCCTCCCTACATGGTTTTCTGCGCTAGGAAAATAGCCCTCTTAAGCTGGAAATGAAAACCCTACCACATAGGACAATAAAACTGTTGTGCATCTTCAGATTCCTTCAACTGCCTGCTTCCTTCAGAAGGTGGTCCCCAGTTTTGGGCTGTGTCATCCCTGAGATGCAGCTCTGGCCTATACAGTCCACATCAAACCCTCTCCTCATTCCTACATTAAAGACAAAAGTTATACCTCCTGCTGGGGCAGTCATCTTACAATCCTGAGATAACATAAGAATACTCACAAAGACAAAATGCACACAAGGACTCATAGATACACTGTTTTTAGAGTCACCAAGGTCTAAAACAGAACCTATACCATAACAAGTGTATAAAGAAGTATTTAACAAATGAGATTACCCACTTGCACAAAGAGAGGATATGGCAATAATTTCTAGAAAATGCTTTATGCTGTATTTGAGATAAGATTCGGGAAAATTGTCAGCCCAGTTGAACACTTTCTAAAATCTCCACAAATTTAGCAGTTACTGAAACTTTCCATAGATTTCAAGTTAAAGATCTCTACTCTCTAGGTAGCGTAGTAAACCTCAAGATTTAACTTTAGACCCCACTAACACTAACCTAGGGAGAAGGCAATGGCACCCCACTCCAGTACTCTTGCCTGGAAAATTCCATGGACAGAGAAGCCTGGTGGGCTGCAGTCCATGCGGTTGCTAAGAGTCGGACACGGCTGAGAGACTTCACTTTCACTTTCACTTTTCGCTTCCATGCATTGGAGAAGGAAATGGCAACCCACTCCAGTGTTCTTGCCTGGAGAATCCCAGGGATGGGGAAGCCTGGTGGGCTGCCGTCTATGGGGTTGCACAGAGTTGGACATGACTGAAGCGACTTAGCAGCAGCAGCAGCAACACCAACCCACAGGCATCAGATTTACTCTCTTAGCCAAGGTAGCAAGTAGAGAGAGATCGTTCCTTCTCTTACGCCAGTGGAGGAAGCATGGCTGCCTCCTGTGAGCAGGTTCACGGAGCAGTAAACCAGAGTTAAGTCACTGGCTGACATTATTTATCTTAGCAGTTTCTTGAGGAAATGAATGCTTGAAGTCCAAGTTTCCCAAATGCAGCTCTGCCATAAGTATTTATCAGTATCAGTTCAGTTCAGTTCAGTCACTCAGTCATGTCCGACTCTGTGACCCCATGAATTGCAGCATGCCAGACCTCCCTGTCCATCATCAACTCCCGGAGTTCACTCAAATGAGATAGCCATCCAGCCATCTCATCCTCCGTTGTCCCCTTCTCCTCCTGCCCCCAATGCCTTCCAGCATCAGAGTCTTTTCCAATGAGTCAACTCTTCGCAAGAGGTGGCCAAAGTACTGGAGTTTCAGCTTTAGCATCGTTCCTTCCAAAGAACACCCAGGACTGGTCTCCTTTAGGATGGACTGGTTGGATCTCCTTGCAGTCCAAGGGACTCTCAAGAGTCTTCTCCAACACCACAGTTCAAAAGCAACAATTCTTCAGCCCTCAGCCTTCTTCACAGTCCAACTCTCACATCCAGACATGACCACTGGAAAAACCATAGCCTTGACTAGATGGACCTTTGTTGGCAAAGTAATGTCTCTGCTTTTGAATATGCTATCTAGTATACTTCCATATAAAAATGTTGCCCATTGGTATGCTCTGTCTATATAACTAGAATACATTTCAATTACTGATTATTTGTTATTTCAGCCAAACTTCTTTTAAATTAATATTGCTTTGGAGATCAGTCTCCCATTTTATATTTTGTCCCTTTTCACTGTACTTGAATAATGCATGAGTGGAATAGTGAAAGTTTTTTTTTTTTTTTAACTCAATTTCCCACTATCTACATGTAGGAGAATGAATAAACCGAGGGAAAATATTTTTCTTTTTTAATTGACACCTTTGAGATTTTCCTCTCTAGCATTCTCTGAAATTAAGTTAGTTCATTCCAACAGACACCAGAGAGAGAAAAACATTCTTGTCATTAAGACAAGAAAATATGCACATAAAATTAATCGTGAAAATGTACTCATGGTTATATGGGTTAGCACAGTCCAAGAACCAATATTCCATTTGGTCTTGCCCATAAAGTCAATGTCTGGGGAAAAGAACTAATAATTGAAATTCTAATTCATGTTTTCTGGTACAGTAGAGCATTTTTTTTAAAACAGCTTATGCTAATTACATTCAGATGCATTAACATTATGATATTATTAAAAGTGAGAGGAAGAAGACAAGTCAAATTCCATTATCACAAATGAGGTTTTATGTTTCCATGCTAGAACAGTTAGCTTCTTCATTACACAAAACTGTCATATAAATGAGCTAAATTCCAGGACAGAGGTGGAGCTTATCACCAAAATGACTGAGACAATGATGTCCCATTGAACTGTGTACTGAATAGGCTTATGAAAATTATGTATTGGGACTCACAACTAAAATATAGTATGCCATACTAATAACTAATGAGTTATATAAAATGTAGACTAGTAGAAGTCTAGTAGTAAAATGATATTCTATTTATACACTGTAGTAAAAAAATAATAATAATAGAATAATGTCACTAGGACCTGTATCCCACACTGGAGAAAAAATATCAAAGGAGATGAGCTCACACAGAGATATATATACTTAAGCAAAGCCCTTTTTGAGAAGTGCTAAAACTAAAGCATTCAATTTTTCAATAAAAATTCTATCACTTTGCCTTGTCCCTTTAAGGCTCACTCATTTCTGAACAAATCTATGTCATCTAGATAACCATTATGTTGTTGTCATTTAGTCGCTAAGTTGTGTCCAGCTGTTTTGTGACCCTATAGATGCTAGCCTACCAGGATCCTCTGTCCATGGGATTTCTCAAGCAAGAATACTGGAATGCGTTGCCATTTCCTTCTCCAGGACCCAAGGACTGAACTTGTATCTTCTGCATTGGCAGGTGGGTTCTTTACCACTGAGCCACCAGAATAGCATCATACGCTATGCAAAAATGAAAGATGACTAGGTTTCCACGTAGAGCCTGTGAGTCTTGGCCTTATGTTCTGTTTTTAACTATGTAAGGCAGCTGTTAGAAAGTCTTGTGTTATTAAACTGCATTGTATTAGGACAACTTTCCAACTGCCGTATGTCTATGTATGTGATACAAACAATACAAGCATGAAACTGTATAGTCAGGTATATTGTATGACAGACACTATATATGGAAAGAGGAAAAAGAGGATTTAGGGCGATGGTAGGACCTGAGCTGGATCTTGAAGGGTAGTTAGGATGTAAAAAGGTTTAGCAAAGACAAACAGCCAATTTGTCTAACTTAATTAATATATACAACAGAATGTTACTCAGCCATAAAAAAAGAATGAAATAATTTCATACGCAGGAACATGGAGGACCTAGAGATTCTCACACTAAGTGAAATAAGCAAGAAAAAGACAAGTATCATATGATATCACATAGATGTGGAATCTAAAAGAAAAATACAGATGAACTCATTTATAGAACAGAAATAGACAAACAGAAATCAAACTATGGTTACCAAAGAGGTAAGTGGGGGATGGATAAATTAGGAGTCTGGGATTAATGTATACACACTATGTATATAAAAATGGCAGAAAGTGAAGGGGAACTAAAGAGCCTGTTGATAATAGTGAAAGAAGAGAGTGAAAAAGCTGGCTTAAAACTCAGCATTCAAAAAACGAGGATCATGGCATCCAGTTCCATCACTTCATGGCAAACAGATGGTTAAACAATGGAAATAGTGACAGACTGTTTTCTTGGGCTAAAAAATCACTGTGGACAGTAACTGAAACCATGAAATTAAAAGACACTTGCTCCTTGGAAGAAAAACTATGGCAAACCCATACAGCATATTAAAAAGCAGAGACATTTCTTTGCTGACAAAGGTGCATATAGTCAAAACTATGGTTTTTCCAATAGTCGTGTACAAATGTGGGAGTTGGACCATAAAGAAGGCTGAGTGCCGAAGAACTGTTATTTCAAACCACAGTCCCAAGAAAACTCTTAAGAGACCCGTAAGGATTGCAAGGAGATCCAACCAGTCCATCCTAAAGGAAATCAGTCCTGAATATTCATTGGAAGGACTGAAGCAGAAGCTGAAGCTCCAATATTTCGGCCACTTGATGTGAAAAGCCAACTCATAGGAAAAGACCCTGATGCTGGGAAAGACTGAAGCCAGGAGAAGGGGGAGACAGAGGATGAGATGGTTGGATGGCATCACTGATTCAATGGACATGAGTTTGAGCAAACTTGAGGAGATAGTGAAGGACAGGGAAGCCTGGCTTGCTGCAGTCCATGTGTCAGACACGACGGAGAGACTGAACAACAACAGCAGCAATATATAAAAAGGATAACCAATGAGAATCGGCTGTAAGAACTGTACTCAGTATTCTGTAGTAACCAATAAGGGAAAAGAATCAGAAAAAATAGGTATCTATATGTAAATGTAGCTGAGTACTATGCTGTATACCTGAAACTAACACAACATTGTAAATCAGCTATACTTCAAGTAAGAGAAAAAAAATTAGAAAGTTGAAAAAAACTAATATAGATAATAAATAAACATAATGATAAATTTAAATTCTCTTGTGGTTTAATTTATTAGTGTAAACTTTATTTTGTGACACTATGAATAAACTGTGGAAAATTCTGAAAGAGATGGGAATACCAGACCACCTGACCTGACTCTTGAGAAACCTATATGCAGGTCAGGAAGCAACAGTTAGAACTGGACATGGAACAACAGACTGGTTCCAAATAGGAAAAGGAGTACGTCAAGGCTGTATATTGTCACCCTGCTTATTTAACTTATATGCAGAGTACATATTTAACTTATATGCAGTGTTTCATGAGAAACGCTGGGCTGGAAGAAGCACAAGCAGGAATCAAGATTACCGGGAGAAATATCAATAACCTCACATATGCAGATGACACCACCCTTATGGCAGAAAGTGAAGAGGAACTAAAAAGCCTCTTGATGAAAGTGAAAGCGGAGAGTGAAAAAGTTGGCCTAAAGCTCAACATTCAGAAAACGAAGATCATAGCACTGGTCCCATCACTTCATGGGAAATAGATGGGGAAACAGTGGAAACAGTGTCAGACTTTATTTTGGGGGGCTTCAAAATCACTGCAGATGGTGATTGCAGCCATGAAATTAAAAGATGCTTACTCCTTGGAAAAAAAGTTATGACCAACCTAGATAGCATACTGAAAAGCAGAGACATTACTTTGCCAACAAGGTCCATCTAGTCAAGGCTATGGTTTTTCCAGTGGTCATGTATGGATGTGAGAGTTGGACTGTGAAGAAAGCTGAGCACCGAAGAATTGATGCTTTTGAACTGTGGTGTTGGAGAAGACTCTTGAGAGTCCCTTGGACTGCAAGGAGATCCAACCAGTCCATTCTAAAGGAGATCAGTCTTGGGTGTTCTTTGGAAGGAATGATGCTGAAGCTGAAACTCCAATACTTTGGCCACCTCATGTGAAGAGTTTACTCATTGGAAAAGACTCTGATGCTAGGAGGGATTGGGAGCAGGAGGAAAAGGGGACGACAGAGAATGAGATGGCTGGATGGCATCACCGACTCAATGGACGTGAGTTTGGGTGAACTCCGGGAGTTGGTGATGGACAGGGAGGCCTGGCGTGCTACGATTCATGGCGTTGCAAAGAGTCGGACACGACTGAGTGACTGAACTGAACCGAACTGAACTGATGACATCTTTATATATTTTGTCTTCAGTTATCTTTATTTTTCAGAGCCCCTCTGTTTTCTACATAATTTTTCTACAAAAACACTCTCTTCACACTTTCAGTAATTTCTATCTTTTTTGTGAAGAAATTTTGAATTTCAAGCATTTTGGTAAATCAGAGCCTCACACACAGACTAGATTTATGATCCTGTACAGAACTTCTTTCACTGAATTGAATTCCACCACCACATTATAATGATAGCCATACGACTATTACTACATTTGTACCTATTAGGGAAAAGCTGTATCTTATATACTTTATACATATGCTCTAGATATCTTCTATAGTACATCATATCTTTTTTATAATAAAGATATAAAGGAAATGTTTCTCTCAGGGTTCAGCATGACAGAAAGCTCTGCTTCTCCTGAACAAAAGATTTTCTTTCATTTTATAATCACAACGAACCTAAATACAAATCAATGTCCCTCTCTTCTTTTAGAAAAAGAATGGAAGAAAAGCTAAATTGATTATAGACCATTATCTCTCAGTAAATGGCAGATGGTCAAAATATTTCACCCAACCTTATCATATTAGAGCCAGTTCAATTCCGCCCAGCTAAACTCTACAAAGAGGATTCACTTCCAGTCCCAGTCTCTAACTAGAATGATCCTCACTGAATATGTGAAAACCTCATTTTCTCCCCCTGGCTCTTCAAGAGATCTAGAATCTGCTTTTTTAGTAATGACATAGAAAAACTGTCAAATTAATTAAGCTGACATGCATCTCCTTAGAGAACATCTATCGCAGGATATTAGAAAACCATTAGCAATTTTTTTCCATCAAACACTATCAGAGGATATGTTGGAAAAATAATTTTGAGACTTCTAGTGCCAGCAGATATTTCACTTTAGCCTTTTAAAAGATAATATGCATTAATTTTTGAAGTATCTTCTCTATTTAGATGTTCTATCTCTCAGTTTCAGTTCATGACTCATTTTAAGATAGCTAGCTATGACTAACAAGAGAACAGTTTTGCCTGAATTTCCAATAAAGACCTACAGGAAAATGAAGTTTGGAGGAGACAGAACTTTGCAGCTGGCCCTGACCACCTCCGTCCTCAAGCAAGATGTGCAGAGTAACAACTCTAGACAAGGCAAACTGGAAGTGGTCAAACAAGAGATGGCAAGAGTGAATGTGGACATTCTAGGAATCAGCGAATTGAAATGGACTGGAATAGGTGAATTTAACTCAGATGACCATTATATCTACTACTGCGGGCAGGAGTCCCTCAGAAGAAATGGAGTAGCCATCGTGGTCAACAAAAGAGTCCAAAATGCAGTACTTGGATGCAATCTCAAAAATGACAGAATTATCTCTGTTCATTTCCAAGGCAAACCATTCAATATCACAGTAATCCAAGCCTATGTCCCAACCAGTAATGCTGAAGAAGCTGAAGTTGATCGGTTCTATGAAGACCTACAAGACCTTTTAGAACTAACACCCAAAAAAGATGTCCTTTTCATCATAGGGGACTGGAATGCAAAAGTAGGAAGTCAAGAAACACCTGGAGTAACAGGCAGATTTGGCCTTGGAATATGGAATGAAGCAGGGCAAAGACTAATAGAGTTTTGCCAAGAAAATGCACTGGTCATAACACCCTCTTCCAACAACACAAGAGAAGACTCTATACATGGACATCACCAGATGGTCAACACCGAAATCAGATTGATTATATTCTTTTCAGCCAAAGATGGAGAAGCTCTATACAGTCAGCAAAAACAAGACCAGGAGCTGACTGTAGCTCAGATCATGAACTCCTTATTGCCAAATTCAGACTTAAATTGAAGAAAGTGGGGAAAACCACTAGACCATTCAGGTATGACCTAAATCAAATCCCTTATGATTATACAGTGGAAGTGAGAAATAAATTTAAGGGCCTAGATCTGATAGATAGAGTGCCTGATGAATTATGGACTGAGGTTCATGACACTGTACAGGAAACAGAGATCAAGACCATCCTCATGGAAAAGAAATGCAAAAAAACAAAATGGCTGTCTGGGGAGGCCTTGGAAATAGCTGTGAAAAGAAGAGAAGCGAAAAACAAAGGAGAAAAGGAAAGATATAAGCATCTGAATGCAGAGTTCCAAAGAATAGCAAGAAGAGATAAGAAAGCCTTCTTCAGCGATCAATGCAAAGAAATAGAGGGAAAGAACAGAATGGGAAAGACTAGAGATCTCTTCAAGAAAATTAGAGATAACAAGGGAACATTTCATGCAAAGATGGGCTCAATAAAGGACAGAAATGGTAGGGACCTAACAGAAGCAGAAGATATTAAGAAGAGATGGCAAGAACACACAGAAGAACTGAACAAAAAAGATCTTCATGACCCAGATAATCATGATGGTGTGATCACTGACCTAGAGCCAGACATCCTGGAATGTGAAGTCAAGTGGGCCTTAGAAAGCATCACTACGAACAAAGTTAGTGGAGGTGATGGAATTCCAGTTGAGCTCTTTCAAATCCTGAAAGATGATGCTGTGAAAGTGCTGCACTCAATATGCCAGCAAATTTGGACAACTCAGCAGTGGCCACAGGACTGGAAAAGGTCAGTTTTCACTCCAATCCCAAAGAAAGGCAATGCCAAAGAATGCTCAAACTACCACACAATTGTACTCATCTCACATGCTAGTAAAGTAATAATGCTCAAAATTCTCCAAGCCAGGCTTCAGCAATATGTGAACTGTGAACTTCCTGATGTTCAAGCTGGTTTTAGAAAAGGCAGAGGAACCAGAGATCAAATTGCCAACATCCGCTGGATCATGGAAAAAGCAAGAGAGTTCCAGAAAAACATCTATTTCTGCTTTATTGACTATGCCAAAATCTTTGACTGTGTATCACAATAAACTGTGGAAAATTCTGAAAGAGATGGGAATACCAGACCACCTGACCTGCCTCTTGAGAAATCTGTATGCAGGTCAGGAAGCAACAGTTAGAACTGGACATGGAACAACAGACTGGTTCCTAACAGGAAAAGGAGTACGTCAAGGCTGTATATTATCACCCTGCTTATTTAACTTATATGCAGAGTACATCATGAGAAACGCTGGACTGGAAGAAACAAGCTGGAATCAAGATTGCCGGGAGAAATATCAATAACCTTAGATATGCAGATGACACCACCCTTATGGCAGAAAGTGAGGAGGAACTCAAAAGCCTCTTGATGAAAGTGAAAGTGGAGAGTGAAAAAGTTGGCTTAAAGCTCAACATTCAGAAAATGAAGATCATGGCATCTGGTCCCATCACTTCATGGCAAATAGATGGGGAAACAGTGGAAACAGTGTCAGACTTTATTTTTCTGGGCTCCAAAATCACTGCAGATGGTGACTGCAGCCATGAAATTAAAAGACACTCCTTGGAAGGAAAGTTATGACCAACCTAGATAACATATTGAAAAGCAGAGACATTACTTTGCCAACAAAGGTTCCTCTAGTCAAGGCTATGGTTTTTCCTGTGGTTATGTATGGATGTGAGAGTTGGACTGTGAAGAAGGCTGAGTGCCCAAGAATTGATGCTTTTGAACTGTGGTGTTGGAGAAGACTCTTGAGAGTCCCTTGGACTGCAAGAGATCCAACCAGTCCATTCTAAAGGAGATCAGCCCTGGGATTTCTTTGGAAGGAATGATGCTAAAGCTGAAACTGCAGTAGTTTGGCCACTTCATGCGAAGTGTTGACTCATTGGAGAAGACTCTGATGCTGGGAGGGATTGGGGGCAGGAGGAGAAGGGGATGACAGAGGATAAGAAGGCTGGATGGCATCACTGACTTGATGGACGTGAGGCTGGGTGAACTCCGGGAGTTGGTGATGGACAGGGAGGCCTGGCGTGCTGCGATTCATGGGGTCACAAAGAGTCGGACACGACTGAGCGACTGAACTGAACTGAACTGAATAAAAAGACTTGATTTGGACTTTGGAAGGTGGCTACCTGACTTGTCTTACATCTCAGCCCCTCAAGGACCCATGGAAGTTTCCTTAAGAGAGGGGAGATATATTTAAAATGAACCAAGAAATGCAGTCCATTAGTAGAAGTACAGTAGGAAAGCAAGAAAATGGGGTCACCGTGGTTTTTTGACTCACAAATAAGGTCAATGTACATGACAGAGGGTAGTTGCCACCAATCTCTGCACCCACCACAGTCGGAGCAGAGAATTGCTAGTTGCCAAAGTGGTGATACCAGAAACACGACCCAAACACAGCTGGCAGAAAAAATGATAGAGATAAAAAAAAAAAATGTCGAGAGTGATGTGAGCATATGCTGGGACTGGAACCACAGTCCCCTTAGCCACAGAGACGGTAGAATCTAAGGTCAGAGAAGATGATTGTAACATCTTCTCATGCATCTAACTGTACCTAGTGGCTTATACACTTTTAGGAAATAGAAAACTACAAGTATGTAAATGGGTAACAATTTGCCACACAAGGATTTCATAGTTTCAAACTGTCAAGATTCAAAATAAATCTGAAGAGTTCAAGCCACAGATGAAAGAGGAGTTCAAAATATCGGAGGGGATGGAACCAACACAGAAAATGAAAGAATATGGTGTGTTCCAGACACAGGAGACTTCAGCAGTGATGGAATCACATGATGACTAAGCCGTGAAGATGAAATCAGAAAGGGAAGGTAGAGACTTAGGCTGGCAAGAGCTTTGTAGACTCTGAGGAGTTTAGATTTGTCCCTAGAGAAATGTTAGACTCATTAAAGATACCAGAGCAGGAATGTACCTCTATCATATGTATGTATGTGTGTGTGACTTGCTCAGTTATGTCCGACTCTTTGCAACCCCATGGACTGTAGTCAGCCAGGATCCTCTGTCCATGGAATCCTCCAGGCAAGAATATTGGAGTGGGGTACTTCTATCATATTTGTGTCTAAAAACTAACAGTACTAATAGTTTGGTGGATGGAGTTGAGGCTCAAGGTAAGCCAGGATGCTGAGGACCTCCTCCAAGGATTAGACTGGAAATGATAATGGAGTGGAGTATATTTGAAAGATATGTGATCTGATAGAAGAAAGAGATATGGCTGATTGATTTTGGATGGAATCAGGCGGTGGAAAGAAGTCATGCATTTAATATCCAAGAGGATTTATTGAGAGCATCCCATGGACCAGGGATTGTGCAGGTTGACAAGAATAAAATGGCAAATTAAAATAAATCTGGCCCCTGAGCTCTTGGAAAACAGTGGGGACATTAAAAAAAATACAGTCATTCATTTAATGATCACTCAAGTCTGTGTATTGATTCAGGCTGTCATAAGTTCTAAGAATGAGAAGTCAATTTTGAACAGTTTGTAAAAAGCAAACTTGAGAGAGCATCAGTCAAGAGTTAGCATGAAATATGTAGGATACTTAAAAGTTAAGTAAGTGAAGGGACATCTGAGAATGTTCCAGGTAGAGAAAGAACACGGTCAAAGTCCTGGATTGAAGGGAGTCAGGACAGTCTAACTTAAGGAAGGTTGTAGTAGGTTCCATGAGAGATAGTGATGCTGTAGGACAGAAAATACAGAAAGAGCAGCAAATCTAATGACAGTGGTAGAAGAAAGTAAAAATTTGAAAATGTGTTGTATTTTGGGTACCTTAAGTGAAGATGTCTGCAAAATATTGGCTTATTTTTCCAGGGCAGGTGGATAGCTCTGTAGATCAAATTTGGGATTCATCAGTGTCCATGTGGTCCTCTGATTCATGACTTAGTGAAGTTGCCAGGGAATGTATGTAGAAACAGAAAGTTGAAGGATGGAATCCCAGTGAGAAACCGATAATTATGAAATAAGTGAACAAGAGAGTAAAGGGGACTGAAAACAAGTGGTCAGAAAGACTAGAAGGACACAAGAATGTTGTCATGGAAGCCAATGCCAGCAATTTCCACAGAGAAAATACTGATTGATCAAATACAATGCCCTATGAAGAATCCATGGTTGGGCAAGCCAGAGGTCAGAGACTACCTCAGCAAACCAAGTTTTGGCTCAAGATTCTCAGGAAAGCTGTTAAGGAGTGAAAAGAAAGAATGGTCCATACACATTAAAAAAACAAAAACCAGTTTTATTTCTATAGCTCTTAGTCACCCTTAAATTGTTTTTTCTTATAAATAAAGCCTCCACCACCTTTGCTAAAAACTGAGGTCACAAAGCAAACTTCCATAAAGGATTAGATGCTCCATGTGGGGCAGTTTTCAATTTTTAAAACCAGACTGATTTTTAAAAAAAACAAATCTGGTATAACTTGAGCAAACAATATTTCTGTTTTTGTGATTTCCTTGTGGATCAGATTTGATTTTCAGAAAGGCAAAGGTCACATATTGAGGGGAGAGGATACCATCTTATACACACAGCAGATTCCAAGAAAGCATTCTGTGGCGTGGGTGGTTAGACAAATATTCTTCCCTCAGTTCTGGTACTTTCCGCTGGACTTTTGCCTCCTAAGTCTGAACTTGTCTACTGATGGAAGCAAAGAATGAGGCAGAAACATGTGTCAGCAAGTGTATGCTTATTTCAAAACAGACTAGAATAAGTAGATCTGATGACTTTGTATGAAAAGTAAACGATACTACAAAGTAACTGGTTAACACAAACGTAAATACACTATCTTCTGAAAAAAAGATACTTCCAAGTGGTAATATATTTTTATAAGAATAGATGTTTAGAAGTATTTTCAAGCTACACTGGCTTCTAAATTGCTATCTTAGTCTAAACTAAAGCAAAAGGACTCATTTTCCTCCCCTTTCCCACCAGGTACCACCAGGTACACACACACACAACCCATCTCCCCGACACAACACAAGAGAAAACCACAGAAACCAAAAGAAAACTGAGAGGCCATACAAAGCTCAGGTGATCTTGAAGCTAGTGATGAATGAGTAGGTTACATTATTTATCTTTGTAATATTTATTGGATAAATAACCCCTGAAAAACTTCACTCACGTTCCAAAGACATTGGTTGTTTAACTCAACAGAACACAGATGAGTTTAAGGGTGAATATTATATTATGCCATGTATAATGGCATAATATGATATTCATCAAATTAGAGTACTGAAATGATTTTATTTTAAGCAGTCTCACCTTTGTTCCATATTGACCCTTTAATCTAATTAGGAAATCTTACCATGTGCTTTTTTATATCCGCTTAGCACTCTCCCTGTGCTTCAAAATGGTGACAAAACAGCTACCACTCCTAGTGTCTCCTACATTGCAGAAAACATGTAGTGGGTGCTTTACAGACATCCCACTTTACAGACGAGGAAACTAGGACTCAGAGCTGATGGAACGTGTCCAGGGTCACACAGCTAGTAACTGTAAGAGCAGGGTTTAAAATTCAGGTATTAAGGTCAAGTCTTCCCTTCAGACACTGTAATTCACTGTTACACCAAGACTTGAACAGAAGGCAGATTAGAGAAAGGTGGTATCAATGCACAATGAGATATAAATAAATAAATGAATAAATAAACAAATCTAGATAAATAAATAAAACTACTACATACCAAAAAAAAAAAATCTGTTAAATATGTGAGGTCAAACTTCTTATGTGGTTTGAACATTTGTTGTTGCAGCTGAAAATGATTAAATTAGAAATCCCAATCAAGTGTTCACAAAATGATTTTCATCCTGGGATCAGTCTCCACATCACAACCATTTTTCTAACTTTCTTAAAAAATGTATTTTGGCTTGAATACGCTTAGCTGTTGAAGTTAGGCCAGCATGGTTTTACTCTCATCTTCCCTGCTCAACCTCCCTACCTTTCTCTCCAACTTCTGTAGATGCTCCTTGAATTTTGCACCCTCTCCTGGATTCCAGCCTCTGCCCTCTTCACTAATCTATCTGCCCGGTTAAGCCACTAAGGGTGGAGTAAAATACCAGGGTATTTTACTGGTAAAATAAAGGAGGGGTGGGGAGGGAAGGGGGATAAAGGGGGATTTTTAAAGGGGGAAATAAAGGGGGGGAAATGGTGCTTTGCTAAATTAAGCACTACTCAGAGGCATCCCCAGGGTGCCAAGAGTTTTATGATCTCATCAGGCACTCCATGATGTGACATGAACTACTAGATACTAAAAGCAAAGGAGAAAGAAATGCCTTCAAAGGAGCGTAAGGAATAATTTCAAACTTGCTGTGCTCGTAGGCAGTGAGTAAACTGCAACAACATAGAGGCTATCCTTTTTGAGAAAAGTCTAGGCTAAACTTGAGATGAGAATAACAAGAACTGCAAACATTATTTGCAGGCACATCATAACAAACACCAAGGTGCACGATGTGAAATTACCGCTGGTAATCCGCCCCCGCAGGGAGATAGTCATCACCACCAGGAGTTTTACCTTTTGAAGGGCAGAGATCTGAATGCTCGCTGGGCTAGCCACGAAAAATATCATAGACCCTCCCTGAGACTTACTGATCAAAGGAAACTGAAGTTCCCTAAAGGAATCAGGATATGAACTCATATACATGTTTTTGAAATGAGAATACACTTAGATGGTGTACATATAACCCCTGGCTATTCCCCCTATGGGCATCTCAGTTGAGACTACACTCTTTGAGCTCCAAATGAATTTGGAGAAATAAACCTGGCATGGCCAAGGCTCTTCTTCATGGTTTTAGGACTGGAAACCTTGAAATTCCTCACATTTCTTTCAAATCAAGATATTCATATGGCAAGCCCTTTAATCCAACTAAAAGGAGATATTTGAAATATCTGAGCTCTCCACCCATATTGAAGAGTTATTTTTCAATTAGTCCCATGGATTGAGGAATTTTCTGGCATCTGCCACTAAGTGAGTAAACTCAAAGATGATAAAATAAACTTTACAAGTAAAAAAAAAAAAGAAAGAAAACGTTCATTTTAATTAACTTCCGGTGAGACTTAAAAGTCAGCCTAAACCACAAAAAGTCAGTTTCCAAAATGCTGCTCTTTTTTATTTTTGCCAGACAGCATGACTCCACTGCCTCTTATTAGCGCTGATTTTTTAATGCATTGTGTTTTTCTTAAGTAACTGATTCATAAACAAAGAACACAATTCTCAGAAGAGCCAAGGCAATATTAGCATCTTTAAGTTGTTTTCAATTAATTCACCAAAGCTACAAAATGAACATATCTCAATATCAACTGCCAAAAATCTAGGTCAAGTTCATGCTACATCTTTTTCTGTAAATAGTAGAATAAAATTCACTGTTTTCAACTAGAAACAGTCTACAAAACAACAACCTCAGATACCCCTACATCCTTAGATTTGCCCCAATATCCTAAATACTTTTTTTTTTCCTTTTTCTACACCTCCATCTTTGGTGTATTGCCTTTATTTTTTTTTAATTTATTTTAATTGGAAACTAAAAATGTTATCTATTTACTGGCATTTTGAGAGAAGCTGCCATTATATTGTCATCAGATTAGACTGTTTAATTTTAATTTACTAATTTTTAAAATTTTCTTTCATTATGTGTTTGTTATCAGTGAGGCCTTGGCACTTTGTTTAACCTGTCAAATTTTTGGTAAGTGGAACTTTTAAAAAATGATAAAATCATATGTTGGACACACTTTTACTCATATTGAGAAGATGTTGCTCAGACCACAAATCTTATTCATATGAAAAGAATCTATTCTTCACACATAGAAGTGGCCCAATAAGATAGGAGCTATTGATAATATGTTAATTCAGTTCTTGTCTTTAGCAGAGCTGGCAAAATAAAATGTGTAGAATTTTGACCCCAAGAAAACCAATTCATTAATCTGGCAATGAATCACTGCTTCCTGAATGCATCTTGACCTGTGGACCATAGTCAAATGCACAGCTCTACTACTCTTAGCTATCTGAAGAAGTGTTCAGTTCAGTCACTCAGTCATGTACGACTCTTTGCAACCCCATGGACTGTAGCACGCCAGGCTTCCCTGTTCATCAACAACATCACTACAGCTTGCTAAAACTCACATCCATTGAGTCAGTGATGCCATCCAACTATCTCATCCTCTGTTGTCCCCTTCTCCTCTTGCCTTCAACCTTTTACAGCATCAGGGTCTTTTCCAAAGAGTCAGTTCTTCACATCAGATGGCCAAAGTACTGGAGCTTCAGCTTCAGCATCAATCCTTCCAATGAATATTCAGGACTGATTTCCTTTACATTGAACGGTTTGATCTCCTTGCAGTCCAAGGGACTCTCAAGAGGCTTCTGCAACACCACAGCTCAAAAGCATCAATTCTTCGGTGCTCAGCTTTCTTTATGGTTCAACTCTCACATCTATAGATGACTACTGGAAAAACCATAGCCTTGACTAGACAGACCTTTGTTGCCAAAGTAATGTCTCTGCTTTTTAATATGCTGTCTAGGTTGGTCATAGCTTTTCTTCCAAGGAGCAAGCATCTTTTAATTTCTTGGCTGCAGTCACCATCTGCAGGGATTTTGGAGCCCAAGAAAATAAAGTCTGGCTTACTTCACTCTGTATAATAGGCTCCAGTTTCATCCACCTCATTAGAACTGATTCAAATGAAGTAAGCCAGAAAGAAAAACACCAATACAGTATACTAACGCATATATATGGAATTTAGAAAGATGGTAACAATAACCCTGTGTACGAGACAGCAAAAGAGACATTGATGTATAGAACAGTCTTATGGACTCTGTTGGAGAGGGAGAGGGTGGGAAGATTTGGGAGAATGGCATTGAAACATGTGTAATATCATGTATGAAACGAGTTGCCAGGCCAGGTTGGATGCACGATACTGGATGCTTGGGGCTGGTGCACTGGGACGACCCAGAGGGATGGTGTGGGGAGGGAGGAGGGAGGAGGGTTCAGGATGGGGAGCATATGTATACCTGTGGTGGATTCGTTTTGATGTTTGGCAAAACTAATACAGTGTTTCAGGTTTAAAAATAAAATAAAATTAAATTAAAATTTAAAAAAATAAAATAAAATAAAATATTAAAAAAAGAAAATAAAGTCTGTCACTGTTTCCATTGTTTCCCCATTTATTTGACATGAAATGATGAGACCAGATGCCATGATCTTAGTTTTTTGAATGTTGAGTTTTAAGCCAGCTTTTTGACTCTCCTATTTCACTTTCATCAAGAGGCTTTTTAGTTCCTCTTTGCTTTCTGCCTTAAGGGTGGTGTCATCTGCGTATCTGAGGTTATTGATATTTCTCCTGAATCTTGATTCCAGCTTGTGCTTCATCCAGCCTGGCATTTTGCATGCTGTACTCTGCATATAAGTTAAATAAGCAGGGTGACAATATACAGCCTTGAGGTACTCCTTTCTCAATTTGGAACCAGTCTGTTGTTCCATGTCCAGTTCTAACTGTTGCTTCTTGACCTACATACAGATTTCTCAGGAGGTAGGTAAAGTGATCTTGTATTCCCATCTCTTTAAGAATTTTCCACAGTTTGTTGTGATCCACACAGTCAAAGGCTTTAGCATAGTCAATGAAGAAGTGGATGTTTTCCTAGAATTCTCTTGCTTTAACTTTTAACTCTAGTAATTTTATTTACTATACTATGTTATATAGAATTTACTTGATATAGTTATCTCTGTGTCAAAGTATAATAATTTTCCAAAAGAAAATGTTGAAGAAAGCAACATCACATAACCAGTATTACTTTCAAAGAATAGTAGATATATGACATGGGAATCAGATATATGACATGGGAATCCTAATGGTGTAATTTTTTACATCTTAAAGTTGTTCATTATTCTCTCAGTATTCACCTAATACTTCCAGACGCAGCTAGGAGGTCGTCTGACAGGACACTGGAATGCTCCTATCTTTCCCAAAGATACGGAGGCAAGAAAAACAGTCTTTGGAGAAAAGAAAAATAATCTTTTCTAAAGGCATTTGTTCAATTGTCAGACTTAAGTGACATGATCAGAACTTCACATTTTTAAATGTGCTCTTGAAAAACATAAACTCAATTTTGAAGACTCGGTTTGTCTTAAAGGACATTAAGAAAGCACTCGAAATGACTATTATAGTAATTGCCTTTCTTTTACACCCTTTCCATCTTAAATCATTGATCCTGAATGAGTTTAAGGCAACCAGATTACATTAGCCTCTTGGGCCTCAGAATAGATTCCGCTCCTTCATGATTTTTCAGCTCAAGGGTCCTGCACACTTAAACCAGACCCACCAGGACCTAGACGGTTCCTTATAAGGTAACTGAAGAGGCAGGAATCAACTTCCCTTCAACTTGTCTTCAAGGTAGAGAAAACATTTCCCCCGTCTGTCAGGCATAAGGAAACAAAGTATACAATCTCTTGGCCACGATTCCATGGAGAGCTGGTAAAATTTATGAAGGAATGAAACCATTTTCCTTCGGTACATGAGCACAATTCACTCTCTGGGCCTATAGGACACGGATATCATGGATTTTGGCATATTTTTTTATATTTGACTACTTTAACAAATTCTTACTAAGTCTAATAATTCTTGAGTTAAATTTTATAGTAGTATACAATCATATTATCTCCATTTAAGGATAATGTTGCCTCCTCCTTTTGAAATTACTTCAGCTGCAAAGTGGGTTACATTTGGTTTGAAGAATTAAAATAGTACTGTGAAATTATTTGTTTTAGTTCTGTGAAAAACACCATCGGTAGTTTGATAGGGATTGTGTTGAATCCCCGTTTTGGGTAATATACTCACTTTCACTATATTGATTCTTCCAATCCAAGAACATGGTATATTTCTCCATCTATTTGTCTCATCTTTGATTTCTTTCATCAGTGTCTTATAGTTTTTCTAGATATAGGTCTTTTGTTTCTTTAGGTAAATTTATTCCTAAGAATTTTATTCTTTCATTGCAATGGTTGGTGAATGGGATTGTTTCCTTAATTTCTCTTTCCACTTTTACATTGTTAGAGTATAGGAATGCAAGGGATTTCTGTGTATTAATTTTATATCCTGCATTTTTACTATATTCATGAATTAGCTCTAGTAATTTTCTGGTGGCATCTTTAGGGTCTTCTATATAGAGGATCATGTCATCTGCAAACAGTACGAGTTTAACTTCTTCAGAATGGGAGAAAATAATAGCAAACAAAACAACTCAAAAAGAATTAATCTCCAAAATATACAAGCAGCTCACACAACTCAAAACCAGGAAAACAAACAACCCAATCAAAAAGTGGGCAAAAGACCTAAACAGACATTTATCCAAAGAAGACATACAGATGGCTAATAAATACATGAAAAGATGCTCAACATCACTCATTATTAGAGAAATGCAAATCAAAACCACAATGAGGTATCATCTCACACCAGTCAGAATGGTCATCATCAAAAAGTCTACAAATGATAAATGCTGGAGAGGGTGTGAAGAAAAGGGAACCGTCTTACACTGTTGGGAATGCAAACTGGTACAGTCACTATGGAGAACAGTTTGGAGATTAGATTCCTTAAAAAACTGGGAATAGAATTGCCATATGACCCAGCAATCCCACTGCTGGGCATACACACCAAGGAAACCAGAATTGAAAGAGACTTATGTACCCCAATGTTCATTATAGCACTATTTACAACAGCTGGGACATAGAAGCAACCTAGATGTACATCAGCAAATGAATAGATAAGGAAGTTGCGGTAGATATACACAATGGAATATTACTCAGCTATAAAAAGGAACACATTTGAGTCAGTTCTAATGAGGTAGCTGAAGCTGAAGTCTATTATACAGAGTGAAGTAAGTCAAAAAGAGAAAGACAAACAGTATATATATGGAGTTCAGAAAGATGGTAATGATGATTCTACAAGCAGGACAACAAAGAAGACACAGATGTAAAGAACAGACTTTTGGACCCAGTGGGAGAAGGCAAGGGTGGGATGATTTGAGAGAATAGCACTGAAACATGTATATTACTATATGTAAAATAGATGACCAATACAAGTTCGATGCATGAAGCAGAGCACTCAAAGCCATGTTCTGGGACAACCCAGAAGGATAGAGGGGAGAGGGAGGTGGGAGGGGGATTTGGGATGGGGGGACACATGTATACCTGTGACTGATTCATGCTAATGTATGCCGAAAACCATCACAATATTGTAAAGCAATTATCATTCAGTTAAAATAAATTAATTAAAAAAATTTTTAAAGAGTATTGAACATTTTGAGCAGTTTTGAGATGCATGGATTTGAAAACAATATGCTGAAAGTAGAAGAGCCAAAGAACCATTGTAGGGGTTTAAGTGCCATGCAGTGATGCATGAACTAGATGGCCGCCTCAAAAAATATGGACAGAAAGAGAACTAGCTGAAGAAAATTTTAGATTTTAAAAAATTGCTGGATAGGAAAGATGAGTAGGCAAAACTCCACTGTTTTTAACATGTACTTTGAACAGTAACTAATGAACAGTAAGCATAGTTGCTATATTTTTATAGATTCTAAAATGGATTACAAAATAGAAATCTAAAAAGAGGATTTAAAATGTAAATAAATCTGGCTTTTTAGTTTATAAACAGTGCAAATCAGACCAAGAGAAATCAGCAATTTTTGTACAAAGCTTTCACACTAGATGAAGCATCTAAAAATATCCTACACGTAGAAATGATTCCCTAGAACAATGCTGAGAGATTTTTGACACTAAAATTTCCTAAAAATGATTACAACTTACAAAATCTTTACTACTATTTCAGTTGATAATCACAATCCATCCTTTATTTTCTTTCTTTTTAAAAAAAATATAATTTTATTTCTTAATTTTTGACTGAGATGGGTCTTCATTGCTACACTGGCTTTTCTCTAGTTGTGAGCAGGGGCTGCTCTATAGTTGCGGGGCACAGGCTTCTCATTGTGGAGGCTTCTGTTGCTACGGCGCATGGGCTCTGGGGCAAGTGGACTTCAGTAGCAATGGCACATGGGCTCAGTAGTTGCAGCTCATGCGCTCTAGAGCACAGGCTCGGTAGCTGTGGTGCACAGGCTTAGTTGCTCTGTGGCACGTGGGACCTTCCCAGATCAGGGATCCTACCCTATTTCCTGCATTGGCGAGCAGATTCTTGATCGCTGAGCCACCAGGGAAGCCCTCATCCTGTATTTGCTTGCAAATTTCATTCGACCAAGCCTGAGCCACCAGTGGCCTCCACGTGCAAAAACAGTTTCACCCTTGCATGTCCACCCATCATTCATCTTTCCATTTGTGTGCATATGGTGAAACCCTACTTAGCCTTCAAAGCAATCTGTGGCCCTTTCCTTGAAGCAGGGGGATGAAGAGGCAGAGGAGATGAAATTGTGGTGGAGGCAGCAAGCCACTAGAAAGGAAAAACTTCAGTTACTTGGACCTTCCTGAGAACGTGGGTAAATGAGGCGATCAGGGAGCATGCCGTGTTGGCAGCTGTCCATCGTGTGGGCCTCCACAGATAGTCACCATCTCAGTCCTCAAAGTATATTTTCCTTTTCATGCTGGTGCAGCTGCTCTGTCTCCATCGCCAAAAACAAAATAAAAATTGTTCCTCGTGCCCTTCCCATTGCTCCCGCCCACCTACAAATCTTTCCCATCCTTAGCCTAACTCACTTCCCTTATTCAAAGGAGGGAAAACTGGCTTTTTGTTGCTTGCAAAGGCAAATACAATGCAAGTTGCAATCCATTTTTTGCCTCTGGTCTCAACGTTACAGATTATTCTCCTGGCCGAGTAAAAACTTTAAAGAAAATGAATGAAAATTTTATAAGAAAAGTTTAAAATAAAATGAAGTAAATCACAAGTAGTTTTATGACATGATGCCACTAACGTTTTTCAGCATTACCTCTGTTGTGAAAAAATGAAGCTATTGAAAAATTTAGTAACTTGCTCTTGGTAGAATATTTACTTTAGTAAAGTTAAGGTGGTTTTACTAGATTTGACTCAAATTCCCTTCTGTTGCATTGACTAAAATACTGTCATGAGTTTAGTATAAATAAGACTGCTGTTACAAATACAATTTTACAAGCTACTTCCCCCCACTTTCTATTCCATTTTGTTTTTCTAACTATCCTGCTCTTTTCAAATGATCAGGGTGTCATTAAAAGAAGTGGGTCACTAAGGAGAGAAGTGAAAGAGGGTCTAGACAATGTTGACCAACAACAAAAACAAGTTTTATGTCCCCTTTTTAAGCTCACAAAATCATTATCACATGAGAAACTGATGTCTGTTGCTAATGATCTTATCCCAGACTCTGATCTAATTTTGAAAATGCAGGAACAAAGCACACGCTGCTTCTATCCTTCTTTGCTTACCCCATTCACTCTGACATCTGCAAAAAGAATGGATTATGAAATAAGTTTCTTGGGCAGAGTTTCTGAGAAGTATTTTTTTTCCCTTTTTTTAGTTTCAGGACCTCAGTCTTGGGTAACTTCTGTGAGACCAGGCTCCCAGATGTAGCAGTTGATCTGACTGATTTTGGTTGTCTCTGAAGTGGTCCCAAAGCCCATTCTCACTGATTCTATCTGGCAGGTACTTCTTCATACACTCAGTCATTTAAAGGAGGTGACCACAAAATGCCCCAGTCGTTCATAAATCTGTTCAACAAACATTTATTGATGATGTGTGATGTTAGCGACATGAAAGTGACAATTCTATGGTCAACTAAGAGTGAACTTATTACATCTACTGTACTCAAATCCCTTAGCTCCCCCGATGGGGAGGGTTGGGTTCAAGTAGGGAGTGAGGGGAGACAAATTCACAGACAGGCTCAGTTTCACAATGGAGAGTCAAAGTCTGACAGAGTCCATTCCTGTTGTCCCACTGTGCCACAGTCACAAGAGCAACCAAGAATTATCTCACTTGTACAACTACCTCACAGAATGAGTCAAGGAAGAGCACACTTTTGCTACCATGTAGGAGGAGCAATTTACATATATATATATATATATATATATATATATATATAATTTACATATATATACTTGTTATATAATATGTACAACATATGTGATAGACATATATTAACCTTATCTCTAAACTATGGAAAATTCTGAAAGAGATGGGAATACCAGACCATCTGCCTCTTGAGAAACCTGTATGCAGGTCAGAAAGCAACAGACATGGAACAACAGACTGGTTCCAAATAGAAAAAGGAGTACATCAAGGCTGTATATTGTCACCCTGCTTATTTAACTTATATGCAGAGTACATCATGAGAAACACTGGGCTGGAAGAAGCACAAGCTGGAATCAAGATTGCCGGGAGAAATATCAATAACCTCAGATATGCAGATGACACCACCCTTATGGCAGAAAGTGAAGAGGAACTAAAAAGCCTCTTGGTGAAAGTGAAAGAGGAGAGTGAAAAAGTTGGCTTAAAGCTCAACATTCAGAAAACGAAGATCATGGCATCTGGTCCCATCACTTCATGGGGAAACAGTGGAAACAGAGTCAGACTTTATTTTGGGGGGCTCCAAAATCACTGCAGATGGTGACCGCAGCCATGAAATTAAGATGCTTACTCCTTGGAAGGAAAGTTATGACCAACCTAGATAGCATATTCCAAAGCAGAGACATTACTTTGCCAACAAAGGTCCGTCTAGTCAAGGCTATGGTTTTTCCAGTAGTCATGTATGGATGTGAGAGTTGGACTGTGAAGAAAGCTGAGTGCCCAAGAATTGATGCTTTTGAACTGTGGTGTTGGAGAAGACTCTTGAGAGTCCCTTGGACTGCAAGAGGTCCAACCAGTCCATTCTAAAAGAGATCAGTCCTGGGATTTCTTTGGAAGGAATGATGCTAAAGCTGAAACTCCAGTACTTTGGCCACCTCATGCGAAGAGTTGACTCATTGGAAAAGACTCTGATGCTGGGAGGGATTGGGGGCAAGAGGAGAAGGGGACGACAGAGGATGAGATGGCTGGATGGCATCACCGACTCAATGGACGTGAGTTTGAGTGAACTCTGGGTGTTGGTGATGGACAGGAAGGCCTGGCGTGCTGTGATTCATGGGGTCGCAAAGAGTTGGACACGACTGAGTGACTGAACTGAACTGAATCTTATCTCTGCTACTAATCAGTCTTTATCTGTATATATATATATATTTCTGTATATATTAATCTTATCTCTGCTACCAATCAGTCTTTCTGTTCTCCTGTTCCCTAAACAGCTAAGTATTAGCATTAGCAAAAGCTCTCAGTGATGAAGCAAATACGCAGAATGGGTTGACTTTCTATCAGGTCAGGTATTTCTAATGCATCATTTCACTTATTCATTCATTAACTCACTAAACACCAAACAACTAACATATATGAACTCACCATTTCTCTCCTCTGTGTTCATCCTGAACTAGAGAGGCAAACCTGTACATAGTGTTTAAAATTCAGTGAGGTTGAGAGCTCTAATTAGAGAGTGTATGAGGCACGAAGCACGGTAGTGACATCAAAAACGATGCCATCAGTACTGCGTGGTTGACAAAAGGGATGAGATTTTAAATCTGAGATAGATATCTGCTGATTTCTCCATCAAGTCAGACTGATCTGCTTTGAATAGGTTTTATATTATTTCTTTCTCCACACTCACCCCGATATCATACTTAGTGATGTCGTCTAAGTGGTTGCCACACTACCCATCTTTCTTTCAATCCATCCTGAATATAACTACACGTTTGTACTCTTGCATTATTCATACTTTTTGTTCAAGGTCCCCAGCCCCCTCAAACATAATTTGACTATAGAAATAAGACTAAACGCCTGACATTCAAAGCTACTACTATCAATCTAGTTCTCTCTTTGTTATAGTCTGTATCATAATATAGAAGACTGTGTCATAAATATATATCCATTCAGAATGTTACAAAGCAACAGCAGTATAACCTCAAGATTAAATAATAAGATATTAAAGCACCTCAAGTCTCCCCACATCCTCAGTTGATGTCTCCTCCCTTACAGTTCTTTCCTCCTTTCTAGAGGCAGCTGCTATACTATCTTCTCACTGATTGTGATCTTGCCTTTTGTGGAAGACACTTTTGATGCCTTATGTCACAATTCCTCAGCTGAGTTTGACTGCAACCTCAGTTCTGTTGGCCAGTTAGGTAACCTCAGATTTATGCTGACATGCCTGCACCCAAAGTGCTTGCTTGTGTCTTTCAGCTTTTCTGCCCCAAGACCTTTTCCACTTAATACACAGTCTTAACCAGCATATCTAACTCTGTACCATTTTGAACTTTTAAAAAAAAAAAGAACTGCATAGTAAGAGTTCCATTGTGTCTGGTGTCTTTCAGTTGGTATTGTTTCTGAAATTCATCCATATTGTTGAATGTAGTTGTCTAGTTTATTATAGCTGCACAACATGGAATTGCAGATTTTTTTCTCTGAGGAATCTGACCATCCTGAGGAAAAAAAGACTTAATGATTATGATAAGACGTGTTTCCCTAATAAAAGTAAGCAACGCGTACCCTCATACTGAGCAGCCCATATTCAAAACGGCTCATGGAAAGATCTACAGCTTACAAGTGAAAGTAGAAGTTCCAGCTGGCCACAAGGGCGGTTGTCTAAATCTGAATCACCAAACAACTTTCAAAAAGAAGTATGAGGGCAAGGAGGAGTGGTAGGGTGAGGAGAGGGAAGGGGAGAAGGAGCGCAAATCAACCCCCACTTGATCCACATACTCAGCATTAAGAGGACACAGAGAATACTGTGAACCTAGTTCCTTTCATATAAAGATGCAACATTACAGCAGATTGCACACCTCAGTTTCAACACTGCTAGGGGAGAAAGTGGAGAAAAACAACTTTTAAACTCTCCGTGGAGAAGAACAAAGAAATAAGAGAACTTAAATGAAGTACGGGAATAATCATCCCAAGAAAGGAAAAAGTCCAATGCTAAAAGCTAAAATACTATACACAGGTCTGCTGCTGCTTAGTCACTTCAGTTGTGTCTGACTTGTACGACCCTATGGACTGCAACCCACCAAGATCCTCTGTCCATGGGATTCTCTTCACAAGAATACTGGAGTGGGTTGCCATGGCCTTCTCCAAGACATCTTCCCACAGGGATCGACCCCAGACCTCCTGCACTGCAGGCAACGTCTTTACCACTGTGCCACCAGGGAAGCCCAAAACATAGGCCTGGGACTAGATAATCTGCAGTAAAAAGCTACAGGGAAGGGGTTTTAAAATTGAGTGAGTTGGAAACCGGTAACTTTGAAGACACATTGCTTCTAGGGGAAAAGTAGGTAAATAGAGAAGAGGAGATAACCCCTTGGAGAAGTCACAGTGAAGGGAAAGCAGGAAGCAAGAGGGACAAATTAAGGAGCACGCAGAAATAAAAACCACTACAGAACATGCAAACTCCTCCTCTCCTTCATCTACCACCACAAATCCCCACCCATGAAATCATCTATCATAAATTATCTATACCAAGATATGTAACCTTGGTCATTGGAGAAGGAAATGGCAACCCACTCCAGTATCCTTGCCTAGAGAATCCCATGGACAGAGGAGCCTGATGGGCTCCTGTCCATAGGGTCGCACAAAGTCAGACACGACTGAAGCGACTTAGCATGCATGCATGCATTGGAGAAGGAAATGGTAACCCACTTCAGTATTCTTGCCTGGAGAATCCCAGGGATGGAAACCTGGTGGGCTGCCATCCATGGGTCACAGAGAGTCAGAAACAACTGAAGTGACTTAGCAGCAGCAGCAACCTTGGTCATTGAAGAGAACTAAAAAATTCATCCAAAAAATGGATTTAAAAAGAGAGACAAAACAGGACCAACTCAATTCAAAGTTACTGTAAACAACAACAACAAAAAAAATGGAAATCAAAATACTACCCATGATGAAAATTCTCATACACAAACAACAACAAGGCAGAAGAAACTGTCACATAATTCTCATAGCTAAACTATAGATCTTCAAACAAACATTAAGATGAACGTATATAATTTATAAGGAAAAATGCAAAACCTACATACATAAATACACACAAAAGAGGAAGCAACTCATTAGTTGATACAACTCAGGAAAGAAATTACCTAGACAAAACATCTCCAAAATGAAGAATAAGTTATAAGGTATCCAAAGGAAAGTAGATTCAAATGAAGTGCTATTAAAGAACATTAAATAAGTGCAGGAAAGAAGTCAAGGAAATGCAAGTGAGACAAAGAAAGAACTAAAAAGTCAGAGAGAAAGTGACTGAAATCCATGATAGACAAACAGCCAACATATATGTATATAACTGGAGTCCCTGAGAAGAAAATAAAGCAACAGAGCTAATATTTAAGCCTGTAATTCAAGAAAACCTAAATATATATGTTTAAAAGGTCTACTGTGCACTAGAAAAATTTTATTCAGAATGGTCAAATTTAAAACACAGTCTTGCAAGATGTCAGATTTTTTAAAATAAAAAGAAAATCTACAGCACCTCAAGGCAAAAAACTAAATTAGTTACAAGAGTGAAACAGGCTTCCAAGATCTTCAAGAAAAACATACAAAGAAAGACAATAGTGGAACAGCATTTTTAAGAAACCCAAAGAAAGTGAAAATCAAGGATTTTATATTCAGTCTAGCTACATTTCAAATATCAGAACTATAGTAAAATAGTTTCAAATGTACGAGACCTCATAAAATAGTGCACCTAAAAGCCTTCTAAAAGGAATCAAGGAATCTAGAGAATGAACTAAATGCAACCAAATAACAGAAGAAACATCAAGAAAAAAGTACTGAAAATGAACATTTAATATCCTGAGTTGGAAATCTACGACTAGATCAGTTTGGGGGGGCGGGATATAGGAAGAAGAATAGTACATAAACAGTATATGCCATGGCAAAGTAGAAAGAGTGCATCTAAAAAGCATTCAGGAAAAGTAGAAAGAGGAAAGCAGAATATAACTATGGGTTATTATACAAATATAGAGAAAAGAGGAAGCCAAAGAATGCCACTTAAAACTAATAAACCAGTCAGTAAGATATTAAATATAAAGAAATACAAAAGAAAAACACTCATGAACTTGGGTTAGACAATGTGGTTTTAGACACCAAAATCACAATCCAAAAATAAATAATTGATAAATTGTATTTCATCAAAATTTAAACATTAGCCCTCTGGAAGACCCTAGTAACACACTAAAAAGATAAGCAATAGAGAGAACATATTTATAAATCCTATATCTCAAAAATGACTTTTAACCGGAGTATAGAGAGAACTCTCAAAACTCAACAATATGAAAAGAAATAACCCAGTTAAAATATATGGCAAAAGACCAGAATAGATACTTAACCAAAGAGACAATACAGGTGGCAAATAAACATATGAAAAGAAGTCCAATGGCATTAGTTATTAGGGAAATTAAAATTAAAATCAAGTACCAAGCAACTGAAACTTTCAAATATTTCTAGTGGAGAATCCATAATTGTACATCCATGTTGGCAAATGGTTTGGAAGTTTCTGTATTAAACATACACAGGCAGTGGGCCCACAGTCTTGAAGATCTGTCTCTTACTTCAACAATGTTTAGATGGAACAGCCCTGGGGACCCACTTCTTCCAGCCTCAGGCCACCTTCCAACCTCCTTTCCCGTCACAACCTCCAGGACCATGTTCTTAGCCATCCCGTGCCTCCAGGATGAGCTAACACCATTTTATGTAGACAGCTCTCTATTGCAAACCAACCATGAGCTCCTAGACTCGTAAGCGTCATTCCACTGAAGTGGAGGCTGCCTTCTACCTGCATCTGCAGCATTCCTGCACCTACCTCTCTCTGGGCTTCTAGTTTACCCACAAACATTGGGCTCTGGAAGGCATGACCACCTTGATTGTGAGGGCACCAAGCCTCTTTGGAAGATAAAAACTGACACTACAGACTTGCCCTCTGCCAGGACATGCAGAAGCCATCCCAAAACGAACAGGGTAAACTCCAGATACCATGGAAGCTGCCAAGGCCCTGGAGAAGAACCTGAACCAAGCCCTTTGGGATCTGCATGCTCTGGGACCTGCCCACACAGACTTCCGTCTCTGTGACTTCCTGCAGAGCCTCGTCCTAGCTGAGCAAGTAATATTCATCAAAAGATGGACAACCACCTGACTAACTCCATAGGTTGGCCGGCCCCAGGCTGGTTGGGACTGGGTGAGTAACTGTGCCAAAGGGTTACCCTCAAGCATGACTAGGGACCTCCAGAGCCCACCAGCCTTTGAGGGGCCTTTCTGTTATCCCCCTGACTCTCAACCCACAGTGGGTCAGGGCTTCTGTCTCAGCCTTTCCATGAGCTAGTAGGCAGCATTTTAACAACCTTGGAGTCCTCTCCCAAGCCCTGGATCAAATGGAAACAATATTCAAGGATTAAAAAAAAAAATTAAACATACCCTTACCGTATGACCCAACAAACTACATCTAGGTATCTACCCCAGAAAAATGAAAACTTATTTTCACACATAGACACAAAAATCCGTATGTGGCATTTAGAGTGGCATTATTCATAATCATCAGAAAAAGGAAATAACTCAAATGTTCTTCAGTGAGTATGTGGATTAAGAATATTTTGAACCATGTATATCATGGAATATAACTCAATAATAAAAAGGAATGATATATAGCAAATGCATGAATGATACAAAAACATGAAATGAAGCATAAATGCACTATGCTAAGTGGAAGAAGTCAATTTCAAAAGGTTACATGCTGTATGACTCCGTTTATTTAATGACATTCTGGAAAAAAGCAAACGGTAGGACAGCCACCCTGTATTTTCGCCTGGGAAAGTCCAGGGACAGAGGGGCCTGGCAGGCTACAGTCCATGGGGGCGCCAAAGAGTCAGAAATGGCTCAGCAACTAAACAACAGGACAGTGACCCAGGTAACACAGCTGCTAGGCTCAGTGGCTACCAGGGGTTATAGGCTGCGGGAGGGATCAGTTACAAAGGGGCAATTTGAGGAAATGTTTTGAGGTGATGAAACGGCTCCATATCCTAAGTCCAGGAGTGATGACATGAATCAACACATTAAAACTCACAGAACTGTACGCCAAAAAAGTTAACTTGGCCACAGTGAATGAAAAATAATTTTTAATAGGGAAATTGTCCTAGATTGAATAGAAATACATAACAGAAGCAGTGTATGAACCTAGATTTGACAGGTTGCTGTCTTTTTTTTTTAAAAACAAAGTCAGTATAAGAGGCATTCTTACAATAGCCATGGAAGCAACCTAGAGGTCCATCAGCAGACAAATGGATAAGGAAGCTGTGGTACATATACACAATGGAGTATTACTCAGCCATTAAAAAGAATGCATTTGAATCAGTTCTAATGAAGTGGATGAAACTGGAGCCTATTATACAGAGTAAAGTAAGCCAGAAAGAAAAACACCAATATGGTACACTAACGCACAAATACAGAATTTAGAAAGATGGTAATGATAACCCTGTATGCGAGACAGCAAAAGAGACACTGACGTATAGAACAGTCTTTTGGACTCTGTGGGAGAGGGTGAGGGTGGGATGATTTGGGAGAATGGCATTGAAACATGTATAATATCATATGTGAAATGAATTGCCAGTCCAGGTTCAATGCATGATATAGGATGTTCAGGGCTGGTGCACTGGGATGACCCAGAGGGATGGTATGGGGAGGGAGGAGGGAGGGGGGTTCAGGATGGGGAACACGTGTACACCCGTGGCAGATTCATGCTGATGTATGGCAAAACCAATACAATATTGTAAAGTAATAGCCTCCAATTAAAATAAATAAATTTATATTTAAAAATAAATAAATAAAATAAAAAAAAGAGGCATTCTTACGATAATTGGGAAAATGTGAATTTGAAACTGACACTGATTTTCCCAGGTATCTGAAAGGTATTGTGGCTTAGTTGTAAGTGTTCTCTTTCTTAAGACATATGCTGATATGTGAGTGAATGAAAGTCACTCAGTCATGTCCATCTCTTTGTGACCCCATGGACTATATAGTCCATGGAATTCTCTAGGCCAGAATACTGGAGTGAGTAGCCGTGTCCTTCTCCAGGGGATCTTCTCAACTCAGGGATCAAACCCAGGTCTCCCACATTGCAGGCAGATTCTTTACCATCTGAGCCACCAGAGAAGCCCAAATATATGTGCTGATATATTTACATGTAAATTTGACAGTGTGAACCGCTTACATTCAAATGATAATAGAAAAAAATGAATAGCGGTATTATATATATTCATTTTCATATATATATATAAAACCTTGATCATGCACACAGCTATTCATTTTGCTTTCTTTACCAATTTCTTTTTGTATTCGAACAATTTTATAATAAAATGCTGAGAAAAAACTTGATCACTAAAGAGTCAAAGGAGAGCTCATTCTAAATACGTACAAAAGCTTAACTATAAAACAAAAAAACATTTTGTAAATTTCTACTTTTGTTAATCTTCAACACCAAGCTCTCTGTATTTGTGCTTATATGACAAGATTAATTTGTTTTATACACTGACAGTAGTATGTAATAACATATTCAGGGTAAAATGTACTTCCTAACTACCGTTTTCTAGAAATCTATAGGAAGATACATTCCATCAATTGAGGAAATAATCCAGACATGAGGAAGATTTAAGTCCAGGAAGTACTGATCTCCAGAATGGTGGTGAAAGAAGCTATTAGAATTTTACAGGCCATAGAATCCTACAGCTTAGAGTAAGTCAACAGCTCCAGAGAGAGACCTGTACCCACATGAAACCCAGAGAGACTGTCCAGGGCTTTTGAAGATACTGAGAGACAATTTAAACAACTGGAAAATAAAAAATGAAACTGCAGCTGCATTAATGATAATACAGAAGCAAAGAAAAGAGGACAATAATTAACTTCAGAGACACTATAAAGTATGCAGCAATGGAAAAACAACTGTAGTTTACTTTATGAATCAACTATGAAGAGTGTTTACAGTCTTAATAATCTAAATGTGTGTTCCGTCACTCGGTCATATCCAACTCGTTGCAACCCCGTGGGCTGTACCAGGCTCCTCTGTCCCTGGGATTCTCCAGTCAAGAACACTGGAGTGGGTTGCCATTTCTTTCTTAGGGGATCTTCCCGACCTAGGGGTTGAACCTGCATCTCTTGCATGGCAGGCAGATTCTTTACCACTAGTGCCATCTGGGAAGCACTAATAATCTAACATTGAGAAATCCAAATACTGAGAAATAGTATAAACCAAGTTTTAAAACAACAATGAAGTTAGGAGCACAGGAAATGTGCATGTGTCTGGTGAATGGTAAGGGAGGTCAGTGAACAGGAGGTAAATTTTTATCTTCCTGAGGAAGAAGTCACTAGGCCATGCCTAAAGTTGAAGACAGGAAGGAGCAGTGCATTTTTAAAACCTATGGGGGCCAATAATCAAAGAACCAGCTAAAAAATCTTATATCATTAGCAGCCTTGTAAGTCATATAGAACCATTTGACCCTTTCGTGTATATATATACTTGTACTTAATATCAAAGCTCAATTTTAAAATGTTTTTGAGTTTAGTTTCTCTTAAGAAAAAGACGCTTGTCCATATTACAATGATGATTTTAATTCATCACCCTTTTCTGTATCCAGGGCATCTCTCTCAAGAATTAGAATCTAATCTATTTCCCAGCCCTTGAATATAGGTTGGCCATATGACTTACTTTGGCCAATGCAATGTTACAAAAGCAGTTTCTTGAAATGCACCGGCATGTCTGGGTTTGCCCTCTCTCTGGCACCTCTGCCACAGCTGAAGAACAAGCTCAGACTGGTGTGCTAGACTGTCAGGGAAGCAAATAGCAGCTCCCAGTCTTCCCAGCTGTCCCAGCAAAAGTCAGCCCAGATCAGCTGACAGCCATTCAATCTCCAGCAATGTATGTGAGCACAGTCAAAACTAGACTCAAATTGATTCCCCACAGACTAGAACGACATCAATGCTTATTACTGTAAGCTGCTGAATTTGTGGACCATCAGTCATGCAGCATAATTGTAGTGAGAGATGACTTGTTCAGCATCTAAAGAATACTGTAGTCAAAATCTTCAACTCAGAAAGATGTGTAATGTAAAAATGATGACTGTCTACTTCACCTGGAGTAAGTTGTGAACAGTGGAAATACCTGACACATTTGCATTGCCAATTTCAGCCACATTCACTTCTACGAATTTCTCTCCCAAGCTGAGTTCACTTTTGCGGTTGAGTAGTAAAATGAAGACCCAAATGAAGCAGCCAACAGGGAGGAAGAAAGCGAAGGTGTATGTTAATCCAGTCATTACACTTCCAGTAAATACCAGTGTTATCATGCGAATTCGGTGATGTGTTTCAACGCATGAACTTTCATTCAACTTTTCATTTTGTGATATGCTGGTGGCATGGCACCAATCTGTACTGCCAGCTCAAAAATAAAAAAGCTGAAGCATCTTGAAAGGTTTCATAGCAATTTGGGCACGCTGTATCTGTCCAAATAATGTAGTGTCTGGTCCACACTAATTGACTAAATGCCTGTCCTTTTTGATTCTCTCACTTTAAAACATCTCTAATTTTTCCTGACTTTTAAAGGAATAATATCCATGGGACCCACTCAGTGCCATCTTAAGTGGCAAAGCCCAGGTTGAGAGTTCACATCCCTAACCAAAACCACAACACTATCACCTCTTGTGTTAACAATGGTTTCAATTCCATCTTAAATTCCTAGGTGCTAAGAAAACGTTCAATGAGAACTTTCTCATAATTTCTCTGAAGAAGCCCACTGCCTCTTCTCTGCCCAATATCCTAAGAACCCCCTCAATTGACCTCCTAGGTCAATGCATTTTCCAGGGTCCCCTGTGATATGGGTCTTGGGCTTCTGGCTTCGTAACCGCAGCCATGTACATGCTGTTCATTTTCACTTTGCCAACAGCTTGGAACAACTTATCAGTTGGGGATGGTAACTAGAAAACTCTATGCTAAGCAGAGACTCACTATAGTATAGTAATTAAGAATACAGACTTAGAGTTGGGCAGTGAAGCCAGGCTCTGCCATTCAATACCTGCGGCAAATACTTAACCCTCTTTTCCTCACCATTCTTATCTGTAAAGTAGGGATAATAAGAACATCTACCTAATAAGGCAGTTGTAAGTATGTAAATAATAATGATGATGATGGTGATGTGCTTACCATCAGCAGGAAAGTGATCACCAAAGCCTATTATGTTCATCATTAAAATTCTTATTTCCCTTCAGTTTCTTGATATAGTTATCTTTCTCTTCAGCTAACTTTAACTGTTTTGGGCTATGTTGCCTTTAATATGATAAACTGCCTCAAATTAACCCTTTTAAAATTAAATAGGATTAAAATAATTTTAAATCGGGTACACTAGTTCCAAGTAATAGAAAAACATGATGGTTTGGGCAATTAAACACGTACATATTTCTCTATACCCGAGTTTTTCTAATTAGGCTCTTTCAGATAGGGGAAAGACATTTATTTTGGAGGCGTGAGAGATTCAGAAGGTGGGAAATGCAAGAACTCAGTCCCATCTTGTCATATAGGAACATGAAACAGATGTTCAACAGCCACAGAGACCCCAGCAACCATTGGTGGTGGTCAAATATCACCACCAATGGCAAGACTCTCAGTTACTGTCTCCATCTCTTCTTTTTGTATGTCTCCTTTCCTTATATTATTTTCAGTAACATCCTCATCTTCTACCCTGTCCTTCATCTACCTAAGCTTCAGCTCCTTGTGGTTTCTGCCAGCGTGTATCTTAGCTTACACAAGACTGTCATAGACTGACTCTGACCATTTCTGCTGACTTTAGCTTCAGCTTCCACTGCTAACTGATATAAATAGTTTGTGTTCCTAATTCAAATTCCTGACAAAGAAATGTTGATTGACCCAGATCCTCTTTTCATACCAGAACATGTCAATCATAGGTCACTAACCTTAGTCTATGTATTGGCTGCATTGATTAGTTTCCCACTTTTGGTCTAATCACTTGTATTGTAATAAGTGAAACCATATAGTACAAATAATTCAGCCTACTTCCCCTTCAGCATGGTCCTTAATGTAGGAATTCCATTATAGGTCCCTGTGAATATGGCAAGTTACCGTGCGTGCCCCAAGGACTTAAGATTTTAGAATTGTACGGATGGCCAAGGCTATGATGGTACAGTTTACAACAGAATAAAAATACCGTCTAACCCCACTGTCAAGATTAATTTTTAAAAATTAATAATTTTACTTTGTTTCAGTTAGGAAAGAAAACTTATGATTTCCTGACTCATAATGGTCACAATATCCTCATATTTGTATACAAATTTTTACAATTATGAAAATTAGATTTACCTACCTATGAAAAACAACCCAAATTGGCAGTGGATTAAGCACAAAAGGTGTTATTCCATCACATGAAAGAAGTGTCTCTTGTTAGTTGCTCAGGTATGTCCTATTCTTTGAGACCCCATGGAGTGTAACCGCCAGGCTACTCTAATCCATGGAATTCTCCAGGCAAGAATACTGGAGTGGGCTGCCATTCCCTCGTCCAGGGGATCTTCCAAACTCAGGGATCAAACCCAAGTCTCCCACACTGCAGGCAGATTCTTTACCATCTAAGCCACCAGAAGACAAGTATGGAGACCAGCAATCCAAGGATGATCACTAGTTCCATGAATTCATTAGTGCCTTACCTTCTATGATTTTTTATTCCAGTATCTGTAGAGTGAGGAGCCTCATCCTCATCAAACAAAATGGCAACTAGAATGCTAGCCATTACATCCGTGTTCTAGGAAGTAGAATGGAAGAAAAAAGGAACACCCTTTTAAAGAAGCATAATACAGTGCTAGCTATTACATCTCATTTGCCAGAACCATGCCACATTACTGCACAAGGCTGCAAGGGACGCTGAGAAATATCAGTCCTTCAGCTGAGTGAATATATCCTCACAATGAACTTGAAGTTAGATAACTAAGAAAGAAAAAACAGAAGTTTGGGAGATAACCAGTTGGTCTTTGTTTCAGTCTACATTTTTGGATATTCAAGGACATCCATGTGAACTCCTTCCCAACAAAAAGAATATACTCTCTTTCCAGTGAAAACAGCCCTAAGTCTTCCCCAGTTACTGTGCTGTGCAGAGTCTAAACACTCTGGAAGAAATGGAACAATAAACACAAAAACTCCCACACTCGCGGGTCTAAACAATTATAAGATCCAGTTGGGCAGAACTGAAAAGTTACCCTGTCTGGCAGTAAAGTAAGTTGCTTATGTGGCTCCTCTGGAAGGCTCTGGTTCTTCTTTCTGGGCAAACACTCCAATCCATCTTCTGAGACTCTTGGCTTTTTTCCCTGAGAGTCACCCACGTCCACTAACATCTCTGGACATACTGAAGTAGGTCTTAGGGAGTATAACTTTCCTACAGCCTGGCCCGCCTTCCCAGCCCGCTTCCAACTGTGATCCAAGGTTCACTTGAGGGTTTAATGGTCACAGGTGCTGTAGACCAAGCTTGGGGTCTGTTTGGCAATAATATTCCCTTAAATCTTAGTAGGCCTCTCGTGGGTTTGTTTCCGGTTAGTTCCACATTGGGCTTCCCAGGTGGCACCAGTGGTAAAGAACCTGCCTGCCAATGCAGGAGATGTAAGAGATGTGGATTTGATCCCTGGGTCAGGAAGATCCCCTGGAGGAGGAAATGACAACCCACTCCAGTATTCTTGCCTGGAGAATCCCATGGACAGAGAAGCTTGGTGGGCTGCAGTCCATGGGATCACAAATAGACAAGAAGCGACTTAGCACATGTCATGAAAATAACCATACTTATTATACTTATTTCTCAACCTGTCAACTCTTTTATTCATTGTCTTCTCTCACCCTCTCTCTCAAATGAGTGGTGGCCACTTAAACACCATTTGTAAAATAAAAGCTTGGATGAGAAAATGAAAACCTTAATCTAGTTCCCATTGTCTGCAGAGAGCTCTTGCTATAAGGTTTGCCAGCAGGGCTATCTCTTACTAACAGTGGCCCTTTGCAACCACCATTTACGACAGCTTTAATTTGAGCTACAGAAGAAGGGGCTTTCTCAGAATTTCAATACATTGGATTCTAGGGGCTACCGTGGTGGCTCAGTGGTAAAGAATCCACCTGCCAATGCAAAAGATGCAGGTTTGATCCCTGAGTCGGGAAGTCCCTGGAGAAGGGACTGGCAACCCACTTCAGTATTCTTGCCTGGGAAATCCCAAGGACAGAGGAGCCTGGTGGGCTACTACAGTCCATGGGGTTCCAAGAGTCAGGCATGACTTAGCAACATAGGATTCACTGGCAATTTGTGCTATAAGCTGCTCGTAGAAACTCTCTAAGAGAAGGGGTATTTCCTTCTCAGGATGAAGTCTAGCCTACTCTGAACTCATCTCTCACTTTAAAAGACTGTTGGACTTCCCTCAAGGTCCACTGGTTGAGAGTCCACCTGTCCATACAGGAGACACGAGTCCAGGAAGATTCCACATGTCATGAAGCAGCTAAACCCAGGCACCACAACTACTAAAGTCCATGAACCCTAGAGCCCGTGCTCTGCAACAAGAGAAGCACCTGCTCACTACACTAGAGAGAGCCCACACACAACAACCAAACCTAGCACAGCCAAAATAAATAAATCAATGGAAATAAATTTTTAAAAAGACTCCACTAAAATGGCAAAAAGTTCCCAATACACACACACCAATATGCTGAATTCTTCCTGCTAGAGCATTAGCTTAGCTCCCATTCATATGTAGTTTTTCTTCCAAAGAACAACAGAAAACAAGGCAATAAACAGTTTCCCACACGTAAGAGTCATCAGTTTCCTCTCTGGAGTATCATAGTCCCCATTATCTAAATGCTTCCTCATTCCCAAGCCAAGTTCTGTTTTCATGTTGTTATCACACCCTACCTCCAGATGCCAAATTTTGTATTAGGTAGAATTTAGCTTAGCTGTGAATGAATTAAAAAAATCTAAAACACAGTGTATCTGTAAAATACATAACATATCAGTACCTACTGTATAGCCCAGGGAACTCTACTTAATACTCTATAATGATCTATATTGGACTGCAAGGAGATCAAACCCAGTCAGTCCTAAAGGAAATCAACCCTGAATATTCATTCAAAGGACTAATGCTGAAGTGGAAGCTCCAATAGTTTGGCCACCTGATGCAAAGAGTGACTCACTGGAAAAGACCCTGACGCTATGAAAGATTGAAGGTGGAAGAAGGGGACGAAGGACAATGAGATGGTTGGATGGCATCATCCACTCTATGGACATGAGTTTGAGAAAACTCCAGGAGATAGTGAAGGACATGATAGCCTGTTGTGCTGCAGTCCATGGGGTCACAGAGTCAGATACAACTTAGCGACTGAACAGCAAATGATCTATATGGGAAAAGAATCTAAAAAAGAGTGGATATATGTATATGTATAAGTGGTTCACTTTGCTGTACAGCAGAAAATAGCATATTGAAAATCAACTATACAACAAAAATTAAAACAATATGCATGGATGCATGCTAAGTCACTCAGTCATGTCTGACTCTTTGCAACCCTATGCACTTAGCCCACTAGGATCCTCTGTCCATAGAATTTTCCAGGCAAGAATACTGGAGTGGGTTGCCATGCCCTCCTCCAGGGGATCTTTCCTACCGAGGAGTTGAACCCATGTCTCTTATGTCTCCTGCATTGGCAAACGGGTTTTTTACCATAGTATTTTTTGTTTTTCTTCTCTCAGAAAAATTCTGAAGGCAAATATGATACAGATTATGCTGGAACAGAGGGCACACACGCTTACTGTCCAGTATGCTGAAAGATGAGAGCTGTGCCCAGAGCAAAGCTCAGGCTCTAAGGCCCATTATAAAATATCTTGGTTCCTTAACTCCAAGGTTCATCCCGGCAATGCAACCCTGCTTACTTAACTTATATGCAGAGTATATCATGAGAAACGAGGGGCTGGAAGAAGCATAAAGTGGAATCAAGATTGCCAGGAGAAATATCAATAACCTCAGATATGCAGATGACACCACCCTTATGGCAGAAAGTGAAGAAGAACTAAAAAGCCTCTTGATGAAAGTGAAAGTGGAGAGTGAAAAAGTTGGCTTAAAGCTCAACATTCAGAAAATGAAGATCATGGCATCTGGTCCCATCACTTCATGGCAAATAGATGGGGAAACAGTGGAAACAGTGGCTGACTTTATTTTGAGGGGCTCCAAAATCACTGCAGATGGTGATTGCAGCCATGAATTTAAAAGACGCTTGCTCCTTGGAAGGAAAGTTATGAACAATCTAGACAGCATATTAAAAAGCAGAGACATTACTTTGTCAACAAAGGTCTGTCTAGTCAAGGCTATGGTTTTTCCAGTAGTCATGTATGGATGTGAGAGTTGGACTATAAAGAAAGCTGAGCACCAAAGAATTCATGCTTTTGAACTGCAGTGTTGGAGAAGACCCTTGAGAGTCCCTTGCACCGCAAGGAGATCCAACCAGTCCATCCTAAAGGAGATCAGTCCTGGGTGTTCATTGGAAGGACTGATGCTGAAGCGGAAACTCCAATACTTTGGCCACCTGATGCAAAGAGCTGACTCACTTGAAAAGACACTGATGCTGGGAAAGATTGAGGGCAGGAGAAGAAGGGGATAACAGAGGATGAGATGGTTAGATGGCATCACCGACTCAATGGACATGGGTTTGGGTGAACTCCAGGAGTTGGTGATAGACAGGGAGGCCTGGAGTGCTGCGGTTCATGGGATCGCAAAGAGTCAGACACGACTGAGCGACTGAACTGAACTGAATGCAACCCATTGTAGGAGTCTGTGTCATCTGGCCCTCCCCATCTTGCCCTATGACGCTGCAGTTCAAGGAACCAATATAAATGCTCGTGATTTGACTACTGCTGTTTCTGTGAGTAACAAAGTTTCCTGTCTCTGACCCAAGAGTCACCTGTCTTCTACCAGTATCCATGGAACCATGGCCAGCCAACATGTTAGCTTGCATTTAGGGCAAACTCTCAGACCTTGCACAGTTCCTGACAGAGAAAAGAGACAATAAATATTAGTTCTGTTTCCATGATGAAAATGACACTCAAGAAGGCAAATCATTCACCTCAAATCACACAATGAGAAGACTCCATTTCTTGTCATTCCTCACCCATTGCTCCTCCCACAGCTGCTCCTGGAGAACCAGAAATGGTGTTGGAGAAAGTGGTGGAAAGTGGCTGTTTGTCTTCAAAGGAGGGTCTGGATTAGGATAGTGCAAGTATGGCCGCAAGGGATGGAAAATTTAAGGTGGTGCTTACTCTGAGGGGCCACGCCTGCCCCTGCATGAGCCTGAGAGTCAGTGCCTCCTTAAGTACCATGTCCTGGTGCTGAGTGAAATAGGCCAGACACAGAAGGACAAATACCCAGGCTTACAGTTATCCAAAGATCTAAAACATTCACAGAAGCAGAGAGAAGAACAGTGGTTGTTAGGGGCCAGGAGGAGGGGGAAATGCAGAATTGCTCTTCTATAACTCAGCTGGGTATAATGGTTCAGTTATACAAGGTGGGTAAATTCTAGAGACCTGGAGTGTAACACCAAGCCCACAGTTAACTACCCCACACTGCATAAAAATGTAAGACGTTTGATATCATGTTAAGTGTTTCATATACATATATATTATTTAAGGGATGGCCAGTGCTAGAACTTGAATCACAAATGATAACTAATAATTTTTCAGCTCTCAAGAAAAAATATCACTTACACAGACATATGCAAAAAGGAAAACAAAATTCTTCTGTTTGGAATGAATGGTTCAGACTTTCCCCTTCCAAAGCCAAGTAGTAACTGAAATAGGATCTTGATTTCTAGGAACCAAAGTCTAAGACTCATTTAATTACATCTCCTTTTAGAACATATTTTCTTTTTGACTTTTCTGTTCAGTATTTTCAATATATGGGAATGTAAACAATTGATCTATTTATTATGTACTGGCCAACAATTCATCTTTCTGCCAAATGCACATTTAGAAAAATCTGAAGTGGTTTTAATGAAAATTTAAACCATTTGTGTTTACGTATACCAATTTATGATTCCAAAACCATTTTTTTTCCAATGTTAACATCCTAAAGTCCTAGAACCTGTACCTGGCATTTCCCCTATAAAGTTGGTGCTGAGATACATCGGTTTTATTTGAAAAATATGTAACATAATTTGAGCCTCACTTGCCTCACCTGAAAGCTGGTCTCGCTTACAAGTCTCCAAATCCAGCACTTTTCTTCTCTGAGTTCAGGTTCATTTTCTTTTCACCAACACGTGACCTTACTCTTTCTGATTACACCAAAACTGTCATACAAAACCTATACTCTGAACCAGATCTGAAACAAATTCACAACTGCATCGTGTAACTGGTACCAGCTTAACACTCTCCAGGACTGAAGACTTACAGTAGAATCTCCAGGGTTCTGACTAGAATTTTACCCTTTATATGAAATATTGGAGGGAGGATTCCTACTTCCTAGAAGCACTGATAAAAAACCTTCATGACGTAAAACTCAGACCCTCCTTCTTGCCAGCTTACCTGCTATGTTTACCCCTCAAGTCTACAGTCCAGCATATTAGGATTTTCAATCACAAAAAGAATCTTTTTGATTAACCCTGTCATTTAATTAACTCTAGAAGCAGAAATGACCTTATTTGTCCCTTTAAAAATGGAGGAAAGTGAAGGGCAAAAGGCACTTCTGTCTGCAGTCATCCTCACTTTGGTGAAGTCACAGGCTGAAAAGACTTCAGCATCAGCCCGCTGGTGGCAAGGAGAAGTCAAGTGAAGACAAACCCCCAATTCTCTGCCTGGAAGCTGCTGGCATCTCCCCCATCTAAGTGCTGAACAAACAAGCCTTTGTGCACCCTCTCGATGGGGCCCTTTGAAGCTCTGGCATCCGGACTGGCAACTTTTCCTATCTGCCCATCTCGGAGCACAGGAGGATGGGAAATGAGAAGGGGAAGGACCGCGAGAAGCAGGCGGCACTGGCCTGGCTCCGAGCCCACTGGGTAAACATGCTCACTCCCTTCTCACACAGATAGCTTTTTCACATATGAAAAGGGAGTGTCCAGCTTCGTTTTGAATAAAGATGAGGAAATGACTCTCAGCTGTCCACACACAACAAAACAACCGACCACCACAGCATTACACTCAAGGTAGACCGAGCAGGCTTTCTCTCCCAGACCAGAAGTCTATGCTCCTTTTCAAGGATGTTTTTACTGCTGTGGTCTCCAGCATGCTGGGGATGGGCACATTCTAATGAGATCCATAGTCTCCACATTTTATAGAGAATACACAATCACAAACTCCTTCAGAACAAGAGCAGCTTTACTTTTCTGAATGCCTTTCTTAATCTAATTACATTGATGAAGGATGGGTGGCCTTTTGTTTTGAGTTTAGGATTATGAGTCTGAAACTCTGAGGTCCAATTGGAGTTCCATACCTAACTTCTTGTGTGGGCCTTCACGAGCAACTATTTCCTGTCTTATTTTTCTGAACAATTAAGGGAGCTATGATGATGGCTGTGGGGAGGAGAGAAGATAGGCACATAGCTTGAAATACTTCCAGTTGATCCCAAGACAACAAGACTATCAAGCGTCTACGCTCGACTTAGCAGTGGGCTAAGAGGAAAAATATAAAAGAAGAAAAATACAGGACCCCTGCTTTCAAGAAACTCCTAAAGCAAATGACATGATAAAACATAAGTACTTAAGATAGACATAATAATTAGCAAGGCAGTATCCAGTCAAATACATTAACTGATTAACATTATAAATACTGTAAGAATTTGAAAAAGAATATATCATTACTAGTGAGATTATTCCCGATAGGTTTTATAAAACAGAAAAGATGTCAGGTTAAACACCTGACCTAAAATAAGTACCAAATATCTTTATCATGGTGAACATCAAGGTTTGCCAAATATGATCTGATTCTCCTTAGTGATTCAGGGACTTATTAAATTAAAAACACTTACTGAGACATAATTTGCTGACTTACTAGGGAGATTTTGGCAGCATTACCACATGACAAATGACTTTCAGGACACTGAGTCATTGAATCTGGTCCCCAGACTCCTAACATCACCCAGAAGCGTGTTTTACCTATTGTGTCTTCATATCTCTGTCTTATGTTTACCAGATGGCAGCCCATGTTAAGGGGAATAAAAACTAAACTTGACCATTTGTACACTCATATTTCATCCAATAACAAAGGTCACCGAAAGTAGCTTTACATGAAAAATGTAGCAACAACATTTCTCCTATTTTCTTATAACCTTCTTAGAAACCAACACACAGCTTCACTTTGTGCAGTTTTGCGGCTTGTGAGAAGTCCTTTTCTTCCACAACTATGAGGAGTTTGTCATATGTGCAGTGTTGCCATTCATGTTATCTGACTCACGTTTTCATTTTCATCATAATAAACACACGCACAAGAAAACACACAAATCCTGGTTCATATACCATGGGTCTAGACAAAATTAGAAAAATATCAATAAAAATAGAAATTGAGGCAATGCATTCAACAACCAAGTTGAATGTCCTTTATGCTTTTAAATTAAATTTGACTTCCACTGGAAGCTTTTGTAATATATATTCAAGCTACTTGTGTCCAAGCTTTGGCCTAGAAACTCTCTCCAGGTAGGAAGCTGGTTAGCTGCAAGAACCTTCTTTGACTCCTGACTCTAAGGCCACTGTCCTATGCTGCCTGATGTCCAATGTCTGAAAATCATTGTTTCATATACTTTTTTTTAAAACTCATAAGGCAAAACACAAGACTAAAATGAAGTGCCTGCATTTCCATTCACAGATCTGCTAATGATTATATATCCCAAAGGCCACCCCCTTACATACACACCGAGATGCAGCGTTAAAACAAAGAGAAAAAAGATCTCATAAACAGAGTATATAATTCCCTTCTGCAAATTAGATTTCATTCATGAGAAGTCAAATTCAAGACCAGAGTTATTCATCACAGTGATCAACCTTGCTAAGTTAATTCTACAGAGACACCTGTATGCCATGAAGGAGACTTGTCATGTGACACAGCTATATTGACAATGACCTCACCTGATGCTGAAGACTTGAAGCAGCTCCTCAGTATGAAAGATAGGTGTTTGGAGTCAGGGGAAATTTTTATGGAGAGGGCAATAAGAAAGGTTTTCTAATTTAAAGATCTATGTGGCTGTTTCCGGAAGACGATGAAGGACAGGGAAGCCAGGCATGCTACAGTCCGTGGGGTCGAAGCGAGTCCGACAAGACTGAGCAACTAAACGACAACATCTTGAATGTTTCTAGTCAAGATAAAATAACAAGGACTGGATGCACCCTCTGCCATCACTTCATGGCAAACAGATGGGGAAACAGTGACTGACTTTATTTTTCTGGGCTCCAAAATCACTGCAGATGGTGATTGTGGCCATGAAATTAAAAGACACTCCTTGGAAGGAAAGTTATGGCCAACCTACACAGCATATTCAAAAGCAGAGACATTACTTTGCCAACAAAGGTCCGGCTAGTCAAGGCTACGGTTTTTCCAGTGGTCATGTATGGATGTGAGAGTTGGACTATAAAGAAAGCTGAGCACCGAAGAATTGATGCTTTTGAACTGTGGTGTTGGACAAGACTCTTGAGAGTCCCTTGGACTGCAAGGAGATCCAACCAGTCCATCCTAAAGGAGATCAGTCCTGAGTGTTCATTGGAGGGACTGATGCTGAGGCTGAAACTCCAATATTTTGGCCACCTGATGCAAAGAACTGACTCATTTTAAAAGACCCTGATGCTGGGAAAGATTGAGTGCGGGAGGAGAAGGGGACGACAGAGGATGAGATGGTTGGATGGCATCGCCGACTAGATGGACATGGGTTTGGGAGGACTCCGGGAGTTGGTGATGGACAGGGAGGCCTGGCATGCTGCAATTCATGGGGTTGCAGAGTCAGACACAACTGAGCGACTGAACTGAACTGAATAAAGCAACTAAAAATGGACAAAATATATGAAACAATGATTTTTCAGACATTGGGCATCAGGCAGCATAGGACAGTGACTTTAGAGACAAGGACTCAACGACGGTTCTTGTAGCTAACCAGCTTCCTACCTGGAGAGAGTTTCTAGGCCAAAGCTCAGGGAGCTGGAACTCAGGGGAGCCTGGTAGAGCCCCGGGGATGGAGAAATGGACTAGGAGGATGGGGCAGCCAGAAAGTCACAGGCAGAGGCCCAAAGAAGAGAGTGGGACAGATACACACTACTACATATAATTAATAAGATAATAATAGACAACTAACAAGGACCTACTGTGTAGTACAGGAAACTCTACTGAATACTTTGCCATGACCTACATGGGAAAAAGATATAAAAGAGTGGATATATGTATATGAATAATTGATATACTTTGATGTACACCTGCAATTATACAATATTATAAATCAACTGTATTTCAATTAAAAAACTTAAAAAAAAAAAAGAAGGAGGTTGTACAAAGAGAGATAGAGCTCAGGAGATCAGCAGAGGGTCCCTTCTGAGTCATCAGCTGATCGTGACCAGCACATGAACAACAAATTATATGAGTCTGGGAGAAGAAAATCACCCAAGGGAACAATCTTTCAAGTTCACACAGGACACGAATGGATTGTACTCCCCTCGTCAAAGTGGAAAAACTTGGTAATTCATGGGACATCAAGTTGAAGATTCAGAAGGGTATCACCTCAATAATGGGGAAAAATTAGTCTTACCCTAAAGGCTATTCTAATTCCCCTAACAGAATTTAAAATCTACCTGGTTAAAATAATTTATTGATATTTCCCATCTTTGGGGATGGTTTTCTTTCCATCTGGCCCTTCAATAAATGTTCATTAAATGACTGTAAAGGTTGAACAGAGACTTTGACTTTGTCCAGATCTCAGAATCTGACTCCCTCAATATGCAAGTGCCACAGAGGACGCAGGTGAGAACATATGTGGAACAAACCCTCTCGTTCCACCTCTGCTTTCTCCTCTGCCTGGCTTGTTTTCTATTTAGCAGCAGATGAACCCAACTCTGAATACAGTTATAAAATCTCATGCCCCCATAAGTTCAGTAATTGTTTAGTGAACTTGGGATGGCAACAGTGGAAACTGTTTACTTCCTCATTTGGAACAGACAATGCACCTATTGTCCTGTGGCATTACTGCATGGTTGTTATGCAACTGTCCACATGATACCATTCAGGCAACGCACCTCTCAGAGACCATGCTCTTGATCTTTACCCACCACGCCCCCCCCCCCGCCCCAACATGTACTCCCAGCTCAATTTCGCTGTTCATTAAACCGAGAATTTGATAAAAATTAGTAATACTGCTATTGGAATTGTCAGTCCGTCTTTCCAGGTTGGTCTCAGAAGTATTTTGCTAAAAAAGAGATTTCTTTGCTTTGAAAGGGAGTCTTCCATAGACTTATTGGAAAGTTAAAAAAAAAAAAGCAGTGATTTCCCACACTCTTTCTCAATCGTTGTGATAAAAACGTTATGTTCCTCAGAAAAGCCCTGGTGACACCCTGCTGAGTTGGTAATACTTGCCATCCCAAACAAGCATGTCATGATCCGAGGTCCTGTGACACCATGGCTGGTGTCCTTTGATTTCTGAACACAGCCGCGATGGCTAGAGAGCGTCGGCTGACTGCTCCCTCGGTATACTCTACTTTGAGGAGCTGTCTGGGAGACGTGCCTGCGAGATTTCAGGAGCTGCCTGGATCACACACGACTCCGGATGCTCCTCTGCAGTCCCTTCACCACTGGTAATTATTTACCCTTCTCTGAGGGTGTGTCCAAGCTGAGAACAAGCCTTGGGAGGGAACCACATTCCTCTTTGTTGATATACAAGCATCTGATGAAATGTCACCAGGTAGTCCAACTACCATTGTCCTGTGTGGGAAACCGTATCTTCTTAGGTCTTTCCTGGATTTAGCCAGAGACCAGAGACAGTCGTAACGCCTGAGTATAAGTCATATAGGGAGTGAAAAAAAGAAAAACAACTCAGATACTACTCCTCTCTGGCTTTAATTCAACCCAGCCCTTACTGGCAACTGTGAGAGGGAAGAACAAATCAGAGTCTGATCACTCCAAGCCAATATGATCTGCAATGTTACGCTCTCATAGGCACTTATTGGTAACACTGAGAAAATCTGTCTTCCCTTCTCCATATGATGCAACTGGAGCTCTCTCTTGCAAAAGGAGAGGTTCATACTAAACTCCACTTGTAGTTAAAAATTCTTTGCCCTTGCCAGGGAAAAGAAAAATGTAGGAACAATTAATCAAGCGTAGAATTGAAAATAAATTACCATCTTGATTTGAGTCTTTTCCACAGAATTCTTGAAAAGAATTTTTTTTTTTTTTAATATCCTGAAGATTCCTTAAGCCTAGTGTCTTTGATGGTGAAGAAATTCTCATCTGAAGTAAGGAATTTTCTTCAATTTCATTTCATGCTTTTTTCTTCTATTAAACTATAGTAACAGTAAATGTAAACTTAACTATTTCAAAAGAGCATTATAGTATGATCATATTTTTATAATTCTATTTCTATCCATCTACTCACCTAACTGTGCAGATATCAGTATACAGACATAGACAGACACACAGAAATGTGTGGAATAGTTTCACCTAGGGTTAATGACGGTCATTTCAAGGCAGTGGAAGAACTTTTAAAAAAAAATATCTTTAAGCTTTTCAATGTATCCTAAAAGGGCTTTGGGGTTTTCTTTGGTTTTATTATATGGGGTGCTTTTTACTTAATTTGTTAATATCTTTCTGTTTTTAAAATTTCTGTTCAAAAGACTAGTATTAAATGATATGATATTATTTACTCGTCATTTCTCTAAATTCCACAAAAGAGCACCTCACACGTACTGTTACTGTCAGAACAAACAACTGTGGAATGCTCAGTCACTACCACCCAGAGGTATTCCCACAGCATAAGCAAATGTTGGCTAACTGTCTCCTCTGAGCTAGATCCAAAAAAATCACCCGCAGCCACAGGGTAATCTCTTCCTGTTGCCCAACCTGTTTAAAAGTGATTGCAATTAGGTGGGGAAAGGATTATGCTCTGACTGAAGGCATGCCCTTCTGCATTTCCAACCCAGTGTGAATTCTGAAGCATGTGGGAGTTCGTCTCTTTTATCTGCTCTCTTCTCCAGATAATAGACTTCATTATTATTTAGGAAAGTTCCTTTGTCCCTTGTAAATTCCAGGAACTCTAATTTGGGATCAAATCTCTAAGGAAAAGTCTGCTCTTCTGTATAGACATTTTTTGTGTGTGTAAGGCTCTGATAAAGAGTCTAATTGGCTCCATTTCTTTTTGAACATTCTGTTTATCCACCTAATTATCCTGGGAAAACTGACATGTTTATTGAATTCAACTAAACAACTACAGTAGAACAGACCAATAAAACAGGGGTTCCGGGAGGAGCCACAACACTGCCGGCCATTGGTTTGAGTTGAATTTGTCGTACTTAAAAGAGTATCATATTCAGGAGTTTGAGGGTTGAAAAGAGAATTAAATTCTCACAAAAGAAAGGGTACCTCATTAAACACAACTATTAAAACAAAGTTTGTTATATGAGCCATGTGATCGTGACAGTTCCATGTAAACCACCGTAATTAAAATGTAGTAAGCATTCATGTATGTAACAACATTTATGAGCCTGCTTTAACCTGACTTCTTGAATAAAATCAGCAAATTATCTTTCAGATACTTGATTCCAGTATTGCTGCGGAGCAGCGCCCTCTGCTGGTCATGCTGAAGCATTACATCATGAGAAAAATCGATAATACGAAAAGATGAAGGGAAGGGAGGAAAAAAGAGGGGGGCGGGTAGGGGAAGAAAGGGAAAGGAACGTTTTAAAAAAGGAAATGCAAAAAGAAGGAAAGAAGTTAAATATAGTTGGGTTATACAGTCTTTAACCGAAGCTTTGGCATACATTAGAAATAAAGTATGTTTGCCTCATAGTACGGCTATTTAGTAGACAGAGACTATTTTCCCTGCAGAAAATTTTTGTCATACTTGAAAGATTAAAAAAAAAGTTACTGTTATTGAAACTGTTCTGAAATTAGTGTCTGGTGTTGCTAAATTCGAAAATCTTCCAAAGCAATTTAAGAGTTAGTGAATTACCAACTAACCTAATACTAGTTATTATTTAAAATTAATATTATCCCACCCTACCCCCCATGTCACCCCTGAAGCCAAGATTCTCACATCTTAATGGATATCAAGAGCCTCCTAGGGAGCTTATTAACAATACATCTGACCAGGCTCTACCTTTAAGGATTTTGGTTTACTAGTTCTGTGGCCTTAGGAATCAGCGTTTTAATATTTACACCCAGAAGACGACAGGTATTTTATCTTGCTCAATTACAAACCCAAGGGACACTGTGGACTTGGTATCTCATTCAGAGTGCCAAAAACCCAACCTCAGTGCTGTGGGATGGCTTACCTTACCCAGACACCTGTATATCACCATCACCACAGTTCCTATACGTCACTCAGTATTTCCTAGGTACCAGGCACTATCCTCCCAATTTCTTTAGACAGTTATGCCTTTGAAAATGCCTCTGCCTTCTTTCTTCTTAGTATCAAGTTCTGCATAAAAGGAGTGTGGACCATGCCTTGCACATAACTGATCCTCAACAAATGCTAGTTTTGCTTCCCTTTCCCCATGTCCCTTGCTATTCTAGGTTGAAACGGTGGCTTAATTATATCAGGGTCTTTATTTAATCTTGGAAAATTCGTAGTTGCTCAAAGTTCAAGTCTAGGGAACTGAGAAGTGGTTAACTGATTTCTTAAGAGGTTTTAATTTCCTTCAAAGCACTCTGAACGCTGTCGGCTCCCAACTGGTCTCTGGAATGCACTTAATTTGTGCCTCTTTCTACTTTCTCCACAGCCACGTTCTGGTTGGTTGCCTCTGTGTTCTTTTAAGTGCTGAGATAAAGAGAGTTCAGCAGAGAACCTGGTGAGATTGGGTCCAAGTTGAAACCGATCCCTTTATTTCATATAAACTCGCAAGCTGAGATTTCTCAGCAGCACCATTAAACAGACACTGAAAGATTGGAGGTTTTAACATATAATTATTTCATATCCATTTCATGTAACACAACTAATACATGCAGGGTCATCTGCATGATATAAAACTGCTACATTTTAACAAACAAGAAAAAAGTGGCTGCCTAGTGGAATGAACAAGAACCTAGAAGAGATTACCAACTGACCTGATGAGGACTCACTTAGGTACATAAGTTGCATAAATTTACTCAATTTGGCTCAAAGGGGAAAGCATTTTTACTGACTTATGTAACAGGAAAGTCAGGAGTGGTACGGAATCAGGCTCTCTGTCCTCATAAAGCTCACGTCATCCCTCTATCTGCTGTGGTTTCCTCAGTGTTGGCTCCATTCCCAGACAGGCTCTCTCTCCATGTGGAGTTGAAGATGGCTCTTAATGACCTCAAAAAGAGAGGCAGGACTGGCTGCAGCAGATTCACTAAAAAGACATACGTTGGCTCACCAGCCCACTCATGAAGCCATCACTGCAGACCGGGGTCGGGGCGGGGGGGCATGCCCAGCCCTCACAGAAGGCGAGGGGAGCCCCAGTCAAATCCCATTGGTGGGAACTCGGGCAAGAGGCTGGCAGGAAAAGACCAGCACTTACCAGTTAGACGCATTCTTTTGAAAACGTACGGAAGACACCTCTTCAAAACTAAAGAGGAAAAAGGCTCATAACTCCATGACCTAAGCATCTGGACATGAGTGTGACTCAACATGGTTGGAAAGGCAGAAAAGAAATGCTGCTCTGAGTAACTGCAAATCTCGAAAGAGGACTAGTGGGAGGAGGAAGCTGAAGAACCCAGGATGGGTACACAGAAACATCAGCAAAAACAAACACAGAAGCATGTTAAGAAGGCTAAATTTCAAGCTGGAAGATGTTTATATACTTCTGTGGTCAGTGAAAGACACTTATACTCATGTCTGAAGCAAAAAGGTGGTCAATGATACCAGACTGATTTCTGAAGACAAATGTTTTTCTGAAGGACCCAAAGAAGGAATTCCTGAATTTCTATTTAGTCTCTTGTCTCTCTCAATTTTAGCAGAGATGACTGATTGCTAGCCAAAGACTGCTCTCATCTCCAAAGTAACAGAAATCAACTTTCACTGGGGTTGGAATACACCCAATCAATGACTACTTTCAGCCACCTTACAGCTATGTGTGACCATCTGACAAAATTCTAGTACACATGAATAAGTCGATTATTTAAAGAAAACTGGTTCAGCAGTAAGTTACCTTGCCTTCTAGCTAACTGGAAGATGGAGGTGATGGATGGAGCTCCAGCAGCTTGTTGGATCTTTGAGGCTGAAAACCAAGTATGAGAACAACCGTGCAGAAAGAAGAGCTGGATTTCTGTTCACTAGGAACCACCTGTACCTCTATTTTGTTGAAGATGCTGTGATTTTGTGTTTTCTGTTATTCACAGCCAACTGCAGCATGTAAAACAATCTTGTGATTGAAAAATGTGAATCAACTTTGGTAAACTAAGGAAAGAGATTCATTTGTTCAATACAGCAAACTGTGCTTTGTGACCAAGGCTCTGGTGGTTTAGACCCCTGCCCTAGAAGGACTTACACAATTATGTAATGACTCCAAATTAATTAAATATCACAGCAGGGCAAGCCCTGCTAGGGTAACTAAGAGTTTGAACTGCTAAGTCACTTCAGTCGTGTCCGACTCTGTGCGACCCCATAGACGGCAGCCTACCAGGCTCCCCCGTCCCTGGGATTCTCCAGGCTAGAACACTGGAGTGGGTTGCCATTTCCTTCTCCAATGCGTGAAAGTGAAGTCACTCAGTCGTGTCCGACCCTCAACGACCCCATGGACTGCAGCCTTCCAGGCTCCTCCATCCATGGGATTTTCTAGGCAAGAGTACTAGAGTGGGGTGCCATTGCCTTCTCTGAAGAGTTTGAAAGTGAGATATGATAATTTAATAATCATGAATTACAGAAAGACACACAGAAGTTGGATGTGAGAAATTCATTCTAATTCTGGTTTTTCCAAAACGGGAGATAACTTAGAAATAGTATCTTTGCATGACAAGATTCCAGGGCAGATTATTTAAAAGATGGTTTCTAAATAATGGACAGGGAAGAGGTGGTAACTGAAATCCACGGCAGAATTACTGAAAACCATTTATAAAGAATTATCTTTATTTTCCTCTTAAAGAAGTGCAATCCATGGCCTTTTCATCAAGGGTTTGATTGAGATGTTTCATAACATTCTGTTGAAAAAGGTGGAAAAATTGGGCTGAGTGTTCAGATAAGTAGGTGAATTTTTAACTGATTAGAACTTATGGATGGTTCTAATTAAAAAGCAGTCATCAATCTAAAGAGAAATTTCTGCAGGCAATTCACAAGGGATTCTTCTGTGGCCTCTTGGACTTTTTATCAGTGCTTTTGATGAAGCTACAGAAGGTCCACTGACAAAGCACAGAGGCAATGAGAAGTCAAGAGACCCACTGAATTGTAGATTTAGAATTCAAATTATTTAAATAATGGCCTCTCTCTAAGAAGATATAGCATGGATGAACATAGTATGCTGATGTGAGGTCCAGATCAAACAAACAGAAAAGGGGAGCAGAAACTGACTTAGCAGTATCTATTTAAAAATTCAAAGTTTTATATCCCAATTTTAATAGGAACTAATACAATGCTGTGTCCACAACACATTCCAAGCTGAATTCATTGTTCAGCTGCAATATCAAAACCACACATTTTAGTAGGATTAGAGACCAAATAAAAGAACTGAACAGCTAGGAGGTGAATGGACTTGAAATCATGTCATAGGAAGAAGAGCTGAAAGAACACTGGAGTGGGTTGCCATTTCCTTCTCCAATGCATGAAAGTGAAAAGTGAAAGTGAAGTCGCTCAGTTGTCCGACTCTTAGCGACCACATGGACTACAGCCTACGAGGGTCCTTCATCCATGGGATTTTCCAGGCAAGAGTACTGGAGTGGGGTGCCATGAAATACTAACCATTCATCTACATCAGAAAGGATCAAGCCTACAGATCTGTGCATTTTTGGCACCATGCTTTTTTTTTTTTTTTTCAAAGAACTTGCTCAAAAGCCATGGTTCCAAAGAATCCTATTTCAATGAAGCAAAGGAAAGCAGTCCCTGTCTATAATCAGCCATGATCTGAGCTTGTAACAGCAAACAATATGAAACCTGAGGACTGGTTCACCCAGCACCTAGCAATTCAGATGATGCACAAGCATAAATGGCAGTAGTGGATGCAAATGAAGCTAAGAGTCACATGGGCAATGATTACAAACTTAGAGGGAAGAAGCAGCCAAAGCAAAGGGAGGATGGACAGAGGCTGGTGACAACTTAGAATCATCAAAGAGAGAAAGTGCAGAGTGATAGAGGTGGGGAGATGGATGAGGGAGGGAAAAACTCTGGAAGTCCATCTTGCCTGAAGAAAGAATACATACTGGTCATCCCTCTCTTATTAGGGATCCTAAGAAACTAACATAGATTTGGTTATTCATACACTGGTTATTTGGTGACCTCTCTAACAGATTACATCAACATCTTTTTGTATCTCCACCAGAACATCCAAGCAAGAGACAAAATCAAATCACAGATTTTTGTCAATGCCTGGAATGACTCTATTTTTTGCATTGGAAAGTACCAAAAAGCATCACTAAGTGGAAAAAAAAAAAATCCTCTCATTTTGCAAGTGTAAATCTAAACTAAATGAGTGGCCCTAGAGTCAAACAATACTACTTTCCTAACAGAAAATAAAGAAAAATTCCAAAGGCAAATTTGTAGGAGAAAAAATGCCTTTACTGTTCAGATCAAAGCCATCAACTTATGCAGCCATCATGAGAACACACTCTCCAAGTTTCTAAACCAGCTAGTAAGCTGAATCATTACAGATTAAATAAACACGCTGAGTTGAATCAAAAAGTAAATAAAAGGCCTCTTCTGACATAAGTTTGTATTTACAGCAATCCTGTGACTAAAAGCAACTTAATTTTGAATCATCAAAACAAAACAAGACAAAATAAGGTTCCTCAAGTTGACATTAATGACACAATGTATTCAGAAACCCAGGGTCTGACAAAACTCATTAAAAAATCAGTTGATAAATCAAAAAGTGTCTTTAGCACAAATGGAATTTCTTTTAAGGTGGAGCCTATTTTCAGACTAATCCTAAGTATTGATGAAAAAAATTATCCATTTCATCATATAGCACTAGTGATCATGACAGACGTTAGTGATACTTCACTGATGTTTAAGGAATTCAGTGTCATCCAAATGAAAACATCTGATTATTTCACTATCAAATACTATAGTGGAGTTAAATAATATATACCTTCAAATAAAATTAATTCATGTCATATTCCAATATTTAGGGAGCAATTGGATTATCTTACCCCTCAATGTTCAACTACTTTGTTTAAGTTTCAAATAAAAACAAGAAGAAGAAAACAAAATCAGCCCTTGAGCAGAACACTCTCAGAAGTCTGTTGCAGATGTTCAGATCAAGAAAATTGCCTTACTGCCCCCTGGAGATGCAAAGATGATAAATAAGACATTATCAACTGGACTCAACAGGATTTAGGAAGTGAGGAAGTAGAAAACCCTGGTTCCTAATGGGAGATGGTATGCCTGAGTTCTTAGAAACTCAGATTCTGGAGTTAGCAATGTCTTCTTGAGTGTAAATGAACACTAAATCATCGAGGAGTTATACTGAGGAAGTAATAATATTAGACGGGCAGAAACAATAGTAAGGAGGACGAATACAAACCCAGGTATACAAAGCCAGGATGTGGTCTATGCAATAGTCCAAGCAAAAGAAGCTAAGCATCTAATTGAGATGCTGGTGGTTAATACAGAAAGGAGGGGACAGACACAGGAGCAATATCTGCAAACTCCCACATTGGTGGCTCTGGTGCCCTAACAGTACCAGACACATAGACTGGCCTAGATACTATCAATGAGCCTTACTTTTTTTCTCCCATAGTCAGGACAAGTAGACTGGATTGCACTTTTTCCTTAGAAGTATCAAATCACAGAGACTTACTGATTTGTCAGTCTCCAGAGTGGACAACTCTTCTAGGAGCAAAGAAAGTGCCAGGGAAATATTTACACGCATACCTGCATACCAACACTCAAAGAAACAACAGCAGGAAAGCAGTCTTGAAAGTGTTCAGATGTAACTGCATGTATATACTAATCTGTACTCTCATACATGTTACTGTACACTTTTGAACGCTTTGAGGATTTCAAGACTCAATCCCTCAAGCTGTTTGAATGTTATTTCCAAGCAAACAACCCAAGTTGCTTTTAAACTAGTTCCAAGTTGTTAAGCACAGCACAACCATCTTTTCTAATTACACAATTTAGACAATGATAATGACAAAGCTTTTGCCTATAACTCCGGCAAGAATGTAAGAACAACCTTCTGTCCACAGAAAATTAAATACAACTTTCAAGTTACGACTATGGGCAATCTTCCAGAGTAGTTTTTCAAGTTTCTTGCTCCTTTGCTATGCATAACTGAAATCAAGCATTTTAGGAAAAGGTAGAAAACACATTCTCACTTTTGTCTATGGGCATTTTGAAAACTGCTGGAAGACTATCCTTGCCATTCTTATGAGACGGGAGGACAGTATTGTTGACCATATGGGGAACAGATGTTCAGGTTGTAGGTAGCCATCGGGGAGGAGGCATCTTTCCCTGCTCCTCACTGGGAGGAGGGTTCTGGAGAATGTCCCTGACTTCTCTCTCTGATCCTTGTGTTTGCCCCTCAGAAGAGAGGGAGAATAACCAATCCCATGACTTAGAGCTGGATATTCAGGGACGTGTTTTACCACTGGAGAATTGCAACAGCTCCAAAGTGAAAATTTCTGCAGACACTTCCTCTTTCTCTTCTCAGCCTGAGGCAAGAGTAGCCTCCTTCTTCTTCCACTGCCTCCCATCAGTGGCTAGCAAACCTGAGTTGTGCGTTCTCCAAAGTCTGGGAGAAGGAGACCATTCACCCTCCTTCCACTCTCAAAAGCAGTTACATGCCTGGTCTGTGGGTTTGTTCCACCTGGACCCTGAACTCTGCTCTGCCTATGCTCTCTTCACTCATCCCCCTAACAGGCATCCTCAGCATTTCTGTTCTAAGATTTAGATTCAGCACAGGAGGAAAGACGACTTCACTTGAACCTCAAGCCTAAACCACATTCTCTTTAACCAAAAAGCCCAGCACTGAATGGTTTTCAGTTCTTGCCCTAATACTGTGCCACATCATTATTCAGCTGACTGGTAATTTTTGTGTGCATTCTTGACATGAAAACCCCTTGGGAGAAAATGCATATGGCAAACCTAACCCTTAACCAAAAGTCTTCTCTGAAAATAGATGTTCTTAAAAATATTAAAGAGAAATGTTGATGATCAAATGAGAAAGTGATTCACAAATTGAAATGAGTGAATAACTTCATTTAGTTTGATCAATTTCTATTTTGTATTATCATCTGAGTACTAAACTCCAGTTACTTAAAAGCAGGAAATTTGTTTCATGCTTTTAATTTTGAAAAAATCATGTGTATATAATTCAAGTGCATAGATATTTACATATTGAGGGGGGTTTAAATGCAGTCTTTATTTTTCTTACTTTTTTCATAGCTCTCCCCCTTTACATTTCTGTGGTAATATTACATGCAGTTAAAAGTAAACATATTACAGATGTGTTTTACAAAATGTGCACATTTTACAAAAACAGGGGATTACACACTTGATAAATCTAAATTTACACATGTATACATTGCTGGGCATCCACTTTTCTTTTATTAATAGTTCTTTGCCATTTACAGCAATTTTACAGCAAATTTCCTGTTCTTATATCATATGTACTCATCCTTTTTTTTCTTTTATATTTATGGGCTAGATGCACAGGAGTGGAATTGCAAGAAATGGAGTGTTTATAATTTTAAGAGCTCCTATCAGATATACTATACAATATACTATAATAATTCAGACATTTATCAGCAATTCATGAGATATTCATTTCCCTATATTTCAGGCAGAAGATTTTTTCTTCATATATGTCAGTTCGGTAGATGTGAAGTGATATCTCACTGTGAATTTGCATTTTCCTTACTGGGAGCCAGAGTGAGCATTATGAATATGTACCTTGGTGACTGAATTAACTGACCCAAGAAATTCCATATTCTTTGTCCTTTTTCCTATTGGATTGTATGTCTTTAAATTGTCAATTTGCTGTTGCTTATGGTATGTCTTTACATTCAAAAATACAGCAATGTCTTTTCATTTATTCAGATCTTTTATGTTCTTTTAAATCAGTAAAATTTACTTATTTTTCACCCATATCCATATCTTGTTAATTTTATTTTAAATATTTGTCAATATCTTACTGGAATATTTCTTGTATTCCACTTACAGGTGCTTATGTTAAAAGAGAAAATCTTTTGATTCTTGTATATTTATATAATTGGAGAAGGCAATGGCACCCCACTCCAGTACTCCTGCCTGGAAAATCCCATGGACAGAGGAGCCTGGTAGGCTGCAGTCCATGGGGTCGCTACCTATACTATACTACACGCATACGAATTTTTGTGTTAATTCTCAAGTTTTTAAATAAAATACCTTGGCTTTTTTATCATCAACAAGAATGTTGTTACTTCCTTATGATTATGCATTTTTAATTTTTGTCATAAATGTCTTGATATTAAATTTATTAGGGAAATTTAATTTTTTTCCTATGACACGGAAGAGATTAAGTACTATTGGAAATTGGAAGGACTGATACCGAAGCGCCAATATTTTGGTCACCTGATGCGAACAGCTGAGTCACTGGAAAAGACACTGATGCTGGGGAAAAGACTGAGGGCAAAAGAAGAAGAGGGCATCAGAGGATGAGAAGGCTGGATGGCATCACCAATGCAAGAGACATGAACTTGGGCAAACTCTGGGAGATGGTGAGGGACAGGGAGGCCTGGAGTGCTGCATCCATGGGGTTGCAAGGAGTTGGACACCACTGGGCAACTGAAGAACATACAGCTTTTAAATAAAATTTAGTGGTAAAACCATCTGATCTTGGTGAAATCTGGGGGGATAAATATCTAATGAAAGCTGATCACATCCTCACTTATTCTGTTTCTATATTTTTCTGAAATTTTTTCATAATACAAACTTTCTAAACTTTGAGAATGTGTTCTAATTATTGGGTGTGGTACAAAATTTACTTATGAACCTCACTTAACCTTTTTCTATGCTTAGTATCAGGCAGCAAATCATATTCAATCGTTTTGCTAGTGATCTTCTATTAAGAACATTAAAGCTGTCAAATGAATTTCCATGCCTATCCATCCCTGTGCCCACCCCACCCCCCAAAGCACACACCACTAACTTCAAATATTTAGTCTAAGAGAATCCTCTTTGCTTTCTGCTTTGGATAAAAAGGACTCTCTCCTCTTTATCCAAAACTAACTCCCTTGACTGTTTCCAAGAACCTATCTAATTATCCATTCAGCATTTTATATGCTTTCCATGCTTCTCATCTACATTCAAGTAGGTACAGACTAACATAGCTTTGAAATTAATTGTACAATATGAGTGCCCAATATGTGCAGAGAGATAAATTACAAGAGCTAATTTGTAATTTCTCTCTTCTCTATCAAAAGAGGTATCAGAACATGGACTGAGAGAGGCTGAAAGCAGTCTTCTTCTTTGGGGAATGTGTGCAGATCTTATAATCACTCAGGGAATCCCCCTTCAGAAAGGAAGGAAGAGACATTTGAGGTCATTGAGCATGATATTTATAAAACTGGGCAAAGAGTCCCCTGTCCGGGGAAGAATGGGGTGTGCCAGGCCCATCAGCCTGCTCTTACTTTATTTCAGGACCAATAGGCCTTGATGGTCTTTTCATGAATCAGCTTGCTCACTGTATTTCTTTTTTTTTGAAGATGCAAACAATTCCTTTCAATGAAGGAACTGTTATTTATTTAACCATATTCTTTGTGTTCTGAAGCTTTAAAATAGAAAACGGTTTTATCTTTGGTGGGAGAGAAAAAGAAACAGAAATGCACTAGCAAAGCATGACCCCATCAGTGAGCCTCCCTGACAGTCATGCCATACAGGACTCCCTGCGGGTCAGAGAGAACCGTGGCAGGAGACAGCGTTCACCCAGCTCAGGCTGCAAGCAGATGGACTCCCTGTACTGGACCATGTGAGTCCTTGACATTTCTGTATAACTGAAAGGCAGAGCAAAGCACTGGGAAAGAGATACCAAGGCATCTGCTAAAAAGGCAGGTAGATGCTTAAATAACTTATTGGAAAAACCCAGGAGATGTGACCATATTAAATCTAAAGTTTGAAAAGTGTTTTCAAGCATTATTCTCTCCACAGATAAATTTAATAAATATGCCTAAATCTGCTGTTTATATTTTGTAGTACTCATTATCTCTTTAAGTCTGCTTTATCTACTACTAGATAACTCAAAAAATATTTAATGAATATGAACATAACTATTGAATTTAATTATCTTTCATAATCTCTATTTGCATTAGTATCTCTACAGCATGTGACATGTGCCTCTGCTAAAACAACAGTAAAGGGGGTTGAATTTCCATCCTACTTGAAATGCTCCTTTCTCAGTCCCACTAATTCCTTGTTATCCCTAAGTTCCTCCAGCTTCTCTGGTTATTTGTCTCTTCCCTAGTCTTGCTTGCTCCCCATCTTAAACTCTTGCTTCCATAATGTGACTACCTATGATTTATATATAATAAATATGTATATACATACTATAGCCTTCTGTATAAAGATATAGAAAGACTGACAATAAAAGGATAGAAAAAAATCTGTATCACAAAACTATCAAGCAAAAGATAGCTGTACAGCCATAAAGAAGAGATTAAACAAAGAATACTATAAAACAAATATAGTACTAGAGGTCAGAGATGTATTTCCAAGTGATAAAACCTTATTTCAACTGAAGGATATAAAAGTCTGAATTCATCTGTATCTAATAAACAACCATTAAAATTTGAAAAAAAAAGAAGAAGAATTCAACAAACTTGTGATGATAGTGTGAAAATATAACATACTTTTCTTAGTAATTGACAGAACAAGCAAACAAAAAAAGCATTAACACATAGAGTTGAACACAATGACTGACAAACTTGACCTAATTGACATTTATAGAACACCGTACTCAGCATTCAGAGTATGCATTCCTCCGCAGAGTCTTTTCCACTACCATGGAACATTTACCAAAATAGAAAATTTGCTAGACTGCAAGGCAAGTCTTAACAAATTTCAAAGGATTGAAATAATACCAAGAATGTTTTCTGACTTCAGTGGGATTAAGCTAAAATCAGTAACAGAAGGCTAGAAAACTTCCAAATTTGTAAAAAATCAAGCAATATGTTTCTGAATAACCCATGGGTCAAAGTAGAAAAGACACATCTCACAACTATAATTGTAGAGCATGAGAAGCCAGTCACAACGGCATACACGCCATACGGCACAGTTTCAGTCATGCAAGGGTCCCAGACATCTCTAGTGAGAAAGACCAAAATAATGGCTACCTTTTCCAGGAGTATTATTTTAAGAGAGGCTTCTAGGATGGTGGTGATTTTCTAGGTCATGATCTTTGTGTGGTACATGAGTGTATCACTTTGTAAAATCTCACTGAGCTATATACAGACTTAATGTGTACATCTTGCTGCTGCTGCTGCTAAGTCACTTCAGTCGTGTCCGACTCTGTGCGACCCCATAGACGGCGGCCCACCAGGCTCCCCGGTCCCTGGGATTCTCCAGGCAAGAACACTAGAGTGGGTTGCCATTTTCTTCTCCAATGCATGAAAGTGAAAAGTGAAAGTGAAGTCGCTCAGTCATGTCCGAGTCTCTTACTATAGTTCAATACCACTGTTTATCAAAAAGAAGCAATTCACTTTTTTAATGTAACTTCTCTTTAGTATCAGTCCCTGTCTTCCCTCATTCACTAGCATGGTTTTTGTTATTTCCTCTAGGTCTTTATCCTGCAATTCGACTTCTAATATCAGTATCAGCCCTGAATATTCAAATTCCCTTCCATTGACTGTGTCATTCATACCAATTATAACAGGTTTGAAACTGAATTCCACTAGAAAGATTATTATTTTGCCTTTCCAAGGGTACCATCATTTGCGCAGTTACAGAGGCTTACAATCCAGTTACCTTTAAAAATTTCCTCTTTTTAAGTGCCTGAAGATATTTCCTTTAGATCAGGGGTCCCCAACCTCCGAGATCTAACCTCTGATGATCTGAGTTGGAACTGATGTAATAATAATAGAAATAAAGTACACAATAAATGCAAAGCTCTTGAATCACCCAAAACCATTCCCCCAACCCTAGTATGTGGAAAAATTGTCTTCCACAAAATTGGTCCTGGTGCCAAAAATGCTGGGGACCGCTTCCTTAGATTATATCTTGCATACCTCCATCATTTCCATCTTCACTGATCTGAGAAAGGACCCATATCTTTGCAGAATGCCAGTTAACCTCGATTTGGTCTTTGTCACTTTCTGCTAAGGCAGCTGGAACAGTCTCCCCACTGACCTCAGCTTTTAGCCTATCCTTCCAAAGCTTCCTTCACATGAAGGAAGGCTGCTGCATGAATTTCCTAAAGTGCTGCTTTGATCACTGTTTCTCATGTTTAAAACCTTTGTATTATTTTCCATCAACTAAAAGAAAATGAAAATATTCAGGCCTGCTGTATAAAGTTTTATAAGAAGCAGGCCTCAATCTGTTTTTTGAGTTTGCCTATAACTACCATTATTAAAGCGATCTACTAGTTATCTCTCTGTGATCTTCCTCATGCTAATGCTCCAGACTGGCATGTCCTTCCCATTTCTCTCCAACTCTTTAAATCAGTCATCACTGAAGTCCACTGCACCACAAAAGACCTAAGACTGTGATCACACAGAAAAGTGGAAATCCCAGCTTTGCCACTTACTGGCACTGAGAGTCTGGGTCAATTGCTTCAGCTCATGTTGTCCAGAAATAAGTATCAGGTACTTTTTATCTGCCAGACACTGTACTAGGCTTAAGGAAATAAAGATGAAAAAAAGCAGATAAATCCATCCCTGTTCCCATAGAGCTTTCAGTTCAACGAAATAGAAGACATTATAAAATCATAGAATATCCACTTTGCACAGCTGTTAGGACTAGAGGGAATATATGCAAAACACACAGTTCACAAGTTAATAATTCCCTGGTGGCTCAGACGGTAAAGAATCTGCCTGCAATGCAAGGAACCCAGGTTCCATCTCTGGGTCGGGAATATCCCCTGGAGAAGGACATGGCGACCCACTCCAGTATTCTTGCCTGGAGAACCCCATGGACAGAGGAGCCTGGTGGGCTACAACTAACACTTCCAGTTTAGATGGAGAAAGAACAGTAATAATGGACAAATTGGTCAATATGACAGATATTTTGCCACTTTAAAACACTGCTTGTAGGGGGGCCTTAGCTGCAGCTGCCTTGAAAACCCAGCCAAATATGCACCTCCTGTGAGATGTCCTTACACATCTCCCCATTTCCTCTGAAAGACAGATGACCCCCTTGTTACCAGACATCTACAAAGAGTCCTCATTCTTTGAACTCTTCTTTTTCTGTCTTGACCATACATCTGGCAACTGAGCATGTACTTTTTGGAGTTATGTGAGTCAGTTATATTGCCATTAAATGTTGCAAACATTTTATCTCCACCATTAATTACATCTAAGCATTTCACCAGTTGTGGACTGTTTTAAAAGTTCTCTGTCGACTAGAACTCCCAGCACATGCTAAGTATTTGTTGATTTAATGAGTCTGGCCCTACGAGTCTGAATCTCTCAGTGCAGCACTTGAAATGATTCCAGAGGTTTTTTCCTCCCACACAGAAAACCAATCTGGCCAAGAAAAGTAGGAAGTTGGAAACATCATTTCTCACCCTCTTTGTGAGTTTTTCCCATCCATCTAGCCTGCCAAGATGTTTCAAATCCCTAGGAGCCCAGGAAAAGGCCAGTTTTTGGCAGCTGACAAGAGAGAGATGACACGCTGATGAACAAGAGAAAAAAAATTGTTGAAAGAGGCAGAGCCAGAATTCCTTAAAAAAAAAAAAAAAAAAGAAAAGAAAACTTTTTAAAAATTGAATTTCAAAAAGGAGCCTTGATTCTTGAAGTATGTTTACTTCCCCTCCAGCTTGGGAGATTTTCCAAAGGAAGTTAAAACCAAAATACTTCCCACTAGGAATAGTTGAGATTGGCTTGCCAAGTCTGGGATCTGCTAACTCACTGGGTCCTAGATTGGGAAAAGCAGTCACAAAGAAAAGCATTTCAGTGTTCCCCTAAGAAGTAATTTCCAGGTTTCAAAGCCTTGAAATGTTCTAAGACATTAAGTTATACACAAGTAATATTTTATGAATGCTAGTATTCAAGAATGAAAAACACAAGGATTTTGTTTCCTGTCAATACACATACATGTGAAAACTGATGAGGAGGCTATTTGGTGAGAAATCTTTTCTAATCCCTAATACTGGGAGAGAGGAAAGGATATTAAATCTTAAAACTATGTGCCTGGTTTATAAGCAGCAATGTTTACAGTAATCTGTTCTATTATACTGCTCTCAAAACATCTGAAACCACTATTTTAAAATATTGTTGGAAAATAGCCACCCATACCTACCCATGCAGGTGGTACAGTGCACAAGATGCAAGAGATGTGGGTTCGATCCCTGAGCTGGGAAGCTCCCCTGTAGTTGGAAATGGGAACCCACTCCAGTATCCCTGCCTGGAAAATACCATGGACAGAGGTGCCTGGTGGGCTACAGTCCACGGGGTCGCAAAGAGTCAGACCCCACTGAGCATGCCCACACACCTATTCATGCACCCACCGTGAACCAACTAGTAAATGACTATTAACATCAACCTTCAAACTGGATTGATCAACCATATTTTGTTCCCCGTTTCTAACAAATTTCACAGAAATTTTCTGAACAGGAGTGACTTGCAAGGTATTATGTTAGCTTCTGTGGGGACAGAAAAGTGCCTGACAGCCTTAGCCCTTTAGCATCACAACGTGGTCAAGGAAATGGAAAGCTTCAGCCACAACAAACAGAAAACCAACCCAGAGAAGTATTTGGAAAACACAGTAATAAAAGCGCATACACTGTGCTATGGGAAAAGAAATGTAGAGATGCGTAGAGAAGTGAATAGAAAGTCTAAATTCATCTGGGGAAATCCAGGAAGGCTTCGTGGAGAAATGACATGTGATCAGTCAATAAGTACACATGCTTGGGAATTGCGGGGGGGGGGGGGGGGGGGGGGAGTGGTAGAGAATGCTTTCCGGACAGAAGCAACAGCTGAAGTAAAAGCTTACAAAAAGAGTACTTTCTAAGTGGGTGTGGGTATATATGTTATTGGTAGCAGTGCTCAATGGTGAGTGTAGGGGAAGCTTCAATTAGAAAGGCCAGTCTCATACAGTGTCAAACAATCAGGAATTCTAAGAGCAGGAAGGTACTGGCACATAACACACTTAGGGACTCAGGCTGAACCTGGTGCAACGGCAGAATGTAAGGGGGCAGGTACAGACTTAGACTCAAAAGAGAAAACGAGATGCAGTTCTAGAAGGGTAATGGCAGTTGCCACCTTCCAGGGCCAAATCTAAAGAGAGGGAGGAAGAGGTCAGGATCACAGATCCAGAGTGTGCAACGGGGGCACAGAGCGTCGGTCGTGTCCTTGTGCAGGAGGGTCCCAAAGGGCAATGCAGACAGTGTTACGACCCTGGGCCAAGATGCAATGACTCTAAAGTCATCTATGCCACCATTTGGAAAAGCCAATGGTTTTCTTGTCTACATAATGCAAAACAACTGGTCACATTAAAATGTTCTGGCTATGATTCTTTCAGAATTTTATGGACCTGGCCCTTCCTTTACATGGTTTCAGGGATAACGTAGCAGATGTGATAGGACACACACTTCGGTTTTAGCAACATGCTTTCTTCTTGGGAATGGCTCACTACTGCCTATTTTAAATTCTACGAATATCTGAAGCCTTTTGGTATTCATGTTTTGTAAACTACTAACACTTCTCATAAACCCTATAATTAATGAGCCATTTAGTGATCGTTTTTTGTATACTTGGAAAATGAAGACACGATAGTTATCAAATACAGGGAGAGACTGAAAGTTAGGAAACAAGTTGGAAACCAACACTTTTATTTTCTTCTACCTAATTTTATCTCTATCCTGTCAAAGAATTTTCTTTGGCAATTTATTTTAGAGAGATATTGATTTAAAATTTCTGCCAATGCACAACTCCTAGTTCTCCTTTATCACTTCCCAACCCTCTTTCATTCTGCTTCCAAGTATTTCTATTGTTTTTCCCCAAAACTATGTCTTCTTTCATGATTCCATGATGCAATCGGTGATGGACTTACAGTACACAAGGCAGTCCATCACTCCTCTTTGTGGAGGAAATGTGGACACATTTCAGCAGAGGATTGGGGCTGCTGCTGCTGCTGCTGCTAAGTTGCTTCAGTCGTGTCCGACTCTGTGCGACCCCATAGACAGCAGCCCATCAGGCTCTGCCGTCCCTGAGATTCTCCAGGCAAGAACACTGGAGTGGGTTGCCATTTCCTCCTCCAATGCATGAAAGTGAAAAGTCAAAGTGAAGTCGCTCAGTCATGTCCGACTCTTTGCAACCCCATGGACTGCAGCCCACCAGGCTCCCCCGTCCATGGGATTCTCCAGGCAAGAGTACTGAAGTGGGTGAGGAATGGGGCAGGGATTATTTTATCAAGGGTGGTCTGATTTCCTTGTAATACTACCCTACTCACTTCATTTCCTTCCAGAATTCCTAGATAAAGAAAAAATATACACATAGAAGAGCAGAGATGAGAGAGTGAGACAATAAAAAGACCAACAATGATGCCTCAGAAAGATCAGCCTACAAAACAACCTGCTGAAAGCATATACGTGGATCAAAGTAAGTCCAAGAAACAGCAAAAAAGTTGAAGGGCTAGTCTTCAGTCTAGTCCTGTTTGGTAGGGAACACTGAGGCTGTGATGGCTAGAAAAAGATGCTTGGCCTTTGCCTGAAGACTGTTTGCTACTGCCACAAAATCTGAACCCATCTTTTTCCCAGTTCTATTGAGGTATAATTGACATAACACACGGTGTTAGTTTAAAGTATACACATGATGATTTGCCGATACATATATAATTATGAAATGATTTCCACAATAGAGTTAAAAAGTGGCTAATAAAGGATGGAATATCCATCAATGGTACATTATCAATTCTGAAAAATAAATTTAACAGCGCTTTTATAGCATTCAAATATGTTAACCGTATCAAAATAATTGAATGAAGCAGGATACAAAACTGAGGTGGGCCGGGGTAGGGGGGAGATCTATGCCTGGAGATAAGAAATACAAATCTATCTAAGGTAATCCTTATGTTCCTGACTTAAATGAACACTGACATAAGAAACTCTGGAGGAGATCAAGGTTTGGGGAGTAGGACTGGGTGTGGAGAAGGAAACAGTGAAAGAGAAATCATTCACAATGTGTGAAGAGATCATGAGTTTTTAATTTTTGCTGCCAACCCTGGTCAAATGCCTCTCCTCTGTGATTCCATAATCCTCTATCACAGCATATATCACATCAATCTGGACCTGCTTGTTCATTATATTTGGTTTATGGAATCTATTTTTTAAATTAGAAACATAATAACTTGTATTTGAATACTTAAAATGGGCCAGTTATGCTGTGCCAGACACTTGACATGCATTTATTCATCTAAAGATCAACAAATGAGATAACTGCCTTGATTACCCCAATTTACCCAGGAGTAAAAAGTTAAGAAAGCTGCCAAAGGCAGTCAAGCTTGAAAGGGGTAGAGCCAAGACTGGAACCCGAGGGGATGGAGTTCTACACTCTCAACCTCTTCACTCTGAGAGCTTTTCAGATACTGTTGATTATATACCATCTAGTCTTTGTATTCACTTGATTGTCATTTACTTTACTTCACTGAAGGAAAATATCTATCAGAGACTCTAGGAATTTAGCCTCCAGATTGGAACAAATCCTTCTTTCCATACTGATAATTAATAATACAGATGTTTCATATCTTTCTGGTCATCCTTCCCCCTTAAAAAAAAAAGGTGTGGGTTAACAGAGGTAAGAACTTGAGTTTTCGCCTCAGCCCTGTCATCTGCAGAATGACCTTGGCATCCCAGCCCTCTCATGATGAAGGCATTTGGACTAGAATGTCTAACATCCTCCAGTTCTGTAAGTCTGGTGTTTTATCCCGTTCACCTTACCTTAATCCTCATGAAATGCCTTTGTATTACAGGAAACATTTAATCCAAATTTCTTGAATGGACAAACTTAAGAATCCACACATTAAAATCTCAGAACAGAAGAGGACAACTAGCCCATTAAATTCTTATTGTCTCAGGGAAAAAAAAAAAACCACCCAGCTATCTTCTTCCATCCATTAGCTCTTGCTAATTCCAAGTTTATGATTTCAGCTGCCTTTATTGGACATCCAAAAGCCGGTGATTCACTACATAGTTTAGCATTTACTTTGTAGACTCAAAACAGACTTCTGCCGGGCCCCTCTCTGCAGCTTTCATGTGCCCTAAATCCAGCCCACCCCCAGGACAGCTATTAGGTGGACCATCTGTTTTTAAGTGCTGATGCATACCCGTCCCTGGGCCATATCTCCAGAGTGACACAAATGTTTGTTAAAAGACAGAAGCAACTGCTTACATTTCACTTCTTCAAAGCACTGCCTACAATACTTTTGCTCCCACCTAGTGTAGCGCTTCCTCAAAATACCCTCTCTGTGCTATAGCAGGATTTTAAAGAAGCAGTTTCTGCAAGTCTCTTCACTTTCTATAGTAGCACATTCCTGACATTTAGATTTAGGAGGCTCCCAATTCACCCCCACCCCATGCCAAACAAAACACATGGTTGAAATCTAATTTCTTACTCTCGGAAAATAAAAAGTATGCAATTTTATTAAAATGTCATGGCAAGCATTCTCAATTACATGGTTAATATCCAGTCACAGACTCCAAACATATACTTTATTCTTATATAAAAGTGTATGTGTTTGCAACCTAAAAGCATCCAGTCATTAAAATTTTATAACTGGGCTAAAAGTTTCTGGTCAATTTAATCCCATCATTTTAATTTAGAAACACAAGTAATGAGAGCCTCGTGGCAAGCTTCAAAGAATAAACAGAATTTCCAGACTGTAAAAGGAGCTAGAAATGATTCAATCCATCATTTTCTTTCACTCAGTGGGGATTTTAGATGCTCAAGAAAAATTTTTAAATGTATGTGATATGTAATTCAATGATATACAAGTAGTTATAAAAATTAAGCATAATGCAAGCAAAACGTACTTAAAACTGAGAAACTAAAATAAGCATAAAAACCTTATGCAATTAAACATTTTATGTATATAAAAGGCAAATAATTAAAAATAATTACTTCTAAATACATTTGAGAGTGCTTAAGGTGATAGGATACAGCCCTGGAAAACAAGAGTTCAAAGTTATAATTTTATAAGAGATCAAATACAAAGAGAGAGAGGGGGGAAAGACTCAAAATAAGATACAGGGAATGTAGTATCAAATTTAAAATTAAATCAAGGATAAGACTCCCTCCAAACCCTAAATTCTAGAGCAGACAATGCACCAAAATGAAGGACCACAGCTGCTGAAGTGGGTGTGCTGGTGGAACCCTGATAAATCTGGAGGTTGGGTGAGGAAGGCAGGTGTGTGGGATGTTTGAGTGACAGGGCTAAGAAAGAGAGGAAACAGCAGTCACCTCCAGTGGTGTCCTAGATGAGTCTCATTTGGGATTATGATTCTGAGCACATTAGATAGACCGATGGGAGAAGCCTTCACGGGGCCACTTTCAAGGGGCCTGAAAGGACTCCAGGAGACAACAGACTGAAGCTTCATTAACTGCTGAGCTTCAGATAAATGTAGAAAGTTGCTTTCAGGAAGGCAAATGAAACCCTTTGCAGCATATTCTCTACAAAAAGAAAAGCAACACTCAACTAATAGCTATTCAGTTCAGTTGTGTCTGACTGTTTGTGACCCCATGGACTGCAGCACGCCATGCTTGCCTGTCTATCACCAACTCCCAGAATTACTCAAACTCAGGTCCATCGAGTTTGCCATCCAACCATCTCATCCTCTGTCATCCCCTTCTCCTCCTGCCCTCAATCTTTCCCAGCATCAGGGTCTTTTCAAATGAGTCAGTTCTTCTCATCAGGTGGCCAAAGGATTGGAGTTTCAGCTTCTGCATCAGTCCTTCCAATGAATATTCGGGACTGATTTCCTTTAAGATGGACTGGTTGGATCTCTTTGCAGTCCAAGGGACTCTCAAGAGTCTTCTCCAACACCACAGTCCAAAAGCATCTTCAGTGCTCAGCTTTCTTTATAGTACAACTCTCACATCCATACATGACTACTGGAAAAAAAACATAGCTTTGACTAGCCGGACCTTTGTTGGCAAAGTAATGTCTCGGCTTTTTAATAGGCTGTCTAGGTTGGTCATAACTTTCCTTCCAAGGAGCAGGTGTCTTTTAATTTCATGGCTACAGTCACCACCTGCAGTGATTTTGGAACCCAAAAAATAAAGTTTCTCACTGTTTCCATTGTTTGCCCATCTATTTGCCATGAAGTGATGGGACCATGATCTTAGTTTTCTGAATGTTGAGTTTTAAGCCAACTTTTTCACTCTCCTCTTTCACTTTCATCAAGAGGCTCTTTAGTTCTTCTTCGCTTTCTGCCATAAGGGTGGTATCATCTGCATATCTGAGGTTATTGATATTTCTCCCAGCAATCTTGATTCCAGCCTGTGCTTCATCCAGCCCAGCATTTCACATGACGTACTCTGAATATAAGTTAAATAAGCAAGGTGACAACATACAGCCTTGACGTACTTCTTTCCTGATTCAGAACCAGTCTGTAGCTCTATGTCCAGTTCTAACTGTTGCTTCTTGACCTGCATACAGATTTCTCAGGAGGCAGGGCAGGTGGTCTGGTATTCCCCTCTCTTGAACAATTTTCCAGTTTGTTGTGATCCACACAGTCAAAGGCTTTGGCATAGTCAATAAAGCAGAAGTAGATGTTTTTCTGGAACTCTCTAGCTTTTTCGATGATCCAATGGATGTTAGCAATTTGATCTCTGGTTCCTCTGCTTTTTCTAAATCCAGTTTGAACATTTGGAAATTCATGGTTCACATACTGTTGAAGCCAGGGTTGGAGAATTTTGAGCATTACTTTACTAGCATGTGAGATGAGTGCATTTGTGCCGTAGTTTGAGTATTCTTTGGCATTGCCTTTCTTTGGGATTGGAGTGAAAACTGACCTTTTCCAGTCCTGTGGCCACTGCTGAGTCTTCCAAATTTGCTGGCATATTGAGTGCAGCATTTTCACAGCATTATCTTTTAGGATTTGAAATAGCTCAACTGGAAATCCATCACCACTACTAGCTTTGTTCATAGTGATGCTTCCTAAGGCCCATTTGACTTCGCATTCCAGGATGTCTGGCTCTAGCTGAGTGATCACACCATCATGGTTATCTGGGTCATGAAGATCTTTTTTTATAGTTCTTCTGTGTATTCTCGCCACCTCTTCTTAATATCTTCTGCTTCTGTTAGATCCATACCATTTCTGTCCTTTATTGAACCCATCTTTACATGAACTGTTCCCTTGGTATTTTTTATTTTCTTGAAGAGATCTCTAGTCTTTCCCATTTTATTGTTTTCCTCCTTTTCTATGCATTGATCACTGAGGAGGCTTTCTCATCTCTCCTTGTTATTCTTTGGAACTCTGCATTCAGATGGGTATATCTTTCCTTTGCTCCTTTGCCTTCAGCTTCCCTTCTTTTCTCAGCTATTTGTAAGGCCTCCTCAGACAGCCATTTTGCCTTTTTGCATTTCTTTTTCTTGGGGATGGGTTTTGATCCCTGCCTCCTGCACAATGCCACAACTGTCTGTCCACAGTCCTTCAGGCACTCTATCAGATCTAATCCCTTGAATCTATTTGTCACTTCCACTGTATAGTCGTAAGGGATTTGATTTAGGTCATACCTGAATGGTCTAGTTATTTTCCTTACTTTCTTCAATTTAAGTCTAAATTTGGCAATAAAGAATTCGTGATCTGAGTCAGCTCCCAGTCTTGTTTTTGCTGACTGTATAGAGCTTCTCCATCTTTGGCTGCAAAGAATATAATCCATCTGATTTCAGTGTTGACCATCTGGTCATGATGTCCATGTATAGAGTCTTCTCTTGTGTTGTTGGAAAAGGGTGTTTGCCATGACCAGTGCGTTCTCTTGGCAAAACTGTTAGCCTTTGACCTTCTTGGTTTTGTACTCTAAGACCAAATTTGCCTGTTACTCCAGGTGTTTATTGACTTCCTACTTTTGCATTCCAGTCCCCTATGATGAAAAGGACATCTCTTTTGGGTGTTAGTTCTAGAAGGTCTTGTAGGTCTTCATAGAACCATTCAACTTCAGCTTCTTCAGCATTACTGGTTGGGGCACAGACTTGGATTACTGTGATATTGAACAGTTTGCCTTCTGTCATTTTTTAGATTGTACCCAAATACTGCATTTCAGACTCTCTTGTTGACTGTGAGGGCTACTCCATTTCTTCTAAAGGATTCCTGCCCACAGTAGTAGATATAATGGTCATCTGAGTTAAATTCACCCATTCCTGTCCATTTTAGTTCACTGTTTCTAAAATGTCAATGTTCACTCTTGCCATCTCCTATTTGATCTCGTCCAATTTACCTTACGAGGTCCAATTCATGGACCTGACATTTTAGGACCTAACCTAACATTCCAGGTTCCTTTGCAAGATTTCTCTTTACAGCATCAGACTTACTTCCATCACCAGTCACATCCACAACCGGGTGTTGTTTTTGCTTTGGTTCCATCTCTTCATTCCTTCTGCAGTTATTTCTCCATTCTTCTCCAGTAGCATATTGGGCACCTACAGATCTGGGAAGTTCATCTTTCAGTGTCCTATCTTTTTGCCTTTTCATACTGTTCATGGGGTTCTCAAGGCAAGAATGCTGAAGTGGTTTGCCATTCCCTTCTCCAGTGGACCACGTTTTGTCAGATCTCTCTACCATGACCCGTCTGTCTTGGTGGTCCTACATGGCTGCACTCGGTGCCCCCTACCCTGCAATGGGTCACCACCAACCCATGCCTCGGCCACAGACTCCTGGACACACGGAAAAGTCTGGGTCAGGCTCTTGTGGGGTCACTGCTCCCGTCTCCTGGGTCCTGGTACACACAAGGTTTTGCTTGTGCCCTCCAAACTTCTGTTTCCCTGATCCTGTGTAAGTTCTGGCAGCTCTTTGGTGGAGTTAATGACAACCTCCTCCTAGAGGGCTTATGCCATACCCAGGTCTGTGCACCCAGAGCCCCTGCCAGTAGCTATTAACCAGTAACAAAAACTGACTGTCACAAGACAGAAAGTGAAAGTGCAAGTTGACAGTTGTGTCTGACTCTTTGCGACCCCATGGAAATTCTCCAGGCCAGAATACTAGAGTAGGTAGCCTTTCCCTTCTCTGGGGGATCTTCCCAACCCAGGGATCTAACCCAGGTCTCCCACTCTGCAGGCGGATTCTTTATCAGCTGAGCCACAAGAGAAGACTGTCACAAGGGGTAAAGTGATTATGAGTACCACAAAGATGTCTGGTACTTCAACTGATAGGTAGCTGAGCCTGAACACGTGTTTGATTCCTAGTGTAACAAAGGGTTTCCAAGAACAACACAAGACTAGTTTTACTCATCATGTGACTCCAAGCAACACTGACTGGGGCCTGTCATACAGTGTGAATCTAACAGAAAAGGGCCTTCTTGCCTTACTCCACCACAGACTACCGGGAAATTGTGATACCTTTAGAATACAAGGATCACCAAAGGGGGATTGCGCCTGAAAAAAAAGCTGATGCAAGGTCTCTTTGAGCCCAAAACAAAGTAGAAAACTAGTACAGAAATGATGCCCACGTGATTTTGCTGCATCCGGAACTACCTGGAGGTAATGCTCGGGGCAATGGAGTTTCTGCGTTAATGGATCTAAGTATTAAACCAACAAAATCTAGATGTGCAGTGACCTTATTTCTCTGGTGAGTCTGCAGAAACATGACAGGCAATGCTTTAATGTGGTCTAACTATTAGCCACTAATAAATAACAAAAGGGAAGCTACCATCATATACCCTTTCTGTCTCTGCCCATTTCCCTCCTAGCTGCCCTATGCCAAACAGGAGGAGGTGCTCATCAGATTGGTCAGAAACGGACGTACTGATGGGTCATGGTGCCTCTTGGGCAGGATGGCTATGCCTCACAAGGCAAGGACCTATGAATCATGCCCTTCTGAAACTCCTCTTGCTTTCCCTTGTAGCAGAATTGAAGAGCTCAGCTGGAATATCCATTTGGTGGCCTGTGTCTACCCTCACTCCCAGATGTCATACAGCCCCATCCAGGGCTGTCCCATCTCTCTCTGTCCCAGAGCACACCTAAACATATGAGTCCCAAGTTTTAGAAGGGAGAGGAAGAAGGGTGGATGGAAGAGGAAGTTTAACTTGAACCTCTCAACTAAATCATACTGTCATAGAGAGTGAAGTAAGTCAGAAAGAGAGAAAAACAAATATCATACATTAAGGCATATATGTGGAATCTGAAAAAAAAATGGTATAGACAATCTTATTCATAAAGCAGAAATAGAGACACAGATGTAGAGAACAAGTGTATGGATACCAAGAGGGCAAAGGTGGAGGTGAGATGAATTGGGAGATTGGGACTGATAATACGCCACGTTGAAAGTCAGGAAGGGCGGCAGTGAGGAGATACCCCACGCCCAAGGTAAGAGAAACCCAAGTAAGATGGTAGGTGTTGCAAGAGGGCATCAGAGGGCAAACACACGGAAACCATACTCACAGAAAACTAGTCAATCTAATCACACTAGGACCACAGCCTTGTCTAACTCAATGAAACTAAGCCATGCCCGTGGGGCAACCCAAGATGGGCGGGTCATGGTGGAGAGATCTGACAGAATGTGGTTCACTGGAGAAGGGAATGGCAAACCACTTCAATATTCTTGCTTTGAGAACCCCATGAACAGTATGAAAAGGCAAAATGATAGGATACTGAAAGAGAAACTCCCCAGGTCAGTAGGTGCCCAATATGCTACTGGAGATCAGTGGAGAAATAACTCCAAAAAGAATGAAGGGATGGAGCCAAAGCAAAAACAATACCCAGCTGTGGATGTGACTGGTGATAGAAGCAAGGTCCGATGCTGTAAAGAGCAATATTGCATAGGAACCTGGAATGTCAGGTCCATGAATCAAGGCAAATTGGAAGTGGTCAAACAGGAGATGGCAAGAGTGAATGTCGACATTCTAGGAATCAGGGAACTGAAATGGACTGGAATGGGTGAATTTAACTCAGATGACCATTATATCTACTACTGCGGGCAGGAATCCCTCAGAAGAAATGGAGTGGCCATCATGGTCAACAAAAGAGTCTGAAATGCAGTACTTGGATACAATCTCAAAAATGACAGAATGAACTCTGTTCAATATCACAGTAATCCAAGTCTGTGCCCCAACCAGTAACACTGAAGAAGCTGAAGTTGAATGGTTCTATGAAGACCTACAAGACCTTTTAGAACTAACACCCAAAAAAAGATGTCCTTTTCATTATAGGGGACTGGAATGCAAAAGTAGGAAGTCAAGAAACACCTGGAGTAACAGGCAAATTTGGCCTTGGAATACGGAATGAAGCAGGGCAAAGACTAATAGAGTTTTGCCAAGAAAATGCACTGGTCATAACAAACACCCTCTTCCAACAACACAAGAGAAGACTCTATACATGGACATCATGACCAGATGGTCAACACTGAAATCAGATGGATTATATTCTTTGCAGCCAAAGATGGAGAAGCTCTATACAGTCAGCAAAAACAAGACCAGGAGCTGACTGTGGCTCAGATCATGAACTCCTTATTGCCAAATTCAGACTTAAATTGAAGAAAGTAGGGAAAACCAGTAGACCATTCAGGTATGACCTAAATCAAATCCCTTATGATTATACAGTGGAAGTGAGAAATAGATTTAAGGGCCTAGATCTGATAGATAGAGTGCCTGATGAACTATGGACTGAGGTTCGTGACATTGTACAGGAGACAGGGATCAAGACCATCCCCATGGAAAAGAAATGCAAAAAAGCAAAATGGCTGTCTGGGGAGGCCTTACAAATAGCTGTGAAAAGAAGAGAAGCAAAAAGCAAAGGAGAAAAGGAAAGATATAAGCATCTGAATGCAGAGTTCCAAAGAACAGCAAGAAGAGATAAGAAAGCCTTCTTCAGCGATCAATGGAAAGAAATAGAGGAAAACAACAGAATGGGAAAGACTAGGGATCTCTTCAAGAAAATCAGAGATACCAAAAGAACATTTCATGCAAAGATGGGCTTGATAAAGGACAGAAATGGTATGGACCTAACAGAAGCAGAAGATATTAAGAAGAGGTGGCAAGAATACACAGAAGAACTGTACAAAAAAGATCTCTACGACCCAGATAATCACGATGGTGTGATAATTGACCTAGAGCCAGACATTCTGGAATGTGAAGTCAAGTGGGCCTTAGAAAGCATCACTACGAGCAAAGCTAGTGGAGGTGATGGAATTCCAGTTGAGCTATTCCAAATCCTGAAAGATGATGCTGTGAAAGTGCTGCACTCAATATGCCAGCAACTTTGGAAAACTCAGCAGTGGCCACAGGACTGGAAAAGGTCAGTTTTCATTCCAATCCCAAAGAAAGGCAATGCCAAAGAATGCTCAAACTACTGCATAATTGCACTCATCTCACACGCTAGGAAAGTAATGCTCAAAATTCTCCAAGCCAGGCTTCAGCAATATGTGAACTGTGAACTTCCTGATGTTCAAGCTGGTTTTAGAAAAGGTAGAGGAACCAGAGATCAAATTGCCAACATCCGCTGGATCATGGAAAAAGCAAGAGAGTTCCAGAAAAACATCTAGTTCTGCTTTATTGATATGCCAAAGCCTTTGACTGTGTGGATCACAATAAAGTGTGGAAAATTCTGAAAGAGATGGGAATACCAGACCACCTGACCTGCCTCTTGAGAAACCTGTATGCAGGTCAGGAAGCAACAGTTAGAACTGGACATGGAACAACAGACTGGTTCCAAATAGGAAAAGGAGTTCGTCAAGGCTGTATATTGTCACCCTGTTTATTTAACTTATATTCAGAGTACATCATGAGAAATGCTGGACTGGATGAAGCACAAGCTGGGATCAAGATTGCCGGGAGAAATATCAATAACCTCAGATATGCAGATGACACCACCCTTATGGCAGAAAGTGAAGAGGAACTAAAAAGCCTCTTGATGAAAGTGAAAGTGGAGAGTGAAAAAGTTGACTTAAAGCTCATCATTCAGAAAACGAAGATCATGGCATCTGGTCCCATCACTTCCTGGGAAATAGATAGGGAAACAGTGGAAACAGTGTCAGATGTTATTTTTCTGGGCTCCAAAATCACTACAGATGGTGACTGCAGCCATGAAATTAAAAGACGCTTACTCCTTGGAAGGAAAGTTATGACCAACCTAGATAGCATATTCAAAAGCAGAGACATTACTTTGCCAACAAAGGTTCATCTAGTCAAGGCTATGATTTTTCCTGTGGTCATGTATGGATGTGAGAGTTGCACTATGAAGAAGGCTGAGCGCTCAAGAATTGATGCTTTTGAACTGTGGTGTTGGAGAAGACTCTTGAGAGTCCCTTGGACTGCAAGGAGATCCAACCAGTCCATTCTGAAGGAGATCAGCCCTGGGATTTCTTTGGAAGGAATGATGCTAAAGCTGAAACTCCAGTACTTTGGCCACCTCATGCGAAGAGTTGACTCATTGGAAAGGACTCTGATGCTGGGAGGAATTGGGGGCAAGAGGAGAAGGGGATGACAGAGGATGACATGGCTGGATGGCATCACTGACTCGATGGACGTGAGTCTCAGTGAACTCTGGGAGTTGGTGATGGACAGGGAGGCCTGGTGTGCTGCAATTCATGGGGTCGCAAAGAGTCGGACATGACTGAGCGAATGATTTGATTTATACTATGTATAAAATAGACAATTCATGAGACCCTACTATATAAAAATAAAATAAAATAAAATACCATCCAAAATAAATAAACTAAGTCATATACCCTAATTTGGTCTTTGACCTGAGTTGTATTTTGCAAGAAGGGATTTTGCTCCAGTTACTCATCACGTAATCCCTTCCTAGCCCATGTGGAAGAAAAGTAATTGGTAGGCAGCAGTCATTTACATGCATCAAATATGTCAACACCCTCTGCCATCAGCCCTAATAACTGTCATAATAACTCATTAATTCTGAAGACAATAAAAATACATAGACAGATAATTTAAATAAGTGCCCTGGGAATTACCATGAGCCCAGAGAACTTTTCTGTATCACAAACCCGTGTCAAACTCTTTCCCTATTTTTCTCCCATTACAATACTGTAAAAGATAATATGACTGCTTAATGCTCTCTGCCAAGAAAAATTTCCCAGAGGGAATCTATTTTTATCGGTGCCTCTGCTGGAAAGATTCCATTAACACATTCCCTCTGACCACTTAGGAACCATTCTCCACCTGCCACTATGTACCCATTACACATCTCAAATACACCTGTTTTATACAAATTTATCCAAAGTATGTGTGTATATATCTATATAGACAGATATTTTGACCATATAAAATTACAACACAGTCATCCATCATTTTGATGATTTGCCACATGCCAAAAATACATCTCTGCTGAATTTCCTAAAAAGAAACAGTTAAGCCATATTTCATGAAAAGCTTCAATGTGCCCATTGCTGCTCTGATTTCTAAGTGCCATTCTATTTCTACTCACCACTTGAGGAAAATTGAGGAAAAGATTTCAGGTACTTATCAAGCACCTAGAGACACAGTACTAGGTCTGTTGTGGAGATACAAACATGATGCCCACAATGATTTTTAGCAGAATTCTCAGGAGTTGCTTAGAAATGATGGTGATTCCAGCAAGCTGAGTCACAGGAAACCCAGCTGTAAGTGACTGGGAGACTGATACACACGAGGACAACAGGGTGTAGGATCCCCCCTCCACTTGGATTTTCCCTGTGATTTCAGGGGTGGGAGCGGGGGTCATGCTTTAACCATCCCAGATGTTCAAGGTGGTGTCTATGGCAGAGCCAAGACTAGGTGCCACTTGGTGTGTTGACCACAACAACTTATCACTAAAATTGAGCTTTGTCTGGAAAAACTGATTCTACTTTGGAAAGTTAGTCCTTCAGTCACAGTGACAAAGAACACATGCACTTCACTTTATTTTAAGCTCTTCTATCAAGTCATCTTGTACAGCCAGGTCATTGCAACTCTAACCACCTCACCACGGGACTCACGGTGAGCCTCAGATGGTTCAAAACTCAACTCTATGAAATTTACCCAATTTGGCTCCATAAACACCCCAAAGCATACTACAATAATATTTATTCTCTCAGAATAAGAGAATCTAAAAAGTCATGCAATATAGTATTTAAAATATATTCAGTATTATAAAGTATTTGTAGCTGAAATAAAATGATGTTTGGATTGTTTCAGAGTAATCTGACTGTTTTCGGGAAGGCTGGGTAGGCGTAAAGAGGAAATGAGATTGTTCACATGGGGATCACTACTGAAGCTCAGTGATGAGTAAATTAAGCTGCTCATACTCTTCAATTTACTTTTGTGTGCACCTAATTTTCTATAATAAATTGCTTTTTTGAAAAATGCAGGAGGAGGAGCCAAGATGGCGGAGGAGTAGGACGGGGAGAACACTTTCTCCCCCACAAATTCATCAAAAGAGCATTTAAACGTCAAGTAAATTCCACAAAACAACTTCTGAATGCCGGCAGAGGACATCAGGCACTCAGAAAAGCAGCCCAACTCTTCGAAAGGAGGTAGGAAGAAATATAAAAGACAAAAAAGGAGACAAAAGAGGGAGGGACAGAGTTCCGTCCCGGGAAGGGAGTCTTAAAAAGAGAGAAGTTTCCAAACACCAGGAAACCCTCTCACTGCCGAATCTGTGCCGAGCTTTGGAAGCACAGAGGGCAACATAAAAGGGAGGGGAAAAAAAAATAAACAATTAAAAATCGCGGATTGTGAGCCCTATGGTAACTCCCCCAGCGGAGAAGCAGCGCAGACGCCTGCACATGGCATTAGCAAGCGGGGGCTGGGCAGGGAAGTGCAGTGCGGGCTGTGTCCCTTAGAGTAAGAATCGGCCAAATGTCCTGAGCGCTATCTGAGCGAAATAATTTGGGCTAGCAAACCAGACTGTGGGATATCTACCACGCGAAAAGCCAGCCCTAACCTAAGACACCGCCAGGCCCGCGCACAGAACAAAGGACTGAACAGATAGCCGGCTGCAGACCTTCCCCCTCCGGTGACAGGCAGCCAGAGCCGGAAGGGGGCAATCGCAGCCCCAGAGAGACACTATCTATAAAACTGTAAGCAGGCTTCTTTGCTAACTAAAACTTCTTGGGGGTCTGGACGGTCAACATCTGCCTGAGAAGGTGCGCCGGTTTTACACCCAGATAACCGAGTGGCGGGGAGGCGATAAGTCGCAGCATTGGCGCCCGCCAAACACCTCATCACCTGAGCTGCTCGGACCTGGGAAGAACACAAAACGCAGGCCCAACCGAGTCTGCGCCTCTGAGGACTACCCGAGTGCCTGAACCTGAGCGGCTTGGACCTGGGAGCTCAGCCCAGGGCCGGCCTCTGATTGTTCCCGGCGGAACAACCTAGAGCCGGAGCAGTGTGGGCAGGGAGGCTACACACGTAGTGAGCGGGGGCAGACCCAGTGTGGCTGAGGCACTGCGAGCGCACACCAGTGTTATCTGTTTGCAGCATCCCTCCCTCCCTCCCCACAGCGCGGCTGAACAAGTGAGCCTAAATTAAAAAAAAAATAAATAAATAGTGTCCTCAACCATCCCCTTTGTGTCAGGGCGGGAACCAGACACTGAAGAGACCAGCAAACAGAAGAAGCTATAACAGAGGGAAACGCCTTGGAAGCTACAGGCCATAGATTAAAACCCTGTGGTTACTACGGATTACATAGGAAGGGGCCTATAGATCTTGAGAAATATAAGTCGGACTAAGGAACTGCCAAAAATGAACTGAACCCACAATACTCACAACAAAACCAGAGAAAGACCTAGATATATTTTTACTATTTTTACGATCAATCTTTCTTTCTTTTTTTTTTTAATTAAAAAAAATTTTTTAAGTCCTCTATTGTCCTTTAATTTTCACTTTTATAACTATTACTTTGCAAAAAAAAAAAAAAGACCGTACTTTTTTTTCCTTCTTCAGCAAACTTCATATATATATATTTTATAATTTTTTGACCGTGTTTTTTTTTTTCTTTTTTCTTTTTCTTCTTTTCTTTAACATTGTATTTTTGAAATTCCAAACTCTACTCTAGATTTTTAATTTTAGCCTTTTGATATATGTTATCAGTTTTGTACCTATAGTTTTTTTCATAATTTCTGTGACTTTTTTTTTCCTCTGTTTCTTTCTCTTCTTCTTTTATATAACATCATATATCTGCAATTCCAAACTCTACTCAAGATTTTTAATTTATGCTTTTTGGTATTTGATATCAATTTTGTACCTGTATTTTCTTTATAATTTTTGCGACATTGTTTTTGTTGTTTGTTTTCTCTCTTTATTTTTCTTCTTTTTTTTTTTTAACGTTGTATTTTTGAAATTCCAAACTCTACTCTAGATTTTTAATTTTTGCTTTTTGGTATTAGTTATCAATTTTGTACCTGTAGTTTCTTTATAATTTTCACGACCTTGTTTGTTTTTCTTTGTTCATTTTTTCTCTCTTTCTTTTCCTTCTTCTTTTCATTAACATCGCATTTTTGAAATTCCAAACTCTACTCTAGATTTCTAATTTTTGCTTTTATGTATTTGTTACCAATTTTGTACCTTTAAGAACCCAATCTTCAGGACCCATTTTTCACTAGTGTACGAGATTACTGGCTTGACTGCTCTCTCCCCCTTTGGACTCTCCATTTTCTCCACCAGGTCACCTGTATCTCCTCCCTAACCCCTCTCTACTCTACCCAACTCTGTGAATTTCTGTGTGTTCCAGACGGTGGAGAACACTTAAGGAACTGATTACTGGCTGGATCTGTCTCCCTCCTTTTCATTTCCCCCTTTTATCCTTCTGGCCACCTCTGTCCCCTGCCTCCTTCTTCTCTTCCCTGTATAACTCCGTGAACATCTCTGAGCGGTCCAGTTGTGGAGTGCACATAAGGAAGTGACTACTGGCTAGCCCACTCTCTCCACTATTGATTCCACCTCATCTCATTTGGGTCACCTCTAACTCCCTCCTCCCTCTTCTCTTCTCCATGTAACGCTGTGAACCTCTCTGAGTGACCCTCACAGTAGAGAAACTTTTCATCTTTAACGTAGATGTTTTATCAGTGGTGCTGTATAGAAGGAGAAGTTTTGAAACTACTGTAAAATTAAGACCAATAACTGGAAGTAGGAGGCTTAAGTCCAAACCCTGACTCCAGGGAACTCCTGACTCCAAGGAACATTAATTGACAGGAGCTCATCAAACGCCTCCATACCGACACTGAAACCAAGCACCACACAAGGGCCAACAAGTTCCAGGGAAAGACATAACAAGTAAATTCTCCAGCAACAAAGGAACACAGCCCTGAGCTTCAAGATACAGGCTGCCCAAAGTCACCCCAAAACCATAGACATCTCATAACTCATTACTGGACATTTCATTACACTCCAGAGAGAAGAAATACAGCTCCATCCACCAGAACATCGACACAAGCTTCCCTAACCAGGAAACCTTGACAAGCCACCTGTACAAACCCACACACAGCGAGGAAACGCCACAATAAAGAGAACTCCACAAACTGCCAGAATACAGAAAGGACACCCCAAACTCAGCAATTTAAAAAAGATGAAGAGACAGAGGAATAGCCAGCAGATAAAGGAACAGGATAAATGCCCACCAAACCAAACAAAAGAGGAAGAGATAGGGAATCTACCTGATAAAGAATTCCAAATAATGATAGTGAAATTGATCCAAAATCTTGAAATTAAAATGGAATCACAGATAAATAGCCTGGAGGCAAGGATTGAGAAGATGCAAGAAAGGTTTAACAAGGACTTAGAAGAAATAAAAAAGAGTCAATATATAATGAATAATGCAATAAGTGAAATTAAAAACACTCTGGAGGCAACAAATAGTAGAATAACAGAGGCAGAAGATAGGATTAGTGAATTAGAAGATAGAATGGTAGAAATAAATGAATCAGAGAGGATAAAAGAAAAACAAATTAAAAGAAATGAGGACAATCTCAGAGACCTCCAGGACAATATTAAACGCTACAACATTCGAATCATAGGGGTCCCAGAAGAAGAAGACAAAAAGAAAGACCATGAGAAAATACTTAAGGAGATAATAGTTGAAAACTTCCCTAAAATGGGGAAGCAAATAATCACCCAAGTCCAAGAAACCCAGAGAGTCCCAAACAGGATAAACCCAAGGCGAAACACCCCAAGACACATATTAATCAAATTAACAAAGATCAAACACAAAGAACAAATATTAAAAGCAGCAAGGGAAAAACAACAAATAACACACAAGGGAATACCCATAAGGATAACAGCTGATCTTTCAATAGAAACTCTTCAAGCCAGGAGGGAATGGCAAGACATACTTAAAATGATGAAAGAAAATAACCTACAGCCCAGATTATTGTACCCAGCAAGGATCTCATTCAATATGAAGGAGAAATCAAAAGCTTTTCAGACAAGCAAAAGCTGAGAGAATTCTGCACCACCAAACCAGCTCTCCAACAAATACTAAAGGATATTCTCTAGACAGGAAACACAAAAATTGTGTATAAATTCGATCCCAAAACAATAAAGTAAATGGCAACGGGGTCATACTTATCAGTAATTACCTTAAACGTAAATGGGTTGAATGCCCCAACCAAAAGACAAAGACTGGCTGAATGGATACAAAAACAAGACCCCTACATATGTTGTCTACAAGAGACCCACCTCAAAACAGGGGACACATACAGACTGAAAGTGAAGGGCTGGAAAAAGATTTTCCATGCAAATAGGGACCAAAAGAAAGCAGGAGTAGCAATACTCATATCAGATAAAATAGACTTTAAAACAAAGACTGTGAAAAGAGACAAAGATGGTCACTACATAATGATCAAAGGATCAATCCAAGAAGAAGATATAACAATTATAAATATATATGCACCCAACACGGGAGCACCGCAGTATGTAAGACAAATGCTAACAAGTATGAAAGGAGAAATTAACAATAACACAATAATAGTGGGAGACTTTAATACCCCACTCACACCTATGGATAGATCAACTAAACAGAAAATTAACAAGGAAACACAAACTTTAAACGATACAATAGACCAGTTAGACCTAATTGATATCTATAGGACATTTCATCCCAAAACAATGAATTTCACCTTCTTCTCAAGCGCACATGGAACCTTCTCCAGGATAGATCACATCCTGGGCCATAAAGCTAGCCTTGGTAAATTCAAAAAAATAGAAATCATTCCAAGCATCTTTTCTGACCACAATGCAGTAAGATTAGATCTCAATTACAGCAGAAAAACTATTAAAAAATACAACATATGGAGGCTGAACAACACGCTGCTGAATAACCAACAAATCACAGAAGAAATCAAAAAAGAAATCAAAATTTGCATAGAAACGAATGAAAATGAAAACACAACAACCCAAAACCTGTGGGACACGGTAAAAGCAGTCCTAAGGGGAAAGTTCATAGCAATACAGGCACACCTCAAGAAACAAGAAAAAAGTCAAATAAATAACCTAACTCTACACCTAAAGCAACTAGAAAAGGAAGAAATGAAGAACCCCAGGGTTAGTAGAAGGAAAGAAATCTTAAAAATTAGAGCAGAAATAAATGCAAAGAAACAAAAGAGACCATAGCAAAAATCAACAAAACCAAAAGCTGGTTCTTTGAAAGGATAAATAAAATTGACAAACCATTAGCCAGACTCATCAAGAAACAAAGGGAGAAAAATCAAATCAATAAAATTAGAAATGAAAATGGAGAGATCACAACAGACAACACAGAAATACAAAGGATCATAAGAGACTACTATCAACAATTATATGCCAATAAAATGGACAACGAGGAAGAAATGGACAACTTCTTAGAAAAGTACAACTTTCCAAAACTCGATCAGGAAGAAATAGAAAATCTTAACAGACCCATCACAAGCACGGAAATTGAAACTGTAATCAAAAATCTTCCAGCAAACAAAAGCCCAGGTCCAGACGGCTTCACAGCTGAATTCTACCAAAAATTTAGAGAAGAGCTAACACCTATCCTGCTCAAACTCTTCCAGAAAATTGCAGAAGATGGTAAACTTCCAAACTCATTCTATGAGGCCACCATCACCCTAATACCAAAACCTGACAAAGATCCCACAAAAAAAGAAAACTACAGGCCAATATCACTGATGAACATAGATGCAAAAATCCTTAACAAAATTCTAGCAATCAGAATCCAACAACACATTAAAAAGATCATACACCATGACCAAGTGGGCTTTATCCCAGGGATGCAAGGATTCTTCAATATCTGCAAATCAATCAATGTAATACACCACATTAACAAATTGAAAAATAAAAACCATATGATTATCTCAATAGATGCAGAGAAAGCCTTTGACAAAATTCAACATCCATTTATGATCAAAACTCTCCAGAAAGCAGGAATAGAAGGAACATACCTCAACATAATCAAAGCTATATATGACAAACCCACAGCAAACATTATCCTCAATGGTGAAAAATTGAAAGCATTTCCTCTAAAGTCAGGAACAAGACAAGGGTGCCCACTTTCACCATTACTATTCAACATAGTTTTGGAAGTTTTGGCCACAGCAATCAGAGCAGAAAAAGAAATAAAAGGAATCCAAATTGGAAAAGAAGAAGTCAAGCTCTCACTGTTTGCAGATGACATGATCCTCTACATAGAAAACCCTAAAGACTCCACCAGAAAATTACTAGAACTAATCAATGACTATAGTAAAGTTGCAGGATATAAAATCAACACACAGAAATCCCTTGCATTCCTATACACTAATAATGAGAAAACAGAAAGAGAAATTAAGGAAACAATTCCATTCACCATTGCAACGGAAAGAATAAAATACTTAGGAATATATCTACCTAAAGAATCTAAAGACCTATATATAGAAAACTATAAAACACTAGTGAAAGAAATCAAAGAGGACACTAACAGATGGAGAAATATACCATGTTCATGGATTGGAAGAATCAATATAGTGAAAATGAGTATACTACCTAAAGCAATCTATAGATTCAATGCAATCCCTATCAAGCTACCAACAGCATTCTTCACAGAGCTAGAACAAATAATTTCACAATTTGTATGGAAAAACAAAAAACCTCGAATAGCCAAAGCGATCTTGAGAAAGAAGAATGGAACTGGAGGAATCAACCTACCTGACTTCAGGCTCTACTACAAAGCCACAGTTATCAAGACAGTATGGTACTGGCACAAAGACAGAAATATAGATCAATGGAACAAAATAGAAAGCCCAGAGATAAATCCACACACATATGGACACCTTATCTTTGACAAAGGAGGCAAGAATATACAATGGATTAAAGACAATCTCTTTAACAAGTGGTGCTGGGAACTCTGGTCAACCACATGTAAAAGAATGAAACAGAACACTTTCTAACACCATACACAAAAATAAACTTAAAATGGATTAAAGATCTCAACGTAAGACCAGAAAATATAAAACTCCTAGAGGAGAACATAGGCAAAACACTCTCTGACATACATCACAGCAGGATCCTGTATGACCCACCTCCCAGAATATTGGAAATAAAAGCAAAAATAAACAAATGGGACCTAATTAACCTTAAAAGCTTCTGCACATCAAAGGAAACTATTAGCAAGGTGAAAAGACAGCCTTCAGAATGGGAGAAGATAATAGCAAATGAAGCAACTGACAAACAACTAATCTCGAGAATGTACAAGCAACTCCTACAGCTCAACTCCAGAAAAATAAATGACCCAATCAAAAAATGGGCCAAAGAACTAAATAGACATTTCTCCAAAGAAGACATACAGATGGCTAACAAACACATGAAAAGATGCTCAACATCACTCATTATCAGAGAAATGCAAATCAAAACCACTATGAGGTACCATTTCACACCAGTCAGAATGGCTGCGATCCAAAAGTCTACAAGTAATAAATACTGGAGAGGGTGTGGAGAAAAGGGAACCCTCTTACATTGTTGGTGGGAATGCAAACTAGTACAGCCACTATGGAGAACAGTGTGGAGACTCCTTAAAAAACTGGAAATAGACCTGCCTTATGATCCAGCAATCCCACTGCTGGGCATACACACTGAGGAAACCAGAAGGGAAAGAGACACGAGTACCCCAATGTTCATCGCAGCACTGTTTATAATAGCCAGGACATGGAAGCAACCTAGATGTCCATCAGCAGATGAATGGATAAGAAAGCTGTGGTACATATACACAATGGAGTATTATTCAGCCATTAAAAAGAATACATTTGAATCAGTTCTAATGAGGTGGATGAAACTGGAGCCTATTATACAGAGTGAAGTAAGCCAGAAAGAAAAACACCAATACAGTATACTAACGCATATATATGGAATTTAGAAAGATGGTAACAATAACCCTGTGTACGAGACAGCAAAAGAGACACTGATGTATAGAACAGTCTTATGGACTCTGTGGGAGAGGGAGAGGGTGGGAAGATGTGGGAGAATGGCATTGAAACATGTAAAATATCATGTATGAAATGAGTTGCCAGTCCAGGTTCGATGCACGATACTGGATGCTTGGGGCTGGTGCACTGGGACGACCTAGAGGGATGGAATGGGGAGGGAGGAGGGAGGAGGGTTCAGGATGGGGAACACATGTATACCTGTGGCGGATTCATTATGATATTTGGCAAAACTAATACAGTTATGAAAAGTTTAAAAATAAAATAAAATTTAAAAAAAAAATCACAAAAAAAAAAAAAGAAAAGAAAAATGCAGGTGCTACCTGGACATTAATTCTAATCTGTAACTCTATAGGTATCCAATCAAACATGCTCTATCAAAGAACCAGTTATCAATTTATTTTGAATTATTTCCTCAGGGCTAGTGTAAATGATGATATAAATGGTATTTGTTAATCAACAAGTACTTGAGTTGCTATTATGGGAAAGCACTGTTGGGAATTAGAGGTGAATCAAACATAGATCCAGTCCCCAACTAGCTTTCAGCCTAAAAAAGACGTGTGTGTGTGCCGTCATGTCCGAATCTTTGCAACCCTATGCAAAGGGACTGTAGCCCACCAGGCTCCTCTGTCCATGAGATTTCCCAGGCAAGAATATTGGAGTGGATTGCCATTTCCTCCTCCAGGGGATTTTCCTGACCCAGGGATTGAACCTGGGTCTCCTATATTGGCAGGCAGATTCTTTACCAATGAGCCACCAGCTTGAATACTGGAGAGTAAAACAAGGAAGTGTTAAGTGCCACAGACAAAGCTCTATGCGAGAGACTTACATAATTGTTAACAGTATGTCCAAGATGAGAGATGGCCAGGATTCCTGAGCCCACTATTGGTACTTGTCATAGACTAAGTCACCCCAAAATGTGTCTCTCATATTTTCTAATAGTCTCCGTGTGTGTGTGTGTGTGTGTGTGTGTGTGCGCGCGCGCACGATATTCAATTCTAAAACAGAAACTTTGGGGGAATGGCCAAAATGGCAGAGTAGAAAGACCCTGGGCTTACCACCACACGTGGGAAAAATGAGATGACAGTGGAATATTTTTTAAATCGAGGAAAAGGGTAAAACCCCAGAAGAATGGCTAAGTGGAGATAACCAATCTACCCAATAAAGAGTTCACACTAATGATCATTAAGATGCTCAAACAACTTGGGAGAAGAATGGACATACACAGTGAGAAGTTTAACAATGAGGTAGAAAATATAAAGAACCAAACAGCTAAAGAATATATTAACTGACACTTTAAAATGCACTAGAAGGAATCAACAGTAGGTTAAGTGATATAGAGGAATGCATCAGTGAACTGAAGGACAGAATGGTGGAAACGACTCACAATGAACAGAAATAAAGGAAAAGAATTTTTTTTAATGAGGACAGTTTAAGAGATCGCTGGGAAAACATCAAACATACTACTATCTCTTTCCAGAAGAAGAAGAGATATAGAAAGAGGTAGAGAACATATCTGAGGACATAAGAGCTTAAAACTTCTCTAATACAGGAAAGAAAAAGTCTAGGAAGCAGAGAGTCACAAACAGGATGAATTCAAAGAGGACCACACCATGACGCTTTGCAATTAAAATGACAAAAATTAAAGTGAGGATATTAAGAACCAAGGAAAAGCAACTAGTTACATACAAGAGAACGCTCCTAAGGCTATCAGCTGACTTTTCAGCGGAAACTCTGCAGGCCAGCAGAGAGTGTCATGATATATTTAAAATGATGAAAGGAAAAAGCCTACAACCAAGAATACTCTGTGCAGCAACGTTACCATTCAAATTTGAAGGAAAGATAAAGAGTTTTACAGACCAGCAAAAGCCAAGAGTTCAGCACCACTAAACAGGCTTTACAAGAAATGTTAAAGGGACTTCTCTAAGCAGAAAAGAAAGACCACAACTATAAATATGAAAATTACAAAAGGAAAAAATCTCATTGGTAAAGGCAAATATAAGGTAAAGACAGGAAATCAACCATGCAGAAAGTTAGTAGGAAGGTTAAAAGACAAACATAATATTATCTATATCTATAATAAGTAGTTAAGGGATAAGAAAACAAAAGGATGCAAAACAGAATGTCAAAAACATTATATATACACACCCACATACATACACATGCTGGAGTATTACTCAGTCCTTATAAAACGAAATCACACCATATGCAACTATACGGATGGATAAAAGGTATTATGCTAAGTGAAATAAGTCAAACACAGGAAGACAAATACTGTGTGATTTGACTTATATGTGGAATCTAAAAACAAAACATATAAACAAATTTAACAAAACAGATACAGAATCACAGAGAACAAACAGACGGTTGCCAGAGGCAGGGAGAGTAGGAGCGTAAAAGATACAGATGAGTGAGTTTAAGAGGTACAAACTCACAGTTATAAAATAAATGAGTCACTGGTGTGAAATCTACAGTGTGGGGAACAGAGTCAATAATTAAGTATTGTCATTAAATGGTGACAGATGGTAGCTGGACTTCATTATGGTGATCACTTTGAAATGTATAGAAATAACAAATCACTATGCTGTACACCAGGAACCAACATAGTGTTGCAGGTCAATTTTACTTCAAAAACAAACTCAGAGAGAAAGAGATCAGATTTGTGGTTACCAGAAGTCAGCGGCGAGTGAGGCGAGAGAGAACTAGATAAAAGCTGTCAAAAGGTGTAAACTTTCAGTTATAAGATTAATAAGTATTAAGGGTATGTGAGTGAGTGAGTGAAAGTCGCTCAGCTGTGCCTGACTCTTTGCGACCCCATGGACTGTACAGTCCATGGAATTCTCCAGGCCAGAATACTGGAGTGGGCAGTCTTTCCCTTCTCCAGGGGATCTTTCCAACCCAGGGATTAAACCCAGGTCTCCCACATTGCTGGTAGATTTTTTACCAGCTGAGCCACAAAGGAAGCCCAAGAACACTGGAGTGGGTAGCCTATCCTTTCTCCAGCAGATCTTCCCAACCCAGGAATCAAACTGGGGTCTCCTGCATTGCAGACAGATTCTTTACCAACTGAGCTATGAGGGAAGGGTATGTGTAACATGATAAATACAATTATCAATCAGTTTAGTTCAGTCACTCAGTCGTGTCCAGCTCTGCGACTCCATGGACTGCAGCACACCAGGCCTCCCTGTCCATCACCAACTCCCAGAGTTTACTCAAACTCATGTCCATGAGTCGGTGATGCCATCCAACCATCTCATCCTCTGTCATCCCCTTCTTCTCCCGCCTTCAATCTTTCCCAGCATCAGGGTCTTTTCCAATGAGTCAGTTCTTCACATCAGGTGGCCAAAGTATTGGAGTTTCAGCTTCACCATCAGTCCTTCCAATGAATATTCAGGGCTGACTTCCTTTAGGACAGACTGGTTGAATCTCCTTGCAGTCCAAGGGACTCTCAAGAGTCTTCTCCAACACCACAGTTCAATTTTCAGTGTTGCATGTTTAATATGAAAGCTGTTAAGAGAATAAATCCTAATATTTCTCATCTCAAGGAACAAAATTTTTTCCTTTTATTTTGTATCTATAAGAGATAATAAATGTTCATTAAATTTCTTGTGGAAATCATTTCATGGTGGATGTAAGTCAAATCATTATGCTATACAGTAAGCATATGAATTGGTTTTGTTCCAAGAACAAGTTGGTAAGTCCAATTATTTGTCCGTTAAGTCCAACAAAGTTAGCTTAAATATTCAACTAACACAATCCGGCTATATACTGCTGCTTTTATGCTTGCTTCCAGACACCCTGAGCTTGAAATAAAGACGTTACGTTACTGTACTCTATATAGTGCGTACATGCTAAGTCGCTTCAGTCACACCTGACTCTTTGTGACCCTATCGAATGTAGCATGTCAGGCTCCTCTGTCCATGGGATTCGCCAGACACGAGTACTGGGGAGAGTGGCCGTGCCCTCCTCCAGGCAATCTTCCTGACCCAGGGATCAAATCCAAGTCTCACAGCTCCTGCACTGGCAACCTGGGAACAGGAAAGTACACAAAAGCACAACGGCTTGCAGAGGATGCACGTACATGACAATGTACACCAGACACATGAGCTACCCTATGTGAATGGACATTTAAAGACACAGTTGCATCTTTTAAAGTTCACAACTTGAAGGTTCATATGTAGGCGACCTCACTGTACACCTTAAACAGTGCTATATGTCAATTATATCTCAATAAAATTGGAAGGAAAAAAAATCTAATAAAGAGACTTTAAGCCAAACATTAAAACTCACAGCATGCCACGTTTGTTAGCCTGAGGAAGCAAGGTGTTCCTTTAGGGTGTAACCAGAGCTACATCCACCTGCTTCCCACTGCTTCCCTCTAGAAAAAGGCAGAGTAGCCCTCAGCCCCTTCCCCTCAACTCACATCTTCACCCACCAGACTGGAGCATTCTGAAAGAGAGATGAACCCAGCAAAGAAGAATTTAAACAATAGCACGTTGAGAAAAGAGCACATTTTCCCTTCAGGCTATGGCAGTAGTCAAAACACTGTAACCTAGGTCTCCTTTCTGCTGGACTCACTGGGCTGCTGTGGGAGTCGGGTGGGGCAGGGGGGTGGGGTAGGGAAGGAGCAACTTTTCTCCTCTAAAACAGAAACAAGCCTCAGTTTTCTGCAGAGTCCTCTTTGTGGGAGAAAAAACAGAAAGTCAGTCCAAAATGAGTTAATCACAAGAGAGGCTTTAACTCCCCCAAAAGACAAAATCTAATAAACAAGTCATGTACAAAGACCTGCGCTTCTAACCTCTTCCATTTTTACATTAAATCCTGTGTGCCTGGTGCTGCTATCCCATAAGGATGCTGAGGATTTCTGTCCTTGACCCAGGTCACTTTTTCTCCCCCTCCCCTCCCAACTCAGAAATGAAAGAAAGAACAGATGAGAAGAACCCGGATTTTCCATCACAGGCACACACAGAGCACTGAATGAGATGCTTATTCCCTGCTGGAACTCCTCGTATCTTACAATTGTTTCCTTTGTGCGTTTTTATCCTTCTCACAGGAAATTAAAAAGAAACATCTTAAGGGCTATCACTATTTCTGACCTGATGCAGAACCTTAACTAGAATTCAGTTTTGTATTTTTTAACACAGACGTTATTTCCTCTGTATACAAGGATGAACCAATTTGGACATTCGCTAATCCATGACTACATCTGACAGGATTACAATCATCTCAGTATATGTACTGTATAGCCTCAGTGTGCTACCATAAATGTATGAAATGAAGTTATATATTTTCAGTGACTCCATTCATGAAAATGCCTCTTCCATCACAGCTGCTTATTGTGAACCCAGCTGTTTGTTTAATATTACAGTTCAAGAGCCACGTTTCAAGGGCAATGCAAGTTTTACTATGCATCACTGTCTAAAAGACAGTGACAGACCAGCTAAGCAAAAATCTGGGATTTTATAGGCTTGACACAGTGTAAAATCTTCCACGTGCTAAGGGAAACATTTTTCAACATTGATGAGGATTACTGAAAAAGTAAGATACCTAAGAAGATATCCAAATGTTGGCTGAAGCAGATCATTCTTTCTATAAAATCAAGACATCAGGAAGACACACCTGCCCTCAAAAACAGTGAATTTTGTTATAGATATTGGTCAGGCCCAGAAAGTTGAATCCCATATCGAGTCAAAAAGTTAAAGAGAATAATTCATATTACTATTGAAGAATATGCAAAGATGAGGAATCCATTTCTTTTTTAAGCTTCATGAATGCAATTTTACCTGCCATTGGTACTTTGGAATGGAAACAATGAAACTGAGTGGTAGCCAACTTAGTTTTTGGGCTGCTACCATTGCAGGGATTGTTTCTACTGCTGCTATAGAAAATCAACTAAAGCTATGTTTACTTAACTAGAAGGAGGTGTTCATGGAACAGGAGTAGAGGGGGAGAAAGCAGGAAATAGAGCTCATATAACCCACATAAATGCAGGTTACACTGAGCTAGACAATCAAACTGTCCATAAGAACTCTCCTCTCCTCCCCTAATTTAAGTGAAATAAAGAGCATCGTGAGCGTAGTTGGGTTTCCCTGGTGGTTCAGCAGTGAAGAATCTGCCTGCCAATGCAGGAGACACGTGTTCGATCCCTGGGTTGGGAAGATCCCCTGGAGAAGGAAATGGCAACCCATTCCAGTATTCTTACCTGGAGAATCCCATCAACAGAGGAGCCTGGCAGGCTACAGTCCATGGGGTCACAAGAGTTGGACACAACTTAGCAACTAGAAAGGCTCCCAAGGATGGAAAGAGTAATCTAATTCCTTCCATAACTTTAGAAGAAACACATACACATCTCCACAAGTTGGTTAAAATAATACATACTGGCAACCAAGGTCATAGGTAAACTGTCAAGTTCAACCACTGAGAACTTTATTGAGAAAGTATTTGTTACAAAGCCACAGTCGGTATCTCTGATTTTATCCCATTTCACTGAGTACCAGAACACTGCTCATTTTATCCAAGTAAATAATACATGGAAAAATCATCATTTCTATGACTGATAATCTCTCACAATAAGCAAACCACCTTAAGTCAGTTCAATAGCACTATTTTGGATATTGTTTATACAAATAAATGAACAATTAACAGTAGCCATGGCTGGACAGTTAACCATCACTTGCAGGCTTAGATTTAAACTTCTTTACAGTTTAAAACTTTAAGAAGTAGAATGACTTTGCTGACCCTAACTAACTGACCTTGTGAATTTTTCATCATGTTGTGCCTGCCCCGGCAATAAGTCTTTTAAATAGCAGTTTGCTTTAGCAGAGTGAAAATGTGGTTTTCTCTCCTTGTCTTCTGACTTATCTCTGGAGACATGCATTCAATTCTATTCTACACCTGTTCTTCAGAAGGACGTTCTTCAATGACGTACGTTTTTGTCTTCTTGCATGGTCATGGGAGAAAAACTGAGAAAGATAAAGCCGTAGAGATTTTTCTGGCAAACACACAAGATCTAATGATGTTTTCTTTTACAATCTATGGCTATAATTCATTAGTAGGTCTAACCCTTCGTCCAGCTAGCCTCTTTTGAATCTTCCTGTTTATATACAAGTTAATATGTTTAGAATGCTAAGGATTTCACTTCACCTAATCTTAGCTAAGGAACTACAACGAACATAAACAGGAAGACTGAAAAAAAATTAATTTATTAAGTAGACCCAGGTTAGATGTACCAATAAAGTAAGCCTCCAATCTGGAAAATACAGTGACTACCTTTTGTTCCAATCTGTATGTTCTTGTTTTTTCTTTATAGACTATTTTAAAACAGGGTATATAAATAAACAATTGTTAAACAGAGTAGGGTAGTGATTTCTTATGACTGTTTAAAAATGTAATAAAAAAAAGTTAAGTCTAAACATCATCTGACATTTAAAAAAGAAAACATTACTATAACTATAAAATTAAAATGTCTGGTCATCAGACTCTAACTCACTATGTTTATGCTAAACTTACATCAAATTCATATTAAAAATGATGAGAGCTTTGGAAAAGATAAGATCTTTTAGACAAGTCCATCACTTCACAGTTATCATCATTACTCATTTCTTATAATCTCTGATACAGTCCATGATGATGTACAAGTTCAAATAATATCTGATGTATTTTTGACAGCTGCAATCTACCAATCTTTCTAAATAACAAATTCCAGGAATCACAGTGTATGAGCAGAAAGTACTTACATCTGGAGGATATGAAAGATGACTTGTTTTCATAATGCTATTTCATGTTTTGATGAGATTATTTAAAAGCCATTATGAAATACTCATGATTATTGGAGTATAAAAAGACACCCATGTTTAAATTCTCCTTAGCAATAGTTTCAGAACAGTAGTAGTATCTCAAAAAGTAGGTTTCTTTTTGTATTTTATTTGTCCAAATCATTTTGGCTTTTTAAATGCATGAATAGTGATGATATACCTCCAGCAAGAATTATTTTAACACTTGATAAATATAATGACACATAAAAAATAAAGATGAATCATAAATAGATTCCCAGGAGTAATGTGATAATTCCATATTCAGTTGTAGCACAGAAACTTAATTCATCTAAGTGAAGTTTAAAATTATTCAGTTGGTTTCCAAACATTATCCTGTCTTACATTAACTGAAGTAACTTGGTAAGAATTGATACTTCAATAAAATTAAGTCTCCTAATCCAAGTAAATCTGGCGTATCTCTTTTATTTTCCTCAGTGAAGATTTACAATATAAGCTCCTTAAGTTTATTCTTAGTCATTCTATTTTTTGAATGGTTTTTTTCAACCCACAATATCTCCCATACATTGCTTGTATATTGAGGAGCTTTCCATTTTTCTTTATTGTCGTGTTAAACAGCCAACTTGCCTTTTTATCTGTCTGTTATTTTGTTCCAGTTGATCTTTTTGGTTTTTCAAAAAAGAAAAACATTGATGCAAATATTGATAATTTTTTTCTTCTGGATCCATTTTTTAATAAGTTCCAATCATTAATACTTTGATTAGTAGTTATTAAATGACAGTGGTGATTAAAAAATAGTAGTTTTGATATTGATATTGGAGAAGGCAATGGCACCGCACTCCAGTACTCTTGCCTGGAAAATCCCATGGGCGGAGGAGCCTGGTAGGCTGCAGTCCATGGGGTCGCTGAGAGTCGGACACGACTGAGCGACTTCACTTTCACTTTTCACTTCCATGCATTGGAGAAGGAAATGGCAACCCACTCCAGTGTTCTTGCCTGGAGAATCCCAGGGACGGGGGAGCCTGGTAGGAGGCTGCCTATGGGGTCGCACAGAGTCGGACACGACTGAAGCGACTTAGCAGCAGCAGCAGTTTTGATATTTCACTGTTGGGTATATTTGGCTCTTATTTTAAGCTAAATATTCCATGCTATATTAAAAAAAAACTTATTTGTCATAATTTACTGAGACTTTTCATTCAAATTTGATGATGTTGAATTTAATTCAACATTTCATTCAATTTTTAAAATTGCCTATTGAGATAGTTGTTGCTTTTCTCATGTGACTTTTTAATGCAACGCCTTTTGTCATACTCTTCTAATATTCATCCTTGGGTTAATGGACTTTGGGCTACGCGGTTCATATAGTAACCAGTTTTTGTGCTATCTTCTCACTTTAAAGGAACTTTACACATCATTGAATTTACGAATTTCCAACTAAAGAAGCCAGAAATTCATTTCTTCTGCTTCCCTTACAAAGAGAAGTCTCAACATATAACCAAGGATCAGTCCATCAGATATACACTTGGAATAAGCAAACGTTAAAGCAAGTGCCATGAAGAAACTGGTATTGTGTAAGCTGCAACTTGGCAAGGATGGTTCTGGGAAGTCCGGTTTTAGGAAGCAACAGTGGCCAGGCTCCCTCATCCTCTACAGCAGCACCTCAGCCCTGGATTCTGAGCCCAGCAGCAGAAGCCGAGAATCTGCCCTGGAGCAGACTCAAGCCTGGGTGTGAGCATCGGTCCTGGCTACAGAGCTCCTGCCCCAGTGAGACTCCGTAAGCTACATTTAGCCATTTTATCTCTGCTAAAGCTGGAATACCTTCTGTTCCAACTAAGATCTCTCGCTGATTGAATTAATTTGCTGAGTGCTTCAGTTTGCTTACTTTTTATTCAGAATTTTTTACACAGTATTGATGAGAAAAATTGGTTTGTGATTTTCTTGGCTGAGGGGAAATAGCATGGAGGATCTATTTTTTAAATATTGTTATTTAACTTTGGTAAAATGAACTGATTCATGACTTGCGTAAAATTTAAGATATTTACCTTTTTTCCCACCTGGAACAAATTAAATAGCTTGTGAATTATCTATTCCTTAAATATTTGACAGAAATTCCCTTATATACATTTGTTTCATTCTTGTACCATAGATAAAGGAGTATTTAGGTTTTTAAAATTTCTTCTTGAAGCAGTTTAGATAATTTAATTTTTTCTTTTCAAAAGTAATTATTTCATTCACATTTTTATATTAACAAAAAAATCTCAATTTTTAATCTCTATATCTGATTATATCTATTACAGAGCATTCATTAACCCACCTCATTCCTTTTAACTATGTTTTCTGGACTTTTTCTATTTTATTTTCCTTTCATATTTTAAAATTGAGGTTCCAATAACCAGTGTAATGGAGGAGAGTAGCAATTACAATAATGTCACCCTCTTGCAAAATTGCTTGTCATATACATGTTAGTTTTTTATTTCAAAAGAGCTACCACAACAAGGTTATATATTACCTTGTTATATATATACCATGTATATATATATATATATATATATATATATAGTAATTTTATAAACAAAAAAAGCCTCAGAGAGACTGAAACTTGCCAAGGTAACTTAGGTCCATTTCTTATGCAGACCCTTCTCACTTCTCATTTTCACATGAAGATTAAAATAGTATCCTTGAGCTACTAATATTGGTATTTCTACATGACACTGTTATAATGCCTTCTTATTTGGATCTCATTTAATGAAAAAAAAAAAAAAAAACACTATGAGCGTACAATTATTCTTCCCATAATTTAAACACTGAAGATAGTTAATTAATCAAAGGCAAGGGAAGTCTGGAGCTGAGGCCTCACTGATCGTCCAGGTAATGGAAAGAGGTAACACTTCAGGTCTCCTTCAGCAGAAAACAAGCCCAGAATTAATGTTAAAGTCAGCTATCCATGGAGAAGACAAGAGAGAGAAAGAGGGGAGGGAGGAAGGAAGAACAGAGGGAAGGAGGGAAGAACAGAGATTGTATTCATAACAATCTATTTCAAGCAACATAGCAGTTCTTTGTTAAAGAGAAAAGCTTGCTTAAAATGGCTAAACAGACTTTACTCCAGACTACTGCATTAAGGGCCAAGACTTGCAATAGGGAAGAGAGATTGAACGCAGCTCCACTGAACAGAAGACAGGAGAGTTCAAAATTAGAGAGGGTGGAGACTGATGAGTCATCTGTGTTTGCTAACTGATGCTTATTAAAGTTAGACGCCTCCCCTCACAGAGACAGAGAGATTGGGCCCCATGATTCTCCATGATTAAACTGCAAAAAGAGATGGCTCCTAGGTTCTAGAGGAAGACTTTCCTGGACTGTAGAAAATTTATATTTCAACCGGGCAGAGAAAAGAATTTACAGCTGCAAATTTTCTAATATAAATTACTCTAAGAAAATGAAGTCAGAGGCCTTCAAACCTGTCTAAAACTTACTCAAGCTGAGAGGAACACGAAGGCTGTGCTGGTCATCTTTGTCTTCCTAAATCACATACACTGGCCCCAAATCTCATCTACCTGGCTGTCAAGAAATTGTCACATGTGCATGGGGAGAGGGCCTCCCTCACCTCAGGGTTCTGTAAGAATCTCAGATGTTTAACACAATTGAGGACATGTCTTCTAGTTTGACAGAAGACATGGGCCTCTGTCTTCAGTCATACTAGATACCACAGACATGCCCACTGGCCAAGGTCTCATGGTCACTCCCTCCAAGGCTCAGAGTTCCCTGACCAGGACCACAGCTGTTGACAATCTCCACACTGCAATCTCACCATCCTTCAGGATCTGCCCTATGATCCATAACCTCTCACAGCAAAAAAAAAAAGTCCAAGTATCAGCAGAACCCTGAGTTTCCCTGATAGCTCAGTTGGTAAAGAATCTGCCTGCAATGCAGGAGACCCCAGTTTGATATCTGGGTCAGGAAGATCCGCTGGAGAAGGGATAGGCTACCCACTACAGTATTCTTGGGCTTCCCTTGTGGCTCAGCTGGTAAAGAATCTGCCTGTAATGTGGGAGACCTGGGTTTGATCCCTAGGCTGGGAAGATCCCCTGGAGAAGGGAACAGCTACCCACTCCAGTATTCTGGCCTGGAGAATTCCATGGACTGTACAGTCTACGGGGTCGCAAAGAGTCAGACATGACTAAGCGATTTTCACTTTTTCACTTTCATCAGCAGAATCTACAAAGAACACTTTCTCTCTGAAGAGTAGCCTTCTGCCTTTCTCAGTCCCAGTTTCCCCAAAAGCAAAAGCTTTACATGGAGATTATTTTCTGAATATTTGCCAACTGTTGCTTTTAGTCCAGTCAACACAAAAATCCTAACTGAGAATCTTGGAGCACAACATGTGGCCACCTTCATAATACACAACAAAGATAGTTCTTTACATTTCCTCCAGATCCCTATGGCAGAGAATAAAACAAAATAACAGAGTATCCTGCCATATACATGTGTGACTTTATTCAGAAATAAAATCTTGAAAATTAAACACCCAAAGATTAACCATGTTGCCTTTTTCCAACTTGATAGTAAATTAATGGCTACTATTTTAAAATTTAAAAATTCATATTCCTTTCACATTACAATTTTTTCTGTATTTTCTATGACAGCCAATAAAATATCATGGATTTCTTTTGAAAGAAGTAACAAAAGTTAAAGAAATCATTAAACAAAGTGGAAAAAAGCTTCATATCAATAATTTCTGCACTCAGAAGATATATTTTTTTAGGTGAAAATTCAAAGTGATGAGCTTATATACAATTGAGGCATAGTAATCCACATTTTCACCCTAACAGTCTTACCTCCAGTTGCCTTCAGGGAAATCAATGGTGTAAAGTCATATATATTGACAGAAACTTAAGCAGGCACTGGGACATTCTAGGATGCAAGGTCTATACTAATAACCTTGTGTGTATTCCTGACAACACAGTATCTGTTTTAAACATGCTTCCACCTTCCACTGCCCACACTATAACCAGCTGCCACTGCAGCCTCATCTACTGAAATAATCCTGTAGATATTAGTCCAGAGGCTATGTCTTCTCTTTAAAATTTGGCTTCACAGGGCATCCAAAGCCAGGGCTCTGTAACAACCTGGAGGGATAGGTTGGAGAGGGAGGTGGGAGGGGGCTTCAGGATGGGGAGAGGGGGGACACGTGTATACCTATGGCCAATTCATGCTGATGGCAAAACCATCACAATATTGTAAAGTCATTATCTTCCAATTAAAATAAATAAATACATTTAAAAATAAAATAAAATTGTGCTTCAAATAGTGAAGAAAGCTCTGGGGAATTTGTCAGATAAAAATGCTTCCACTGAGAAGAGGACAAAGTTAACCATGTTGCCAAGACCTTTCTTATTTTTATATTTTCATTGTTTCATCCTTTTTCTTTCTTCCCAGAGACTTGCCCGTGTTCCTACAACAAATCTTTCAATTAACTGAAAGTCAGTCCTGTCTAGATTGGATAACATTAATGCTTTTTTTTTTTTTAAATCTAAGAATTGATGCTTCCAAACTGTGGTGTTGGAGAAGGCTCTTGAAAGTCCCTTGGACTGCAAGATCAAACCAGTCAATCCTAAAGGAAACCAATCCTGAATATTCATTGGAAGGACTGATGCTGAAGTTGATGCTCCAATACTTTGGCCACCTGATAAGAAGAGCTGACTCATTAGAAAAGACCCTGATGCTGGGAAAGATTGAAGCCAGGAGGAGAAGGGGACAACAGAGGATGAAATGGTTGGATGGCATCACTGACTCAATGGACATGAGTCTGAGCAAGCTCCAGGAGTTGGTGATATACACGGACTACAGTGCTGCAGTCCACTAAGCAACTGAAAAACAACAACACTTCTTTTTATCTCCTCCTAGTTTTATAGATCACAGAAGGCAATAGCAACCCACTCCAGTACTCTTGCCTGGAGAACCCCATGGATGGAGGAGCCTGGTAGGCTACAGTCCATGGGGTCACTAAGAGTCGGACACGACTGACGTGACTTAGCAGCAGTCTTATAGATACATTAGTCTAAATTTCAGCCAAAATGGTGCCGTTTTTACAATCTTATTCCTGAAATCAGTGATGAAAGAAAGTACCTTTAAAATAACAAGTGGTTATTTAAATGGTTACTTTTTATTAAGAATAGAGAAATATGTACTTGGAAAACTGATTCCAAAATTGAATTTAGTTACCCGGATCACATGTATTTAGTGAATCTCCTGTAAAGCCCATATATCAAAAAATAAATAAAATGATAGACATGGAGGATGGATAGATGGATAGACAGATAGACACTGGACTATTTTCCAACAACCTTAGAATTGTTCAGTTATTTTCCAAAATAGCAATTTCTCCACCTAAATGTTATCAAATTCTTCCTTACTATTTTCCTTTTTTTCTCCTCTCCTGACTGCCAAATTTAAACTTCCAAATTTCAAATATACATTTCACACAGTCTTAAGTCCATGAGCTACAGAGTGAAATAAGGATAAGGGATACCGCACACTTGATGGTAGATATTCTCAAGAGCATAGCACGGACTCCTGAGAAATCCTGCACTAAGCAAGTCTGTTTAGGTACATTTAGTCAGCATGACCTTGGAGCTCTCTTCTGGTGGATATTTTGAGAAAGATGGCTCTTTTCTACCTAACTTAGGTTTGCAGAGATTCACTTCTTTGGAGTAGAGAAGCCAGAAATCAACCAAAGCTGTCTTATTTAAAAAGAAAACAACATTAAATACATTAGCACAGGTGTGGACACATTTTTTTTTTTCTTTCTCCATGATTATTTGTTACTGTTTTTATAAAGTAATACATGCTCTCTGTAAAACAATTCAACTCATACACTGCAACTAAGGATTCCTGATTAAATTCCCTCCACTGAATACCTTCAGATAAAATCTGATCTAATCACATCCATTTGGATCCTGGTCCCACCCTCTTCCAAACAGCAGTGTGAGCCAGACAGGGTGTGTGTGCTTTCCTGAAACCAAATAGCAAGGGAGGCAGAGCTCAGGGGCAACACAGCACACCCAGGCACACCCCTGCAGCAGGTGAGGGCTAAACACAGAGATGCAAAAGGCAGACAGAGGAACTAACTAATGAAAAACAAAATCCTGATCACTTTGATTCAAACTTAACAAAGGAGCTTCAGTAATCCAGCAGGGTAGGAAAGTCATTAGAGGGGCAAATTTCTTAAATATATATATATATTTTTTTTCATCTTAAGCAATACCTTTATTTGATGATGATAATATTAATAACAAGAGCCTTTTATAATTTAAGTTTTATTAAAGCAATATATGTATTTTTTAATCAAGCAGTATAAAAAGATCTTAAAATAAAAAGCAACAGTCTCACGTCCCACCCCTACCCACTCAACCCCACATACCACTTCCTATTTCTGCTTTCTGCTTGTTTTTACTACTTGTCATGGTTCCCTATACCACTTATAGCTTAGAGCATAACTTTTTGATGGAAACGTTTAAGTCATTATCTATTTCTGCTCTAAGAGAATTTTAATTTAATTCTATTAGTTACCTCTGAATCTGTTAATAGTTATCTTTAAATATTTTTTATTCTATTACCTTAAACATTGATAGTATTTTTGTTGTGTTATCACTATTTTTTACATCTTTCCTATTTTGCCCATAGGCTGGTTCTAAACACTGGACATAAATTAACTGATATTATCCCTGGTAGGGGATTTTGCTTCTAGCTAACATGCATTCCCAATCTGTTCTAAATCTGCCTGCTATTGCAGGGGTGGGACACCTCAAGCCACATTCCCCCAATGCCCCCTTGCCAAGAGGGTTCTAGAATCAATTTGGAGTGGTTGAGTGAGATACACTGAGAGAAATGCTGGAAGGCAGAAAGGGAGAGAAAGCCCTATTTTTCTGGCAGAGGTGGTGGCTGGCATTAACAGGAGTTTGCAGCAGCCAACTAGATGCCATGGTCCCTGTTCCCTGCCAGTCCCCTGGGGACTGGCAGAGTTTCTATTAACTTCTGTGATGATTCTCCACAGCTCTCTCCCCTCTTGGGGCAGCTGCAGCTTCCAGACATTTTGATCCCACTTCTCAAGGTGGAACCAAAGATTCTACAGTGGTGGCTTAATTTTCACTCCTCCTGTCCTTTCAATGATTATCAAGCATCACACTCCCTGCCTTAAACTCCATTCTTCTTAAAAGACTTTAGTATTTTTCCCACAGTGAAATCTGACTGGTACGGGTTTCTGTATATTTAATTCACAGAAGAACCAAGTAACGTGTTAAGAGTACGGTTACTTCTCTCCACAGGTCAATGTCATCACCTCTATACCACTCAAAAGAGTATACTCTCTTCTTCACTTCACTTGCTGCGTATCACACCCTACTTATGTTTGCTGCACACGTGAGCCATGGTTTTGTTTATCCTGCAACTGGCCTATTTTCTTGAAGAAAATAGCATATGCTTTTATCACCATGTCAATATCATCTAGCATCTAAATCATGTTTGTTTCCATTTTCTTCTTTAATATAATACGATCCACTCGGTATAATTATTGTTCTCCGGGCTTGCTAATACAGCTACGATCCTACAACTAACTCACACCAATCGGTGCCACTGTTTATCACACCTCTTCCAATTCTCCCTCTTCCTTTTCTTTTCCTTTTTTTCTTTAGTATATTTTTTGAGCAACTTTGTACAAATAAAGGTGCCTGGAAACCACATTTTCTAGGTCCTTGTGTTTTGGAGACATTTTAGTTTTCTTTATATGTCATTAATGGTTTGGCTGAACATAAAATTCTAGGTTCAGAGTATTTTTTTTCTCAAATGTTTTATGGTATTCTGTGTTGTTTTCTGGTGTCTGTGATTTCTAGGCGGTTCTGATGCTTCCTAACATATGTAAGCATTTTCCCCCAAATCTCCAGAAGAATTTAAGACCTCTTTCTCCTTAGTAAACAAAATGTCACAGTGTGAATCCAAGTGTCTTCACTGATTCAAGCCATCTCTAGCCCCTTTACTCTGAAGACTCAGTTATTTCTTTAGTTGTGGGAAATCACTCTCATATTTCTTTGAAAATACCCACCCCACACTTTTCTTTGTTCCCCATTTCTGGATCTCCTCTGTTAAAACAAACAGATTGATTTTTTCTGTTTTATCTGTTTTTCCAAATTCCTTTATTTTTGTCACTGCTTTATTTTCTAGGCCATTTCCTTGGTGTTATCTTCAAACTGTTGTTTGGAAGATTTTTCTTCACTCAAGACATGTTGAATTTCTAAAACTTTTTTTTTTTTTTTGCTTGTTTTTCTAGTTTTTCATGGGTTCTTAATTGTGTTGGTGTTCCATTATCCTCTGTAATCAAATTATCAGTTTCTATTAGAAGCTATTCAATTTCTTTTTCTTGGTTTTTCTCTTTCATGCTGTTGGTATTCTTCATATATTTTGGATGTTTTTCAAATTTGAGAATGAGGACCTGGGTTGTGCATTCCAAGTAGCTGGTAAGAATCCTCTGCCTGAGATGTGTTGACTTCCTTCACTGGGAGTATAAATATATGCATTTCTATTTAACCCTAGTTCTTATCAGTGTGTAGGGATGTCTTGGGACTGTCTGGCTTTGCCTGGGTCCTCAGATGAGGGATCAAGCTGTATGTAAGGAAGTCTTTTCAAACACCAGAATGGAAAGGGTTTCAATCTGGGACAGAGATACTCACCTGGGAAACTTTCATCTTAGAATAGAACTCCACATTTTTTGCCTGCTCTGAACACAGTGACAGCAACAGAGGAAGGCAAGGGACACAGGAAGCAAACAGATATAGACAAAATTAAGCTCTAGCTAGTATGAATGTCTAGAGGGAGTTTGGGTCAGAGAGAACACCACAGTCAAAAAACCTCAGACATCCTCGATAGATATAGATGAGAAATTACGTGAAAAGAAAGGGGTACCCCAATGCAACAAAATGCAAGGAAGTGCTCAACAATTTCAATATTCAATAAATAATAAGCGAGCAGCCCCACTACACTTAGCCGTGTTCAACTGTCATCTATTCTTTAACCTGATTGGTTCACTTGACTGTAGGCAAATAATTCTTCTTACTCCTGTCTTCACCTATCAAAATAAAGAGTTTTCTTCCTGTTTTCTGTCTGTCAGAAAATACAGCACGGCTAAACGTAGCCTAGACATGTCCTCACCTGCCAGCTTGACCCTGGCAACTGGGAGAGGCAGAACCTTGACATGGTTGAGATTTACATCACCACAGCCTTCAAAAATTGAGCTCAACAAGGAAGTTGGAAAAATCAGAGCCAGCCCAGGGAACATTCTTGATTCTGATCATGTCATGTGTACTTCCAATTACATGCATTATTGGTACTTTATGTAATTATTTTCATGGCATGTAAATGTGTAACAATTTTTATAAATGCTTTCATATGCAGGAGGTCTCCATATTATATTTTTATTATAAATATATGTTTATATTGTTTTGCTGACTCCTTAGTCCCTGGAAAACTGAATGGATATTTTTTAACTAAAAGTTTTTTTCCTAAGTCAAAGGACAAAGTATGGTCTGTGACTCAAACCACCAGGGATGCCTAGTAACAAAGCAGTCTACAGGGAAGATATTCCAAACCCCACACTATTAAAAATGAACTTCCAGGTATTTGCATTTAAACATGTTTCCCCATGGTGATACACTGGTTTTTGGATCTTCATGTGCACAATTAAGTACTGCTGCTGCTGCTGCTGCTGCTAATCACTTCAGTCGTGTCTGACTCTGTGCGACCCTACAGATGGCAGCCCACCAGCTTCCCCCGTCTCTGGGATTCTCCAGGCAAGAACACTGGAGTGGGTTGCCATTTCCTTCTCCAATACATCAAAGTGAAAAGTGAAAGTGAAGTCGCTCAGTCGTGTCCGACTCTTCGCGACGCCTTGCAGCCTACCAGGTTCCTCCGTCCATGGGATTTTCCAGGCAAGAGTACTGGAGTGGGGTACCATCGCCTTCTCTGATTAAATACTGCAGGTGATGCAAAAGAAAACTGTCCTGGAGCACCCCACGTGCTGCACGACGGACTGAACACTGGCAGGAAGAGCCCACAATCCCTTAATGTCAATGCAGAAGGAGTGGCAGTAACAGCTGGACAACCTCCTGACTCCAGTGCCCTCAGGCATTTGAAGTCAAGATCCCAGTGTGGAAATGTAAACTTCAAGAAGCCCATCGGGACTGAGTGAGTGTTGGATCCAGGTTTTGTTTAAGATGAGCCTGGACAGCAAGGAGAAAAACCATCGGTCAGTATTAGTGTTGCCAAGTTCCTAGTTAGGAGGCCATAGTTCCGCTTTAATACTTCACCTTAGTATAAACTACACACACACCAAGTAAAATCCATTCCTTGCTGCTTGCCAAGTGAGCTGGCATGTTACATTTTCCAAGAGGACATGGGTAGTTCAGGACTGCAAGACTGTGTGTGTGTATATAAGTGTCTGCATATATACATGTATATATATACACATATGGAGAGAGATTGAGAGAATTAATTAGCTATATGTGTGCTCAGCCACATCCGACTCTTTGCAGACCCACAGACTATAGCCTGCCAGGCTCCTCTGTCCATGAGATTTCCCAGGCAAGAATACTGGAGTGGGTTGCCACTTGCTACTCCAGGGGATCCTCCCAACTCAGGGACTGAACCCGCACCTCTTCTGTCTCCAGCGCTGGCAGGTGGATTCTTTACCACTATTGCCATCTGTGAAGCCCCAATTAACTACATACCAGGGTGGACAAATACTCCAGAGGATAGCAAACATCTGCATTTTTTGTTTATATGACCATGTTGATATATATTGATTTTCTTCCTTAAAGAGTAGAAAAGAGTTTTGTTTTAAGACCTTATGGCTGCTGAAATGTAAACATGCATGAATAGCAAGAAGCCCCCTAAAGGTGTAGTCCAAAAAGTATCAGCAAAAAGTGGTAGGTTGTTTTAAGGTAGAACCTAATGAAAGTGAGTGAGCATTTTAGTGTCCCAACAATATTATATATAAATAACTGGTCTTTTGAAAGCATTAGACTTCCTAGTTAACAAGTGTGGATTCTAATGAAACAAAAAAGATTGTTTTGTGTTTTTTTTTTCAAATTTTAATAAAGTATGAGTCATGAACATGATGGATAGGGGAAGAGAGGAACTGCACTTAGGAGGAGAAACCAGAAGGAAAGAGGAAGCTGAAAGTCAAAAAGAGAAGCAGCTGGAGAGGAATGGAAAGCACGGGAAGAGGCAGCAGAAGAGAAGAAGTAGCTGTGCCGACCCCCGAGCCCACAGTCGTTCCCCTAAGAGGCAGACATACACGCCCCAGCTGAGGCACAGGTGTGCTAAGGTCCAGACGCTGAAAAGTACATCCATCTCTGTGCCTTTCCCCCACGTCACCAGGAACAGTCACTATTTGCCCTTTTGGTTTAAGATCCGAGAAAAATGGCACCATGAAAACGTCTACGAGTTTTGACAATGTTTTCTGACTCTGATAAAAACCTGCAAGAGCCCCCATGTAGAAGATCGGAAGTGTTCTTTGGTGTTGCTGTTCAACCTTATGGTCGGCAGATCAAAGCAAACAGAGCCGAGGCTTTCTTTGCTCGGACAGTTGGGACACTTATTCCGATCTCCTCACACTGGTTCCCGAAGTTGAGAAGCGAGAAAAAGGCAACACAAGAACAGAAACAAGGGTGTAGAAAGCTCCACGGCTCCCCGTCCTGAGGTGTCTTTGCTCATCTGGCCTCATCACTGACTTTGCAATATTCTAATACACACGTAAATTCTAATCTAATTTACTTGCTTTTTTTGTTTTGCCATCCTTCTAAGGTAGAAGTCATACCGCCTTTTTTTTCCCCCGAATTGTGCACACAGAGAAACCAACTCATCCAGCCCTTTTTGAGAAATACAAGGCATATTCCTCCTGAGACAAATAAAGAAGAAATGAATTCTCTATTTTTAGCTTATTTCCAAAATAAATCAGAGTACTATAGAGCAGAAAAAAAAAAGAAAGTCATATCAAACAAAAATTAACTCACAACAGATCTTGTGCTACCTTTTCCTATCAATGTAGATCACTATCTCCCCCTGGACAACCTTCACAAACTAATGACATTACTAAAACTTGTGTTTACCCAGCTCTGCCCTGGGAACAACACAGGAAAATATCCTCCCATTAGTCAGAGCAAGGCAGCTGCAGAGAATACCCAGAGAATACCCTTCTGCCTAAAAACAAGCATGGCCACCCTGAACTGTTTAAAGCACGTTGCACTGAATAGTACTACTTAAATACAAAAGACATTATATTCTTCATTCTGTTTCAAGCATATATAATCATAACCAGGACCTCCCCAGTAGCTCAGATGGTAGAGAATCTGCCCGCAGGCAGGAGACCCGGATTCAATCCCTGGGTCAGGAAGCTCCCCTGGAGAAGGGAATGGCAACCCACTCCAGTATTCTTCCCTGGAAAACCCCATGGACAGAGGAGCTTGGCAGGCTACAGTCCATGGGGTCCCAAAGAGGCGGACACAACTGAGTAACTAACACACACACTCATAACCAACTTAAAAACTCAGAAAATACTTAACATCTCCAATGTTAAATTCAATTAAAGTAAATTAAAGAAGAAACCTAAAGCATTTGCCATCCCAATCTGTACCTTAAAAAATGTTAATACAATAATTTAAAGTTTAAATATACATGTATATTGGACATGAGTTTGAGCAAGCTCCTGGAGCTGCTGATAGACAAGGAAACCCGGCATGCTGCAGTCCATTGAGTTGCAAAGAGTCGGACATGACTTCGCAACTGAACAATACACAGTATACAACATTTTAGAAAATGTTTTAATTTTATGTAAAATATATTTGCTTCTGTCATATCAATGGGTAGTTTTTATTATTATTCTAAATCCTGTCCATGGCACATTCTGAAAGTAATGTTAAAATCAGAACACAATAACTGTTTAATATTGAGATTCCTAAATGAATTGAAGGGTTTGGGGGAAAAAGAAAGATAAACTCCAAAAACTTTCTTCTGTCTCATGCATCCACTTTAATAAGGGTGTCAATATTATATCTGTAGCTAAGGGTTCAGTGGAGAATGGTTGAATTATTGTCTTATGATATTTCATTCTAGTATCAGTAAAATGGGCTATGTCAGTCAGATCAAGACCATCAGGAAAAAACAAAGGATGGGATTTGGAAAAAAAATACTTCAAATAAGGAAGGTAGAAGTAAACTCCTATTTAGGATGACAAGAGAGGGCTTGGAATAAAGGTGAGAGCACTGGGTAATAAGAAATTACTGGAAAGAAGTTTCTGGAACACCATCAGCTCTGTGGGACAGTGAGAATAGAGAGGAAAACCTGGCTGCGAAAGACTATCTCAAAGAGCAGATGGGGAATTAACAAGTAAGATTCCAAACTAGCCTGGACAGTCAAAATGCTACACACAGCCAACGTAGGAAAAGCATTCATTCTCTAAGGAATTTGAAGAGCAGATGAGGAAAGTAGTACCACCTCATTTATAAAAAGCTCCAGAATTGGTGGACTCAGAGAGCAGAACACAAACAGGAAATGCTGGTAACTCAGGTTGGCACCCTTTGGCCCAGAGCATTGGTGAACTTCTACCTTTTCTGAATGTACAGCATAGACTTTTTCTGCCCACTCGTAACCCCTTGCATGTTCATCTTGAAGCGTATAACTCTTTGGACCAGCATCTAAACTTCCACCAACAGACTTGTACGTTCAGGGGGCTTCTATGGTCTTCTATTTCTGGACTACCAGCCTTTATGACAGAGGGAAGTCATATGTGTTTGGTGTTAGTGGTATCCTTAAAATGAATAATGAAAAACATTATATGTTACTTATAAGGAAATCTTTAGAATTAAATGTTTGATATTCAGTAGATGTCCAATGACTGAACTTACTACTTTGACTGAATCTAGTTGAGAGATTTAAAAAACTAAGTGGGAGAGAGACAAAGGACATAGGTATGTGCACCACATCAAATTCTTGGTAAAGTTAAGGTGATGGGATCATGATATGGCAAGTACTATATACACAGTGTCATCTTCTCATCCAAGTGCATTAAAAAAAGTGAGAGAGGGAATGTCTGTGTACACATACCGGGCTGAAAAGGAATTTGAGAAAATAAAATTTAGGTGATAGGACTTTAAAAATATAGTTCTTTTAAAAACTGATTTGGCCACAAAACATCTCAATTACTACCAGTAGACAAAAGGGTAATCATCACTAATGTATTTATTGCTAAGACTTCCTGTGTGTATGATTCTGGCAAAGTCTCAAAATCCTTTTTCCACATTTTTAAATTCATTCCTTTACCAGACATTTTCAGAGCACTTTTTCCTGGGCACTGTGATTCATGTCAGGTAGCTACATATAAGCAAGGCAGACACAATTCCTGCTTACTTGCTAGAGAGAGAGACAGATGATGGTAATGAATTCTCACTGATTCACTGATGCCCCAGCTATTCACTAAGTCCCTAAGAATCACCTCTACTAGATCCTTGAAACATAGCAGTGAACAGAACAAACTCCTTTCATGGAACTTAAACTCTACAGAAAGAGATAACATCAATAAAATGTTATAAATATGTGTAATGTTTTAAAATGCTATGAAAACAAATAGGGCAATGGGACAGCAAAGGGGATCCTGGGAGGGGTTGGCATGAATTTATGTAGGATGGTCAGGGAAGCCCTCCCTGAAGGAAGGAAAAGAGGAAAAGCCCCGTCAGCAGGGCAAGAATATTCCAGAGACGGTGAGTGTGAGAGCACTAACGATGAAGGACAGGTATTAACTGAGAGGCCTTGTTATATCCCAGGCGGTGATCTACACACTTCCCATGGATTAACATTTTTAGGCTTCACAACAACCCTATGAGGTAAATATCACACCCACTTCACAGATGAGGAAACTGAGGTGTAGTGAAGTCACATGATTAGTCAAGGCCCACAATTCACAATATGGAGAACCACAATCTGAACCCAGATTGCGACGTTGCTCAGTCATGTCCGACTCTTGGCGACCCTATGGACTGCAGCCAGCCAGGCTCTTCCGTCCATGGGATTTTACGAGCAAGAATACTGGAGTAGGTTGTCATTTCCTTCTCCACTGAACCCAGACAAAGACAAATTCCTTATAAAAAACAAGTAAACACAACAACAGAAATCATTACAAGCTTTGTTAAGAGGATAAATGTAGGGGGGAAAACACAAAAACAAACATCTGAAAACAACAGGGAAACCACTGAAGATAAGGTAAAGGGGAAGGCCTCTCTGAGGACACTGATGTTTACCTGAGAACGGAAGGAGGAAGAGAAAGAGGAAGTGCTGGGGCAGGGCTCCCAGAAAGAGAGAAGGGCATGTGCTGATGTCCTCCAGCCAGAGGATCTGGGAAAACCAGGGTCTCTGGAGCCCAAAGAATAAAGAGAAGGGTCCAGAGAGAACAGGGAGGAGAAAAAGGCAGAAGCCACACCACACTGGCCTGATAGGGAGTGTGGATTTTATTACGTCACTGTGTGTGTTAGCCCCTCGATTGTGTCCGACTTTGCGACTCCATGGACTATAGCCCACCAGGCGCCTCTGACCATGGGGTTTCCTGGGCTAGAACACTGGAGTGGGTTGCCATTTCCTTCTCCATTGTGTCACTGAGAAGCCATTTAACAGGGGTTTTATCTGGTGTTGCTTTTGCAAAAATATCACTTTGCTTCTTTGTGAGGAAGGAATTCAATTTTCATGGAGAGTTGACAGAAAATATTCAGGGCATGAGGTTAGGGCTCACATTTTCTCCAACTATACAATACAAAGATATGGAAAAAGGCAAACAGTTTCTCTGGTTATGAGAGATGCATACACATAATATCTGGATGCTGGTGTCCAATATTTACTTATAAATAAATCAAAACTGTTTTTGGAAAAACTGCTTGGTTGCACTCATTCTGTGCTTTTAAACAGACCTCATGCAAGAGAGATACTCTGCCTATGGATTTCTGAATCCCTGCCACGGTCAGATATACTGAGTGAGGAAGGGAATGTTCTTTCTTCCTTGTGAACTTTATTTTTTAATAGTGACGACTTTTCTAATCAGAGAAGGTCATTAGAACTTGAGCTACAGTATGCTTAGTGTTAAAATACCTTTTAGTCACAGGTTGTATTTCTAATTTTGTTCGTGAGAACAGCGTGTTGATGGAAGATTGTTCTGGAACAGTACAAATGAACTCCACCTCCAACTTTTCTCAGGAATGTTCAATGCTGTACAGTACACTGTGGTTTTGAATTTAGGATCAGCTTTGGAACTGAACCACTTTCTGTTCGGTAAAGCAGAACTAAAATGTCACAGCTGTGAAGATGTGTCTTTTTTTTTTTTTTTTTTTTTTTTAAGAACAGAGGGTTGCCCTGCCATGAGCACCACCAAGTGGCCCGTGTGGATCTTACAATCTTCCGGAGACGTCACTTGATTACAAGGTTCTAGTCAAAGACTTTGACCAGTTGTTTACATGGAGAATTTTTTTTTTTTTAATTTTTAAAATTTTTTACACAATTTTTAATTTTACTACCAAATATTGACTCTATTACTCCCTGTGTTGTACAATGCAAGCATATCTTTTGAGACTCACTCAGAGAATCCGTCTGTTAGAATTTCTCAAAATTCAACCAGTGAACAGAAATCACTGCTAGTGTCTGAAGTCCCAGACAGAAGTCCCAGCAGTGAACAGAGGTCACTGCTGGTCACTGTCTGGTCACTCACTGTATTATCAGAAGTAAGTATAGTGCCCGACACTTTGAGGGGCTCTCACTCCTCCTACTGATCCAGGCACAGAAACTCATTCCTGTCACTTCTGGGGGAACAACCCATCTTCCCTGAGAAACTTCAACCTAGCAACAGGAAGAAGATGAATTGCATGTTCTCATTATAACATTTCTCATACCAAATACGGACACATATAAGGTTTTGAACATTTTTCACTTGACATCTTGTATGATTTTTTTCTTTTTCAGTATCCAAAACCCAGGTTCAGGAACACTAGAAAATGCAGTCTCTGCTCTGGAGAAGATGATCTGCAAAGGGCAATACAATACTGTCATCCCCTTCTCTGGTTATAGATGTCAACTGGGTTGGTCTGGGGGTTGGGGAGGGGGGTGCTGTTGCCGGGGCTCTGGGTAGATTTAGATGAAGAGTGTTGACTTGAAAGCAACACTTCCAAGACTGTCTCCTGGAGCCTCAAATCCTCAGCTCACTCCATTCACACCTCACAAAATTAGAATAAACTTGAATAGGTCAGGATTTATTCAATATTTAGGAATATTTTTTTCTAATTTAGGGTCAAAGAATGTTGTTTGGAAATTATTTCTGTAAGTCATCAACAAAAGATTAAGATTTCATGAACCAACTAAAAACAAATGTCCTTATAGGCAAAGAAAAGCATGTCACAACACATGTCCATCATACAAGAGTCTGAAGCACTGCAGTCATTAAGAAAAATACATATATATGCCAAGGTATATGTATATGTCCATATAAACATTTCTAAATAGATGGCTGATTAAAAGTACCCTCAGACCCCAATAAAGAACTGGCAGCCTAACAAGTGCCTGGTTCGCCTGAGGACAGGGAGCAATAGACTCCTCTAGGCCACCTTTACATTCATGTGGGGTTTTGCAGTTTATAGGATGCCTGGTGGGCTGCCGTCTATGGGGTCGCACAGAGTCGGACACGACTGAAACGACTTAGCAGCAGTAGCAGCAGCAGGATACTTCCAGCTCGTTTTCTTTCATCTGAGCCTTACAAAAAAGTGATGCATCATCATCCCACTCGGAGCTAAGGACACTGTGATTTAGAGAAAATAAATGATTTGTTCATGGCTGAAAGCCGTGGGCTAGAAACAGGCTGGATATGTTTCACTCTAAAATAATCTGCAGTGACATTATCATTTTCAAAACACTATAGAGCTTCATTTATTTCTCCCAGGGATGTGGTGAGACAGGAAAAGAGGACATCATTCCTAACCAGTAGGTAAAATGACTGGCATTAAAGGGGGAAGTGGCTTGCCCAAGGTCGGGCAAAGCTAGAGCTGGGACGAGAACCAAGTCTCCTGCATTCTAACCCAGTTTCCTTCTTTTGATTCTCTCACGACACCTTCTACATTCAAATAATGATCTGCTAGAAGAATCAAACTGAAGAGACTGAGCATCCCAAAGAAACAGGAAAACATATTTGGATGAAAGTTTTCCAAAGAAAAAGTGGGCCCAGGAAAGCGGATTATTTACTTTCTGAATTATTTACATGCCATCATCAGAAGGAGCCAGAGAAACATAAAATGCACAAAAGTCATACTTTAAAGAAGCATCTCTGGGAAGAGTTGTGAGTTGGAAGACAGTAAATGAGAGAAGTGGGAGGTCTGAAATTCTATCAGTGAGTTTAGACCTTAATTGCTACGCATCATTTTAATCGCCAGTACTGACCTGAGACATAAATACCCTGGTCTATAAAAAAGCAACCAGCCTGGAGACTTTAAATTTAGTAGCAGGAGGATTGACATAGATGCGAATTCCAGAATTCCGTCTTCCCGTCTCATGGATAACTAGGTTTGAAAGTTACATTTGCACTTTCGTGTAAGGCAAAGGAAGCTGAGGACAGACAGCCCTGGACAGTGGGAAGACCCTCGCAGGACACTCACCGTGAGACTCAGGGCCACAGAGCTCTTTCATAAACGTGGTTGGACATTCTGTCCCCAGCTCAGCTCTGTCACTCCAGAGTTAGTCAAACATTCTCCACCTCAGTCTCCTCCTGTAAAATGGTGTAACTCATGAACATGATAGCGGTGACCTTATTTACCACCCAACCCTTCCCCGGCTTCTCTCCATCACTCTGCACACTGCCCCATTACGCAGGTACCATGCTTATCCCCGTTTGGCCAAATCAAGGTCTAGAGGCCAGAGGCACCACTGGCCTGATTTCAGAGACCACTCCCTTCACGCGTCTTACTGGAAACGACAGTTTTTTGGTCTTTTTTTTCATGGCAAAATTGTACACTGGCACTCTGATTTTACAGAGGAGCCTTTCACGAGTCTTGTTTGTAATCCAGTCCCTAAAAGTCCAGCTCCGAGAGTCATATCAAATTTCTAAGGCTTCAAAGCTTGAGACAGAATCCCAAACTATGGTAACAGTGAGGCTATTGTGTAATTGGCCAGGGAGCCAGTCACTGGAGGCAACTCTCTAGGCCTATTTCCAGTTGAAATTTTGGCATCTTCCATCATCCCGCCATCACCTTTTATAAACTGTAGAGGGAGGAGGGAAAGTGGTGAGGTCCAAGTTGAGTTCCCATTCCCAGGCTGAGTGTGTTAGAACCCACATTTGTCATACAGAATTGCCGGGGGAAAGAAAGTCAGCACCTTGAACTTATACTCTTGATTAAATATCCTTGAGACATCAAAAGAGATCATAGGAAGGACAGAAACAGATTCATTTGCCAGAAAGGGACATATAAACTCAGCTTTGGGACGGACTCACACTACCATTCTGTATTCTGTGTTGCTTAGAGAAGGGATCTCAGCTGAGGAAAGCAGAATGTGCTGGCCCTACAACAAGGCATGCTCAGACTACCTGCAGGCAAAGGCCACGGCTCCCTTCTGTTTGCAATAGACGGGGATTTAGAGACCAAAGAAGTCCCCTCCCATTCCTCCTACGAGAGCAAAGAGAAAGCCAAGTTTTGCACACCCTGTTCTGGAGTCAGGCAGGTGGAAGTGTAGGGAGGACAAAGGTGACCAAACTGAAATGAAAGGTGATATGTGTGTCTCTGTGTGTACATATTTTAAAAGTGTTTATTGGGCTAGAAATCCTGTAACTCTGGGCAGTCAAGGCGGGGTGATATACAAGCAGAAAAGAACTTAATCCTTCCTGAGAGAAACACTTTGAACCTATCAGGTATTTCAGGTAAAATGCATTTCCTAATACTCCCTAGGCAAATATTTAAAACAAATAGAAAAAAAAAAAAAGTGCTTTAATCTCCCTTATATAGATAACACTACACTTGATTTCTTCAAGACAGGGTGGCTGTAGAAAGGTCTAACTAGTCAGAATGCCATACAATTTGTATAATTTGACTGTTTTCTTCACAGCTTAGGGGCTTGGGCTATTTGTTGTTGTTGTTGTTGTTTTAAAGGCAAATTACGTGGGAAATTATTTGCTTCAGAAATGAGTTACCCTCATTCCAAATGTAACTTCTGGGACTCATGACTACGTACGCCCTTTCAGAAAGAGAGGAGGCTGGACTAGAATAGGACACTCTGCCTCATGCAGGAAGATCTGTCAAACATTCATGAATCCACAGGTATGAAGGACTCGTGGGGTGGCCTAATTGCTTTTAGAACTGCTTAATTCCTGTGAGGAAGCCACTCCAGTGATTTTGCCAAGCATAGTTACTCGACCTTTCCTGGCCCACTTTCAAAACAGCAACAGTATTGTTTGCAAACCCCAGTCAAATAAGGCACTGAAAGAAATCTCAGAAACTGAATGACATTCACTTGCCTACACGGAGCCACTTACTGTTTAAAAGACTAAAACCCCTTGGTCTACGGGGTCTAAGTTTTTCTGTATTATGACCCTGGCGTAGACCAAATAGCAACCGTCCCCCAAAGATACCCACCACCCTCATCCCCAGACCCACAGGTATTATCTTGTGTGGCAATAGGAACTTTGCAGATATGATTGAGGGAAGGGTCATGTGACAAGGACAGTGTGCTGCTTACCCACGTGGGGCCAGTGTAAACACGAGGGTCCTTAAAAGAGAGCACAGGCAATTCAGGTAGAGGAGAAGGCAAGTTGGTGATGAATGCAGAGAGCTGAGTGATGTGACCTCAAGACAGTGAATCTGTCAGCCCTTAGAAGCTGGATGAGCCAAAGAACAGATTCTCCCTGGAGCCTCCCCAAGAAACCAGCCCTTCCAGCGCCTTGATTCTGACTCTCTAAAACCCATCTCAGACTTCCAACCTCCACAGCTGTAAGATAAGAAGGGTGTGTGGTTTAAAACCACTGAAAGTATGGTCACTAGTTTCCTAGCAACAAGAAAACTAAACTGGATCCACTTGGAAATGTCTGAAAAGTTGAAACATGATAGTCCACAGCCCATGAAACACCCTCAGCCACTTTGAGCACAGTGCTCAGACAGCTCCTTAGGTAAAGCTGTCCACTGGCTTGACTACATCTGATAGGACTACCTACAGTTACACAGAAGAAGACCCGAGTCTACAAGGAAGCCAGGGTAAGGAGTCCGCCCAATGAGATGCTCGATTATGGATGCGCTGTGCTAAGTTGCTCAGTCATGTCTGACTCTGCAGACCTATGGATCGCAGCCCACCAGGCTCCTCAGGCCATGGGATTCTCCGGGCAAGAACACTGGAGTGGGTTGTGATGTCATCCTCCAGGGGATATTCCCGACCCACAGGTTGACCCAGAGTTGCTTACATCTCTTGCATTAGCAAACAGGTTCTTAACCACTACTATTATGGATGGTGACCAAGCAAAGGAATCAGACTCTCTCTCTGGGAGTTTTGAGTGCAAGACACCAAGAAGGCAGTAAGACTACAAGGAAAAGAACAGGAGTGAGTAAACAGGGGGAAAGGAAACAGAGAGGAGCTGATGAACAAAGAGGACAGAGTGAGTAGAAGGAGGAGCAGTGGACACCACTCTGGGGACCAGGTTGTCCCACATCTCCAAGGTTCCCAGTGCCTACAATTGCCCTGCATGGGGAAGAAGTGGGGCCCTCAAATAACACCTAATGGATGAATGGTCATCAACTGCATCTCACTCTTCAAGAGACCAGGATTGCTGCTGAGATTGGTTCTTGGGCTTCCTTCCTTTCTTGCCTTGCAGTTACCACAAAATGCCTGAGATGACTAGAGTAGGTTTCACCTTAACAATCTTACAGAACCTAAACGCAATTCTCTCTACCCTAATCTCATCCTTTGAAAAGAGCATGCAGGGCAAAGGGCTTAATATTTCTTCACAGAAAATATACCAATGGCCAACAGTCAGCACTTGAAAAGATGCTCCATGTCATTAGAAAAATGCAAAATCAAAACTGTAATGAGGTACTGCTTCACATCCATTAGGGCAGCTATACTCAAAGGTAAAGTGTGTAATGAAATTGGAACCCTCATACATGGCTCATGGAATTTAAAATGGCACAAACCATCACAAAAAATAGTTTGGTGATTCTTCAGTAAGTTAAAGAGAATTACAATATGACCCAGCCACCCCACTCCCCAGGTATGTACACAAAAGAATCTAAAAAGTAGGTGTTCAAACAATAACTTACACATGAATGGTTACAGTGTAAACTATATTCACAATGGCCAAAAGGCAGAAACAATAATGCCCATCAGTGGATGAACAAATAAAGAAATGTTGGTATATGTGTATGATGGAATATTATTAATCCATAAAAAAGAAGAACCGATACGTGTCGCGACATAGATAAATCTAAATTCATGTTGAGTGAAAGGAGCCAGACACAGGAGGCCACATATTATATGAATCCCTTTGTAGGAAACACCCACAGTAGGGAAATCCACAGACACAGAAACCAGATTAGTGCTTGTTTGGGGTTGTGGAGAAATGGGAGTAAGTGCTCAATGGGCACTAAGTTTGCTTTGGGGGTGATAAAAATGTTCTGGAACTTGACAGTGGGGATGGTTACACAACTCTGTGAATGTACTAAAGGCTACAGAAATGTACATTTTAAAATAGTTAAAATGATGAACGGTATGTGAATTTTGCCACAATAAAAAGATTGCTGATGAACCTATCTGCAGGGCAGCAACAGAGACACAATCGTTAAGAACAGACTTGTACACATAGAGGGTGATGAACTCTAAGTGCAGCATTAAAACATACATATTACCAAGTAGCCTCCAATTAAAATAAATAAATTTAAATTTAAAAAAAATCAGATAACTAGTGGAAACTTGCTGTATGATGCAGGAAGCTCGAATCCAGTGCTCTGTGACAACCTAGAGGGCTGAGATGGGGTGAGAGGGAGGTTCAAGAGGGAGGGGACATATGTATACCTATTCACGTTGATATATGGCAGAAACCAACACAATTATCATAAAGCAAATATCCTCTAATTAAAAATAAATTTTAAAAAAATATTATGAAATATATTTCTTGTAACATTCATTTATTTGCCACATTTTATCGATATTCACTTTAATTTATGGTGATGCTGGCAGATACTCCAAATCCGGCTCTGGTTGCAAGTGGCTTTTGGAGCTGGGTTATTCCTTCACTATCAAGGGTCCCATGTGCAACGTAAAACAGATATCTCTGTGTGACTTCTCAAAATCGGACTCAGGACTCCAACCACATGGGCATCTGTTGTCAGTCTATACTCTTCTGTAAACATATAGCTTGTTTTGTAACGACAACAAAAAAGTCGAAAGCGAATCAATGCTATTTGGCCAGATTAATCTGATCTTGGACGAGTCTCTGAGTGACCAGGAAAAACCATACAAAATTTAAGTTCACACAGACCTTCCATTTCTAATATAAGATCAAGATACCTTAAAATAAAGAAATTCATCATGTTGGGGAGGAAAATTCATTTTCCCTCTACCCTTCTAGGTTCTTGGCTGAGACACCCCACCCCCATCTCTGATAAAAGATTAACAGGAGAAAAACAGAAATTTAATAACATGTATGCCCACTGGGAGAGACCCAGAATAACTGAATAATGCCCCCAAATGGCCCCAACCTTCACCTTAAGTACCTTCTTCAGCTAAAGGCAAAAGAAAGATGTTTGGGCAGGAAGGGGACAGTTATGGGAGGTGAGCAGGAAAAGCACCATCAACCGGGGTAAGGTGGTCATGCAGATCTAAGACTGTGTCCCTAAAGAGAAGTGTTTCTAGAGACAAAGGCATTCTTCTCTTCCTGGAACAGAGAGAGAGGCACTGTTGTAAATGTCTCCTGTTGTTGTTCAGCCAGTTGTGTTCGACTCTTTGTGACTCCATGGACTGCAACACACCAGGCCTCCCTGTCCTTTACCATCTCCCAAAGCTTGTTCAAACTCATGTCCATTGAGTCGGTGATGCCATCCAACCGTCTCACCCTCTGTCACCTCCTTCTCCTCCTGCCCTCATTCTTTCCCAGGATCAGGGTCTTTTTCAATGAGTTGTCTTCTTCACATCAGGTGGCCAAAGTACTGGAGCTTCAGCTGACTGTCTCTTACAAAAGGGTAATTTCTACATGGTTTTCATGGCTTGTCTGTTGTCCATTGTTTCTTAAAAGTAACCTGGCTGAAATAATCCTTATGCCAAGGAGGTAACTTGGAAGTGGCACATTCTGCCCCCTTCAATCCCTTGCTAATAAGAGTCAATCATTAAGTGGATTAAGAAGTTAATAAAGACACCATTAGAGAATCATTTTCTTAGAGACTGTGACTGATACTTCAAAAGAATGTTATAGCTATATGTCATCAATCTCTTCAATAAAATTAAATTTTCTAAGTGAAGAAAATGACACATGGGCTCACCCTTGTTTAAAAAGATACAAAAGAAGACTTACATTTCTTGCTTAGCAAAATATTCTAGAAGTGTTTGTTCTATCAGCAGATGGCGCTGCCAACATATTGCTGAAATTAAAAAGATGACAATGGCCATTTTCTTTAATCCCTTTATTAAATAGTAAATTTGGAATAAGTTATTAATTTTTTGCCAATGTCATGCTTGGAGTAATTTTTGTCTTTGTCATGCTTTACCACTCTTGGTATTAGTGGGCCACCTCCAAAGTTCTAAAATCCTAAGTTTACATGTATACCTGTGGCGGATTCATTTTGATATTTGGCAAAACTAATACAGTTATGTAAAGTTTAAAAATAAAATAAAATTAAAAAAAAAAAATAATAAATTAAAATGAAAAAAAAAATAAATAAAAATAAAATAAAATTTAAAAAAATAAAAAAAATAAATAAAATCCTAAGTTTAATTAAATTATATAGAAAGGCCTTTTAAAATATTATCTTTATTTTTATTAAAATTAAGTAATATCTTTATTATGGACTTTAAGATTATTGTGAACTGTTATTAATAGCTGTATATTTATTAATAATAGTAACATTATCTTTATTACTATTGACTACCATGGATGGGGTATTTTCTAAGGGGTAGGCACATTAGTGGGTTTTCACAGAAGCTTCTTACTTAAGCTGAAAGAGTGTTACTACTTCCATTTCACAAAGGAGAAAACTGAAGGGGAGCCAAGTTATATTCTTTGCCCAAGGCACACGTCTCTGTAAGAGACAGAAACGGGATTCAAAATGAGGTCTGATCCTTTCAAAGCGCTGTCCTTAAGCACGCTGACCCCTGTGACATAGGGCCATGGCGCCACAGAATTCCCAACACTGGGGGAAGACACCTCAAAGATAGGTTTATAGATAAACACAGATCATCTTAAACCAAACACACAGATGGCCCTGACTCACTTCATTTATAAAGCAATTTAACTCTTAACTCCTTGTATCCAGAATCCATTCAAAGCTTAAAACAAGTCTGACCCCATTTCTGTTTTGAGAAAATTAAGAATGAAAGGTGATATCCCATTGAGTCAAAGAGAACAAAGACCTTGAACAACACTCAGCATAAAAAGCAACCCGAAACACAGAAATAATGCAAACTCTATTCAGTGTGTGAGCAGAAAGGAGCCGAGTTAATGAGACAGCCTGCGTGGTAGTGAAGAGGAAGAAGTAGGTTGTTTGCATATTTAAAATTTGACCTTTTCACGATCAGATATTTTTCTGAACTATGAAAGGGAAAAACCAGAACTTGCCTGTTGAGACACTATTCTGAGTACAAAGTTAGACAGGTAATGTCAGAGCTGCAGAAAAAGCAAGCAAGACCCAGGCATAAGGATTCCATGTTTTTCTGACAGACAAATCCTACGTGTTGATGTATGAAGGTTATCTGATAAAAATAAACTTAACACAGCAAGAGAGTTTGTTCTTCAATCTCAAAAAAAAAAAAAAAAAAAAAAAAACTGGGGATATAGAAGCCAGCCCTCCGTATCCCATTCAGTCCTATTTAAAACCATCATCTCTTGGGATAAGAAAGAACACTTCGGGGTCATGAACACTATTTTACTAAATTGAGTAAGGTTTTCTTCCCAGTGCCTGGGATGGACCCTGGTGTGCTAGATCAGAGCCTATAGTTCCTCTCATCTCCTGTTATAACAGAAAAACCAAAGGACTCCCTTTATGAGAAGCTGTAACTGAACATTGGCCCCTGGCATTTTACCTTTTCAGGAGCAAATCAAGACAAATCTGAGATACAAGCAATCTCTCTCAGGCTTTTCCTGAGGACGAGACCGTTCTCTGCCTGACAGATCACACAGATTGCTTGGGAGGAATGCAAGGACAAGGACTAGAGAGGCCCATCACACAAAAGCACAGCTTGTGATTTATTCAGCCCTCAAACTGTCCTCCCCACACCAGCCCCGCAGTCCAGCAGCTTTCTTCCTTTCCTTACTATTTCTGGCATGCTGACCAAGCATAACTTATATTCAGAAACACAACTTTCTTTTGGGCTCCTCTCACACGTTCAGGTGTGTTCAGTGGGGACAGCCCTTCTCTGGGCTTCCCTGGTGGCTCAGACAGTAAAGAATCCGCCTGCCAACACAGGAGACACAAGTTCCATCCCTGGGTTAGGAAGATCCCCTGGAGAAGGGAATGGCAACCCACTCCAGTATTCTTGCCTGGGAAATCACATGGACAGAGAACCCTGGCGGGCTACAGACCATGGGGTCCCAAAGAGTCAGATACAACTAGGTGACTATGCAACAACAAACCCTTCCTTGTTCCTGTATAAAGAGCAAGTCCTGTGCCTTTTCTGCTCACCCTTAGGTAATACACAGTTCTACACACATTGGAAGGTGCCAACAGATTCATCTAAAAAATGAAAACTTCCAGTTCAACATATTAATCAGAACTCTTTTGATTAAACATCAGAATCTTCCCCTCTTCCCCTGACCAGCTCCAGGAGAATCCTACACTGGGGAAAGAAAGAAAGTACAGCTGGAATCTTCCTCCTCCCAGGGCATATCCCTGTTTCCTAGCTGTTTTCTCCTTCCTTCTGAGAGTGGGTGAGCGTCGGGGGAAGGAAGAAGGATGTGGACAGGATGTGACAGCAAAGTATAGAAAATGCCTGGGAAATCTCTCACCTGAACTGTGACTATTTTAAGCTGGCTTCCCATACTGCAGGTCTGGCAGTATTTTAGGGTTAACTCTCTAACAGGGACACGGTTGTAGGGTCTTCTGACAGTCTCCTCACTGGTGGTTTCTCCCCTGAAGTTCCCTTGATTAAGGCAGGTACTTCTCCATGCTGGGTGGTCACTCTCAACTCCTTCCTCAACCCTTAGGTGTTGGGTTTCTCTCCCAATGCCTTTCTGCTCCTCCCCAGGTAGCTCTCTATGCACACAAGATGCCCTAGTCAGTACAGCCCATATCTAGACCATCTAGACCACAGGAAATGACGATGCACTCCATGTCATCCCAGCAAACCCTGGGGTAAGGCTGGGCCTATTGCAGCAGCAGCTTCAGTATCAGGACACAGACCCCATCCACATACGTTGTATTCATGAAGGCACCAGGATTCCAGAATCACAGAGCAGGTTCTGGCCTACTTGGTACCCACAGTCTATGGTGTATGTAAGTAACATCACACATTTTAACACTCTGTGACAATGTTTTGGGAAATATTTTAACCAGTTCTTCAATTCTTCATAGTAAATAGTCTTGGCTTCTCAGAAATTGTTGGAGTAACATAGTGATACTGAAACCACTCTGGCTTTCAGAGTTCACCATTTTTATTTACTTCATGAAACAAGCCAGCATCATCCAAACAGTAAAGGGAACATCTTAATTCCAGCTCAAAACTTGCTCTTTATCCAGAACAAGGAAGGGTTTGTTGTTGCATAGTCACCTAGTTGTGTCTGACTCTTTGGGACCCCATGGGCTGTAGCCCGCCAGGGTTCTCTGTCCATGTGATTTCCCAGGCAAGAATACTGGAGTGGGTTGCCATTCCCTTCTCCAGGGGATCTTCCTAACCCAGGGATGGAACTTGTGTCTCCTGTGTTGGCAGGCGGATTCTTTACTGTCTGAGCCACCAGGGAAGTTAACATAGCTGAAACCTTGTTCTACTTTACCGTACCTTTCACAGACATTCTTCCCCAATAACTTAGATCCTAAATAATCAGAATCTTAAAATAGAGACTTTGAGAATTATTGCACCTCAAGAGTACCTTCTGGTGATAATGGAGCCCTTGAAATGCTAATGCAAAGAGCACAAGGCAATGAATACTTGAGAATAGCTGACCCTGCTCGGGAAAACCATCTAAGGATTGGAATCTGCGCTATCTGCTCACGTTTACCGATCCTGCTCTTCATTACTGACTCAAGTCGGAGATTCTGTCAGCAACCAAGGACTTCTGTTCAGTCAATGGTGGGTTTTACTTCCAATTCCAGGGTTTTTGTCTGTAATTTGCCATGTTCAATATGCTGCTGCTGCTAAGTCGCTTCAGTCGTGTCCTACTGTGTGCGACCCCATAGACGGCAGCCCACCAGGCTCCCCCGTCCCTTGCTCAATTAAAAGCTCTGCGTATTATAATATTATTTCAATTATCATAATTGTTAATGTCATAAATGTTATGTCATATATATAAATGTCATAAATGCTAATAACTCATAAATACTAATAAATGTCATAAATGTTAATAAACTAGTATACCTAAAAAAAAAAAAAAAAGAGAGAATAGCTGAAAGGATCTAGGCAGCCCAGTTTTCTTGATGATGGAGCTGCTCTTCAGAGCTAGAGGAATTCTCCCTAACATCAATAGAGGCTGTGACCCTGGAGCAAGGTGTGCATGGGGATGGAATGGAGGAGGGATAGCACTCATGCAATGTATTTACCATCACTAATCTAGAAGCTGAGTATACGGTCAGATACACACAGCAGAAGAGAGTCTCTGCTGCCCTAGAGAGATGATTAGAGACAAAAGACAAGGGAAAAGGAAGAAAGACTTAGGTTTTGGGGTTTTGCCAATTTAACAATAAATCTTAGTTTTCCACGGCCTCACATCTGTAAACTTGGAGAAATCTATCAAGAGATATGATAGATTAATACAATATATAACGAAATACTAAGGGTAACTGGACAGCTACATGTGAAAGAATGAAATTAGAGAACATTCCCCTATACCACACACAAAGATAAACTTAAAATGGATTAAAAACCTAAATATAAGATGAGACACTATAAAACCCTTAGAGGAAAACATTGGCATAACTCTCTACAACATAAATCACACCAAGATCCTCTATGACCTAGAGTAATGGAAATATAAGCAAATATATAAAAGTGGGACCTAGTTAAAGCTTTTGCACAGCAAAGGAAACTATAAACAAGGTGGAAAGACAACCCTCAGCATGGGAGAAAATAATAGCAAATGAAACAACTGGCGAAGGATCAATTTTCCAAAATATACATGCAGCTCAACACAATATTGTAAAGCAATTATCCTTCAATTACAAATAAATAAAAATTTTAAAACCCAGCATTAAAACCATCTTAAAATTTGTAGGAAACACAGAAGATTCCAAGTAGCCCAAACAACCTTGACAAACAAGAAGAGAGGTGAAAGAACCATAATTCCTGACTTCATACAACAAAGCCACAGTAATCAAAGCAATACGGTACTGGTACAAAAACATACACACGGATCAATGGGACAGAACAGAGAGCCCAGAAATAAACCCACGATTAATCTATAACAAAAGAAGAAAGAATATATAGTGGAGAAAATACAGGATCTTCATTCAACAAGTGGGGCTGGGGAAGCTGGACAACTACATGTAAAAGAATTAAATTAGAACTTCTCTAGCATCATACACAAAAATAAACTCAAAATGGATTAAAGGCCTGAATGTAAGACTGGATGCTATAAAACCCCTAGAAGAAAACATAGCCAGAAACTTCTCTGACATAAATCACAGCATTTTTTTTAATCTGTCTCCTAAAGCAAAGGAAATAAAAGGAAAACTAAATGAGACTTAAATTTAAAAACATTCGTATAGCAAAGAAAATAAACAAAATGAAACACAACCCATAAATGGGAGAAAATATTTGCAAATGACATGACCAATAAGGGGTTAATATCCAAACTATATAAATAGCTCATACAAAAACATCAAAAAACTAAACAACTCAATTTAAAAATAGGCAGAAGACATATTAATAAATAGACATTTCTCCAAAGCAGATACACAAATAGCCAAGGGGCACATGAAATGATGCTCAACATCATTAGTCTTCACAGCAATGTAAATCAAAGCCACAAGATATTGCCCCATATCTGTCAGAACCGCGATCATCAAAAGGAGCACAAATAACAAACACTGGTGAGGAGGCAGAGAAAAGGGAATTCTCATACACTGCTGCTGGGAATGTAAATTCATGCAGCCACTGTGGAAAACAGTATGGGATCCAAAAACAAAAAAACAGAACTACCATATAACCGAGCAATTCCACTCCTGGGTATATTTCCAAAAACACTCATTCAAAAGAATACATGCACCCCAATGTTCATAGCAGCATTACTTAAAACTGCAAAGGTATGGAAGCAACCTAAGTGTCTATCAACAGATGAATGAATAAAGAAGATGTGCTATATATACATTACAGAGCTGTTAGGGATAAGGAAGAAATATTATGAAGGCAAAATGGTTGTCTGAAGAGGCCTTACAAATAGCTGAGAAAAGACGAGACGTGAAAGGCAAAGGAGAAAAGGAAAGATATATCCATCTGAATTCAGAGTTCCAAAGAATAGCAAGGGAGAGATAAGAAAGCCTTCCTTAGTGATCAATGCAAACAGAGGAAAACAATAGAATGGGAAAGACTAGAGATCTCTTCAAGAAAATTAGAGATACGAAGGAAACATTTCACCCAAAGGTGGGCATGATAAGGGAGAGAAATGGTATGGACCTAACAGAAGCAGAAGATATTAAAAGGTGGCAAGAATACATAGAAGAAGTATACAAAAAGATCTAACCCTGTATGCGAGACAGCAAAAGAGACACAGATGTATAGAACAGTCTTTTGGACTCTGTGGGAGAGGGCGAGGGTGGGATGATTTGGAAGACTGGCATTGAAACATGTATAATACCATATATGAAACAAATCGGCCAGTCCAGGTTCGATGCATGATACAGGATGCTTGGGGCTGGTGCGCTGGGATGACCCAGAGGGATGGTACAGGGAGGGAGGTGGGAGGGGGGTTCAGGATGGGGAACACATGTATACCCGTGGCGGATTCATGTTGATGTGTGGCAAAACCAATACAATATTGTAAACTAATTAACCTCCAATTAAAATAAATTTATATTAAAAAAAAAAAAAAAGATCTTCATGACCCAGTTAATCACGATGATGTGATCACTCACCTAGAGCCAGACATCCTGAAGCATGAAGTCAAGTGGGCCTTAGGAAGCATCACTACAAACAAAGCTAGCAGATGTGATGGCATTCCAGCTGAGCTATTTAAAATCCTCAAAGATGATGCTGTGAAAGTGCTGCACTCCATATGCCAGCAAATTTGGAAAACTCAGCAGTGGCCATAAGACTGGAAAAGGTCAGTTTTCATTCCAATCCCAAAGAAAGGCAATGCCAAACAATGTTCAAAGTACCACACAATTGCACTCAATTCACATGCTACCTTCCCTGGTGGCTCAGACAGTAAAGCGGTAAATCATTGGCCTGCAACGAGGGAGACCCGGCTTCGATCCCTGGGTTGGGAAGATCCCCTGGAGAAGGAAATGGCAACCCACTCCAGTACTCTTGCCTGGAAAATGCCATGGATGGAGGAGCCTGGTAGGCTACAGTCCATGAGGTCACAAAGAGTTGTACACAGCTGAGTGACTTCACTTTCACATGCTAGCAAAGTAATGCTCAAAATCCTTCAAGCTAGGCTTCAAGAGTATGGGACCCGAGAACTTCCAGATGTACAAGCTGGATTTAGAAAAGGCAGAGGAACCAGAAATCAAATTGCCGATATCCTCTGGATCACAGAAAAAGCTAGAGAATTCTAGAAAAATATCTACTTCTGTTTCATGGACTACATTAAATCCTTTGACTGTGTGGATCACAGCAAACTGTGGAAAATTCTCCAAGAGGTGGGAATACCAGACCGCCTTACCTGCCTCCTGAGAAATCTGTATGCAGGTCAAGAAGCAACAGTTAGAACCGGACATGGAACAATGGACTGGTTCCAAATTGAGAAAGGAGTACAACAAGGCTGTATATTGTCATCCTGCTTATTTAACTTATATGCAGAGTACATCATGAGAAACGCTGGGCTAGATGAAGCACAATTTAGAATCAAGACTGCCAGGAGAAATATTAATAACCTCAGATATGCAGTAATACCACCCTTACAACAGAGATCAAAGAGGAATTGAAGAGCCTCTTGATGATTGTGAAAGAAGAGTGTGAAAAAACTGGCTTAAAATCCAATATTCAAAAAATGAAGATCATGGCTTCCGGTCCCATCACTTCATGGCAAATAGATGGAGAAACAATGAAAACAGTGCAAGACTTTATTTTCTTGGGCTTCAAAATCACTGTGGGTGGTGACTGCAGCTATGAAATTAAAAGACACTTGCTCCTTGGAAGAAAGGAATGACAAACCTAGACAGCGTACTGAAAAGCAAAGACATTACTTTGCCTCCAAAGGTCTAAATTCAAAGCTATGATTTTTCCAGTAGTCATGTACAGATATGAGAGCTGGACAGGAAGAAAGGCTGAGCACCAAAGAATTGATGCCTTTGAACTGTGCTGGAAAAGACTCTTGAGATTCTCTTGGACAGCAAAGAGATACAACCTGTCCATCCTAAAGGAAATCAACCCTGAATATCATTGGAAGGACTGATGCTGAAGCTGAAACTCCAATACTTTGGCCACCTAATGTGAAGAGCTGACTCAATGGAAAAGACCCTGATGCTGGGAAAGATTGAAGGCAGGAGAAGAAGGGGACAACAGAGGATGAGATGGTTGGAGGGCATCACTGACTCAATGGACATGAGTGTGAGCAAGGTTCAGGAGATGGTGAAGAGACAAGGAAGCCTGGTGTGCTGCAGTCCGTGCGGTCACAAAGTGTGGGACACGACTGAGTGACTGAACAACAATAACAATTACAAAGAATCATATATCAATAAAATTGATGTAAATGATATGGTCACATTCCTCGAAATACACAAATTACAATGACTGACTCAAAAGATAGAAAACCTGAACAACATTACACCAATTAAACAAAACTGATTTTGTAATTAAAAACTTTACATTCCACTTTTGGAAACATGGAGTAGAAATACTCTTTTCCATTATTTCCACTAGGCACAACTAAAAACTGTGCATATTATAACAAATAAGCTAATGAACTCAGGCCCTGAGAAATGACATGGTAATACGTTTTTCGGATTGTCTCTTTGCCTCTTATATCGCAGACTTAGTGCCCAAGAAGCTGGCAAGCAAAAAATACCAAAAGGTATAAAGCAAAAAGAGTCTCAACAAAAGACAGCAGTTCACTCCAGCCAAAAGCCGTAGAGGGGAAACCTGGCTAGGGGGAAAATATCCATTTTACTCCAGCCAAACATCACAGAAAAAAAGGAAAAAAAAAAAACCAAAAACAAACAACTACTCCTACCAACAAAAGCTGAGTGAGGAATTAAACCATGCCAGATGGGGAAAAGGTACCTCACCTCACCTATCAGAGTGATGTTAGAGAAAGCCAAGTAGGGACCTGGATCTTGATATCCATGAAGTGATAATGAGGCTCATTCCTACAGTGTTGGTGGATATCACACAGGGAGTGTGGACCTCCATACCCCCCAGGTGGTAATAAACTACTCCTCCCACTCCCTGTGGGGTTAGTGTCAGAGGCCTATAGTTGGACATTCACTATCACCCGGTGGTGATGAGCCCATCTCCCCTGGTGCATAACTGGAAACCACAGGCGGAGACGGAACAAAGACCTCGCACTCTCCCCAGGCAAGATGCTGTTAGTGGAGGCATTACGGAGAGCTGGTCCTCTCAACTCAGTTGTCAACTGGAGAAACTGGACTTCCATCTTTCCCTGGAAATAAGGGGCATTATTCCTGAACTCCTGCCCCCTTTTGGAATGGAGTCAGAGAAAAACAGCTAGAGCAGAAAATTGAATATGGTGAAGGTTCTCAAATACCAAATACATCCAAGTTTCAGAAACAGGGAAATATCAACCTGAATTGAAACAATCCAAAGACATCACTGAATTTCACTGAGATGACAAAGATGTTAGAATTATCTGAGAATGATATTGAAGCACTGAAAATTATTCAAACTGCAATAGCATAAGAAAACAAGTGGAAAAAGTAGAACTACCTAGCAAAGAAAGAGAAAGCCTCAACAGACAAATGGAACACAGAAAACCAAACCCAAATGCTACAGTTGAAAATTACAGTACTGCAAGTAAGAACTAACTGGAGAGCCTAGTAGAGCAAACTGGAGAGAAAGAGGAAAGAATCGGTCAACTTGCTGACAGACTAAAAGTAACTACTTAATCTGAAATACCAAGAGAAAATGAATTGGGAAAATAAAAATGAGCAGAGCTTAAGAGATTGCTGAGACCATAACAAAAGATCTAATATTCATGTCACTGTAGTCTTGGAAGAAGAAGACAAAGAGAGTAAGGCTGAAAGGTTTTCAAAGAAACCATGGCTGAAATTTTTCAAAAGGGGTCAAGACATAGATTCAAGATAACATTGAGTGAACCACAAACATAGCAGACCCAGAGAAATCCATCCCAAGACATACTGTAGTCAGTTCTACACAGGGACTTCCCTGGTGGTCCAGTGGTTAAGAACCTGCCTGCCAGTTTTCCCATACAGCTTCAATGGAAAACATCAGCTGTTCCCAAAGGAAGCTCTGAAACTGGGGTGACCCCTCTGTCCCATACTGGGGTAAGGAGGCTGGGCCTTTACTCCTCTGTGTAGAACAGTTATGTGATTCTGGTTGCCAGGGAATAAGGATGCTAGCAAGCAAGCAAGTGAAAGTTGCTCAGTCGTGTTCAACTCTTTGTGACCTCATGGACTATACAGTCCATGGAATTCTCCAGGCCATAATACTGGAGTGGGTAGCCTCTGCCTTCTCTAGGGTATCTTTCCAACCCAGGGATCAAATCCAAGTCTCACACATTGCAGATGGATTCTTTACCAGCTAAGCCACAAGGGAAGCCCCCCAAGGATGCTGCTGCTAGGTCACTTCAGTTGTGTCCAACTCTGTGCGACCCCACAGACGGCAGCCCACCAGGCTCCCCTGTCCCTGGGATTCTCCAGACAAGAACACTGGAGTGGGTTGCCATTTCCTTCTCCAACAAGGATGCTAGATTTGGCAACTAAAAACACGCTACACGCAGTTGAATTTGAACTTCAGATCAATAAGGATTCTTTTGTTTAGTATAAGTGTATCCTATATTTGTATAATAAAGGATACTGTATAGTATTTGGGGCACACCTTTATGAAAAAGTATTTCCTGTTCATCTGACATTCAAATTTAACTGGGTGTCCTTTATTTTATCCAGCAACTCTGCCTGAGGTGGGAGCATGGTCATTCAGAAAAGGAAAGAATCTGGAGAGCCCTCTGGAAGAGGGTGGTATCTGAGAAGGGCCTGATGGGCTGGCTGGATTTGGACAGGCAGAGAGCACAGCAGGGGGTGCCCGGGGGTCACTGCACACTTGGGCCAGGCAGACATTGCCTCAGTGATTCCCAAAGAGGCTGACAGTTGAGGCAGGAACGTGGGCAGCACTTCCAGGAGTAGAGGGGCATAAATCCTTCAGCCTTTAAGAGGATCTAGGGGCATGTTACAGCATCCACCATAGACACACGTCACTTCCCACTGTGTGCTATTGGGAATTATTTGTACCTGAGAGTCAGGTTGGTGTGCACGGGCTTTTACGAATCAAATCATAGTTGGCAGGAGTAAAACAGAGAGGTTTTATGGTTCCTCTCACTTCAAAAAAGAAAAAAAAAAAAGGACCCATTCAAGTTGAGATTGGTGAAATGACATCCCCAAATCCAAGCACTAGAAAAAGATAATCTCCTGGATGCTCGATATATAGTTTTATTATCAACAACCATGACTGACTTGAATTGACAACTGATTCTGTTATATAACAGTTTCAGGAAGAATTGCTACAGAGCATTGTTTATCAAATTAATGTTTTTAAATACATAAACATCTCTCCACATTTAAATTCCTTATGGAAGACATCTCTATCTAGCAAGCTAACTCATTTGCTTATTTAAGTGTACATTTTGTGATAAGAATATACTGAAAGGTTCTCTCACTTTCTGGGAGTCTTACTAAGATGTCATATGGCTCAGATGAACGTATGGGTATCCTGCTTTAAATTTTTTCCAGGTGAAGTCTTTTAGGGCTATTAATCTATACAGTAATATAGGTATTATTCATGGGGCCAACATCATATTTCTGTTCAGTCACTCAGTTGTGTCCAACTTTTTTCAACTCCATGGACTGTAGCACATAAATGTCTTTATATTAACATGGGCACCTAATCTTTTTCAGAGAAAAATCTTGGCTCTAGCTGGGGTTTATCTCTTGGCCTGTCTCTGCAAGTATCAAAACTTACTTTCAGGAATACCTCATTTTTAGACTCCTTGTTCTAATCCCTAACTCAGCTTAGTTGAAACAAACCATATTGCTGTATCCTTCACAAGAACACAGAGGAGCTGTTTGCAACCACTTTCAGGAAATATAACCCCAACTTGTAGCTTCATCATAAATCCGTATTTAAGAAGGGTTGTCCAAAAACATGCACTTTATTGATTCCTTTAGGTGTTCTGAAATTCATATCTCGACTGCTGAAAGCTACATTCTCATGCCACATTATTTTGACTTCCATAAAATTGCTTTTACAAAATTGTGTTTTAATTTTATCCTCTGTTCATCTTGAAGAATATAATACCAAAGAGTTCTGTGAATTCTGCTAATAACAATGATATGTTGATAATAATGGTAATACTCATTATTAGTTATATGATGACAATTCATGAATTCACTCAGCCAATAAATATATATTAAGCAAAAGAAAAGAATCCACCTGTCAATTCAGAGGACATGGGTTTGAGCCCTGGTCAGGGAAGATCACAAGTACTGTGGGACAATTAAGCCCATGTACCACAACTACTAAAGCCTACATGCTCTAGAGCCCTTGCTCTATAACAGGAGAAATCACTGCAATGAGAAGCCCCCGCACCACAACTTAGAGTAGCCTCCACTCGCTGAAACTAGAGAGAGCTGCACAGGGCAACGAAGACCCAGAGCAGTCAACAAATAAATAAACTAAATACAAAGAAAAAAATCTTGAAAGGAGAAAAACATTACATAAAGGTTAAAAAAACTGAAATGACAGCAGACTTATTATCAGAAACCATGGAAGTCAGAAGGAAATGGACATCTTTCAAGGTAGAAAAGAAAACTATTAGTCAAGAATCCTGTGTCCAGTGACGTACCCTTCAACAATTAAGGAGAAATCAAGACTACCTCAGATAAAAGCAAAGTAAGAGAATTTGTTGCCGGTGGACTGACCTTAAAAGAATGGCTAAAGAAAGTTCTTCAAACAGAATAAAAATGATTTAAAAGAAAAAAAGGAATATTAGAACATCAGGAAGGAAGAGAAAACAACAGCAAGAGTAAGAATACAGCTAAATTCAAAAGACTTTTAAACTGAGTTTTCTAAGTTACATCTGAAGGTTAAAACAAACATTACAAAACTCCTTGAGGTAATTCTCAATTTACTTTTAAGATAATTATTAAATTAATATAAGTATGGAGAGGAGAATAAAGGGCTATAAAAGGAGATTAATGACTGGATGCAGACAAGGAGAGCCCTCTGTGACTACAAAGGGGCAGCACAAGGGAGATTCTTCTGATGGGATATTTCTGTATCTTGACTGCAGTAGTAATTACACAAATATACACACGTGATAAAAGCACACAGTACTATACTGCACGCTTTATAAGCCATGTCAGTTTCCTGGTATTGACACTGTACTGTAAGTAAGAAGACATGACTACTACGCGAAATGGGCTGAAGGACACAGAACCTCTCTGTACTTTCTTTGCAATTTCCCATAAATACATAATTACTTCAAAATAAAACCCTGAAACATTCTTAAAACTTTCCACTTAAAAGTTCCAGGTTCAGGAGGATTTATGGTGAGTCCTACCAAATATTTAAAATAGGAAAACAATACCAGTTGTTTGCAAATTTTTTCAAAAAAAATAGAGAAGGGAATATGTTGATTCTTTTCTATGTTTTACTCTACGCCAATACTAAAAGGAACACAAAATTACTAATCATTACATCTTATAAGTGATGCAAAAATTCTTTAAAATATATTAACAAATTGAATCCAACAATATATAAAAATAATATATCATGACCAAGCAGAGTTCATACTAAGAATGCAAGGTTGGTTTACCATTTGAAATTCAGTGTCACATATTTAACAGAAGAAAAAACAAAACACTTAACGATCATCTCAATAGATGCAGATAAAGGTATGTGAAAAATTTCAACACTCATTCCTTATGTAAAAAAGTTCTCAGGGAACTAGTAATAAAAGAGTAGTTTCTTAATCTGATAAAAAGCCATCTATAAAAAATTTATGGCTAACATTTTAATTATGAAAAACACTATATTCTACCTTAGATAAAGAGCAAGATAAACATATCTGCCTTCACTACAACCATGCAAACACAATAAAAAATAAAAGGAAATAAATTGAAAAGGAATAAGTAAATCTGTTTTTTCATAAATCAAATATTTATCTGGATAAATTGAATTATCTACCAAAAAAGCTACTAAAATTACTAAGTGAATTTGGCAAGGTCACGAGGTTATAAAGCCAATATCCAGAATCAACTGTATTTCCATATTCTCACAACAAGTAATTGGAAAGTGAACTGATTTTTTAAAATGTTTTTCCAATGTCATCCACAAATATGATATATTTTATACATGTAACAAAATACATACAAGATCTGTATACTGAAAACTGAAACATGAGCAGGTAAACACATCAAGGTATTTTATATGATAGAATAATATGCATCAATAACAACCACTCAGAGAAATTAAGGAAGACTTGAAGATACAGAGATGAACAATGTTTCTAGATTAGAAGATTCAATTTTTTTAAATGCCAATCCTTCCCAAATTGACGTGTAGATTCAAGGCATTCTCAATCAAATCCCCACAGGTTTGTTTTGACTTGAAGTTTTGCTTTGCTTTGTTTTTTTGTATGTGTGAAGATTGACAACCTGGTGTTTATATGGAGAGGTGGTTTCTAGAAAGGCCAAAACAACTTCGAAAAGAAATACGATTTACAGTGCCTGATTCCAAGACTTAACTGTATAGGTACTGCAATCAAGAGTATAAAAACATACAGACCAGCGGAGCAGAATGGAAGGTCCAAAGACACACCCGCATCTATGTGGTCAATCCATCTGTGACAAACACACCAAATTCAACAGAGAAAGATTAGTCTTCAACAAATGATCCTAGAACAACTATGTAAAGAACATAAACCTCCACACTTCCCTCACACCAACTCAAAAATCAACCCAAACCGGTTATGGACCTAAACATAAAAGTTAAACCTATATAATTTCTAGAATACAGAAAAAATTTGAAATAATGAAGTAGATGAGATTTCTTAGAAAAAAATACAGAAAACAAAAAATTTTAAATAATAGATTAGAATATACAAAAATTAAAACCAGTTCTAAGTATGACATAGGAAACTGAAAATGCAACTACCCACTGGAAACAGTATTTCCTCTGATAAAGAAGCTGTATCCAGAACATAAAACTACCCCTAACAACTCAATATTAAGAACAACCTAATTTTTTTAATGGAGAAAATATTTTAATAGACTTTTCACCAAAAAAGACACACAATCAAAAAAGTACACGAAAAGATGTTTAACATAATTATTAGAAAAATGAAAAGTAAAAATACAATGAGACATCATTAAATATCCGTGGAACATCTAAAGTTAAAGATTCACAAGTGTTGACAAGCATATGCAAACTAGTTCAACAATTTTGTAAAACAATTTGGTAGTTTCTTACTAAGTTAAACATACTCTTATCCATATAATTCTGCAATTCCACTTGCAGATATCTGTCCAAGAGAAATAAAAACATATCCATAGCAAGCCCGATACTGGATACTCACAGCAGCTTTATTCACAATAACCTGAAACTAGAAACAACCCAAATGTTGAACAACAGATGAGCAGGTAAACACATCGAGGTATTCTACATGATGGAATAATATTCAGCAAAAACGAGGAGTGATTTGCTGATGTACTCAAAAACATGGATGAATCTCAAAACCATGGTGGTTAGCAAAAGAACCTAATCTATAGTGACAGAAAGCTGATCAGTAGTTGCCTGGGACTGGTGGTGGGAGATCAACTGTAAAAGGGCATAAGGGAATTTTCTGGGCAGATGGAAATATTCTGTATCTTAATTCTGAGGGTGGTTATATACGATAATAATGTCCTCGAACATCACTGAAGTGTAACTTAAAATGGACACATTTAATTGTTTGCAAATTTAATCTCAATAAATGTGCAAATATATACATGAATTTCCAAGGTTCAAATCATGCCACCTCCAGTTTAATAGCGACAATACATCAGTCACCCATTGCTAACACTCATACTGGTCCCTCAAGTTTCCCGCCTCACACAGATAAAGCCATTGCTATTTGGCAAGAGCTACTGATCAGACGTTTCATCCTGCGTCCTGCGTACAGTAAGTTGACTCTGGGCACCTTTATTCTCTTGAGTCCCCTTGCCCATCTCCAACTTCAGTTATCATAAACCTGCCATTAGCAGATAAAGAGTGATGTAGCAGAAAGAAGCAGGAGGTATGGCTGTTGTATAGCACAGACTTAGATACTGTGGTCCTTCCTCTCCATTTGACTCCCATCCCAGTCATGTTAATTTATGCCAACTCTTTCCCCTTGCTTCTGAGAACCTGAATTTGGTCGGTGAGACTTTTCATATTCTGACCTCTAAAGCAGTTTACTAGTAGCATGCTCTGAGCTACCATTAGCATCAAGGCACTTTCACATCATGACAAGAGTACCACCAACTTACACTGTGACATTTATAAATGTACCATGGGATCAACCTTATGAAATGGAATTGTCGAGACACTGGAACAAACAGCATACATGTATCATACATGTATCAGTGAAATTTAGAGAAAAACACTTAAGTGAAAGTGGGTAAAGAATGCTAAATGGTGGGATTAAAAGTAATTTCACATAAAGAGAAAAAAATACACTTATTGTGACATCAAAAGGTGTGCACGTGGGTGAGACAAGGTCCCCAAACACCATGATAATCATTAACTCTAAGAGTCATGGTGTCACAGTTGAGGTTCATACTTTTTAAATTGTATGACACATCCATATTTTGGCAGTGAACATAAATGTTGAAACAGGTTGGCAGAGACAGCGTGAGACATATGGAGATAAGTCACTTCTCCCTTTTATGGAAAATTATGTTTTAAGTCATGTTAATATAAAGATTAATGGAAACTGGCTATTTTAGCTGTAACTTTGCTTGTGAATCATCAAGATAATGATACAAGTGCCAGAAGAACTAAAATACTAAATACTAAAATCACTGGTCTATGTCATACATTCATTTCTTTTCCAATAAGGACAATCAAAAGAAAGCAAAAGTATCAGTTTTCAAATTGATTGTCCAATTGTCCAACAATTGGACAATTACTGTGGACTCATAATCTCACCACTGCAAATGAGGCAAAAACACCTTCACCATGACTTCTGCCTGCCCACCAAGCCTGTACAAATTCAGAAGTCTTTCCTGTCCATCCAATATAAATGCAACAGTTTGTATATGACACAAGCTGGTATATTAGTTACCAAGTGGAACAAAGAAAAGAGATCAGTGTTGAAGACATTTTAGAACAAATGAACATGTTACCAATATTATACTGATGGAATCCCGCACCTGTCCCCAATATCAGCATACTCCCTGCGCACATCAAGGTAGTATGGTTACATCAGATTTTAATCATGATGCTCTTCAGAATCATGACAGAAGATGAATCAAGGCCTTGATCACAACTTGGGAAAGGATGATGTTGTAGAAATGTATAGACTAAGCTTCTTCCTGTGTCTTTCAGTTTTTTCCCAATTGCAACCTTATCAATGCTAACGCCATTCCTATGCAAGGCAGTAGGGACCACTACCAAAAGAGAAATGAGACTTAACTTTGATACTTGTATTGTGAGTCTAACCCAGAGATCTTGTGGGCCCTTGATAAGCCAAGTTATTAATGCATATGTGTGTGGGAGGGGACTTGATATTGACCAATGGAAAGAGTGCCTGTTTATCAGCTAAGGGAAAAGGTGTTTCAACAATTTAACAACTGAAGTGACTGTATGAGTACCTACTAGCTGAGTATCACCTTTGAGTGTATGTGTGTGTGTGTGTATATATATATATATACACACACACACATTATATTTGTATATTTGTGTGTATATATATGTGTATATACATACATATATACACACATTAGATTTGTCAGTGGCTACAGTCCATGGGTCACAAAGAGTCGGACACGACTAAGCGACTTCACTTTCACTATGGTGTATCAACTGCTAAATACTCTGAATCTATTCCAACAGTGTGTGCCAATTCATATACATGGAAAAATACATTTAACGCATTGGGAGGATGGACAGCTCACTATGTGCTCTAAGAATAAAAGCAAACGAGGTGGGCACCATGCTATCCAACTGTTTGCATATATTTTGTTTAAATAAACACGTATGAACACACCTGGTAACTACACTTAACACCCAAATGTCAGTAATGTGGAAGAAACAAAATAACCACTTCTTTCCGAGTATGAAATAAATTTCTAATTTAAAATCACTGAATCTGTTGATTCTTCACATTTTTATGAAACAAATAGACTTGGGAAACATCTGATAAATTCTATAATTTTAAAAATATTTAAAGTTTAAGCTTAAGTTCATCAGAGCTAAACTCTCCATGAACCAGTCTGTGAAAATCTCATTTGTAACCTTTTGGGATCATTTCACTTTAAAAACCCTTGGAGGCCCCTATCAGTTTTAGCATTTTTAGGGGGGAAAAAAGCAAGATATGACAAGTAGTTATTTGTTGTTTCTAATCAACATTTAGGAAAATGGATGCTGTTGCCATATATGTATCAAGATGTTCTTTTTCACCAAGGCAATGTAGACATGTAGGTTCTTGTCCAGGTACTTCCTACCACAATTGAAATTTGTTTTTTTTCTTCCTGCTGGTTCAAGGTCCACTTGACTGCTCATTTGCATGCTCTGTTTTTCTTTGATTGTAGTGACACCTAACGTCAGAATCAAAGAGTACCTTCAGCTCAGCCCAAGCTTCCCAATTCACAGGGCTCTTCAGATTACAATCTCACCTTCTGTGCAGATGGATTTTGCTAGAATCATCTGTGGGGCCATGAAAAACATGAGTAAGAGTTAAACTTGTTTAAAATGAAAGTACAATTGTATGTGAAACTGTAAGAATCACACATCCTTAAAATGGGCCATTTCTTGAGGGACGCCTCCCTTTTACAAAAGTGTACATTTTTGGAAAATACCTAAAACATGACATCAGTTCATCCTACTGATAAAGCACTGTCTTACTTAGTTACTGGGCTTAGTGGGCTCAGGTGAATATAGTTATAATAATAATGGAACTAATACTAATGGGGAAGTCATCAAACATCATTTTAAAATATTTATTTTTTCTTCCAAAAAAAAAGCAACTCTCATTGACATTATACACTGCCATGGATAAAACAGACAGCTAGTGGGAAGCTGCTGCACAGCACAGGGAGCTCAGCTCGCAGCTCTGTGATGACCTAGGCGGGTGAGACTATGGGGGTGGGAGGGAGGCTCAAGAGGAAGGGCATCTATGTACACAGATAGCTTATAGATTCACACTGTTGTATAGCAAAAAAAAAAAAAAAAAAAAAAAAAAAAAAAAAAAAAAACAAAAATAAACATTGTAAAGCAATTATATTCCAAATTGAAATAAATTTTTAAAAATAAGAAAAAGAAAGCAACTCTCTATACTGTCTTATTTCCAGTAACTATAAGAAAGTCTGATAGCCACATGTTTGGAAAGATACTATCTATTTTTCTGTCCCTTTTCATGTTTTCTCTAATTTTCATAACTCTGTAAGATGAACATTATCATTATTTCTATTTACTTTAATAATTCATTTGGCTACTAATCAAGTACGTGAACCAGGTCTCTAGAGAATAAGGGCGACTAGAAGCTGTTCAGGAGAGGACAAAGGGTCCATGATCACTGATCCTTAAGTGACTCCTCTAAGTAATATACTAAACCATGACAACTGTTAAGGAAATGTGACAAGGTTAGACGGCACATTATAAAATACATGATTAAAAATCAAAAAAATAAGATTCCCCTCTCAAGTTCTTGCTTTCCCTCCGTTAGCACTGGAGAACCAGTTCCCCATTCTGCCTCCTCATGAGATCCCTCTTTCCAGCTGTTAGAACCAGCCTCTCCTTCGGTAGGACTTCCACTCTTCACCTCCGTGTATGACGCCTCCCCGAGTGGGAAAAACACATAATCTATATTCAAGAGATCAAAGTTTGAGACCAGGCTCTGTCACCATGAGCTTGGGCAAGTCACTGAATCTATCTTGGGTTCAATTTAAGTGCAGTAAACTGTAGCCTTTGGCCCAAGATGGCAACCTAGTAAGTCCACATTCTTCTAAACTCTCCTTTGAATGAGTAGAGAAAAGACTAGACCTCCTTGTAAACCAGCAGTCCCCAGTCTTTTTGACACCAGGGACCAGTTTCGTGGAAGACAATCTTTCCATGGACCAGGGTAAGGGGGTATGGTTTTAGGATGATTCGAGTGCATTACATTTATTGTGTATGCGTGCTAAGTCGTTTCACTCACGTCCGACTCTTTGCGACCCAATGGACCATAACCCGCCAGGCTCCTGTGTTCATGGGATTCTCCAGTCTAGAATACTGGAGTGGGATGCTGTGCCCTCCTCCAGGGGATCTTCACAACTCAGGGATGGAACCTGCATCTGTTATATCTACCTGCAGTGGCAGGCAGGTTCTTTACCACTAGCGCCACCTGGGGAGCCCACATTTATTGTGCACTTTATTTCTATCATTATTACACCAGGTCCACCTCAGACCATCAGGCATTAGATCTCAGAGGTTGAGGACCTCTGTTACAAACTATAGAAAGGCATACTTACTCAAACTGAAAATTCAAAGAATCTAAGGTAATACAGGCAGGATCAGAGTGAGAAAGGACTGGTATGCCCATAATCTAAAACATATAAAGCAAAGCTTTCAGGGGCAGAAGGGAAGGGCCCCCTCCAGCAGCTCTGCAGTAGGGCCTAAAAATAAGGCTAAGTCATGGGATGGTGGGTGGGAGTAACTTTCAACTTTGCTGGAGTTTCTAGGAAGTGCAATAAAACATGGAGTCTTCATAGAGTGGGGGGCCCCAAAGGCACTCACAGTATAAATCAGGCAAGACACTGACTTCGGAAAGTGACGTCATTCCCAGGGTTTAGTATCTGGCTGCACACACCTCTGCAAAGGCATCTTGGCTTGTATACACTGCAACAAGATTTTCAGTCATACACAGAACACTTTGAAAACAGAAAGGAGGTTTATAATTGAAAAGTGTGACTGCTAACTTTTTAACTGTAATAGAAGCAATAAATAATAAATTGAATACGACAGGAATCAAATCAACAAGTTAGAAAGCAATCTTGAGAAATTCAGGCCTCCGAGGAAGAGGCTAAAGAGGTGAAAATCATCAAGGACACATGGATAACAGTATCTGAAATTCAATATGTGCAAAACAAGTTTTCCGGAAAGAAAAACGTAAACAGAATGAAAACCAATACCCAGCTACAGAGCAAGAGAAAACACTTCTAGGAACTCAATGCAGACTTAGGTGTTTACATTAAACCAATTTATCAAGTCCTCAGCAAAATTAGGGAGTAGAAATTTATAATACTCTTTTTTTTTTTTTCAATGTTAAGAACAAACAAAAGACTCGCACAAGTATTTGAACAGAAAAATAAAGTCAGACAGTACAGAGTCAGACTGGCCTCAAATCTTTCCTCTACACTAAACAGAAAATACTGTACACTAAACAAGCAGAACATTAAACAGCTACATCTAGAATTTACTGAACCACCAATAACTCAACATCCAAGCAAGCTCTCATTACCGTAAGAGTAACAGACATTTTAGATTTACACAGATCAGTAAATATCACCCACACACCATTGCTCTAAAATACCATGAAACAAAGAATTCTGATGAGAAAGATATGACAAAAGAGATATGTCATAAGAAACGAAACCAATATAATTAAATGTCAAAAACGGTTGAAAGTTTTTAAAACAAACAAATGCTAAATAATTTTGTCAACTAGGATGCTGTTGACTAAAAGTAACAGGACACTGACTCAGCTATTTTAAACAATAAGATATATATATATATCTAGAATGAGCCCTAAATTTCAGTGGCTCCAAACTGGTTAAAACAGTGATGATGATGTTTAAACACACACACACACACACACACTTTCCATCTCTATCAGGCTCTTTTAAGATATAGCCACTTGTCCTCCTTAACCACCCTCATGATACCAAGTTGGCTGCCACAGTTCCATGCATTACATCCAAATGTGACGATATACAGTGAAAAAAGGAGACATCTTTTTTACATCTATTCATTATCATTAATAAGAAAAAAAAACTTTCCTTAGACTTCCCCTCCTAGTTCTCTGGCCAGAATCACAAGTTTATGCTAAAACCAAGGCTGGTTGAGAATGGGACCACCATGACTGGGTTAAAACAAACTTGGCGTTCTCAACGTCAGCACTTTCACCACTTGGGGCTGGATAAGTCTTTGCTGTGAGAGCCATCGTGTGCATTACAGGGTATTTCAAATCATCTTTAGCAGTTACTCACTAGATGCCAGCAGCACCCCCTCTCAGTTCAGCCGCTCAGTAATGTCCGACTCTTTGAGACCCCATGGACTGCAGCATGCCAGGCTTCCCTGTCCATCACCAACTCCCAGAGCTTGCTCAAACTCATGTCCATTGAGTCAGTGATGCCATCCAACCATCTCATACTCTGTTGTCCCCTTCTCCTTCCACCTTCAATCTTTCCCAGCATCAAGGTCTTTTCCAATGAGTCAGTTCTTCACATCAGGTGGCCAAAGTGTTGGAGTTTCAGCATCAGTCCTTCCAATGAATATTCAGGACTGATTTCCTTTAGGATGGACTGGTTGGGTCTCCTTTCAGTCCAAGGGACTCTCAAGATTCTTTTCCAAGACACAGTCCAAAAGTATCAATTCTTCGGTGCTCAGCTTTCTTTATAGTTCAACTCTCACATCCATACATGACTCCTAGAAAACCATAGCTCTGACTAAATGGATTTTTGTCTGCAAAGTAATGTCTCTGCTTTTTAATATACTGTCTAGGTTACTCATAGTTTTTCTTCCAAGGAGCAAGCGTCTTAATTTCATGGCTGCAGTCACCATCTGCAGTGGTTTCGGAGCCCAAGAAAATAAAGTCTGTCACTGTTTTCATTGTTTTCCCATCTATTTGCCATGAAGTGATTGGGGGCAGGAGGAGAAGGGGACGACAGAGGATGAGATGGCTGGATGGCATCACCGACTCGATGGACGTGAGTCTGGGTGAACTCCGGGAGTTGGTGATGAACAGGGAGGCCTGGCATGCTGTGATTCATGGGGTCACAAAGAGTCGGACACGACTGAGCGACTGAACTGAACTGAACTGATGGGACTGGATGCCATGATCTTAGTTTTTTGAATGTTGAATTTTAAGTCAACTTTTTCACTCTCCTCTTTCACTTTCATCAAAAGACTCTCTAGTTCCTCTTCGTTTTCTGCCACAAGGGTGGTGTCATCTGCATATCTGAGGTTATTGATATTTCTCCCAAAATCTTAATTCCAGCTTGTGCTCTTGCCTCTTCAATATTCTTGCCTTGAGAACCCCATGAACAGTATGAAAAGGCACCCTCTCTAGTTGTGTCAATGAAAATTGTCTCTAGACAGTGCCAATGGTTTAAAGTCACAGGAATAGAGTAATCAAGATTTCCCTTTGGGGCTACTTGTGAAGTCTACCCCTCCTAAATATATAGCCATACAGAGCCAAGGCAATATCTGAACTAACAAGTTTTTCAGAAAAGAGACTTGTATTAGAGAAAATAACCTTAAGTAAGCAATTACCAGTATTTAGTTCAGTAATCCTGTAAAAGGGATATGTGTGTTAGTCGCTCAGTCACGTTCAACTCTTTGGGACCCCATGGCCTGAAGCCCACCAGGCTTCTCTGTCCATGGAACTCTCCTGGAAAGAATACTGGAGTGGGTAGCCATTCCCTTCTCCAGGGATCAAACCTGGGTCTCCTGCATTGCAGGCAGATTCTTTACCATCTCAGTCATCAGGGACATAAGCAAATGTAACACAAAATTAAAATCTTGTATTATCTGAAACAAAACAGAGGAAAGATGAACAAAGAGCTTTAGCAGGGCTAAGGACGCTAGTACATTGTTTACTCATCAAGCACACAAAATATCAGTCCCTATTATAAAATATGCAATTTACTTGCCTTAAAGAAATTTGTCTTTGAATATAAATTTTCATTGTGGATCTGTAGGTATAATATTTAGCCCTAAGAACCGTGACCAAGAACTGGCTATGTGAAGGGGAAGATCAGCTGTATCCTTTTCAGGGAACACACCTCAATTAATTCCTTTTGAAGTTATACTCAAAGAGGTATACTTCCCCTAGAAACCTAATTTATTCCTTGTCTTGGTGCTTTCACCACTGCAGCTTATAAATATAATTTAGATTTTACAGATCAAACCATAAGCTGTGAAACTCTTATTTATCCTATTACAAACATTATGTTTGCTGTCTTAAGACCCTTCATCCTCTAATCTCATGATAATAAGGCCATATCTGCACTTTCTCCAGTTTTTCAAATGAAGCCAGCTCTCCTAATATGATCCAAGAGCCCTGCCCCCATCTACCCCAGACCCATTGGTTACTTCTCTCCTTCCCTGGGTCTGTGACTCACTCACTCCTCTTTCTTCTTCCTACTCTCTGTATCCATTCTTCATCCATTTGAAAACTCTTCTTAGTTTCCTCTGAAGTCCTGCCATGGCTGCCTCCCAATTCCGCACATTCCACTTTAACTTCATCCAAAATTTCCAAAACAGGTTCTCTCCAAACTGGATCTGGGGACCCAAGTGGCCAGTCTAGGTCTCAGATCTCCCTCCGTCAGAGGAAAAATGTGTTGTCTCTTTGTAGGCGGAGAAGGCAATGGCAACCCACTCCAGTACTCTTGCCTGGAAAATCCCATGGACGGAGGGGCCTAGTGGGCTGCAGTCCATGGGGTCACTAGGAGTCAGACACGACTGAGCAACTTCACTTTCACTGTTCACTTTCATGCATTGGAGAAGGAAAAGGCAAACCACTCCAGTGTCCTTGCCTGAAGAATCCCAGGGATGGGGGAGCCTGGTGGGCTGCTGTCTATGGGGTCGCACAGAGTCCGACACGACTGAAGTGACTTAGCAGCAGCAGCAGCAGAACATCTTTATGGATGATAAGGAAAAAGGTTGCCTTCAAAGGTTACAGGTAAGAGCTTTAACTGAAGGACTGAATTGTAATGCAAAAGCAACCTTTGTAATTTTAATCTTATGTAGCCCACAGGACAAGTACTAAAGAATAAATCCCATTTATATCTGTACTGTGAAAACACTGCGTGTTTATCAAGTGTTTAATTGTAGCAGCCTCAAAGTTCAGAGACTTGAGATGCTTAATGGAAATGAAAGGGGTATTGTTTTCCATTGGGAAATGTAACTGCTCTTGACAGAGCAAGAATCTGCAGACACTGACCGTGAGAAGCTCATAAACACACTATGCTTTTAAATGTCTGACATAAATTAACATGGCTCAATAACAAATTCTGGAGATACCTATTCCTTTAAAGTAAAGGTGCTTTTTTCTAGAAATCAATATTTTTAAAATAAATATTTGCCTCTACAGGATTTAGAACATAAAGACATATAAACATTTTCCACAGTAGATTCTTTTCTCTTTAAAACTGAATGGTTTAAAAACTTCCTCTTCTTATATGGCACAGTATTCAGTATTATTAAATGAAAAAGAAAGAATTAGAAATATTGATAGAATGGCAATATTTGTTCTAAAATAAAAAATACATAGATATATACAAAGATGATAGATAATAAATGGAATGGGGACATGCTTGAATATTGAGAAAATACTTCTAGAAAAAAGCTGAAGAAGCTGATAATAATTATTGCCCTAGGAAGATGGAAAATGGAGACCTACTTCCGACTGTCAATATATTTGTACTGTTTATTTTTTATATATCCTCAGTGAAAGACAATTGAAACACCGAGAAACAGACACACAAATGCATGTGCACACACACACAAAATGGACAGATATTCCTAATCCTAAATTCAATTTATGATTTATGTGACCTATTAATCTTGTAAAAATATAGATCACTGCCCTTAAAAGAATTAACAAGGATAGACTATCTTGACTGATTAAAAGTCTTTTAATTAGATAAATGTATATACTATTCCCAAATGGAATGAAATGGTAGTGAAGAAATGACTTGAAACAAAAACTAAAAAAAGGTATTTAGGATTTTTCAACAAAACTAAATTATAAGATTAAAAATATCACGTGCCATTAAAGTAAATCTTCTCAAATTTAACAGATAACCAAGCAACTACAGAAAGAGTTATTTTCTTAAAAACAGTATGGTCTACAGAGAAGTAGCAGTTGAAGCTGATGACAATCCTAAATATACTAATCATAAGGGCAACTTTGAAGATGATTGCAGGCAATGTTATGAAAAAATATAAGATCACACTGAAAAATAAAGACCAATAATACCAGAAAAACCTTCAGAAAAATACCAACCACCTGGTGTATGAGACAAGTATACTTAAGAAACTGATTAATGTTTATTAAAGAATTTTTAAAATTTCTGCTATAATGTACATACATTTTATGTATTTGTGATCTACTGTACAATAAAACCAATTTTGGCTGACGTGTATATGTTTCAAAATATCATCTAAAATGACCTAATTCCAATGACCTTTATTACCTCCTTTTACTCTCAACGGTGTCCTAGTTTACAAGATAAACTACATGGTCACACTCATAGGGAAGAAACAATGGCACTGATCAGCTCACACACCTTGGGGCCTCATTCCGTTACTCCTCAAGTAGCTGACTTTCTTATTCTCACTATCTATTAAAACAGATCATCTCTGAGGCATGTAACAGCGATGTCCTCAGAATGTTTTAAGATTTTTCCATAAACCACTACCAGTCAAGAACAAGGTGAAAGCTCTCCCACTCTACTAAGAGGAAAACTTAAGGATGACTGCCCAGCTGTTTCTATGCTTGTAAGTACTGGATGTAAAATGAACACTATACCTCAGGTTTCTGAATCTTCAGCAGGAAGGATTCTATTTCAAAACCATGTTCCAAAGAAGGTTCCCTTTGAGGATTCTATAGAAGAAAGAAAGTACAATTAAACGAATACATGAATCAGAAGTATACTAAAATAATAACAGAACCTGGCTAAGTGGGGTTTCTCTTAGGATCACAAGGAGAATTTAGCAGGAAAACTATAAACTTACTATACAAAAGCAATACATTTACCATATAAATTTACTATCTCATATACATACATACGTCTTCATAGAACAAAACTGAACCTTCCCACCTTTAAGAGACATGATGTAGGAACAATGACTACTTTCTTAACATGATAAAATCAAGCCAGTACTATATCCAAAGTTAAAATACTAGAAGGACACTCTTTAATGTCAGAAGACAACCACCACCTCCACTCTTTAGCAGTACATTTATTAATATAGAGAATAATCAAAAAAAAAAGAGAGAAAGACAGGGAAGGAGGAAGGAAGACAAAAATTTGTTGAACAACCACCTAGATTAAAGATCAGCCAACTTTTTCTATAAAAGACCTGAGAGTAAATATTTTAAGACTTCATGGGTCATACAGTCGCTGTTTCAGCACTGCACTTCTTTGTTAGAATGCAAAAGTAACCAGAGACAATAGTAAGGCAATGGACATGGTTGTGCTTCATCCAGTCATTTCTATTTCTAGACACTGACATTTGAATTTCATACAATTTTCACATGTCACAAATTATGATTCTTTTGATTTTTCACCCCAAAACATTTTAAAATGTAAAAACCACTCTTAGCTCTTGGTCTGCACAAAAACAGGTGGGCCAGGTTTGAAGACTCTGCCCTAGATCACTTTAACAATAATTAAGTCCAAGAAGTAGATGTGGCAGGGTAGGTAACATGTGTCTGTTGGGGAGGGGCTGAACTGAGAAAGACAGGCAGTACTGGGGAAGGGCAAGAGAAGCTTACTTTCTTTTTGATACAACTCCATACTTTAAAAATGCTTTTCCATAATCATAGATTAATTATAAGAAAACATTTTAAACCATTAGATAAATATAGTATCTAATTCCTTGCTTTCCTTTTTTTGGGGGGTGGGGCATGGTAAGGTAAGGGATTTTATACAGAGTCAAATTATTAAAATGTTAAATTTTAAAACAGCATATTTCTCTTCTGCTCTTTCTCAGAAAAGAAGGGGGGATCTGCTCTCTTCAGCTATTAATTCCAGTTCTGTAAAGAGAGTAAACCTTAGGAATTCCTCTTTGTTTTATATCTAATCTCAAGCCTCACTGACCTTTCATCGAGAACAATAGTGTGCACACAGTTCCGACATTCAGACCAGTTTGTCCCCGCTCGCCACCCACCACCCCCCACCCCCCCCCCGCCCCCGCACCTTTTCCTGGTGCTGAGCTCTAGCCAAACATTAAATTACGCTGGGAAGTAAAAGGTAGATGAAAAAAAAAAAGTACAAAGGTGGCATTTGGCCTCATTCTATCAGGACACTCAATCTCAATTTAGAGAAAGAAAGAAGACACTTTCTTTCTTAGTGTGAGAGCATGAGAACTGGAGAACAGCACAGATTTTTCAGACAAGCCCATTTTTGTAAGTTTGCAGGTGGACTGTGCTCTTGTTTCAAGGCAGGTGGGGCTCTACATCAGGTGTGTGTGTGTCTATAAATCCACACCCATTTTTAACCAGAAACATCCAGAATACACTTCCAGCAAGAGCACTGACTATTTCAGGTAAGCAAGCAAAATTTCCAGATTATTTAATCAGTGGTCAAGCTCAGTTATATTTAAAGGATCACCTTTTCACTGCATAAAACTGAGGCCTTCAGTAAGTCAGAGCGAAGTTCAATGAAATTTTTCTTCTTTTAATAATTGAGATTTTCTTTGTTGGCTTCATACTTTTGTCAGGCAAGTGTAGGCTCCTCGGTTTTTGTCTCATCACAGCAAAAATTTGGAGTGACGCTTTTATTCTCTATGTGTATTAATGTTACTATAATAAATTAACATTGATCAAAAGCAACCCTTTAAAAATTATACTGCAAGTAACAATTGTTCCTCTCTGTTTTCTTTTTTTAATTTTCTTATTGAAGTATAGTTGATTTACAGTATGCAAATTTCTGCTGTACAGCAAAGTGATTCAGTCATAAAGGATATATATGTAAGGAATATAAAGAATATATACATATATATATATATATATATATATACACACACATACATTTTTATTTTAAATATTCTCAAGGGGCTCTCTTCCCCAGAAAAGAGAACAGAGGGATAGAGTGAAAGTTTGGGGTTAGCAGATGCAAACTTATATATAGGATGGATAAACAACAAGGTTCTACTGTTTAGCATAGGGAACTAGTTTTAATATCCTGTGAAAAGAATGTAAAATTTCCCTCTTTTCTTTTACAAAGACTTTTTAAATATTTAAGTAAATGACATATGTTAATTACTTTTGAAAAGTAAAGTACTGTCAGAAAATGCTGCCAGTGTTTATAACACCTAATTGTAGACATGTGGTTATTGGCCTCCGAGAGCAGTGCGAGCTGCTCCAGGCACATGACCACATCATGTTCATCTGTGTCCCCCAATTAGGCATCTGATACTGCAGGACTGTAAGTCATTCATGTTCTATTCACCAGGGAAATTACTACTCATCCAAAATAGTAATATATAAATTGATTGTCTTCATTATAGAATATATTTAATACCTCTTTTACAATTTATCAATGTCAAACAGAAAACAAATATTTTTATTTTTTTAAGTAGAACAGTCTGACAATCATACCTAATAACTTGAAATCTGAAAATAAAAAGTCAGTTCCTATTTAAATTTGGCAGCTTTAAACTAAGCAAAAGGTGAAGTTATAACTTCTTTTGATAGAGATTCTACCTACTTATCTCTGTCTGTATCATAAAGAATTTTTTCTCATGCTTCCTCCAGATTAACTGCTTCTTAACTCCTTGCTCTAAAGATACCTGGAAGAATCCTAAGGCAAATGGGGGCTTTCTTCCCCAGAAAAGAGAACAAAGGCTCACAAAATTTTACTGTCAAATTCAGAGATTTTGAGACTTAAGGAGCTCAATCACAGATCGTCTAGAAGCTCCCTGGACCCAAGTTAAGACCCCGCCTTAGATGGTTGCTTCCATTTCTCTACAGCCACTTTCACCCCCACAAAGCCTGCCCTCCCCACATTGGACCCTGTGTTCCAGATTCAACTGTCTTTATCCCCTACTGAAATCTACCCTTTCCTTGTTCCAACCTTTACAGTACACGATGACATCCATAAGGTAAAAGATGGCATTCTGAAATGTTTTACAGTATTACCAGTTATAAGAACTTAAACTGGGATACTTATCAGCATCATGATTATTGTTTAACAGGGTTTCTCAATAGAAAGAAATTTACAAGTGTGTCCTTTCCAGATTAGGAAAGAAAATACTTTAAATAGAACCAAAGCAACCATTTTCAGTCCAGGAGAGAACCGAAGGGATGCACCACTGGCAAGAGAAAGATCCTGAAATGAGAGGCCTGATTTTTAAATAGGGCAGGGTTGCACACAGAAGAGCAAAAGGCTGAGTAAACGATGGGAGAATAAAGGTAAATGACTATCAAGGAACTGAAAAACAAGAAGCTCCATATTCCATTTTTCCTCCCATTTCCATTTTCAGCACTAATTGTTCATGCCTCATCTTACTGTCTTGGCATAAAGTTAAAATGGTGTTTTAATCAAAAGGCAAAGATTATTTATGCATGACACTTGTCACCTTCCCACTGCATTCCGCAGGGGCAAGCCCTTTAATCAACATGATTTTATCTGAGATTTAAAGCAACGCTGTAAGCACTCAAATGCTATCAGAAATAGGCTTTGGGTGCCTATTTGGGTGTCAACGTCATTGTACCGCCCCCAGGAAGCCCAAACACTGTGGCTTTTCATCAAGTGGACTTTTATTGAATTGACTGTATTTTTACAATAATTTACAAATAAAATGTGAAAGTTCTAGATGGTTGTACCATGTCAACTCATACAAGCAAAGCAACCTGTCAGCCTAAGTTTGGTCTAACTCTTAACAAATGTCTTGATGACAGCCTGAGGTAACCTACTAGATTCTGACATTTTTTACCATCCGGTTCTGAAGGATTCTTGAGAAGATGATGTCACACTCAGCTCTGGTCCTCTGCCTCTTATTCATCACAGTTTCTTCCAACCTTGCCATTGCTATCAAAAAGGAAAAGAGACCTCCTCAGACACTTTCAAGAGGTACTGGAACTTCATTTTATTTTCTAAACTCAGTCATTTGGATTGTTTTAAACTTCTTCATCTCTTGCCCACAGTCTAGTTATAAAACCAACTGAATTAAGTGTAATTTTTTGTTGTGTGTCACTTGAAAACAGGGGGGAAAGAATCCCAGAAAGTATCAGTTAATTTTAAAGAGCAAGCCAAATTAAATGAAAAAAAAAAAATTGCTGCATCTATAGAAATAGTGGGAAACTAGTTTCATTGCCTATAACTTTGGTAACTAGAGTCCTAGAAAATTCTGGAAAATTCTATTGATTGATATGTCATATTGATATCCTAAATGAAATCAGGCTTTCCGTAGAATCTGTTCCAGTGCTCTGTCCAATACTTATTCAAGCAAGAAAATAATTTGGAATGATTTTATACTGGGATCCCTCAAAAATTATTTTATCTCCATCCTCCAAGAATTCTGGTTAACCAAGTGTTTGCTATGCTGACTCTGGGAAACCGCTATAGTATTTTTAGACAACATGATCTACATTTGCCATGGGCTACACTGTTCAGAAAACAATTATTTTGTAGCAACTGCTTTACTTCAGCTTAAGAAACAATTATATCTTCACCTGTAAAGAAATATAGATAAGATTCTCAAAATTGATTCCTACATTTCCAGCTACCAGAAGTGTAAAGAAAATCATTCATCAGCACATAGCTAATTCTAAATTAGTAGCACAACCCAAAAAAACACTTGACCACTAGTTGGAATGGCAATGTGAACTAAGTAATAAACAAACAGAGATAAATTTAGCATAATTTCAAATTTGAAAATATTGACTTTCTTTCCAAGTTAATTTATCCCTTAATAAATGTACTGGATGCCAGCCAACTGCTCACCAATATTCAGCCAAAATAATTAATTCTACTTTAGTTTAAAATCACAGAAAGTCTAAAAAAATCAGTAAGCTTTTGAAAAATAAATTAAAGAGGGAAATATTTTCCTAAGTGTAATTTATCATGTTATCTCCATATATACACATACAATAGTCAAAAACAATGAACTCATTAGCCTTAAATTGCCAAAGACCAAACTAGTCACTGCCCTTAAAGACCCTTGAGGGCTGATTTAAACACCGTGTGTAACACCAAGTAGCATATGGAGCTGCTTGGAGTGGGGAGCAGCACCAATTAAACAGAGACATTGTTAGGGAGAAGAAGGAATATTAATTGGAAAAAGTTAAGAAATGGGTCAATATAAAAGTGAACCCCAAAACCTTAACTTTCTTTGGAATCAAAAGAACTGCTCTGCAACCAGCACCTAGCATACAGTAAGTACTCAATAAACACATATTGAAGATGAATAAAATCTCAGATGACAAGTAAACATAGCCAGTACTGAATTATGAATTATGGTAACTAAAATCATGGCATCCAGTCCCATCACTTCATGGCAAATAGAAGGGGAAAAAGTGGAAAAACGGTGACAAATTTTATTTTCTCAGTCTCCAAAATCACCCTGGATGGTGACTGCACCATGAAATTAAAAGACACTTGCTCCTTGGAAGAAAAGCTGTGACAAACCTAGACAGGATATTAAAAAGCAGAAATACCACTTTGCTGACAAAGATCCATCTAGTTAAAGATATGTTTTTTCCAGTAGTCATGTATGGATGTGAGAGTTGGACCATAAAGAAGGCTGAGTGCCAAACGATGCTTTCTAACTCTGGTGTTGGAGAAGACTCTCGAGAATCCCTTGGACTGCAAGGAGATAAGCCTAGTCAATCCTAAAGGAAATCAGACCTGAATATGTCAGGTCTGATTCCTTCCCTGAATCAGTCAGGGAAACTTCCTGCTGAAGCTGAAGCTCTAATACTTTGGCTGCTGCTGCTGCTGCTAAGTCGCTTCAGTCGTGTCCGACTCTGTGCGACCCCAGAGACAGCAGCCCACCAGGCTCCCCTGTCCCTGGGATTCTCCAGGCAAGAACACTGGAGTGGGTTGCCATTTCCTTCTCCAACGCATGAAAGTGAAAAGTGAAAGTGAAGTCGCTCAGTCGTGTCCGACTCCTAGCGACCCCATGGACTGCAGCCTACCAGGCTCCTCCATCCATGGGATTTTCCAGGCAAGAGTACTGGAGTGGGGTGCCATTGCCTTCTCCGAATACTTTGGCTACCTGATGCAAAGAGCTGACTCATTGGTAAAGACCCTGATGCTGGGAAAGATTGAGCACAGGAGGAGAAGTGGGCAAAAGAGGATGAGATGGTTGGATGGCAACATCGACTCAATGGACATGCATTTGAGCAAACTCCAGGAGACGGTGAAGGACAGGGAAGCCTGGCATGCTGCTGTCCATGCGGTTGCAAAGAGTTGGACATGACTGAGTGACTAAACAACATCAATGAACAGAGACCCTGAAGACAGTTTAAATTCTGTACCACCTTTGGCCTATTGTGATTGTGGGGTAAAGTGTATAAAAACAATCATAATACAATATGACTACCTTGCCAAACTATGAACAAACTGTTTGACAGCAGGGACTATACTCCCCCACCTTTGTACACCCAGTGCCAAGTAGAGCAAGGCATATAGCAGATGTTCCTCTAATGTTTGCAGAACTAAGTTCACCAAGGGCAGAGACCAGTAATTCTTCCCATTGCTGACATTTTGGCATTGAATGGTATTTGCAACAGAATAGGAAAATTAAGTAGGAGCCTAGTCTCACTGGCTGTTTCCAAAGGAACTTTTATCAAATGCTAAATATAGCATAAAGTTACTACATATGCTCAAGCAAAGAAAATCCTTCAGGATTACTACAGACAGGAACGATTCCTGCTAAGGTGGGGGTACTAAGCTAACATAAGGTGTTCTTCCAATGCCCAGCTTCTATAATCAGGCAAAACAAACCAACAACATTTCTGGTAAGGGAGTAATATAACGCAGTCACTTTGGAAAAAGTCTGGTAGTGCCCCCAGAAGGGTAAAGGTACAGTTACCATTTGGTCCAGCAATTCCACCTCTAGGGATAAACCCAGGGAAGATGAAAACATATGTTCACACACAAGTTTTGTACCCATGTGTTCACAGCAGCAGTATTCATAAAATCCAAAAAGTAGAAACAACCCAAATGTTCATCAAATGATGAATGGATAAACAAAATGTGGTATAGTGTTACAATGGAATGGCCCAAGAATGAAGTCCTAATACACGCAATGACATGGATGAACCTTGAAAACTTTGTACCGAATGAAAGCATCCAGCCGTAAAATACATCACATCTTATATGATTCCATAGACACAACCATCTGGAAGAAGCTAACCTACAGACTGAAAGTGGATTCGGTGTTTCTTAGGGTTGAGGAAATGAAAGGATTAGGTGGTGATAACTGAATGGTAAAGGGTTTCTTTTTTCAGGTGATAAAGATGTTCTCTAATTATTGCGGTGATGGTTGCACACTATGTAAATATACCCAAAAAAGTATCTACTTTCTATAGATGAATTACACTGTTATTAATTACATTTAATAGTCTCTATTAACAAACCAACTAAAACCTGACAAAAATCATACAATCATATTTATCTTGCTTCATAACTCTGCTTCATAAGTCCTGGCCATCTTCTAAGCCACGATATCAAAACAAGAAACTCCAATCTGACACACTTGAAGCATACAAAAAAATCTGAGTACAAACTAGACTGCACATATTTGTATTTTCAAATTAATTTAATCTTTTCCATCTGTAGACTGAGACATTTCCAGAAAATACTTTGAAGTACTTTGTGCATTCTCCTCGACAGTCATTCTTCAGTCACTAGTATACATCCCCAACTCCTTCCCTCGCCTCTTTAAGGACCACTAGGTTCTCTCTCTGGAGAGGGCGATGGCACCCACTCCAGTACTCTTGCCTGGAAAATCCCATGGACGGAGGAGCCTGCTGGGCTGCAGTCCATGGGGTCGCTAAGAGTCAGACACGACTAAGCGACTTCCCTGCTACTTTTCACTTTCATGCATTGGAGAAGGAAATGGCAACTCCAGTGTTCTTGCCTGGAGAATCCCAGGGACAAGGGGAGCCTGGTGGGCTGCCGTCTATGGGGTCGCACAGAGTCAGAAACGACTGAAGCGACTTAGCAGCAGCAGCAGCAGCAGCAGGTTCTCTCTCTACTCCTTGTGTTCGGTTTCCCTCTCCTCCACTTCTGGATGCTTCCAAAACAACTGTGTTTTATTAGTTTATCTCTCAACCATGAAATTTCCACAGCAGAATTTTTTACCTGTTAAAACTCAAAAGCAAAATGTGAAATTCTGTTTTTTCATGATGTATTCTGATTTTAAAGGCATCAACATCTCTCAGTACTCAAGCTTCAAGGACACTAGAGAGTACAGTCCAACATATTCCTAATAGATTTACAAAGTATGCATGGGATTCCCAGGTGGTGCTAGTGGTAAAGAACCGACCTGGCAATGCAGGAGATGCAAGAGACTTGGGTTCAATTCCTGGGTCAGGAAGATTCCCCTGGAGGAGGAAAACAGCAAACCACTCCAAGTATTCTTGCCTGGAGAATCCCATGGACAGAGGAGCATGGCAGGCTACAGTCCACAGGTCACAAAGAGTCAGACATGACTGAAGCAGCTTAGCACCACCACTTACAAGGCATGCAGATTAACTAGTCTTCTCCTGTACAATCTGAAAGCCAGAGTTTTTGTGTGGTCCAAAGATATCTTACCAGTCACCACTAAGCATAATAGCATCTACTGAACATTTACTAGGTTCAAGGCCATGGGTGTTCAGATGTGAAACAGAGTTACAAAACCTCAGCACTCCATGTAAAAGGGTACAATCTCTTCCTATCTAGTTATAATCATGTATCCTCTATACCAAATTTCACATGCGCATTTCAGAACTCTTCAGGGGTCTTGAGTTGATACACTGATTTCCCTCTTCTGTTTTAGGGTGGGGAGATGACATCACTTGGGTGCAGACTTATGAGGAAGGTCTCTTTCATACTCAAAAAAGGTAAAACACCTCTCATTCAGCTTTGACAGATGATACACATACCCCATCATTGAGAGCCAAAAAACTAGCAAGTTAGCTTTTGAAAGGACACAGTAACAATTTTCTCTGATACTGAGTGCTGTTTAACCTAAGAGTTGCTATTAGAATTTTTTATAAACAGGAGTTCTAAATATCCTTGTATTAATTCTTTAATAACCCAGCCAAGCTTTTATACTGAGGAATAACTGACTTAACATTATAGTAGGAGAAGGCTATGGCACCCCACTCCAGTACTCTTGCCTGGAAAATCCCATGAACGGAGGAGCCTGGTAGGCTGCAGTCCATGGAGTCGCTAAGAGTCAGACATGACTGAGTGACTTCACTTTCATGCATTGGAGAAGGAAATGGCAACCCACTCTGATATTCTTGCCTGGAGAATCCCAGGGACGGCAGAGCCTGGTGGCTGCCGTCTATGGGGGTCGCATAGAGTTGGACATGACTGAAGCGACTTAGCAGCAGTGTCAGACATACAAAATAATGATTGGATATTTGTACATATTGCAAAATGGTACAGCAATAAGTCTAATTTAGACTTATTAAAGACTTATTTAGACTTAAACAACATCCACCAAGTAAACTTTTGAATATAAGCTGCATATACAAAACAGCTTTACACACTGGATATTATACAAGCTTAAAAAGAAACCTGGTTTACAGCAGTGCTTCTTAAGGCTGTCTGATTATCAGAACAATTCAGAGAGCCTTGTTTAAAATCCACATTCATGGTCAATCAGTCCAGTACTTACTGAGTACCCACTGCTATGTGCCAGGCACTGTTCTATACTCAATGACCAAGAGTGACATGCTTTTTATCCTTGAAGATCTACTGACTTTGAGGGGATAGAGCTGAAGACACTTAGGTTTTTTAAAGCACCCCAAATATTTATCAAATATCAAAAGAACATTCAATTCAACTCTTCAAAGAAAAAGGAAAGATGCCAAATAATTGAGCAACACACTCTCAACACTGGACAAACATTACCAAAAAACACAGAAAAGTTTACAGAATAATCTTATTATCAAAGAGAAATGCAAAAAGTAAACAACATATTAGCAAAGAGCAGCCAGCAGAACATTTAAAAAATATACTCTGATAAAGTGAAATTCAGTTTGGGAATGCCAAAAGATTCAAGATTAAGAAATCTATTAAAATAATCTAATATTCGTAAGGACACAAATCATACAAGTGTCTCCTATCAACATAAATGGTGAAGAGGCATTTACAATAATGCCAAATCCATACTGGAGCTTTTTAAACTTTTATTTAACAATATTAATTTATTTTTATTTATCCTAACAAAGAAATATCCATCCCAGTAAAAAACAAAAAAACAAACCTAAAAACCCAGTATCATGCTTACTGGGAAAATCAATTCAAGTATCCCACTGATGGGATTCTTTAATCACCACAATGACTAACATTGTTCTCAAGACACCAATCAATGCAATTAGATGAGAAAAACTTAAGAAGAGTGTGAAAGTATCTTCATGTGCAGACATTGACTGTGTACATGAGAAACTTGAGAATCAACTCTAAGTATTCAGAAGTATGAAAATTAAGTTAAATGTGAAGTCTCTCAGTTGTGTCCAACTCTTTGCGACCCCATGGACTGTAGCCTAATACCCAGAAACCAAAGGCTTATATATATAAATAAAATTAAAGGACTTCCCAGGTGGTGCCAGTGATAAAGAACCTGCCTGCCAATTCAGGAGACGTAAGAGACATGGGTAGGATCCCTGGGTCAGGAAGATCCCTTGGAGGAGGGCATGGCAACCCACTCCAGTGTTCTTGCCTGGACAATCTCATGGACAGAGGAGCCTGGTGGGCTACAGTTCATCGGCTGACAAAGAGTCGGACACAACTAAAGTGACTTAGCACACATGCATATAAAATTAAAATGGCTAAATAGCAGGAAAAAAAGACAAAATATCTCAGGATAAATGACAGAAAATGCACAAAATCTATATGAACTAAATGTACTACTGAGAAAATTACAAACCTATGACAAGAGTTCTGTGTTCTTATATAGGAAGACTCATTATAAAAATGTCAATTCTCTTTATACTTCAAATTTTTTAAAGACAATCACAATATATTAGTACAATTTTTGTTTAAAAAATAATTCTAAAATTGAAATGGGGACATAGACACAAATAGGAACATTCTGAAAAAGAAACCAGTGGGGACTAGCCTTTAATCAATATGTAACATTTTACCAAACTACAATAAAACAGTATGTTACTGGTAAATGAACTGAACATTCTGAAAGGAGAGAATAGAAATAAAACCAGATACAACAGAAATTGTATGTGATAAAGTAGCATTTTAAATCAGGAATAGGGGACACAGCCTATGTAAAACAATTATTGTTAGAATTTGAGAGTCATGTGGAAAATAAACTTGGATTCATACCTCATATTTTACACCAAAACAAATTACAAAGACTAATTATAAGGATGAAAGCATTAAGGTACTAGAAGATACTATTGCAAAATTTTCTCTCTTTAAATTCTTGCAGTATGGAAGGGCTGATATCACGGTGAGGCATGAGGGACGTCTAGGATGCAGAAACAAAGCACTTAATTTTTTGCCCTCGGTGCTACTGTTGCCTCACTTTTTTATTTCTTTAGGCTTGAATATCTACCAAGTAAAAAAGGAAATGTGAAGTTGGTAAATATTAGCTTTATATGTTATAAATTTTAAAAGTTGTAGGATTTATTTTACCTAAAATTAATGTAAATTCTAAGTTGGAGGATTAAATGAAATTATTAACAGCTCAAAGTTTGTTATTTTCTTTGAGGTGTATTTCATATAATTATCTCTGTTCTTTTAAAGATTTATGATTTATATTTTTACATTAGTCTCTTTTTGGACCCAACATTCTCTCAAAATTAAACATTAAAAAACATCTTATGTATCCAAATCTAACTTTTCTCTAAGTCTAAACAGCAGTCAATTAACTACCATAAAAAAATTTTTTTCCAAGAGTGAAAATCAAACTGACACTGAAAAATATAAAGGAAGGGAACTCTCACTGGGATTGCTTATAGAATTATGACAAGAGTGAAAGTTGGTAAAAATAACCAAATATTAATAGCCTTTTTGCAAACTAAAAACAGAAGAAAATAAGTAAAAACTTTATTCTCCTAAAATTTTATACCACATGTTCACTGGAAATGAATGCCTTGTTCATATCCTTTCAACTTTGGAGACAGAATTGACTCTAACTGTACTACAGTATATGTAAGAATGACCTGGTCAACTTCTTAAGCTGTGATTTCTGGACCTCACCCCCAGAGATTCTGATTGAGCGGACCCGGAGGGAGTCAGAAAATTAACATTTCTAATGAGCTACGTTTCTGGTGAGACTGATGCTTCAGTTCTGAGGTCATTTTATGAGTAACACTACTATAAATTACAACACTGTGATGTGTCAACCTGTGAATTTTAATGTCTTACAGAAAGTATGAAAACCTTAAATCTAATTTCCCTGTACAGTTTGACTCGAATGAATCACTTGACTCAATTTCACGCTCTCTCTGTTTAGTAACAAGCCACTGATGGTTATTCATCACTTGGAGGACTGTCAGTACTGCCAAGGTAATTTATGCTTTGGAGATCGTACTGTATTTTCAATATGAAGTAAGAAAGTGACCTAGTTAAAAATTAAGAAGGCACTCGAAATTAAAAAAAAAAAAAGACAACTGATGGAGTACCACCGTTTTACTAAGGGGCTTACTGACTACAACGATTGTTAGCAATCTACTGAATATATTTATATTATGTGTCCTTCAGGATTTTATATCCCTCTGCATCCTCTGCCCCCAGAAAGGTGGGAAAACTGGCTGAAAAGATGATGCTTTAACCAATGAGTCAATGAATTAAGTGACATTATAAAACTGGTGATTTCAATGTGATTATCCCTTGATGTTCCCCCCTACCTCATTGCTTTCCAATGAGAGACAGAGTAGCAATGGGCCAATCAACTATTAACATCCAAGTTATAGAAGCAAACAAATGCAAAATACTAGCTTTATTTTGCTACATTATTTTAAAGTAATCTTAATCCATGAATCTAACTGGCATTATATCTTTCCCCACAGCACTAAAAAAAGTGTTTGCCCAAAATAAAGAAATACAAGAAATGGCTCAGAATAATTTCATCATGCTGAATCTCATGGTACATGATCTCTACAATTTTTTTTTAATATTTCAATTCAATGGAAAAGTTTAATCTCTTTTAGTCTTTATTTAAAGGCAAAAAGAGCTATATAGTATTAGTGGACATAGAATGTTATATAGAATTGTAAGAGGCTAAAATATACATTTTGATATTTGACAAAACTAATACAATTATGTAAAGTTTAAAAACAAAATAAAATTAAAAAAATAAAATAAAATAAAATATACAATTTACTGAAAACCTGTTTATGTAAAGTATTTTTAAATCAACTGTTAAAAACAATCCAATCCAATAACATTTTTTTTTCTTCTTTTGCTAGCATGAGACCACAGATAAGAATTTATCACCTGATGGACAGTATGTGCCTAGAATCATGTTTGTGGGTAATTGTGTAATCTCTTTCCATCAGATTTACAAAATCAGTAGCCTTCTTGCTTTTATTTACTTTCAAATGTTAGTTCATTTGAAACTATTCCTTTTAATACTATTTGAAGTACTATTCCTTTTAAAGGGGAGTCATTAGTAACCCAGTCAACAACAGCTCTTGTTCAACAATCAAACTCATTATATCTATATTTGCAACTTATAAATATTGAAGTTTTATTTTTAAATTAACTCATGCTATTAAATCAATCCCCAAAATACTTTCAGTACAGTTCTCTAAACTATGTTGATAGAGAGCTGTAGCACACTAAAATGGAAATTCTGATTAACTCATCATGAATTAACATGTATGAAAACTGATTTAGCTTGTAAACATGTTTAACGTTTGTTTCAGAGCTAGAGGCATGAATGATTTTCAGAACTCTTAAAAAAATATGTAAGTAACTTATTTTTTGTGGGCAGATCCTTCTTTAACAGTCAGAGCTGATATAACTGGAAGATACTCGAACAGATTATATACATATGAACCTCAGGATTTACCACTATGTAAGTATTTTCAAATTATCTTAAACATTGATGCTAGCAACACTTGACAGTTAGAAGGGTGAGTGATGCCCTCCATCAGCACTTTCCCTCAAACAGTGCTTCCCACCCATCACAGTTCCTGGGATTGGCAGTGGTGGTTGTGGTTAAAATGCAAACTCTTAGCTCCAATTGACATCAGAATTTCTGGGACAACTTGGAATCTATTTTTTTAACAGGGATCTCTAACAGTCCTTGTGATCACTAAATGTTAAGACCATCAAACAGGATAGAGTACACATTAAAATTACACTTTAAGAAAGCCAGTCCATTCTTCTCATATCAAAGATCATACGTGATTTCCTCAAAGTGATTAACAATTAAATCTCTTCCTCAGTCTGACTTGGGACTTTCATTCTTAACAACATTCACAATCAATCAGCTATGCTTAATAAGATAGCTATGCTTGCCATGGAGAAGGAAATGGCAACCCACTCCAGGAGTCTTGCCTGGAGAATCCCACGGACAAAGGAACCTGGCAGGCTACAGTCCATGGGGTTGCAAAGAGTTGGACACGACTGAGTGACTAACACACACAACACACACACATGCTTGTCATATCCAATGAAACTAACACAAAATAATCAGTTAACAAAACAGATACCCTCTCAAATCCTTCTGATAAAATTCTTTAACGTAAAGTTAATTAATCAGCTCTTAAAGGTCTAATCCCTAAATTTATGTGTACACATTTATATAATAGTTTTTAATATTGCAGATAAATCCCCACATCTTTATAGTTGTTAAACAGGTTGATTTTAGATTCACAGTTAATTATAAAATTTTATACTCTCATTTACTAATAATATATATTTACTTTATTACAGTGATAGAAAACATGAAGAAAGCATTAAAACTTATTCAATCCGAGTTATAATATATTACCTCTAAGAGGTCAAAAGTCGTGAAGAAAAACTTCTGGTTAACTGACTAAAACTAAATGGGTGGGTACATGAATTCTGTAACATTATCATTTAGATTCTTAATGTGCTTGAATATTCTTATGAAGGTAAAATGATATTTCAATAAAAGTCAAAACCTGAGTCAATGTTGTGGTTTGCCTGCACTGGTAGCAAAGAAAGCCTTTCATGAGCTGATGGTTACAGTGGAGACCTAAGAAAAAGGCATCTACATTGGTTGTTTCTATTTTCTGATCTATCATTCCTTCCACCAAATAATCTAATCTTATTTCTGACCCTTCTATTACATAGAACATGCAAGCTTAGGTCATGCCTGATCTTCATGTCCCCAAAGCAAACGGATTCATCTTTATCCACTTATTGTTTAAACTTTTAGCAGCGCAACTCTTAGAATTAACCATTTACTTTTTATCTCTAATTATAATAAATTTAAATAATATTTTAAAACTTTATAAATATATTTTTTATTAGGTGGATATTTAACACAATAATTTTAAGAAGAACAAAACTGTCTCCAGAATATTAAAGAATTCCTCCAGCTAACTAGCTGAAGAGGAATCTATACACTCTGAGATTATCAAACATTCAACCACCAACTTAATTCTTCACAGGAAGCTCCTGGAGGATCATATCCATGTCTTCTATTCCTTCAAATAACAGTCCCCCTAAATCCTTATTTTTTATGAACAAAATTTCCATCATCAGTTGGAGTAATTCTAATTACTGATGAAAATCTCTTAAGCAGCTGAGATTAATATTCAGAGAGGTGAGAATGTTTGAGATGGGCAAAAATTATCCTAATCCATAGGATTTTGCTGCATTTAAATAACTTGAATTATTTTAGATACAAAGGTACACTATCTTATGAGATAGATAAATATTTATGATATTGATAATCTAATTAATTCCAATGTTTCATGAGTCAGAGAAAGAAAAGTTTCTTTCAGATATTACTTGATCATTATTTAGTTGATTTTAAGCAGACTTTTAGCAACTTATCTATTTAGATATAAATAGGTTACTGTTCAGTCAGTTGCTCAGTCGTGTCCAACTCTTTGCCATGGACTGTAGCATACCAGGCTTCCCTGTCCATCACCAACTCCCAGAGCTTGCTCAAACTCATACCCATTGAGTCAGTGATGCCATCCAACCATCTCATCCTCTGTCATGCCCTTCTCCTTCTGCCTTCAATCTTTCCCAGCATCAGGGTCTTTTCCAGTGAGTCAGTTCTTCGAATCAGGTGGCCAAAGTATTGGAGTTTCAGCTTCAGCATGTCCTTCCAATGAATATTCAGGACTGATTTCCTTTAGGATGGACTGGTTGGATCTCCTTGCTGTCCAAGGGACTCTCAAGAGTCTTCTCCAACACCACAGTTCAAAGGCATCAGTTCTGCAGCACTCAGCTTTCTTTATAGTCCAACTCTCACATCCATACATGACTACTGGAAAACCATAGCTTTGACTAGACAGACATTAATTGGCAAAGTAATGTCTCTGCTTTTTACATAACCATCAATATTAGATATCCATGTATCCTCTTTGCAAAAGAATATTAAATATCCTATTTTTATTTTGGGTCAAAGTTTGGAGTTGTTTTTTTAATGCATTCTAAGAAACCAAAGTATATGTGTATTCTCTATAATAATTTAATATATGAAGAGTAATATAACTGATTTCATTGTTGCATAAATAGTACAGAGGCAGAAAATGTCAGTGGTTATTTGCAGTGAACTAAGAAGGAATCAGTTGATCGTTGCAGTCTTAAGAACTAATAAAGCAGAATATTCACTTGTTTTTCTTCAAGTAGTGTAAAAATGTTACTAAATGATAAACTGATTATTCTTTGCCATGAAAATATACGTGCCTTTATATGTTTTCATATATAAATTATATAATTCAAGTATGCATATAATTACACATACAAGAACATTTACTATACATATAATGTAACTTATTTTCAAACAATGTGTATAATCAATGTAATCTTGCAACCAATTTAGTCTCCTTCTCTAACAATTAAAATTCTATATCCTACCTGATATTTCTGATTTCTTCATTTTATAAACTCAGTGGTTTAGACTCCATCATTCGTGGTTGCCCCAGATTTGAAATGCAGGACTAAGCAGAGAACACATGTGTACATGTAACTTTACTTCCATAACTTTTAGCCTTTAACCTCTAAAAAGGTATTTATTCCATCTTTAATACACCCAGTGTTAAGAATTATACTACTTATGCTAACTATCTGAAACAATATGCACAATTCCTTGTGTACAGGCATTTTTTCATAGAGGAGTCTAGCGAACTTTCATTTACATTTCAAAGAAATATAAGAGTTTTTAAAAGTTACATATTCAAAAAGAGATTAGAATAGGATTGTCAGTAAAGAACATCCAGTTGAATTTAAATGAGAGATTAGCAACCTTTTTTAAAAAATAAAAGTATATCCTATTCAACATGTAGGACAGTTATACTAAAAGCATATTTGTCATTTATGTGAAATTCACATTTAACTGGGTGACCTGTACTTTCATTTCCTAACACTGGCAACCCCTATCTAGAGTTACTGTACAAGCTGCCCCTTCTCATTTTTTGCTGAAAACAGCAACATTCCTCTTTTTTTGCAACATTTATTTTATATTTCAAGTCAATCAATTTCTAAGTTCCAGAAAGTAATTTCAATTATTTTATAGCACTTAATCTGTCCCAATTAAGCTTCTACTCTGTGCCATACACTGTGTTTGATATTATGGATCCAAAGATAAAATAGATAAAAATAAGGCAATTCTGTTCCCGAGAGTTCCTAATCTAATGGTAAGATCCATCATGAGGATGGCCCTGACTCCAAGTGGGGCTTCACACAAGATGCAGCATTCATGCATCTCTGAACAAGAATATATCCCTCCATTACAGAAATCCACATGATTAAACAATAAAGCACATTATAGGGGCTAAAGAAATTCTCATCATTGGTTTAAATTTAAAATACAGAAGTGCACAAGGTTTCCTTAGTAAGGTCCTTCAGAATTTTAGATTAGGTTAAGATTCTGTGCCAGGCTTCAGACAAACTTTAACATCAGATCAGATCAGATCAGTCGCTCAGTCGTGTTCGACTCTTTGCGACCCCATGAATCGCAGCATGCCAGGCCTCCCTGTCCATCACCAACTCCTGGAGTTCACTCGGACTCACGTCCATCGAGTCAGTGATGCCATCCAGCCATCTCATCCTCTGTCGTCCCCTTCTCCACCTGCCGCCAATCCTCCCAGCATCAGCGTCTTTTCCAATGAGTCAAGTCTTGGCATGAGGTGGCCAAAGGACTGGAGTTTCAGCTTTAGCATCATTCCTTCCAAAGAAATCCCAGGGCTGATCTCCTTTAGAATGGACTGGTTGGATCTCCTTGCAGTCCAAGCAACTCTCAAGAGTCTTCTCCAACACCACAGTTCAAAAGCAGCAATTCTTCGGCACTCAGCCTTCTTCACAGTCCAACTCTCACATCCATACATGACCACAGGAAAAACCATAGCTTTGACTAGATGGACCTTTGTAGGCAAAGTAATGTCTCTGCTTTTGAATATGCTGTCATGGTTGGTCATAACTTTCCTTCCAAGGAGTAAGCGTCTTTTAATTTCACGGCTGCAATTACCATCTGCAGTGATTTTGAAGCCCAAAAAAATAAAGTCTGACACTGTTTCCACTGTTTCCCCATCTATTTCCCATGAAGTGATGGGACCAGATGCCATGATCTTCGTTTTCTGAATGGTGAGCTTTAAGTCAACTTTTTCACTCTCCACTTTCACTTTCATCAAGAGGCTTTTTAGTTCCTCTTCACTTTCTGCCATAAGGGTGGTATCATCTGCATATCTGAGGTTATTGATATTTCTCCCGGCAATCTTGATTTCAGCTTGTGTTTCTTCCAGTCCAGCGTTTCTCATGATGTACTCTGCATATAAGTTAAATAAGCAGGGTGACAATATACAGCCTTGACGAACTCCTTTTCCTATTTGGAACCAGTCTGTTGTTCCATGTCCAGTTCTAAATGTTCCTTCCTGACCTGCATACAGGTTTCTCAAGAGGCAGGTCAGGTGGTCTGGTATTCCCATCTCTTTCAGAATTTTCCACACTTTATTGTGATCCACACAGTCAAAGGCTTTGGCATAGTCAATAAAGCAGAAATAGATGTTTTTCTGGAACTCTCTTGCTTTTTCTATGATCCAGTGGATGTTGGCAATTTGATCTCTGGTTCCTCTGCCTTTTCTAAAACCAGCTTGAACATCAGGAAGTTCACGGTTCACATATTGCTGAAGCCTGACTTGGAGAATTTTGAGCATGACTTTACTAGCATGTGAGATGAGTGCAGTTGTGCGGTAGTTTGAGCATTCTTTGGCATTGCCTTTCTTTGGGATTGGAATGAAAACTGACCTTTTCCAGTCCTGTGGCCACTGCTGAGTTTTCCAAATGTGCTGGCATATTGAGCGCAGCACTTTCACAGTATCATCTTTTGGGATTTGGAATAGCTCAACTGGAATTCCATCACCTCCACTAGCTTTGTTCTTTGTTTGTAGTGATGCTTTCTAAGGCCCACTTAACTTCACATTCCAGGATATCTGGCTCTAGGTCAGTGATCACACCATCGTGATTCTCTGGGTCGGGAAGATCTTTAACACAGAGGATCACATACTATAAAGACTGAGACAGATGTGCTTGAGAATCTACAGTAGCACTCCTTGAACACTACTGCACAGAAAGTAGCATAACAGGAAATCTGTGTATTCACAAACATCCTTACTGTGTAACAAAAGATAACCTCCCCTCTGCCCACCTAGGTTTTAAACATTGTTTCTAATGCAACATTTATTTTTTCACAAAACTAAAAGCACTTGGCTGCTGAAAAGCAGCCTCTCTCACATCCATGCATGCACACACCCTCATAAAATATATCGTGACTGCTTCAGGGGGAGGCAAGAAGGTGGCAATCACCTAGAGTACGATGCCATTAAATGTGTAATTCCCCTGTGGTTACAGTGCTGAACTTTATGAACATCAGTTTATGAGCATTTGTTCTTAAAAGATGAAATGAATCCACTGCCCACAGCTTTGAAATCAGGCAACTGGATTTTTGCTGAGTAGTGACTGACTCCTGCAACTTCTTGAAATACCTTATAGTGTTTTCAAGGACAAGATACTGTTACAGGTTGTACTGGGTTCCCCCAAAATTCAGGGGTTGCAGTCTTAAATCCCCCAGTGTTTCCAAATGTGACCTTATTTGAAAATAGAGTCACTGAAGGTATTATTGACCAAGATGAGGTAAGACTGGAGGAGTGTGGGCCCCTAAACCAGTATGGCTGACATTCTAACAAAAAAGGGGACTTTGAACACAGAGTCATGCGCAGAGACAGAATATCATGTGAAGAGGAAGGCAGAGATCCCGGTGATGCTACCAAAGCCAAGGAATGCTGCAAGTTACAGCAAACTGCTAGAAGCCAGATGAGAGTGAACAGATCATCCTTCACAGCAATCAGAAAGAACCAGTCTTGCCAATACCTTGATCTGGGACTCTAGCTTCATCTGTGAGAGGATAAGTTTCTGTTGTTTTAAGTTAGCCTGTGTGTGGTCAGGGTTGTCAGGACAACCCTAGCAAACCAATCCACGTGCTGTCCCCTCCCCCACCCCCAGTCAGGGGGTAAGGAAACACCAAAGCTTCTCCTACAACTGAAAAATCATTTCTCCCTGTAAATTTGCCTGTTACTCACCTAACCTCCCGGAGAAGGCAATGACACCCCATTCCAGTACTCTTGCCTGGAAAATCCCATGGACGGAGGAGCCTGGTGGGCTGCAGTCCATGGGGTCGCAAAGAGTCGGGCATGACTGAGCGACTTCATTTTGACTTTTCACTTTCATGCATTGGAGAAGGAAATGGCAACCCACTCCAGTGTTCTTGCCTGGAGAATCCCAGGGACGGGGGAGCCTGGTGGGCTGCCGTCTATGGGGTCACACAGGGTCGGACACGACTGAAGCGACTTAGCAGCAGCAGCACCTAACCTCCAGACAAATTTCTGCCCAGCAAAATGTTACTTTAGTACACAAAGACCTTTACATAATTGGTCAAGTCAGGTTTATGAAATATGAAAACTAATGCTGAGGTTTTAATGCAGAAACAAAAGTCACACCGAGATGGAGCTGATTACCACATTTGGTATTTTTAGTTATTATTAAAGCAAACATACTAAACTCTCTAGTTCCGGGCACTGAGCTGAGATCTTACTCATTAATACCTCACCACAAATGTGCAATACCGTGCCCCTCACTTTACTTATGATTAGCTGGGGCCTGAAGATGTTCAATAACTTGATGAAAAAAAAAGAAAAGAAAAGAAAAGCAAGCTCACAAAGCTAATTAGCAGAGCCAGTGCTCAAACCCAGCAAGTTTGGCCCCAGGGTCAACACACTTAACCACCATATTATTCTGCTTTAGAGCTTTATGTTGTGAAAAACAGGATTCAATCAAAACTGACAGTGTGCAATAACGGAAAACATGTAGTGTGTATTCTTTATAAAAGAAGGGCAATGCACATTGATTCCAATTAACATTTTATAGAAACAGTCCCGCTATTCTCGGCTTGGAGATTTCACCCCCAACAAACCAAAGAACTGGCTTCCACCAGCTCTCGGTGATTCTGCAATTCATTCCCAACGTGGGCATCTAAGGGAACCAAGAGAAATGGACAGGACGGTGTGATTTCCGGTCCCAAACACAACACCCTGTGAACAATGGCGGATATAAATGACCCGCTATTCCTACTTTATCACATTACTGCACCGTACCCACAGGAAACTTTCCAAGAAAGCAGCTTCCTTTTGGCAGAATTCTTCATTCTTAAAGACGTCCTTCCAGGCACCACTACCTCCGAGAGCGCAGCTTGCGGGACCAGCTCTCCGTCAGTTCTGACGTCACCAGCGTTTTCTCGCCACGCCCCCCTCCCCGCCCCCAAGACGTTTGTGGTTAGTACTCCCACCTGTCGTTTCCACCCTTAACCCTGGAACAGAGGCTGTTGAAGCATTAGTGCTTCCAGGTACTAACAATAAAGGGGTTTCAACGACTTATTAAGAACACCTGTCTACCTGAAACCTAGAAACTGTATTGAAGCGCTCTCTTCTGACTTCATTAGCCCTAAGAGGAACTTAAGAACTGCATTCACATCCATCATCTAACTTCCTGGTATCCTAAGAAAAAATGCTGAGTAAAGCAACACAGCCCAAAAGAGCCGATATATGTAGCTAGAGTTGATTTCATACCTAGATGTGGCAAATAACTTGTGTATATCACAGAGGAGTCTTAGCCAATCATGTTTCTTAGGTCAGACCTGCTAATACCACTCTAAAACCTTCATAAAAATTACACGGCTGTTGGTTTGTTTCAAAACCTTCAACCTCTAAAATACAAAAATCAGTCATCTTTCTGTATCCATTTTGTATTAGAGTCTTTTCCAAAGGAGGACAACCTCAGAGGTAAGCCCTTCAGGGGAACACTATGCAGTGTGATCATCCTGAAATTTTTGTTTTCTGGCAGGAGAGGGTGAGGGACTGGGGCGTGGGCAGGTGGGTAGCTTTTCTTTAAGAAAGCAATGGCAATGTGCTGTACATCTGAAATTAACGTGATATTCTAAATCAATTCTATGTCAATTAAAAAGGATATGCAAAAACAATAAAATAATAGTAAAAATAAAGCAATGGCAGCTGCTTCAAGGAAAAACCACTCCACTACAAATTCATTTTCTAGATTCTGTAAGCTTATTGTTAAGTAGCAAGAGCAAGCTTTTCAGGAAGAACTCTTAAGGTCAAGTGTCAGCCAAATGTCTGTAGTTAAAATGAGGACTTCTGCTCATTTCAAAAGATAAACCACTGTGAGCAGAGGGTCCTTTTTTGCTGTCATCCTCTCCAAGGATCCAAGGATGATCTCTTTCTCTCAGCTAATGTGGGCCATCACACCTGTTACTACTCAGAACAAGAGGTGACGTATTTGTTGATTTTATCCCTTGCACCATGATCAATCATTATCCTGAAGAATTCACAAATGCACCCACATACCCAAAGCTGAGGGTCTTTTTTAGCCTCCGTTTGACCCCACTCCTGTAAAAACATTTCTCTAATAGAACCTGAAAGCAATCTTTATGGGTTGCAACAAACAGTACACACCCTTTGTAACTGGATCAGGCAATCGTAGCATGGGGCAGCGCAAACAAACCAGGGCTCCATAGCGTCAGCGGCCTCCACTTAGGAGCTAGAGGAACAGGATGCCAGCCTGTATCCGTCTCCTTACAGGTGGGTGTTGGCTTACTTAAGGCAGATGGTGGGTTTATGAGTCTAATGTATTATGTATTTCTCAATAGACAAATATTTGCACTGGACCAGAATGAATAAGAAAAAAATTCCTCAGTTTAGTTTCCAAAGTATATCCGAAGTTTTAGGACACCTCAGCATTTAAACTACTGTAGGAGGTGGGGGAGGGCTTCCCTGATGGCTCAAGCGGTAAAGAACCCACCTGCCAGTGTATAAGCAGGTTCAATCCCTGGGTCAGGAAGATCCCCTGGAGAAGGAACTGGCAACCCACTTCAGTATTCTTGCCTAGGAGATTCCATGGACAGAAGAGCCTGGTGGGCTACAGTCCACAGGGTTGTAGAGTCAGACACAGCTGAGCTACAAAACGACAGCAAGACGGCAGGGGAACGAGTCATGAGCCCTGGCTTTCTTTTTTCTTCTGCTTAAACCTGACCCAGTCAATAAAGGAATGGAAGGGAGCTATGTGGTAAGGTCTATTGGGGACTGACCAGATTTTTCCCATTTGGAGAGTTCTTTGATATGTAAGTACATACTAATTAATAAAAGGGTACTAATCAGGTTCCCAACTTGAATCCGAAAGTGTGGCCTATCTAGTTGTCTTTCTCTAGTAATTTATGTTGTTCCTTCCACAGTATGACAGGGTCATTTTTTATCTTAAATGTGAACTGCACTGGTGAAGAAATCTGAGTAAATGTTCAACGGGTTTAACAGAATATTAGTTTCACATTACACCTCTAGAGCAGGAGTATACATACCTGTCTCTTCCCTATAGGCCTGTTTTTTTTCACTTTTGTTTTTTCTATACTTACTGAGAAGATGGAGGTTAGTATTTAATTTGGCTTCCCTGCTGAACTTGAAAGAGCTGCCTCACTGCAGGGGCAAGGAGACAGATGGATTTCAATGGATGATGACATTATGGAAAACACATCACCTTCTCCAAAGCAGCAACCCAAGAAAAGCCGGAGTTGGCCACTGGAATGAAAATTAATTTCATAAATGCAGTAAATGTTTTATGTCCTCTAAATGTGGTGTTTTGACTTTTGAAAATGAGTCACAGTAGGAAAACTTATTTAAAAGAATACTCCCCAAAAAAGCAAAATAGTTTGACTCATAAACTTTTTTATATAGCATGACTGGAAAATTCGATTTAAGAAGGAAGATAATTTGATTCATCTAATTTTTCTCCACAAGGAAAAAGCAATCAGAGTAAGATAAAATTTACAAAGAACTTCTTGCATTTACTTCCAGAAGAAAGGTTCACAGAAATACAGTAATTGAGTTTTCCAATTATGCAAGAGTGTCCTGATATGGCTTGGAGTAGGACCACAGACGAGTATCTGGGGGATATTTAGTGAAAATATCAAGGAGGGACTATTTTTCTCTCCCTTTTTTTTTTTTCTCTCTCTCTCTTATAAATTTAAAATAATTAGAGGAGGACAAAAATGACTTAAAAGAAGTGTCATGGCATGAATATTCATTAATGTTCTTTAAGAAGTATAAGTAAAAAATAGGAATAATTTTAAATTATTTTTGTTGGATGGAACCTATACAGCCTGAGAGTTATCTGAGTTAGAATAATTATTTTGATCAAATACTCTGCTTAATTATGACTCATAATACATGAAATATCTTCAAAACATAGATTTTTAAAACTGTCTTAAATAAATAATAAAATTAATCTTTGACTATTGAGAGCCTTCTAGTATCTCCGATTTTCATCATACCCAAATAGTTCCTTCTCTCCCTATTGCTCAACTCTCAGGAGGCTTCCACAGGCCTGAAGCCTCTCTTGAAATACTTCCCTACTTTTGTTATGTCAACTCTCTATTGTTGTTGTTCAGTCACTTAGTTGTGTCTGACTTTTTGCAACCCCGTAGACTGCAGCATCGTAGGCTTCCCCATCCTTCACTATCTCCTTCACTAGCTTGCTCAAACTCATGTCCATTGAGTTCTGTGCCATCCAGCTATCTCATCCTCTGTGATCCCCTTCTCCTCCTGCCCTCAGTCTTTCCCCGCATCAGGGTCTTTTCCAATGAGTCTGCGTTTTGCATCAGGTGACCAGAGTGTCGGAGCTTCAGCATCAGTCCTTCCAATGAGTATTCAGAGTTGACTTTCTTTAGAATTGACTGGTAACTCCATACTGCAGATTTTCTACCTGCCTTTCTAGTCAACTTTTTCTAATGTACTCCCTAAATCTCTGATCAACCTCCCTACTTGGCAAGCACAAGGGCTCCATCCAAGGACCTTCTTTACTTTTTATGTGTAATCTCCCCATAAGTGATCTCATCTAATTCTATTTATTTAAAACCCACAGATAAACTGATGACTCACACATTTTATCTCCTGACCTGATTTCTCCACCAGACTCCTTATTAGTAAATAACACCATCTTAATGGTTCAAACCGAAAACTTCCCATGACTTTGGAAGACTCACCCACGACTATTCCTGTTCCTCATTCCCCTCAACTAACCCTTCAACAAGTCCTATTGACTGTACTGCCAAAATATATTTCTTTGCGTATGATCTTTCTTCTGTCTCCAGTGTCACCCTTCCGGTTTATTCATTATAAACCTTTCACATAGACAACTCCAGTCGCTTCTGAATGATTCTTCTTGATCCAGTTTTTCTTTTGTAAGTCAATAAATCTGCTTTCTTAATCTAGAATAACCTTTAAAAAAAAATGGAACAAGGGCAAACCACTCCCTGGCATAAAGCCACTTAATGGTTTCCCAATGGGCTATGTCTCTGCATGTTAAGATAAGAAAACCCACTTGAAATTGACGTAAATGATAAAGGGAATTCACTGACTCACACCAGGAAGATCCAGAAATAGGGCATCTCAAAAACGTCATCAAAGTTCCACTTTCTGCTTTCTTCTGCCATCTACGGTGTTGAATCTCTCACAATAATGGCTCATAAAATGTCTGTCAGACACAATTAGGATAAGAAAATTTTTGTTCATGTCCAAAAGGAGGGAACAAGCGTCCATGATCTCCCCTAACTGGATGTCTTGGGTCACAGACACACTCCCGACAAAAATGACTACAGACAGAGGACTGGGAAATGCTGATTGGCCTGAGCCAACAAGGACCCATTCATGGAGCTGGAGATGAGGTCAGCTTCTCACTGAAGAATAAGGGCAATGCATGAAGATGTGTAAGATTCATACATTCAGAAAAAAAGGATGTCTTAGTTTGGGTTGCTGTAACAGAATATCATAGTCTCAGTGACAATAATCATTTATTTCTCACAGTTCTGGAGGCTAGAAATATAAGATCAGAGTATAGGCATGGTTGGGTTTTTGGTGAAGGCTCTTGTCCTGCTCTGGGCTTCCCCAGTGGTTCAGTGGTAAAGAATCTTCCTACAATGCAGGAGACCCAGGTTTGATCCCTGGGTCAGGAAGATCCCCTGGAAGAGAGCATGGCAACCCACTCCAGTATTCTTGCAGTGAAAACCCCATGGACAGAGGAGCCTGGCAGGCTACAGTCAATAGGATTGGAAAGAGTCAGACAAAACTGAAGCTATTAAGCATGCACACACACTCTACAGAGAGCTGTCTTCTCCTTGTATTCTCACATATGAGAGACAGACAGACAAAGAACTCTCTTGGTCTCTTCTTATAAGTGCACTAACCTACTCATGAGGATTCCACCCTCATGACCTAATTACCTCCCAGAGGCATGCATGCATGTTAAGTCACTTCTGTTGTGTCTGACTCTTTGTGACCCCATGGACCATAGTCTACCATACTCATCTTTCCATGGGATTCTCCAGGCAAGAATATTGGAGTAGGTTGCCATGCCCTCCTCCTGGGGATCTTCCTGACCCAGGGATAAAACCTGTGTTCTCTTATGTCTCCTGCATTGACAGGTGGGTTCTTTACCACTAGCGCCACCAATCTCCACATTCTAATACTATCACATTTGGGAGTTAAGATTTCAGCACATGCATTTTTGGAGAGATGCAAACATTTAGTCCACAACAAGGAGAAAAGGAAAGTAGGCAAGCAACAATGTCCATGATTCATGGCCTATAAGGTGCTACTGATCCATTTCTGTTCTCCCAGCCTGCTCTCCAGCACTCTTGAACCAGTCTTCCTTTTGTTTGCTGTGTCCACACAAACTGGCACTTATATTACTCTCTCATGCCAAGAATCTCTTTCTCATTTCAGATTATTTTAACTCATATCTCCTGCCTGAAACAGGCTTCTCACTCAGCTTTTCAACTGGTTCCTTTTAATCCCTCTGATCTTAACCCAGAGCACTGCCTACTGCCTCTTCTGCTCTGGGCTGTTTAAAACCATGGCAGTGGTACACACCCCCATTCTAACTATTGAGCCTTAGATTTCACTACATCTCTGAGGGATTTCATCACAAGCAGCATAATGGCCTAAAAGGTCATTTTACCTTTAATTATTACAATTTGTATGTTATGAATTAAAATAGAGGTTTCATTTAATTTAAAAATAGATACTTGTTACTTTTCCCTTTGAATCAAAAGGAAACTCTCAGAGGAGCATCCAAGAAACCAATCTGGAAACCTTGCTTCCTCAGCAGTCAAGAAATCCTATTATTTGAGAAATAGCCCCAATCAAGAAACTAGCATATCTGGAGTTCCTGAGTCAGGGGTGATATCTGCAACGGCCACAGCAGGCGCACCAGTCCTGAATACAGGCAGCTGCTCTGCCAACCTGGTCAGTGCAATGTGTTCCTTTGAAAGCACCTTCTCCAAGAATCCCAGCTCCTACTGCACTGTGATCATTCTTCCAATCAATATGAAGCTCTTAGACTGGTTTGTTGGAGTGTATAAAATCACTAAGGCTTTAGGAACACGTCTGATCTTTGAAAATTAGATACTGTGACAATAACCAGCAATATTTAGCCCAGTTACCAAAAAAAAAAAAATATTTAGCCCAGTTACTACTACAATGAGTTCAAAAATACAAATTGACATAAAAGCTTGCAAACATACTGTGATAAATTAGAAAAGATAACTGTATGATAACTGATTTATAAAACATAAATTTGATAAGAGAAATGTCAGGATGAAATGAGGTACTGGAGCTCTTGAACGCAAACGATGCCTTTATTTGCAGAAGAGGAAAGTATTTGGCAACACCAGCAGGTACCCTAGGGAATTTCCCTGGATTTTGGTTGTGAAAATCAAAACCAGTCATGCGTGCGACTTAGCACGCACATAAGGGCTGAATTTTGGTTATGAAACCTTATTCCAGCATAGACCCAATTAAATACTGATTACCAAGTGTCTATCTGCGATGACAGTTCTCTGGGTAAAAATACATGTATTTGCAAGACAAGTATTGAAAGGCTTAATGCTGGCCTCATTTCAGAGCCTGATAGATTTTTGACAATCCTTGACTTTTCAGTTTAACACTGCATCAATCATTTAGAAGGATTCTTGGGTTATTTGCCATTTCCTGTATGTGTATGCCCTTGTTGCAACAATAAAGTTTGCCAGATTCTATCATCTCATAGGTTGAAAATGTAAAATACATACAATTTACTAAAATAAAACAATCTGTTGTAAGATCATTATTTTATATAAAACACTAAAAATGATTTAAAGTTTTGCCAATTCAACTATGATACATGATCCATTGTAAAAGCATTATCATTTTTAAGCTGTTAAAATGCTGAAAAAATGTGCATCTTAGAGGAAATGTGTTTGTAAAAGACAAAAGGTAATGCTAAATCTTGGTTTTTAGGGTTAGATTTACTAATTCAGAGTTCCCTGAATCCCAGCAACTAGTTAAGTTACTCAGAGACTAGGTAACTTCTTGTATTTTCTTTAAAGTTCAAAAGGAAGTAGTCTTAAATGAATAAAATGTTTTTCGTGTGTTTGGAACCTATTATTTTCAATCTATGTACCTATGAAGTAAGCAAAGCTCTCTCTGACCTAGAATTATGATTACTACTTTCACTTGCCTCTGTAATTTTAAATGTAAAATGAGAGGTTTGGAGCCAACAATTAATAGATGTTTGACCTTGGACAAATTATATAACCTCTGGATTTTTCTCCTTTATAAATTCAGATAATAATAACAGTGGTTCTCTTATGGTATCATTGGCATTATTACAGTATTCTCCTAGAGTATCTAAGTGAGATGAGTATTATGGCTGTTTCATGTACAGCAGAAACCAACACAACATTGTAAAGCAGTTATCCTCCAATTAAACACAAATAAAAAGTAATCAGGAAGAATGCTCACACACACACACACACACACACACACACAAGAGGTGTAAAGTGCTTGGACCCAATGTGCCCAGCACAGTGCAAGCACTGAATAAATTATCATTTCACATCTACTCAAACATGTAAGTAACACAGAATTAAGTTCTATCGACATGCCCATGGGAAGAGGAGTAGGAAAGGAAAGTGTTCTAACTACTACTGCTAATTTAAAACCACCTCAAAATTTAATATCTTAAAAGTACTGTTTTATTATGTGTACTGATTCTATGGGTCAGGACTTCATACAGAGCACAGATCCGTGATGTTGAGAAGACTTGAAGGTAGCCAACGACTATAGCGCATGGCAACCCTCTCCAGTATTCTTGCCTGGAGAATCCCACCAACAGAGGAGCCTGGCATGCTACAGTTCACAGGGTTGCAAAGAGTCGGACACAACTGAAGCGACATAGCACACACCTAAGGGCTGTGATAATCATCTTAAGGTGTCTTCATCTGGGAGTTGATGCTGGGCCCTGAGCTGGTGGTCAACCAGAAAATGTATATGTGTATTTCTCTCATGGTCTGGAAAGGTTAGGGCATCCTACACCATGGTGGCTGGGTTCCAAAGGCAAGCATATTCAGAGACAGGCAGAAGTTGTATTGCTTTTCTGACCTAGCTTTAGAAGCCACATAACATCACACAGTATCACCAAATTGACAAAGAAGTAACAGAACCAATGTTTTAATGGGAGGAGTGTCAGAGTTACATTGAAAGAAGAGTATGTGGAATGGGAGATTTTGTTGCAAAGTATCTGGAAACAGTCTTTCAGAGAGAGTGAGAGAAAGTAAGAGAGAGAAATTTTCAAGACAACCTGAAGGATGAAAACCTCTTATAGCATAGCTTTGCAGCAAAACAATTTGGAAAGACACTTAATTTTGAAGTGCCAAATAACTACTGCCTAAATACAGAAACACACTGAAAACTGTCAAAAGTTTATTAGGCTCATATACTTTGAAAGAGAGCAGACTATAACAAAAAATTTTTCCAAAAGTTGCTTCTTAAACTGAGCAGAACAGAGATAATGAAAAAACATAAAGTTATTGTTAGATATATAGATACTCAGGATTCATCATAAACTAGGTAAGAGCAGAAATTCAGTAGTCAGCATATGCCTGGGAAAAAGAGTAAACAAAAACAGCTCGGTTCATAAAAATTCTGTTAGTTTTTAACATTAAATTGTAGAATTCTTATGATTTAAAATTAATTGACCCTTTATTGTACAGCTGTTTGCTTCTTGGAAGAAAAGCTATGACCAATCTAGACAGCATATTAAAAAGCAGAGACATTACTTTGTCAACAAAGGTCCATCTAGTCAAAGCTATAGTTTTTCCAGAGTCATGTATGGATGTGAGAGTTGGACTATAAAGAAAGCTGAGCGCTGAAGAATTGATGTTTTTAACTATAGTGCTGTTCAGAGTCTTGACAGTCCCTTGAACTGCAAGGAGATCAAACCAGTCAATCCTAAAGGAAATCAATCCTGAATATTCATTGGAAGGACTGATGCTGAAGCTGAAACTCCAATCCTTGGCCACCTGATGCAAAGAGCTGACTCATTTGAAAAGACCCTGATGCTGGGAAAGATTGAGAGCAGGAGGAGAAGGGGATGACAGAAGATGAGATGGTTGGATGGCATCACCAACTCGATGGACATGAGTTTGAGTAAACTCTGGGAGTTGGTGATGGACAGGGAAGCCTGGCGTGCTACAGTCTATGGGGTCTCAAAGAGTCAGACACCACTGAGTGATTGAACTGAACTGATGCAAAGTACCAGATTATTTACTTCATATCTGAACTTTGCAACGTTATGCAGTTGGTATAATTGCCCCCCTTTTACAGATAAAAAAAGTTGAGGCTCAGAGAGAGACTAAAAAAATTTGGCCTATTTTTTCTGATTCCTAACTGTATGCGTTTTCTACTACCACACAATGCTTTTGACTTGCTTATAAAATTAACTTCTTGAGGACATTAAGTTAAAAGAACCAGACAGACACTTCTGGCCAGAACTGGAAATAGGAGGAAATCCCAAGTATCACAGTAAGCTTTTTACTTGAAATAGAGTAAAAAAAAAAAAAAAAAAAATCTGAAGAAGAGGGCATTTAAGGTTCCCAGCCAGCCACAGACCCAACGGCTCTTCAGAGCAGTGTGCTTTAACAGGAGCCCCATCACACAAGGCCTAAGTTGATTTTAAGTATTTCTGCAAAGAGTATGAACCAAGAGGAAAAAATAAATTAACTTCAAACAGGAAGAAAGTAGAAATCTTCAGGGAGATGTCTTAATGGGCCAAAACACAAATTTTTCAACAAAAAATTATAAATGTTCCAAAGGTAGTCCCAGAAATCAATAGGGACAAACAAATGATAAAATACGAATCTGAAGCTGGCTGTGTTAATTAGCTAGAAAAATAAACATAGATGTTACATCAATGTTTCTGGAGCTTACTACAGCCATTAAAAAATAGAGCGACAGGAAACTGTTCTGGAAGATTTAACGTGACAGTTCTCCTAAGCCCACTTTTCCGCTTATTCTTCATAGGCTGTATCCTGGACTTTCCTTAGGGACATCGTTAGATTTGCATTTTTCTCACTGTCTGGATTAACATGCCCTTTCAGACTTCTCTCAGATAATAAAGTAGTTTATTGAGCTACTGAAACTTTTTTAATTTGGAAATATTTCTTTTAAGATAGTGTGATAAAGTCATTTTATTGAAGTTTGTTACTTGAGACAAAAAGAATCCTGGGTATTTTTTTAAAATGTGTATCACAACACAAAACCAATGACAGGACTGAACTTTATAACTGATAATCTAATATTGATACTTTCATCTAAGCAGTACATCAAGTTCTCATATGAAGTTGGCTATTTACCTGAAATCTCACAGAAGAAGTTAGCGGAAAATGTTCATTCTTAAATTGGAAAGTGAAAACAACTCTCAATGTACTGGCCCTAGCAGAAAATGTAAAAGCAAATTAAGAGTATTCAACTACATTCTTTCCACAAATAAGGTAGTTCTAACTATTTAGAAAAACAAAGCCCTTTGTTGGAACCTCTCCCAGTAACAGTTTATGTATCACCATTTATAATAAAATTCATTCCAGTTATTAATTGCACGAGTAATTTTAAATTCACACACACAGACACACATAGGCACATAGACACAGCAGAATGGATCAAGAAACAAAAAGGACTGGTATCGTCCCTGTTTAAGTGTCTTTCTATGGTACCTAAAGCTAGTTACTGGTGGTTTAATTCCTTTCCTATTCAGAAGCATCTATATCTGAAACCTGCTTTTTTAAGTGTTAAACTAAAAAGCTAGAATAAATCATTAAGACTATGTTTCCTACCACTTTACCAGAGTGAGAATTATTATTTAGAGATAATTTAGAGAAAAACTACATTTAGAATATTTCTGCAGCTCGCAAGGGATTACCAGGAGATCATCTTAGCATTCATCTCTAGATTATCTGACCCAGGATGGATGGGCTTGAACAAAGCCAGAGACTAATCCAGTGTTCCCTGGCTTATGTAAATGAATTGGCTGCTGTAACCTCATCCCTAAAATGGGAGATACTTTCAGACCCTGATATTTCATAAACATTCACCTTCCTATAAATAATGACTACTCAAAGGGCCACATTTTAGCATCTTCAACTTATCTTCACAAATAGGAAAAATACTCTCTTTGAAAATGAACATCATTATTCTTTTGCACCTAAGGATCTAGATTTAAATTCATTATTGAGTAGGATGTAATTTGAGACTTTTCCCTCAAGCTTTGATTTGGAACTATAAGTAGGATCCTGAGGGAAGGTACCTAATTAGCAGAAATCCATCCTTATATACCAGGAACAGCTTCATAGAAGGCTAAGGAGTTTTTAGAGGGAACTGTATAAACTAAAAGGATATAGAAAACCCCCTTTAGAAACACTCCCACGCCTTCCAACCCATTCCCTACAAACAATATTCGATGTTGTTTTGTTACCTTCAAAGTGCTCCAAGCCTCATAGAAGCCCATCAATACCATTAGAATCTAGACTGATATAGATTGTTAAGCTGGTTAACAGAACTTCAATTCCCCTAAATGCTCAATGAATACCCCAATGAAAGAAATACAGTTTATTTTCATATTTATACAGTAACTGGATAAGTTTCAGTGAATGGATAAAAGTGATCTGTTTTAAATATATAAGACAAACTGCATAAGAAGCATTTAGAGGCTAGTGGTAAAGAACCCTCCTGCCAGTGCTGGAGACATAAGAGACCTGGGTTCGATCCTTGGGCCAGGAAGATCCCCTGGAGGAGGGTATGGCAACCCACTCCAATATTCCTACCAGGGAAATCCCACGGACAGAGGAGCCTGGTGGGCTACAGTCCACAGGATCGCAAAGAGTCAGACACGACAGTAATGACTTGGCATGTACGCATAGTAAGTTTTATGTCAAACTGATTAAGTTTTTTATTAGCTTGTTGTCTTAAATAAGTAAATATTCCCACCTGAAATCTTATTTACACCACTTTTTGGCACAGACCCACACTTCCAAAGTCATATCAAAGTTTAACGTCAAACCAGCCGGATATCCACTATCATAAAGTCACAGTCAGTGATAACTGACAGTGAGACTCCATGCAACAAAAAAAGGCACTGTTCCAAAGTGGTACTTACCATCTACACAGTTGCATTATTAAAAATGTTGAAGGCAAAGTTAACATTCTTTTCCCTCTGCTATACCAAGAAATTCAGACTCATCAATGGCAAAGATTTGAATTAACAAAACAAAAAGGGGCTAGAGAGAAATAATGGTATACAGTAACAATTCCCTCTTCTCAGGAGTCATAAGGCTACCCCTAGGGCTTTCCAGAGAGAATGAACAAACTGGGTAAACTTGGGGCAAATGTCTTTGAGTCTAAGCGTCAAGACAAACCAACAGCACCCCTAAAACGGCAAACTTGAAGGGCCTACCTACATGGCTCCACTGGCAGGTTTAATTAACAATATGATTCGATCCTTGATTCAGATAAAGGACTATTTACAGGATGCTTCTGCTCAATTCCCTGGTGCCTCAGGCAGTAAAGCATCTGCCTGCAATGCTGGAGACCTGGGTTTGATCCCTAGGTTGGGAAGATCCCCTGGAAAAGGGAATGGCAACCCACTCCAGTATTCTTGCCTGGAGAATTCCATGGACAGAGGAGCCTGGCTGGCTATAGTCCATGTGGTCACAAAGAGTCGGACACAACTGAGCAACTAACACATTTCTGCTCACTTGTTCCACCCAAGCAGTCAGGTTCACTTCAGTACTCCTTGGCTTGTGGTCAAGCACCTAGGCTTTGAGTGGTTCTGGACTCAAATCCTAATTCAGTCATTCAAACCTAGACAGCATTTTAAAAAGCAGAGACATCACTTTGCCAACAAAGGTCCATCTAGTCAAAGCTATGGTTTTTCCAGTAGTCATGTATGGATGTGAGAGTTGGATCATAAAGAAGGCTAAACACCAAAGAATTTATGCTTTTGAATTGTGGTGCTGGAGAAGACTCTAGAGAGTCCCTTGGACAGCAAGGAGATCAAACCAGTCAATCCTAAAGGAAATCAACCCTGAATATTCACTGGAAGGACTGATGCTGAAGCTGAAGCTCTAATATTTTAGCCTAGAACCAACTCACTGGAAAAGACCCTGATGCTGGGAAAGATTGAGGGCAAAAGGAGAAGAGGATAGCAAAGGATGAGAGGTTGGATGGCATCACCAATTCAATGGACAAGAACTTGGGTGAACTCCAAGAGATGGTGAGATACAGGGAGGCCTGGTGTGCTATAGCCCATGGGGTCACAAAGAGTTGGAGAAGACATAGCAACTGAAAAACAACAACTAATCCTGGCTGCTTGAAAAACATGTTTATAAATTCATTGGCTTCTGGGTTATTGCTCCATGTTCAGAAATTTTTGTGAAAGTAAACACAACTTCACAATGACCAATCTCTATCATTTTTTTCACGCTTTAGTGTTATTTCAACTGTCTAGAACACACATGACTACCTCTGTTTTCTCCTAGAGTGTTTCTTTTTCTATTTTCAGTTCCATAGCCATTAATGTCTCCTTCCACATCAGTCAGACATCTTCCTAAGACCATTAATGGGAACCACTGCAAAGGAGGTTGTTAGATCAAGCAAAAGCAATCACCACGATGAAAAATAAAACTCACAGCCCCAGCACACCTAAATGATTCAACACATTTGTGGAACAAAGCAACAGCCATCAGCACAGCTCTGGGTATCTGAGGAGCTAGAGTGACTTCTACATTTTCAAGCCACATTCTTAGGTCAAGTGGAATAAGTTTAGCTGCCCTACTTTATCTCACAGTGGTTTTAAGAGGCAAATGATGTGATGTGCATAAAAGAAACTTGTGCCCACAGAAGCATGTTGCCATGGAAATGTGGGAGTAGCTCTATCTTCCTAGAAATAGGTTGTACATTATCATCTCAACTAAGCAGTGGTCTGATTTTCCATAAAATATCTACCTTGGTGAAAGATTTTTTTGAGATTTCCTAAGGTTTGTTCCATGGAATATTAACAGATATTATGCAAATGAAATGACAATGAAACCCCTTCCAAATTTTTTTGATCAGATAGTCTGAAAAAAATGCTTGGTTAAGCAAAATTAAACAGACTTCATTCCTGCAGAACTTCTGAATGCCTTTAAGATGCTAATATGCAATACTTTGTGGGTGCTGTATAATGTGGTTTCTAAGCCTCTTTGACTATAAAACTGTTTTCTTAGGGAACATCTCTTGGCAATAATGCCCAGTGAGTATCATTAGGAAACAGAGCACTAATAATTTTTTTTTTCTTGTATAACTTGCTGAACGAAGCAGAACTTATTCAGCATGTATCTCAAACCTCCAATTCCAGACAGACACATAGAAAGAAGCCAAGGGAGTTAACACTGATTCCAGCTGAGTTCATCCCTTTTCTAATAACATTAAGATAAATAGGATTCTGTACATCAGATATTTTAGAAATAAGTCAGGCTTTTGCTTGCCAGGTTTCAAAGTAAAATCATCGGTAAGCGGATGTCATTAGGCCTAAACTCACCCACCTGCATCACCAGAGCCGTTCTTCCACCCCACCTACCTCCACAACCATATTCTAACATTCTAGGTTCTAACTTTGTCCTTCTCTTTTCCATTCAAAACTTAAGGTCCTAAAATTTCTGGGACACAACTAAGGGTCCTAGTGAAAGAGAAGCTGGATAGCCGTAGGCAAGTTACTTCACTTTTCCCGGCCTCGGTTTCCTCTAGTATAAAGCAGATATAATAGCATAGACATCCTTGTTAATTAAATTTAGGAAGTGAAAAAATTTGAGTAAGTCCCTTGCTATGGAAACGCACTGGAGAAGGGACTGGCAACCCACTCCAGTATTCTTGCCTGGAAAATCCCATGGACCAAGGAGCATGGAAAGTTATAATCTATGAGGTTGCAAAGAATCGGACACAGCTGAGCACCCAAGCACATACACATGGAAACTCCCACTACCTGCCGTCTGAAAATCAGGAACCAAATTGTTTTAAACAGTGTAATATCCCTTGTTATCCAACTTTGCTATCCACACTTGCTAAATTAAATAGATGTGAGACTAAGGAGTATTTGTGGTACCCACATCACAGAGTCATTGTGCAGACTAAATCAGTTAATATCTGTAAGGCATTTTGAGGCTGTCTGGCAGAGTATTTGCTATTTTTATTATTTTGGCTACTATAACATAATATTCTATGAGTATTAATAATAGACCTCTTCTAGGGAATTTATTTTTACTTAACAGAAGCTCTCAGTGTTTTAATCCAAAGTTTTAAGAAAGGACTGACCCTCAAATTTTATTTATGTACTTATTTGTTTTTATCAGACGATCTTTTGAGGGGAAAAAAAGAACACAAAGATATGAATCAGGAGACCTCATTTCTGGCCAAACTAATTTCTAGCAAAGTACTAATCATAACATATTAGGTCAGGGCATAATCTGTGAGGTTTCAGTTTCTCCTTGAGAGAAACTGAATGGGACAAATGCTTACCCTCCTTACCTCATGGAATCAAGAGAAAATGAATATAAAAGTATTCTGCAGGAACTTCCCGGGGGTGCAGGGGTTACCTTCACCTTCCAATGCAGGGGGCACAGATTCCATCCCTGAGTAGGGATCTAAGGTTCCACACGGCTCCTGGTCCAAAGACTAAAACATGACACAGAACCAATGCTGTAACAATAAAGACTTCAAAAATGGTCCAAATCAAAAAATATTTGTAAAAAATAAGTACTCTGCAAATGGTAACATGGAGCACTCAGGAGGGGACTGCTTGCCATTCTATTTAGGTCCCTGCTCACCATGTTTCTGGGATGTAACCTCAGAATCCAGTCCTCAAACCCATATGAAACTCAGAGTCATGAACAAATCTGCTGGAGAGGAAATCAGAGCATATTTCACACCGATTAGCAGACTGTACAGCAGATTAGCAGGCTGTACATTCTGGAAACAACATTCTATAAAGCAACAAACATTCATGGAGCACCTATTAGGTTCCAGAAGGTGTTCTTAGTGCAGCTCTGGCTGAATCATGGGGTATGTGACTCTACCTACCGAAGCAGGTGCTGATGTAAGTTTCCCCTCTCTCCTGCCATATTGCTGATCCTTATCAAGTCACTTATATTACTGGCTCAAGCTTCCTTCTTTGGAAAAAATGGCCCCTTGCTTCATGAGTCTAGAACTATTTGCAAGCTCACGTTACTAAAGTGATTGCATTTCTTCAAAAGGAAAGTCTGACTGAAAACTAGTCTACTTATCAGGAAAGTATCAGGGGACTGATTTCCAACTGCAATGCCTGCTTTGTTATTCATTTATTTTCTTCCCTTGGAAATTTAATAAACTTTATCTAGAAGGTCATGAGTCCTTCCTGAATAGCACTCCAAAGGTATTTGTATAGCATTTAATATTTAGCCAATCCTTTACGATCAGACTGTTTATTTTCCTCTTAGCAACCTAAAGTAGTTCATTACTATCACATTCTGTATAGAAATGAAGAAGCTGAGGCTCCAAGGCATATACACTTTATTATACTTACTCTATCAGTCAAGTGAGAATCAAGTCATCAAGGTGAATAACACTTTTAATTTCTTTTTTATTTTATCTCCTAAGTATAATTGACCATACAAAGAAGATTTAATCCTAGAAGGAGGGGAAAAAAATCTCAGATAAAATACGAATCTGGTGCTATACAATAAAAAATATTACTGTGCTTTTTTCCTTTTCTCTCTTCAATAACCTTTCCCTTTATCCCAATTATCTGCTAAATTACCCATAAAATATGCTATCAGCTTATTTTAGACTAATACAAAATTGCAAAAAAAAAATAAGAAAGAAAAACCCACAGGTGACTAAAAACCTTAGGTTAAAAAAAAAGGGTAAAGTCACTGAGATTGAATTGCAACTCCAGAGCCTCTATCCTGTGAACTTCTCTAGTTCAAAAGCAATTTGTTTTTCTAAAGAAATAGCATAAACCCTGACTGTCTGAGGAAACTTCAAAGTCATGTTCTCCAACCTCAGCTGGGCCGTTACTGTCTGACGATTCTTACATACATCTTTATTAGGACTCTTGAGAGTCCCTTGGACCGCAAGGAGATCCAACCAGTCCATTCTGAAGGAGATCAGCCCTGGGATTTCTTTGGAAGGAATGATGCTAAAGCTGAAACTCCAGTACTTTGGCCACCTCATGTGAAGAGCTGACTCATTGGAAAAGACTCTGATGCTGGGAGGGATTGAGGGCAGGAGGAGAAGGGGACAACAGAGGATGAGATGGCTGGATGGCACCACTGACTCGATGGACGTGAGTCTGAGTGAACTCCGGGAGTTGGTGATGGACAGGGAGGCCTGGTGTGCTGAGATTAACAGGGTCGCAAAGAGTCGGACACGACTGAGCGACTGAACTGAACTGATTGAGTCTCAGCCCATTCACAACTTTAGCTTCATCTTCAACACATAGATTCCACAAGTTATTTTGATTTTTGGTAAATGGAGCTTTTACCATTTATGAATGAATGAATGAATCTTTTCCTTTTTCAATTCCCAACTTCACTTAAGCAAACAAAACTATCTTCTCCTTTAATTCCTCTCACACTTTGGGGCCCTTTTCCTGTTATCTCTAACAAGCTTAGATGGACTCCGTTCTAAAGTGAACTTTCATCAGCCCTGTTATTTCCTCAAATTATCTCCTCTCTTGATCCTAATTTCTTGAGCTATCAGTATTTGGTTTTCCACAACTTATTCTCTCCCCAACCATAACCCCAACCCCTAAAAACTGGCTTTTGCTTTCAATTACCTCCTTTTATGTCATACACGGGGCACATTTATTCACTCAGCAAATTCTTTTGGAGCATCATTATACTTGATGCAAGAAACACGATTGTAACTTGGATTTTACAATCTAGCAGGGAAGACAATTAAGTAACAGGTGAACAAAAAATACTTGGAAATAACAAGGTACGCTACAAAGGAGATGAACAGGTAGACTGCTGGGTGAAAGCAAGGGAAGACTACCTACCGGGGTACTGTGGTCAGGAAGGCTTTTCTGACATGGCAAAAAAATAGCCGGTTGTTCCATAGCCTGTAGAATGACCCTTTAGAACAGACCAATCTATAAAGATCTGAAGCAAGAAAGAACTTGGTGCCTTTGAAAAATAAGTCAGTTCAACACAGTAAGTAGGTTGTAAAGTAAGGAACGATGAATCCTGGAAACAGACCCACCAGGGTCAGGAGTCATTGCAGGCTCAGATTCTGAGGCTATTCTAGTAAAACTCCAGTCTGCTAGGCAGAAAACATTACCTGGAAATGGCAGTTCAGTTTAAGCAGACACTTCCAGCAGAGAGTTCTATCATGAATGATCAGGATGCCCTAACAAATAAACACGGCATGCAAATATCCAGAAACAGGCCACATTCAGAGATTCCAACAGCCAGCATGAGGGGATTCTCTGAGCAGAGCTCTGAGCCCCAGTTATCAAAAGCCAGTTCCAAGATGGCTCTAGAAGAGGAAGGCTAGTGCCCTATTCTGGGGATTGGGGAAACCAAGGCAGGAGGTGAACCTTAGGCAAAGGCACTTCAGTGAAGATTCAAGGATAGACTATAACACAGAAATCCATACACCAGGATCAAGGCAACTTGCAGAATGGACATGTTGGTGATGAAGCACGGGTCCAGTCATCAGGGAGGACATAAGACAAGGGACCTCAACAGCAATGTGACTTGATTCCGAGTGTCAGTGTGCTCAGCTCAAACTGTTTTCCCTCGCATTTGAGGCCAGGATTTCTCCTGGAAACCAGGGTGCGGCTGAGCTCCCCGCTCTGAGTCTTTGAACTGCAGAGAGCAAATATAAGCAAGTTCCTATAAAGGAAACTGTTCTTTCAAAGATTTCAAGGATTTCCTTGCTGCCAGGTCTCATGGTCAGTTTCATCTTTGTTTTCCACCACTCCTTGGACCCAATATGTCCATCCCATATTTACTGCCTTTCTCTTAGCTTAAGGGTCAAAAATCTTTTAGTAAAATCCATCTCCTTCATTTTCACACCAAAGCAGTTGCCAATCCAGTCTACTCTACCTCTTCTGTTCCCCTTCTCTTCAATTCTACCAACATAACCCAACTGAGCTGTCAATAAAGCCTCATCTAGAATCCCAAAGTGTCTTCTCTACTTTTAAAACAATATAACCGATTATTTGTCTTGGTTAAAGCCCATCTTGAACCATACGAGCCTCCCACCAAATGGCTTGCATGCATGTTTCCATCTCCTCTTAGTCACTCACTGCATATTTATTGCATTTCTTCTGGGTGCGAGGTACTGTGCTAGGCACTGATCATTCAGTAGTGGACAAAACAGAGTAGCAATGAAAGGCTTGGCTTACACCAGTGGCTTTCGAATGTTTAGTCCCTAAAATCATTTTGTCCAAAAGAAATTTCTACTTGGAAGCCCAGTGTGTAAGACGTACAAAATGAGAGTTGTTCTGATTGAGACAGGGACTCCCCACTTTTCTCTCACATCACAGGATCCTTCAGAGACTCTTGCAAGATATCTTAGCCTTCCTTGGTTTTCACATACTATGCTTTGAAATACACACACACCTGTGCACACACGTGCACACACCCATACACACATATGCAAACACCTCTGGTCGGAAACCATAAATTTCCCCAATTTTTGCTAACTACTTCCTGTGTTTTGTCTTCTTTCAATCACAAGTCCCATTATGCAAACTCGACCACATTTTATTTGACAGTAGTTGTGCTACTGCAAAGGGTTTAATTTTTGCAAACTCAAGCATACATTGAATCAGCTTATTCATAGACAGATAATTTAGTGATTCTCACACTACAGATGTAGTGCAAGTGGACAAGCCTACAGTGGTACCGTAGCTTCTGAGCCAATCACACATTCTCAGCTTCCTTTTATGCTGTATATTACAGATTGTAAGACAGACTAAAAATCCTCTACTGATATGGGTCAGATGGAGACAAAAAATTAAGTTCTAATTTACAAATGAATTGAAGGCATGACAAATATTATTTATATACATTATAAATATATTCTTCAGGCACTCTGTCTATCAGATCTAATCCCTTGAATCTATTTGTCACTTTCACTGTATGATTGTAAAGGATTTGATTTAGGCCATACCTGAATGGCCTAGTTGGTTTTCCCTAGTTTCTTCAATTTAAGTCTGAATTTTGCAATAAGGAGTTCATGATCTGATCCATAGTCAGCTCCCAATCTTGTTTTTGCTGACTTTATAGAGCTTTTCCATCTTCAGCTACAAAGAATATAACCAATCTGATTTCTGTATTGACTATTTGGTAATGTCCATGTGTAGAGTTGTCTCTTGTGTTGTTGGAAGAGGGTGTTTGCTATGACCACTGCGTTCTCTTGGCAAAATTCTGTTAGCCTTTGCCCCGCTGCATCTTGTACTCCAAGGCCAAACTTGCCTGTTACTCCAGGTATCTCTTGACATCCTATTTTTGCATTCCAGTCCTCTATGATGAAAAGGACATCTATTTTTTAGTGTTAGTTCTAGAAGGTCTTGTAGGTCTTCATAGAACCGTTCAGCTTCCTCGGCATTAGTGGTTGGGGCATAGACATGGATTACTGTGATATTGATTATTGGGTTAGCCTTGGAAATGAACAGAGATCATCTGTCATTTCTGAAACTGTACCCAAGTACTGCATTTTGGACTCTCTTGTTGACTATGAGGGCTACTCCCTTTCTTCTAAGGGATTCTTGCCTGCAGTAGTAGATATAATGGTCATCTGAATTAAACTTACCCATTCCAGTCCATTTTAATTCACTGATTCCTAAAATGTCGATGTTCATTCTTGCCATTTCTTATTTGACCACATCCAATTTACCTTGATTCATGGACCTAACATTCCAGGTTCCTATGCAATATTATTCTTTACAGCATTGGACTTTACTTGAACCACCAGACACATCCCCAGCTGGGCGCTATTCCCACTTGGCTCAGCCTCTTCATTCCTTCTGAAACTATTTCTCTGCTATTCTCCAGTAGCATATTGGGCACCTACTGACATGGGGAGTTCATATTTCAGTGTCATATCTTTTTGCTTTTTCATACTGTTCATGCCAACAAAGGTCCATATAGTCAAAGCTATGGTTTTTCCTGTGGTCATGTATGGAAGTGAGAGTTGGACCATAAAGAAGGCTGTGCACCAAAGAACTGATGCTTTTGAACTGTGGTGTTGGAGAAGACTCTTCAGAGTCACTTGAACCACAAGGAGATCCAACCTGTCAATCATAAAGGAAATCAATCCTGAATATTCATTGGAAGGACTGATGCTAAAACTGAAGCTCCAATACTTTGGCTACCTGATGTGAAGAGCTGACTCATTAGAAAAGACTCTGATGCTGGGAAAGATTGAAGGCAGGAGGAGAAGGGGACAACAGAGGACGAGATGGTTGGATGGAATCCCCGACCATCATGGACATGAGTTTGAGCAAGCTCAAGGAGATGGTGAAGGACAGGGAAGCCTGGCATCCTAAGTCTATGGGGTCACAAAGAGTTGGACAAATTGAGCGCCTGAACATCAACAATATATATTCTGGCTTATAATAATTTTTTATTTACTAAAATATTGGCCTATAAATAAAGACAGACTGATAGACTGTCAAATAATACCCACAGAAGTTAAATTTTAGAAGATACAGAAATCCAGACGTTTCTCTCGCACTTAACCTCTGGGGAATAACAACTTTTCCCCCCAGGGCTTAGAGGTTCTCCCCATATATTATCTTTTACTGCCTCCAGATTATTCTTCAGGGGCAGGAAGTTGCGTTATTTGTTTAAGCAAGTATCATTTGTCAATAAAGATAGTGTGCTGGAGAGAAGGAATGGCTTGAAGAGCAGAATGAGTTTGCTCCTTAGGATAATATGTAACATTGGCCGAGGACTGATTGTGTTTCAGGTGCTCTTCTTGGTACAAGTTAACTCATTTCTCCTAAAATACCCTGTACCATAGCTACTTTTTCCATAGTTCACCCACTAGAAAGCAGAGCTATAAAGAGATTACAAAATTTGCTTCAGGTGCTTCAACTAGTAGACAAGATTCAAAGCCAGGCACTGTCTTGGTGGTTCATGCTCTTAGTACTGCTCCCACTGTTCAGCTGTGCTGCAGACTGTCCAGCGTGAGTGGAGGACTGATGATCGCAGCTCAACACGAGACTGATTTTCACAGTCGCTACAACCTTACATTTTAAAAATTACCACTTAGCTTGCCCTCCCCAACAATATCTCTTCCCTCGGCACTTTATTTAAAGTACAGATGCCCATCACCAACACTCCAGGACCCCCTCACTGGTTTTGTTTTCCTTCATCCTACTTAACTCCATCTAACAAACTTTATGTGTTGCTAACTTATGTGATTAATTGTCTGCCTTTCTGTCAGTTCAGTTCAGTTCAGTCCCTCAGTCGTGTCTGACTCTTTGCGACCCCATGAACTGCAGCACGCCAGGACTCCCTGTCCATCACCAACTCCCGGAGTTCACTCAGACTCACGTCCATCGAGTCAGTGATGCCATCCAGCCATCTCATCCGCTGTCTTCCCCTTCTCCTACGGCTCCCAATCCCTCCCAGCATCAGAGTCTTTTCCAATGAGTCAACTCTTTGCATAAGGTGGCCAAAGTACTGGAGTTTCAGCTTTAGCATCAGTCCTTCCAAAGAACACCCAGGACTGATCTCCTTTAGAATGGACTGGTTGGATCTCCTTGCAGTCCAAGGGACTCTCAAGAGTCTTCTCCAGCACCACAGTTCAAAAGCATCAATTCTTCGGCGCTCAGCTTTCTTCACAGACTCTCACATCCATACATGACCACAGGAAAAACCATAGCCTTGACTAGATGGACCTTTGCTGACAAAGTAAGGTCTCTGCTTTTCAATATGCTGTCTAGGTTGGTCATAACTTTCCTTCCAAGGAGTAAGTGTCTTTTAATTTCATGGCTGCAATCACCATCTGCAGTGATTTTGGAGCCCCAAAAAATAAAGTCTGACATTGTTTCCACTGTTTCCCCACCCATTTCCCATGAAGTGATGGGACCAGATGCCATGATCTTCGTTTCTGAATGGTGAGCTTTAAGCCAACTTCTTCACTCTCCTCTTTCACTTTCATTAAGAGGCTTTTTAGTTCCTCTTCACTTTCTGCCGTAAGGGTGGTATCATCTGCCTATCTGAGGTTATTGATATTTCTCCCAGCAATCTTTATTCCAGCTTGTGCTTCTTCCAGCCCAGTGTTTCTCATGATGTACTCTGCATATAAGTTAAATAAACAGGGTGACAATATACAGCTTTGATGTACTCCTTTTCCTATTTGGAACCAGTCTGTTGTTCCATGTCCAGTTCTAACTGTTCCTTCCTGACCTGCATACAGGTTTCTCAAGAGGCAGGTCAGGTGGTCTGGTATTCCCATCTCTTTCAGAATTTTCCAAACTTTATTGTGATCCACACATTCAAAGGCTTTGGCATAGTCAATAAAGCAGAAATAGATGTTTTTCTGGAACTCTCTTGCTTTTTCCATGATCCAGCGGATGTTGGCAATTTGATCTCTGGTTCCTCTGCCTTTTCTAAAACCAGCTTGAACATCAGGAAGTTCATGGTTCACATATTGCTGAAGCCTGGCTTGGAGAATTTTGAGCATGACTTTACTAGCGTGTGAGATGAGTGCAATCGTGCAGTAGTTTGAGCATTCTTTGGCATTGCCTTTCTTTGGGATTGGAATGAAAACTGACCTTTTCAAGTCCTGTGGCCACTGCTGAGTTTTCCAAAGTTGCTGGCATATTGAGTGCAGCACTTTCACAGCATCATCTTTCAGGATTTGGAATAGCTCAACTGGAATTCCATCACCTCCACTAGCTTTGCTCGTAGTGATGCTTTCTAAGGCCCACTTGACTTCACATTCCAGGATGCCTGGCTCTAGGTCAGTGATCACACCATCATGATTATCTTGGTTGTGAAGATCTTTTTTGTACAATTCTTCTGTGTATTCTTGTCACCTCTTAATATCTTCTGCTTCTGTTAGGTCCATACCATTTCTGTCCTTTATCGAGCTCATCTTTGCATGAAATGTTCCTTTGGTATCTCTGATTTTCATGAAGAGATCCCTAGTCTTTCCCATTCTGCTGTTTTCCTCTATTTCTTTGCATTGATCGCTGAAGAAGGCTTTCTTATCTCTTCTTGCTATTCTTTGTAACTCTGCATTCAGATGCTTATATCTTTCCTTTTCTCCTTTGCTTTTCGCTTCTCTTCTTTTCACAGCTATTTGTAAGGCCTCCCCAGACAGCCATTTTGCTTTTTTGCATTTCTTTTCCATGGGGGTGGTCTTGATCCCTGTCTCCTGTACAGTGTCACGAACCTCATTCCATAGTTCATCAGGGTCTCTATCAGATCTAGTCCTTTAAATCTATTTCTCACTTTCATTGTATAATCATAAGGGATTTGATTTAGGTCATACCTGAATGGTCTAGTGGTTTTCCCTACTTTCTCCAATTTAAGTCTGAATTTGGCAATAAGGAGTTCATGATCTGAGCCACAGTCAGCTCCTGGTCTTGTTTTTGCTGACTGTATAGAGCTTCTCCATCTTTGGCTGAAAAGAATATAATCAATCTGATTTCGGTGTTGACCATCTGGTGATGTCCATGTAAAGTCTTCTCTTGCGTTGTTGGAAGAGGGTGTTTGTTATGACCAGTGCATTCTCTTGGCAAAACTCTATTAGCCCTTGCCCTGCTTCATTCCATATTCCAAGGCCAAATTTGCCTGTTACCTCAGGTGTTTCTTGACTTCATACTTTTGCATTCCAGTACCCTATAAAGGCAATGGCACCCCACTCCAGTACTCTTGCCTGGAAAATCCTATGGACGGAGGAGCCCGGTAGGCTGTAGTCCATGGGGTCGCTGAGGGTCAGACACAACTGAGCGACTTCACTTTTACTTTTCACTTTCATGCACTGGAGAAGGAAATGGCAACCCAATCCAGTGTTCTTGCCTAGAGGATCCCAGGGACAGGGGAGCCTGGTGGGCTGCCGTCTATGGGGTCACACAGAGTCGGACACGACTGAAGTGACTTAGCAGCAGCAGCAGCCCCTATAATGGAAAGGACATCTTTTTTGGGTGTTAGTTCTAAAAGGCAATGGCACCCCACTTCAGTGCTCTTGCCTGGAGAGTCCCATGGGCGGAGGAGCCTGGTGGGCTGCAGTCCATGGGGTCACTGGGAGTCAGACACAACTGAGCGACTTCCCTTTCACTTTTCACTTTCATGCACTGGAGAAGGAAATGGCAACCCACTCCAGTGTTCTTGCCTGGAGAATCCCAGGGCAGCGGAGCCTGGTGGGCTGCCATCTGTGGGGTGGCACAGAGTCGGACACAACTGAAGCAACTTAGCAGCAGCAGCAGCAGTTCTAAAAGTTCTTGTAGGTCTTCATAGAACCGTTCAACTTCAGCTTCTTCAGCGTTACTGGTTGGGGCATAGACTTGGATTACTGTGATATTGAATGGTTTGCCTTGGAAATGAATAGAGATCATTCTGTCGTTTTTGAAATTGCATCCAAGTACTGCATTTCAGACTCTTTTGTTGACCATTATGGCTACTCCATTTCTTCTAAGGGATTCCTGCCCTCCAGTCCATTTTAGTTTGCTGATTCCTAGAATGTCGACGTTCACTCTTGCCATCTCCTGTTTGACTACTTCCAATTTGCCTTGATTCATGGACCTAACATTACAGGTTCCTATGCAATATTGCTCTTTACAGCATTGGACCTTGCTTCTATCACCAGTCACATCCGCAGCTGGGTATTGTTTTTGCTTTGGCTCCATCCATTTATTCTTTCTGGAGTTATTTCTCCACTGATCTCCAGTAGCATATTGGGCACCTACTGACTTGGGGAGTTCCTCTTTCAGTATCTTATCATTTTGCCTTTTCATACTGTTCATGGGGTTCTCAAGGCAAGATATACTGAAGTGGTTTGCCATTCCCTCCTCCAGTGGACCACATTCTGTCAGACCTCTCCACCATGACCCACCTGTCTTGGGTGGCCCCACATGGCATGGCTTAGTTTCATTGAGTTAGACAAGGCTGTGGTCCATGTGATTAGATTGACTAGTTTTATGTGATTATGGTTTCAGTATGTCTGCCCTCTGATGCCTCTCGCAACACCTACCATCTTACTTGGGTTTCTCTTACCTTGGACGTGGGGTATCTCTTCACAGCTGGTCCAGCAAAGCGCAGCCACTGCTCCTTACCTTGGACAAGGCGTATCTCCTCACAGCCGCCCCTCCTGACCTTGAACGTGGTGTAGCTCCTCTCGGCCCTCCTGCGTACACCTTTCTGTACTAGAATATAAATTCCAGGAAGATAGGAATTATGGTACTTTTAGTCACTTCTGGAAATGCTAGCAAGTCACAACTATTTTTTGATTGAGTGAAGTTTCCTTCACCTTTACTAAAGGTTCATTACCACCAAAGATACTTAAACATCTCATAGTGTGTATACATACACAAACAGATAGGTATCGATATCTGTTGTTTTTGTTGTTTAGTTGCTAAGTTGTATCCTTCTCTTTTATGACCCTGTGAACTGTAGCCCACCAAGCTCCTCCATCCATGGGATTTTCCAGGGAAAAAAAAAACGTGGGTTTCCAATTCCTTCTTCAGGGGATCTTTCCGACCCAGGAAGATCCTTCCTGAACCTGCATCTCCTGCATTGGCAGGCAGATTCTTTATCACTGAGCCACCATGGAAGCCCATATAGATATATACACACATGTGTAGATATACGTTATATATGTACACATTCACTGCATATACATGCACATGCACACACATACACCTGGAGGGTATATTAAATATATTAAGAACATGGTTAATAGTAAACACTGGCTGTTCCTGGAATAAACATGGCACATCCTGGGACGTTCACACTGGATCCTAACTCACCCTCTATCCCATTAGCTTATTTTCTTAGATGTTTTCACTGGGGCACGTGCATCCTGAATGTTATCACTTCTCACTGTAAGGATACATATACAGATGCAGGAAATAGAGGCCTTTTCCTATTTCTCCGGAAAGAATTAAGTGGCCCTGTCATTCTACCCACCCCAAATCAGGCCTCTGTTGGGGCACCCATCTGCTGCCACTGTGGTTATAATCACCACCTGAACCACCCCAGGCTTGCTGCCAGCTCCCCGCCTCACCAGTTTCCCTTCCCTGGTTCCCCTCTCACCAGTCAATATGAGTAAAGCCCAGGGCCGGCTCCACCAGGATCTTAAATAAAGTCACTCCCACATCTCCATGGCAATAATCACTCCTTAGACAACACTCTGTACGCTGTTCCACTGCATCCTCACTTGCAGGAGGCAAATGTTGTGTAAAAAGGAATTCCACGAGCTCACACGAATACAAATCAACTCAGACCTGGATGCTGCAGGAGACTGGGTTGATTTTATACCCTGCTCAGCTCCCACTCACAGCATCAGGAGCATCCAGGAGTGCCAAATGGGTTTAGGAAATGTGATTTTGGTACAAGGAAGAGAGCTAAAAGTTGAGAACTCTGCTGAAATGAGGGCCCTGGGCAAAGTGGTTCAGAAAACTCGACCCTGTGGCCAAGAAACACAGGAAAGCAACTTTTTTTTTTTTTTCAGAGATCTGGTAGAGAAAATGCAAATACAACAAACCTGGTCTTATAAAAAATAAAAACTCCACACCTGTCCTATGTGTGGGTGTGGAAATGAAGCTGGCACATCCTCACTGTGCTGGAATCTTCCAGAGGAAAGCCAGTAACATCAAAACGGTTCCAGATCAGAGATGCCACTCAGGCACCTGTCAGACACAAATTCAAAAAGCCTCTCTAGAAACTTGTCATCCACCCAGCACACTGGACTCCTACAGAAGAAGAATGTCTAGAAAAGATGATTTCACAAAGTGTATAGATCACTAGGAAAAAAAATCTGCTCCCCACAAAGAGTCAGCAAGCAAACCCAGTAGGTTTGTTTAGCACTGCTAATTCAAATAAGTTTAAAATTGTTAAAGCAATGGCTAAAAGAAAAGACTCAATAAGGGTGGAATGCTATGAAAATAAATGGGTAGATCAAGAAAAATGCAGTAAAACTTCTAGAAATGAAAAACAAAACCATTAAAATTGATCAGAGCATCCTAGCTCTATGAAATCGGGCCGGAAAAGGGATGAAGCACCCCAGGGCTCTCTGGAAGGACTGGAAATGATTGCATTTACATTAAAGGGAAACGTAACCAGGATAGCACTTTGCCCTGGTTCTAGTGACAAGAAGACACAATAATTCTCTCAAAAGCCCCGGGGGCATTATGCTAACCCAAGAACAACACAGAAGGATCCTAACTCTTCTGATTTACACACCTTCGCTGGTGGCTCAGAGGGTAAAGCGTCTGTCTGCGATGCGGGAGACCTGGGTTCAATCTCTGGGTGGGGAAGATCCCCTGGAGAAGGAAATGGCAACCCACTCCAGTACTCTTGCCTGGAAAATCCCATGGACGGAGGAGCCTGGTAGGCTACATCCCATGGGGTCGCAAAGAGTCGGACAAGACTGGGCGACTTCAATTTCTTTCTCTTCGTCATAGTGCAGTGGTCTGCCTAGAGGCTCCCTGGTGGCTCAATGGTAAAGAATCTGCCTGCAATGCAGATTCTTGGTGACTAAACCACCAGCCACCACCTGATGAACACACTGGCATCCTTGGAAGAGGTGCATAGAGACAGCAGAGAGTATTAAAAGGGCAGAGGGTTTTCTGGGTCACGTCATTAGGTGGAGGAAGCACTATTTTTTTTCCTCTTACATTAAGCACTGAAGATAAGTATGACCCTGGAACTACTTTTTTCTTGGATTTTAGATAACAATATAGACTCAACAAGGCATTTTGAGGCCATATCTTTCGCGTTGGCCTGTGGTTGGAAGTAAAATATAAAACTCTTTGTTCCTATCCAGCGCTCCAGAATTCTAGCAATTAGCGAGCACTGACTGGCCCCCTGGGCTCCACTTTCCCATTGGTAACTTCCTTCTTCTGAGCTTAATAAATCTTTGTTGCATTATTACCTAACCTGAAACATGCCTCCAGAATGCCTTGTAAAAGGAAAAATGGCCACAAAATCAGAATCTGAGAAAGGGTGCACAGAGCTCTTTCATGAAATTTATTTTTAAAAAATTATGAAATAGATCTCTCTTTAGTTCCCCTGAAACTGGTAGTGTTTCCAAGGGACAAAATCTCAAAGGGTGTACTCTTTTTTTCTGAATTTGGTTTCTGAAGTTTAATCTTTCTTGGACCACATGTGCCAGAATAAATATTCTATCATTTCATACATAATCTCTGGTTTACTCTAGCTCTGAACATAGAATCAGTCAACAAAGGGAAGCGGCTTTGCCAAAATTCAGTAATGTATACTGTTTGCAACAGTAACAAAAGTAACACCCCAAACCACCAGGAATAAACTTTTACTTGTAAAATTTTTGAGAGTCATAATTTTGTAGGGAAAAAAAATCTCCGTTAATAATTCATGTGTTAGTTTAGAAATCGCAACGCAGCTATTTTAGGCCCTTTTATCCACTTCTCCATCATTCAGTAGCTGTGAAGTATCTCTAACAGGCAAAACTAAAGAGGAAACTGCTAAGTCGCTTCAGTCGTGTCCAACTCTGTGCGATCCCACAGACGGCAGCCCACCGGGCTCCCCCATCTCTAGGACTCTCCAGGCAAGAACACTGGAGTGGGTTGCCATTTCCTTCTCCAATGCATGAAAGTGAAAAGTGAAAGTGAAGTCGCTCAGTCATGTCTGACTCTTACCAACCCCATGGACTGCAGCCTACCAGGCTCCTCCATCCATGGGATTTTCCAGGCAAGAGTACTGGAGTGGGGTGCCGTTGCCTTCTCTGTAAAGAGGAAAGACTTACGATAAAAATTGACTAATGGTTTTGGAAGGAAAGTGCAATTTACTACCAATTTACTACAAGGCATAAAGAAGATATAAAACAGGAATGGCCAATTACAGTTTCAGGGTATTGCGCTTGATAAATCAGCACTATAATAAAAATTCAGAAATCACAGCGAGAGTTACCAATAATAAGACATACACTGGAGTGAATGATTTTAGAAATTTTAAATACTTTCACAGTTTTATTTTCTCTCCCCATCTTCAAGAATTCATTAATCTAAGTGTTCTAAAGGAATCCGAGCTATAAATGATACATATTTTGGACATGTCACATAAAACTTGTTTGAAAGCACTGTGAGGAAATGAAGATTTTCATTTAAGACCATTATAAAATGAGCCTGAGTAGGGCAGCTAGTGAGGTGAATCAGATGAGACTAATCTTTAAATTAAAATAAAATGTCCACGTACATATTAAAAAAAAAATCCTATTCCTATTTTCATGCTTAAAAAACAAAAATCATCCTGGTACTAATTCTAATTCACAAAGTGACCTGAATGATTCCATATGGAAATCTCTTCATAGAATATCTGCATTTTGTGCCCTGGATACATTCAAATATCCCTCAAACCACCTGGATAGCCTCAGGAAATTTACCAAATTCACCAACTGCTTTAACATTTATAGTAATCTATAGGTAGAATTTCTTGTGTTGGGAGACTTTTATTTAGCAATGCAATATGAAATAGAAAAAATATAAAACTGGTTTAACTGTAATTCAGATACACTTCTAAAATTACATCTTAAATCTCACTGAATTGGAACATTTTTCCACATCATGCAGAGTCTAAAAGCCTATAAGTAATGAGCAAATATGATCTTTTCCTATAAGCATGGATTAGACAAAAGTGTGATATGGTGAACACAGCCACAGCTTAGTACTGAAATGATGACGAGGCCTTACAGAAATCAGGAAGAAAGTGAATGTGACAAGTTTCCTTTCTGTTTGCTTTCAGGGCTGACCTATTGCTCCGGACTAGGAGAATAATTATTACAGAATGAGTCACATAGAAAACACAGGCAAACAGAAGAACACTGAGAATGTAAGTACGTGTTATTCTTTCATTGGTACCTAACTTTAAGGCAAAGACATAAAAATTGTATAGTAAAAACTGTCCCCAAAAGATCAATTCCTGAATGTGACTGTATTTCCTTAAATAACAATCACAGAAGCTTTTGGAAAGCCCCGAAATCATTCAAACCCTGATTTTTTAAAGCAATTATTCCATTATATGGAAAAACCATATAATGGAATTAATTGGTATAAAACATATACACAAGCAGACTCAAAGTAAATTTGGAATCATACAAAGATTATTTTCATCTTCCAAGAAACACACTCAATTATATGCACAAAAAACTGAGGTCTTAGGAAGTTACTTAGTAGTATTTATCAAATGCAAAAAGCATAAGCAAAACAACACTTTTTTGGAGCTCAATTGCTAAATAATAAAGTATGTATTATACTGTGGATACAAAATATTAAAATGTATACTTTTTTCTTATTAAAGAAAACAAACTTTGTAGTGTTATGTTATGTAACAGAACAGTATATTGTGCATTATATTTACCAAGATGATATTAATATGTATTTGTCATTTCCACATTATTTTGGTATTCACTTACCACTGTCCTTCACAAAACAACAGCCACTTCAGTATATAGATGGCTGGATAATAAGACAGAAAACCTAGTCATGACCACAAGACAATCCTTTCCTACCCTTACATTGGGTAGGAAAATAATGATTGTAATAGTGCTTAAAGAAGTAAAGGTTTTCCCAAGTGGCTCAATGGTAAAGAATTTGCCTACCAATGCAGGAGATGAAAGAGACAGAGGTTTGGTTCCTGGGTCAGGAAGATCCCCTGGAGAAGGAAATGGCAACCCACTCCAGTATTCTTGCCTAGAAAATTCCATGGACAGAGGAGCCTAGCAGACTGCAGTCCACGGGGTCACAAAGAATTGGATGTGGCTGAGTGACTGAGCACACACACATACATACAAAGAAGTAAAGCTGAAAGAATTACTAGAAGAAATTTATAGAACTTAAGTCAAAGTAAAGCTTCCTCAGAAGGTAGAATTAAGCTTTTTCTTTTTAAGTCACTGGCATCCTTAAGGACAGACACGCTTTTGAAAGCATCTCTGCTTGTTCAAGGCTCCACCCCAAGGAGTGTATTTGTCATGTAACAATATTGACTCTAGGTCAGACATCAACCGCTAAGGACACGTCTCCTTAATGCACATGAAACCCTTCTTTCGTATATAGCCAAAGTAGTTGCCAGATCCAAACATATTTGTTTAAATGACCCCTGCTTCCCACCTTCCAAATTCATTAGCACCAAATCACTTTCATGGCAAGTTCTAAGGATTCATGAGATTATTCCCTTCAGACTCCAAAGAATGATGTCCATGTTCCCTTTAAAAATACCCATCTTCTTTCTGGGTTTCCTGGGTGGCTCAGTGCTAAAGAATCTGCCTACCAATGGAGGAAACATGGGTTTGATCCCTGGTCTGGGAAGATCTCACACGCCACGGAGCAACCAAGTCTGCACACCACAACTACTGAGCCTGTGCTCTCCAGCCTGTGTTCCGCAGCAACGGAAGCCACCGCAGGAGAGAGAGTAGCCCCCACTCTGTGCAACGAGAGAAAAGCCCACATGGCAACGAAAACCCAGCGCACTCAATAAACAAGCAAAACTTTTTTTTTTAAAAAATACCCATCTTCTAAAAGATAGAGTTCATGGGGAAATAATTTATCTACTTTGGATGTTCATATATTATAAATTACTTTTCGTATAATTCTTATGTTCTTTATCCTCATTTTCATACCCAAATTCTCTTTTTTTAACCCCCCCTCTCTAGGCTTGCATGATCTTAATTCCCCTACTGAGGATTAAACCTGGGTCCCGGCAGTGAAAGCACCAAATCCCACCACTGGACTACCAGGGAATCCCCATCAATTACTTTTTATTCCTCCTTCCCTCTAAGCTCCACTTCCACTAAGATCTAAAAGGATTTCTGACTGTGGGCCTTTATTCAGGAACAACAAAAGACTTGAATGACTGTGAGACTAGGATTCTTTCCAACTTAGGCCACGGTATAATATTTCTGATAGGAAGAAATACAAGGTGGTGCTATAAAACAAGGGCAGAGAGCTAAATGCTAAATTCTAAAGCTGTGGGTCCTTGAAATGGCTACACTTAAAAGCTTGAACATTCGAGCAATATTGTTTTTAACCTTAGTCTATGGGTCCCACAAAGGGGTCCTCTGATTAAGTTCAGTATATAAATGAGACCTCTGTTAGTCACTCAGTCATGTCCAAACTCTTTGAGATCCCATGGACTGTGAACTGCCAAGCTTCTCTGTCCATGTGATTCTCCAAGCAAGAATACTGAGTGGGTTGTCATTCCCTTCTCCAACAGATCTTCCTAACCCAGGTATCTTGCATTGCAAGCAGATTCTTTACTATCTGAGCCACGTAAAATTATATGTGTATAAGCAATTATTTTCCTACAGAGAACATTGGTAGAGTTCATCATCTAGGCTATGTAATTTATTGCCCAAATCACCAGACTTCTTAAAGTAAAGGGGGATGTTCTCAGTTAATATGCTCAACAACAGGCTTAACCTGAGAATTTTCTGGGCAAACTGAGAATATAGTCACTTTACTCATGACCCAAGAAAGTAATACATAGCTGCTTAACATAAACAAAAGATAATTTGGCTTGTCATTACTTCCACCCAAGTGCCATTCATGAATTTTGATTGAAGGCAATTGATTTTTATACAATCAAGTGTATTCTACAAGTGTCTTGGCTACATGTCAGAGAGCTCTAGAAACCATTCAGCTGCTTCTCTTCTCCGGTTCTAAGCCCTACCAACCTGCATTTGATGCTGGTTGTTATTTTGTGCTCTGCAGTTACTACTAACCCTGGATTCAGGAAATGGTGCGGTCCTGGAAATGTACGACTTCATACAAAGAGATTCTTTCTTGTGCTTTAAAAGCACTTCTTTTCCTCATCCTCCTAAATGGATAAAAATTACCAAGGTTTGGTAATGAGTCTTCCTCTCTACACTTTCCCTTGAGATACATCTAATTGTATCTAAAACATCAAATATATCAATGATTGGGTCACAGTCTTTGATCCATATCAGAGTCCCTAATTCTAGACTCAGGAAATAGGTCCAACCTAGAGGTAAATCTGCTTCCTCTTCACTAGTCCCTAGAAGGAATAGAAAAAAAGTTTCTATTGATGAAGTAAAGGATGAAGTAATTCAAATCTATAACTGATGAAGTAACTCAAATCTGTAGTATTAAGACTTCCAGGTGAAGCTGAAGAATAAGTTTTAAAAATATTGGAAAAACCTTTATGTGTTTGTTAGTGAAGTGCTTGTATGATATAACAGAAACCTCTTTTAGAGAAGCTGAATATTGGTCTGTGACTATAATTAAGAATGTGACTAGAATTAGGATTTTTAATTTAGAATTATAATGTATTTGGCTGTGAGAAATATTTGTAAGATTAATATAACCTGAATTGCTAATCAGTAACTTTAATTGGTAATATTTACAAGAATTGCTAAAGTGCTTAGAAAAGTTTGGGTATTTATGTTGGCAAATGTACCCTGTTGAACATTTTAAATGTTTAAAAGAATTAGATATACAAGTATTAACTCTGGCCTGGAAAATCCCATGGGCAGAGGAGCCTGGTGGGCTGCAGTCCATGGGGTCGCTAAGAGTCAGACACAACTGAGAGACTTCACTTTCACTTTTCACTTTCATGCATTGGAGAAGGAAATGGCAACCCACTCCAGTATTCTTGCCTAGAGAATCCCAGGGATGGGGAGCCTGGTGGGCTGCGGTCTATGGGGTCGCACAGAGTCGGACACGACTGAAGCAACTTAGCAGCAGTAGCAGCAGCAGCAGTATTAAATTTGTAAATGTAGGTTAAAAGAAGAATTTCATTAAAGAAATTTGTAAAAGGGGCTATTTCATACATCAAATTTAGCCTATTGAAATGTAATCTGTCTGATTTAGGTCAGTTTAATTTGATGATACTTATTTTACTTAAACAGCAAGAAACAAGTTCTAGGACTTCCCTGATGGTGCAGTAGATAAGAATCGGCCTGCCAATGCAGGGGACACAGGTTCTATCCCTCGTCCCAGACACTTTCACGTGCCACATGCACAACTCAGCCTGTTCACCACAACTACTGAGCCTGTGCTCTAGAGCCCAGAAGCTGCAACCACTGAGCCCGCGAGAGCACCCCAGAGCCTGTGCTCTACAAGAGAAGCCGTGGCAATGAGAAGCCCACACACTGCAACAAAATAACCCCTCCTCACAGCAACTAGAGAAAGCCCACTCAGAGCAACAAAGACCCAGAGCAGCCTGCTGCTGCTGCTGCTGCTAAGTCGCTTTAGTCACGTCCGACTCTGTGTGACCCCATAGATGGCAGCCCACCAGGCTCCCCCGTCCCTGGGATTCTTCAGGCAAGAACACTGGAGTGGGTTGCCATTTCCTTCTCCAATGCATGAAAGTGAAAAGTGAAAGTGAAGTCGCTCAGTCTGTCCACTCTTAGCGACCCCATGGACTGCAGCCCACCAGGCTCCTCTGCCCATGGGATTTTCCAGGCAAGAGTACTGGAGTGGGTTGCCATTGCCTAAGCAAATAAAATTCTTTTAAAAAAGAAACCAGTTCTAGATATCTGATTACAGCATTATGCTTATAGTTTAAAATATCGTCTTGTACACTTCGTTGATTAAGAGGATAGCTATATTTCATGTGATTTTTTTTCTTACTATAATAAAAAAGAAATTAAAATAGATTTTGAATTTTATGCCAAACTTCTCTGTGCTCGGTCGCTTCAGTCGTGTTCGACTCTTTGTAACCCCATGGACTATATAGCCTGCCAGGTTCCTCTGGCAGGAAACTTCCTGATTCTTGCCTGAATCAGGCAAGAATACTGGAGTGGGCCACCATTTCCTTCTCCAGCCAAACTTCTCTATTCAAAACCAAATTATTTTTGTATACTTTATACAAATAAACAAAATTTGTATATTTTTAAACAAACTTTTAGATCTAGGAAGAACTAGGTGTTTACATTTTACTTTTAATACAGTATCAGTTAAACCCCAAGAAATGGGAAACAATTGTATTTGTACACAAAAGCCCCCATTCAGCTAAGTGACTTTCATAGAGAAGCAAGTTCTGTATCATCGATAGTATATTCCAGTGCTTACTATGTGCTATGGACCATTCTAAATATTTTTTCTCAATTATTTTATATAACATTCCACAGATCCTATCAAGTGAGTCTTACTGTTTCCACTTCACAAGGAAGACGGCTCAAGTACAGAGAGGTTAGGTAATTTGCAGGAGTTAGAAGTGCATGTAGTAGTCATCACACTAAATTTGAACTCAAACCAAGGGTCAATCTACAAAATGCCCCCTTCTCCATCGCAGGACACTTCCTCTTGAGGATGAAGTCTAAACTCCTTAAAACGGTATTCAAGGTCCCGGATAAATCAAATAGCCCCCAAACAACTTTTCAAACCTATTGTTTATGAGTTGCCCAGATGTATCTGACTCTAGCCAGGGGTGGTTCCACTAAATATCCAACAAACATATTTTGGAAATTCTTTATCATTGTCTCCATCTGGAAACCTTGCTGTCTAGCATCAACCTGAGCATTTTCATGACTAGCAATCTCTATTTCCTCTGAAAAATAATAACAGCTGATACCTATACCACTTGTTGTTCAGTCGCTCACTCGTGTTGGACTCTTTGTGACCCCATGGACTGCAGCATGCTAGGCTTCCCTGTCTTTCACCATCTCCTGGAATTGCTCAAACTCATGTCCATTGAGTCACTGATGCCATCCAATCATCTCATCCTCTGTCACCCCCTACTCCTCTTGCCCTCAATCTTTCTCAGCATCAGGGTCTTCTACCCATCCATTATGGCATGTTCTTCTCATGCAGATGATTAATTTTTAGTGTGGGTTAATCTTAACTCTTCAATCAGATCATTAATAACCTTACAGCAGAGGTAATGTATTCAATGTCTTTGTTTTCCCATGGTATGGCTTACCATCCTGAATTGCAAATGTCCATGGATGTGTCTGTCTACCTCCATAACTGACCATGTCTGAAACCTATCTTTAATGTCAGGCATAGTGTTTGCTACATAATCAGGCTCAATGAATAGTTGGTGAAGTGGGTGCTCAAGTGTGTCCAACTCTTTGCAACCCCATAGACTGCAGACTGCCAGGCTCCTCTTCCATGGGATTTTTCAGGCAAGAATACTAGAGTGGGTTGCCATTTCCTCCTCCAGGGGATCTTCCTGACCCAGGGATTGAACCCGTGTCTCCTGTGTCTCCTGCATTGACAGGCAGATTCTCTTTCACTGAGCCACCTGGGAAGCCCATATAAAAGTTTTACTGGTTTTCAAAGTTGAGTTCAAATCATTATTTTTATTCAAATTCCTAAAGAAATTATTTCTGTGAATTAATTTCAAATGAAAACTCACCATTTTTGAAATCACTTCCTATTTTGCCCATAGAAACTCAGGCTTTATCAAAAAATTAACCTACTTGAAAATATTTTGAAATAGTATGATCTCAACTCATTTCAAATTTTATTTTTATAGGGCTTGCATCTCATTAGCTAATTTTCTGTTGTTAAAGATTTTTCTGTTCTGAACTTTTAAGGATTACACATAGTTTTCACAGGATTAAATTTTTTTTTACAGAAAACCCAAGTCCAGTCTTAAAATGTTGAGTGAATTATTGCATAAATTTAAATGAGAAAGTAATTGCACATCTTAGTTTATAGGTCTGAAAAATGATGGAAATAGCTTCCTGCTTTGCCTAGCAGTAAAGTTTGCCATTGAATGAGAGAATATCTGCGAAATACCTTTGAATTCTTTGGAGGGGAGTTCCTGCAAGATGATTAATAAAAACTCAGTGTTAGGATATCTTTTTTTCAATAACTTCCTTAGTTTTAATATATTATAGGAATTCTTGGTTTGGATTACTTTCATACCTACAGTGAATACACATTTTGTTTGCCAAGAAAAGGAAGTACATTGTGTGAAATCATTTATATCATAATGGAGGACAGCACCTTATATGAGTGTAGGGGTTAGAACTGTGAATCATCTCTTGTGTGTTTCTAACTAAATAGAGGCAATCTGCCCGAGAGAGAGAAAAAAAAAAAATTCTACAAACCACAAATTCCATCCAATCACATAAAGACAAATCAGCCTTCAGGCAAATCAAATGTCTTCATTTAAACCATACCTGGATTTGGCACTCTGCCCACCTTTCTCAAATCTCTTAACAATATGCTTTCACAAAGAGTTAAAGGCATGCATACTGAAAGGTACTCCCTCTGCAACATTATTTTAAAAAATAGGGAACTCTTTAGCCCCGGGAAGACCTGGGGAAAGAAAAGTTCATTTCAGAGTCTGCACCGTGTGAATACAGGATTAGTGGGTGGGATTGAGGTGTGCTCAGGTGCATAAATAGAGGCGTGGGCTGAGCCAGCATACTAGGAAGCTTGGACTGCATTGAGGCCGCCTGGCTCACACAGACAGGTGGGTGGGGAGATCCAGGTAAGGCTCCTGACAGCATTGTTAGACGGGCACCTGTTAGAATGAGCTTTGGCCTCTGGTTACCATGTAAAGGTGTAGGCAATCCACAGGCAGAGGAGTGCGGGGCAGTTCCGGGAACAGCAAAATGGGATTTGGAGAGGGAATTGATGGAATTTCCACCAGAGGCTTCCTGGAACCTCTCTGTGAAGCGATGTTCCTGAGCTGATTCAAGGTAATGCTTTCTCCCCCAGAAAACGAGAGGCTTAAGAGTGAGCCAACTCCTGGAGTTTTCAAGCCTGACACACAGCCCAGGGTCTCCTGTCTTGGTTACTGAGCCCTGATCACCATCTAATGCTTGTTTCTTTCTTACTGGCAAAGCAAAGACCCACAGGACTGTGCAACGTCAGCTCAGATTGGCTGCTGGGGATTACAGATCAGAATATTATTGCAAATCAGGAAATAGCTTTCCTTCTGTGTCTGATATAAAGATATCCTTATTGCTTATTCAGTCTTTAAATTCATAAGACAGAATGTAAAAGGAGAGATCTGGTTACTTTCCTTATGAACAAGGACACTGAAACCTCCTGCAAGGCATTCATTGATGAAGAAGAGATATAATGACCAGTGAAAAGTGCTCGTTTCATAGTGTGTGTGTCTCCAAATTATCAGTGTCCTCCATGGTTAGCTTTCTGTTTTGAGGTGGTTTATATATGCAATATGCAGATTACAGTCAATTCAGGACTAAAAATTGATGTGTTGAAAACAGTACAGTGAATCTCAGAAAATCCTGTTTGTACAGCAGGAGTTATATTCGGCTCCCTTGAGTCACCCTGCCATAAAACATGTATAAGGTATCAATAGTTCCAATCTGAAAGCTTCAAAGCTATAACAGGAGGTCCTAATGGCTACTTGCGCAACAAGAATTGTCAGTGGATTACATAAATACTTACCACCTGTTTACTACTATTTTTGCTAATATACATTTGTTGCCATACGTAAAATATAAAGTCAAACGTTTGTCAATAAATTTCAAGTCATTACTTGCATGATATTTTCTGAATCAACCATAATCCTGAATAGTGTAATTATTCTCACATAAGGGTTCTTGGTTTTTAGTGTTGTTCACATGAAAAAGAAGTCTTTGTAACAAAAAGGCTAGAAGAATTGTAGCACAGTTGGGGTGCTTGTGCAAAATACTGGATACAAAAATTGTTACTGGCATTTCTGTATCTTTATGAATATAGAAAATGAAGACAGTATATCCCTGCTTTTTGCTTATGTCTTTTTTTGTGAGACATTGCCTGGCTACTACATACTATGACATAGACAATAATTGGTCAGATTAATACAAGGCATCATCTGGATTTGGTAACTTAGCAATGCCTTTTTTTTTTTTTTAACTTGGCTAATGCTTCACAAGGGCTTCCCCAGGTGGCTCAATGATAAAGAATCCACCTGTCAATGCAGGAGATGTGGGTTCAATCCCTGGGTTGGGAAGATCCCCTGGAGAAGGAAATGGCAACTCACTCCAGTATTCTTGCCTGGGAAATTCCATGGTCAGAGGAGCCTAGCAGGCTACAGTCCAAGGGGTCTCAAAAGAGTGGGACATGACATCACGACTAAACTACAATGCTTAACACAGGTTTTCCCTCAAGCTATCAGAATATGAGAAAATTTACCCTTTAAAAACACTGAACATTGATGGTCCATCCGGTTTCTTTTGCAGAGTTCATTTAATTTGGAACACACCAATATTAGAGTTAGGTGTCTCTTTTTAATCAATTTCAGTCTTTGGCTTTACTAGCATCCCAAGTCTCCAGCTTTGCATGTCATGGTCCCTGGATAGCCCTAGTGATTCTCTAGTGCAATTCACTTTGCTAACTCGCTTACTTCCTCACTCACTCATGGACCTTACCTTGCTATTTCTCTTTCCCATTCAAAAGCATCTGCTTTGAAATAGTACATTTCCTGATATTTAAATTTGGAATACTGGAAAGAAAAAAAAATGAACAGAGACATTCACAAGGTTGGTCTCTCTGCGTGATGAGTCCCATAGAATATTTTATGGGATAAAACAGAAATATTTTGTGCACAACCACCTACCTATACAGGCCCACACTAAGGGTCAAACAATTAATTCACTGGAAGAAAGTTCCACTGATATATTTTAACCAGTTCAGAACCAATATATCTAGAGTTTGAGCAAATGTTACACTTAGGGAGAGAGCTGTGTGTGTGCGCAAGCCTTTAGTTAAAAGATAAAGTTGGCAGTTTCTAAATGAAATAAATCATTTCACTCGGATCTTATTTTTCAATGGCAGTGTCCCCATTTTAACAAAATGTTAAAGAAATATGTATGTTTAGGGCAACTTTTTCCAAATGGGAAAATGGGAGCCAGCACTGCAAAATGGCAAGATCCAACAGCCTTGGTTCTATGCCCATCTCATTGGTCTTCATTTCTCTGAATTTCAGATTCTTCATCTACAAAATGAGACACTGGGGAGGTGGGGAAAGAGGATATAACCCCTAAGGTGTCTTCTACTATGAAGTTTTTTAGAAAAATATAAAATTTAAAAGCAAATTCCCTTATCTATAAGAATATATACATCTATCTCCTTATTTTCTTAAAATATATCTGTATCTATTTCTACATTGTATATTTCTATGGAGATCTTCATCAGTATAATTTTTTTATATACAGATCTTATATAGAGGTGGATAGATAGAAATTTATACTATGCATTCTTAGGAAAGTTCTGTGGAAGGTATTTTTCACTCCAATTGCATGTGTTCAATCCCATCTAAGCCTCAATTCTTGTTGTGTTCCACAGTTGTGTTGCAATCTAAAGATTTTGAAAAACTGCTAATTTCTTTTTGTTTTACTGGCTTCTTGCTAATTTGTTTTCCATATCAGATTTGCCATGGAGAAGATTCCAGTGTCAGCATTCCTGCTGCTGGTGGCCCTCTCCTACACTCTGGCCAAAGACACCACAGTCAAACCAGGAGCTAAGAAGGACACGAAGGACTCTCAACTCAAACTGCCCCAGACCCTCTCCAGAGGTAGGAGTCACATTCTCTTTGGTCTCCTATTATACTTAATTGGGAAGGATTTAACTCTCAGAGCTGAGATCTGTGTGAACATATTTTTGTACGTGTTCATTCTACATTTATCAAAGTTTACCATTATTTCTGTTTTCTCTGGAGGTTTTTGCTCTTCTTTAGTATCAAGTATATAATGATCCCCGTTTTATAACTGTTTTTCAACAGCTCTGGGTCTGAAAACATAACAATTTTAGATACACTGGGTTTTTTTGTTCTAGGTTGGGGGGACCAACTCATCTGGACCCAGACATATGAAGAAGCTTTATACAAATCCAAGACAAGGTAAAGACAAGCTTTAGGGAACTCTCTCAAAGCTCTCAAGAGAGCCATCTAGCGATCTTTAGTGACCCACAAAATCCTACTCATTAAACATGATCCTATATCTCTTTGTCTCTTGAAGCAATAAACCCTTGATGATTATTCACCACTTGGATGAATGTCCACACAGTCAAGGTAATTTATACTTCTAAATATAATTTCCTTTATAGGTTTATAGCTTTAGGGGGAGGGTCCAGATCTCTCATCTTTATACCCTTAGCACCCAGCACAGTTGAATTAAAAAGAATATTTTATGTAGTACACACATATTTTGAAGTAACTTCAAATATTTCCACATTTTGTGATAACCATTGGCTCACAGTTTGAAAACACCAGCTCTAGAATTCATCCCTGACGTCTTGCTTTGTCTTTTATCCCACATTCAATACATCAACAAATACCACAGCTTTACCTTCACAGTATGTCCAAAGGCCAGCACAAGCCTCCTGCACACACCACCTGCGCAGTGACACAGGACACAGTGCTTCGAAGGCTCCTGTGCTTGTTGTAAAGATCAGCTGTTGCCATCTTAAAAGTCATAGTAATTTTTGAACAAAGGGCTCCATATTTTCATTTGGCACTGATGATGGTGATTTAGTTGCTGTCTGACTCTTGTGACCCCATGGACTGTAGCCTGCCAGGCTCCTTTGTCCGTGGGATTTCCCAGGCAAGAATACTGGAGTAGGTTACCATTTCCTTCTTCAGGGGGATCTTTCCAACCCAGGGATCAAACCCAAGTCTCCTGCATTGCAGGTGGATTCTTTACCTCTGAGACAGGCACTGGGCCCCATATATTACATAGCTGCTTCCCAAATGCAGCCACTTCCTACTACCTTACTGCTACTGCCCTGGTCTAAACCTAGATGAGATCTTGCCTAGATCTGTGACAGGCACCTACCTGGCTACCCTAGGATGCATCCCTAATATCTTTGAATGCATCAGCCTCTCACTTCAATATCATTTCCTCAAAGAAGTCTACTCTGAACACTCTATAGCTTTTAAACCTCTTGCTTTGCTTTATTTTTCTTCAAAGTGCTTATCTCCACCTAAAACTACCTGCTTGTTTATGATCTGTCTCCTACACAAGCATTTCAGTCCTATGAAGAAAGCACATTTTATTTTCTTCCCACTGCTCTATTCCCAGTACATGAAACAGTCTTGCCACATAGTAACCACTCAGTAAACACGGGTTAAAAAAAAAAAAAATTAAGAGATGAATGATTGACTGAGCAGTAGAAACAAAGCTGGTCAATAGTCTAGATATTTCTTTGTTAATCATTTGCAGAAAGGGTGGGGTTCGATACTGTATTAAAAATACAGTTCAGTTTAAAATCTAACAGAGAACAATGGTTTTACCTGGTGATGAGATGAATGCTTAACTATTTTTCTTTGCATTATAGCTTTAAAGAAGGCATTTGCTGAAAATAAAGAAATCCAGAGATTGGCAGAGCAGTTTGTCCTCCTCAATCTAGTTGTAAGTTAGCTCTTCATCCTCCCTACCATTTCTCTCAGTATTTGAAATGGATGGTTCCTTTTTCCTATGTCTTAATCATACTACTTTAACAGGGATCTGTTCCGAATACCACATCTCATAGACTACAGAGAGAAGAGATTTTCCTTTGCATCTATCTTTCATGTCTACATTTTTGTTTATATATGTGCACATATATGTGGTCACATCCGTGCCCAGTTGCTCAGTCGTGTCCGACTCTGCCACCCCATGGACTGTAGCCTGCTAGGCTCCTCTGTCCATGGAATTTCCCAGACAAGAATACTGGAGTAGTTGCCATTTCTTTCTCCAGGTAATCTTCCAACTCAGGGATTTTGTTTAGTGACTAATAATTTTAAACTGTCTGAATAACACTCTCCTGTGGTCCGGGATTTCTTTGTTGCTGTAATAAGTGGGAAGTTTTTGTCATTTACCAATTCCTTGCTGTGCCCCTTTCCCCTGCAGTCCTGGCTGCTCTCCACCCATTCTTACTCCCTGTGCCCTCTCTCTCTCTGGAAGAGACAGCTTTCTGGGTGGCCAAATCTAATCACTTCATGAATGCTGTGGGCCAATGCTTCCCTATCCTAATTGGCCATCACCACCTCTCTTCATGGTAAAGCTTTCTGTTTTTATAAGTTCTATTCGGTGTAGAAACAGGATCCACTTCTGTTTCAAAGGCAAGCGATCAGTAAACAACTCAGAAAACTCTTTCGTAACCCTGTGTCCCCGGGGCTTCTCTCTCTCTCTCCTCTTTCTGGGTTGACAGGTGGGCTTCTTCAAGGAGCATCCACACCAGCCGTTCTTCTTCACCTCCTTCCACAGGCTCCTGTTTCTCCATTTACCCCTTAATATAAGTGACTTCCTGATCTCTATTCAACCTACTTCTCTTTTCATATTTTATATTCTCTATGGACAATTTCATCCAGACCTGCTCACTGGTAATTCCGTCTTCCTCGAATACACAACAGCTTCCAATCTGTGTCCACAACCAAATTTCAGAAATCTTGCAATCAGCTTTAACTTGATATGTTCAACACTGAATTTATCAACATAACAGGTTTTCAAAAAGCTCTTTTTTCTCCATTCCCTACTCCGTTAGAGTGCTATTCTAGACTTGACTCTCTGGCAGTCATGAAGGCCTATGGTTCTGACTTGGAAATAGTCTTACTATTGGTCACTTCCCTGTAAATCCAGGACCGCTGTTTTAAGAGTGTAAGAGTTTTTCACTTTACTAGCTTACAGTAAGTGGCTCTCTGACTGCAAACTAAATCCTGTCTGATTCCACACTATTGTCAGGGTAATTACTCTAAAAACCAAAACAGGATCACGGTTCTTCTACCATCCCTCCAGTGGTTCTCTATTTACGGGCAAATCCAAACACTGTGGTGAGAAGTGCAAGGCCACTCGCGAGCCGCCCCTGAAGGAGCTTTCTAGCATCATCTCTCACTACAGCCTCAGCATCCCTACCCTTTGCATGTGTGCTCAGTCACTCAGCCCAACTTTTTTTGACCCCATGGACTGTACACCAAGCTCCTCTGTCCATGGAATTCTCCAGGCAAGAATACTGGAGTGGGTAGCCATTCCCTTCTCCAGGAGATCTTCCCAACCCAGGGATCGAACCTGCGTCTCCTGCATTGCAGGTGGATTCTTTATCACTGAGCCATCCAAAAGCCATCCCTACCCTTTAGTCTCATCCAAATACTTGATTATAGAAACTGCTAGGTCTTTCACCTGCCTTTCTGTCATCATCCCCGCTCCTCTGCCCAGAATGACCTCCTCTTCTATGTAACTGGCTCCTATTCATTTTCTAAGGATTTCTCTTCACCCACTTCAGAAAGTTCTATGGAACCTGCAGACAGGGTTAAATGTCCTACTCTGGGCACTCGATGTGCCTGCATATCCTTCATCATAATATTTCACCCACTGGATCCCCAATATTCCTTCTCCTTCTCTGTCTCCCAATGTGTGCTAAGTCACTTCAGTCGTGTCTGACTCTTTGCAACTCCATGGGCTGTAGCCCACCAGGCTCCTCTGTCCACGGAATTCTCCAGGCAAGAATACTGGAGTGGGTTGCCATTTCCTACTCCAGTGATCTTCCCGACCCAGGGATTGAACCTGTGCCTCCTGCATTGGCAGACGGGCACCACTAGTGCCACCTGAGAAGCCCCTGTCTCCCAACAGACATGCATTTATTCAAGAGAAGTGCAGAATACTGCTCAATAAAGTTCTGAATTAAAAAATGATAGATGAATCCTCAAGACAATCCTGTTTTTTAGTTTCTCCAAAAATGACTTCCATTTTTTTTTTCATTGATCTATTTCCTCCTACCTCATCCAAGATGCCTTCCCTGAACACCATATGCCTCCCAAATTCTCCCTTATTGAATTCTGGGGCTCCTTATCCATCAGCTCTTTACCTCCTGTTCTGCATCACATTCTCCTCTAGCTTCTTTATTATTTCATGCATGTAACTAGCTTCTACATCTGTATCATAAACTCTCTGTGTTAGAGATGTGCCTTATAGTGTTTTAAAGTCCTTAGTCCAGGAATGGACATGTTTTTATAACAAGTTTGAAAATAACTGAAGGATAAACAAACTGAAAGTTGCTTTTTTTCATCCTTAGTATGAAACAACTGACAAACACCTCTCTCCTGATGGCCAATACGTGCCCAGGATTTTGTTTGTTGGTAAGTAAAAGTGACAATGCGATAAAGCACACTCTGAACCCTACACAAACACTGCCACACCTTTTCCTCTGTCCTGCACACCCTCACCTGTTGTTTCGCCACAGCCAAGGAAATGACAAAGCTGGGGTGGCGGGCGGTGGAGGGTGGTGGGCCAGCTGTTAACTTTCAGTTTCACAAACTATTTTCATTAGAAAATGCAAGCTTCTACCTATTTTCATACATGACATTTTTTTCATCTGCTAATTTGAACTTCTCATTTTCTGCCATAAGAACACCTGAGATGGAAGTACCCTATTCATTGTTTAAATGTATTTCCCCGAATTATATCATGCCTGTAAATATTTAATCAGGCTTCCTTCTGTTTTGTGTGCTGGATTTTTCTTTCTGATGCTTTTGATCATTATTTTTAGGTGTGTTATGAATAGGAGCTGAAAGAAAAAAAAAAAATCAAAGGAGCCATGTTCCTTCCTGCCACTGGTACTTTACCTGTGCCGTTTCCTGCCCGCCCCCACCCTGACTCAGTATCCCCAGGCCACCTGGCTAACCACTGTCATTCACAGACCTGCTCAAAGCCCATGATGTGTTCTTGTTAGCACCATGTTCCTCTCAATGGTCACTCTTTCCTCAGTTATACTTTTGCATTTACTGGGTGATTGTTGAATAATTATTGACCCCCAAGTGGCAAAGACTAGATCTTTTTCTGCTCATCATCATATTTTCAGAATGACCCTGTGGTAGGCTTACAGTAAATATTTGTTAAATGACTGAACAAATGAATTGAGTTGAGCTTTGATCAAAGTGGCTCATATGATAAAGAATCTGCCTGCAACGTGGGAGACCTGGGTTTGATCCCTGGGTCAGAAAGATCCGCTGGAGAAGCAAATGGCCACCCACTCCAGTATTCTTGACTGGAGAATCTCATGGACAGAGGAGCCTGGCAGGCTGCAGTCCATGGGATTGCCAAGAGTCAGACACAACTAAGCAACTAACACTTTCACTTTGATCAAGGCGATACTGAAAAAAAAATGGAAAAAAAAATCCGTAATTAAATTCATCATATAGCACACCTCACTCTAAGTGAGTAAGTAAGTGAGGTCGCTCAGTCGTGTCTGACTCTTTACGACCCCATGGACTGTAGCCCACCAGGCTTCTCTGTCCACGGGATTCTCCAGGCAAGAATCCTGGAATGGGTTGCCATTTCCTTCTCCAGGGGATCTTCCTGACCCAGGGATCGAACCCGGTTCTCCCGTATAGCAGACAGACACTTTAACCTCTGAGCCACCAGGGAAGCTGACCAAGTGTAATTCATCCATGTTCACACTAACCTACAAAATAGAGAGAAAAAGTGAAGGGAGGAAAGGAGCAAGGTTGACCCAGGGCTAATCTTACAGATTTGGTCTTGTTAGGATTTAGAAGATTTAGAATCCTTACACTGAAAGGGCCTTTAGAGGTTATCAAGCCACAGCCTGTGCAGAAATGCTCTTCAGTGCGCCTCTTAAGGGCAGTTTGCTGTGCTGTGCTTAGTCGTTCAGTCGTGTCCAACTCTTTGTGACCCCATGGGCTATAGCCCACCAGGCTCCTCTGTCCATGGGATTCTCCAGGCAAGAATACTGGAGTGGGTTGCCATGCCCTTCTGCAGGGGATCTTCCCAACCCAGGGCCGGAACCCAAGTCTCCCAAATTGCAGGTGGATTCTTTACTGTCTGAGCCACCAGGGAAGCCCAAGGGCATTTTAAGCCCTGTCTAATTCCTCTGGTCATAAGAACCAGGTCCCAGGCAGCTTGCTCTTCCAGCTCAGTAATTCTCCATGAGGCCTGTGTATTAGAATTGCCTGGAAGTTCTGAAAAATCAAGTTGCCCAGGCTACATCTCAAACCAGTTAAATTAGAATCTCACAGGGTTGGACGCAGGTGGCAGTCTTTGAACGCTTTGCAGGTGACTTCCCTGGGCAGCCAGGGATTGTGAGCCAATGGTTGGGAGACTTAAAAGCTTTTCTTACGTTAATAGATTATGAAGGTGAGACCCTGTGTGTACACCAGGCAGAAGTAAGAGTAGATCTTAAGTATTTCTTGAACAAACACATGTCAGTTTCCTGTAATTTATGTCTGCTGGTCCCAGTCCAACATTCTGAAATGACAGGGATTGTCCATCGCGTACCAGTGACAGACTTGGCATGCATGAGGCTGGGTTTCATGTGTCCTCTTCATCTAATTCTCAGGTAATGGACCACAGGCTCCTTTAACCACTCTCTTAAGGAAAGGCTGTGGCCTCTGTATATCTTAATACCTCCCTTTTGGATGTATCTTGTTTATACCTTTTTTTCCTCATTAATTGATAACTTCAAGTTGAATGTCAAACATGAAAAATAAAAAGACTTAAACCTAAAGGAATATATACATAAGGGACTCTCAAATCTCTATTTTTAACATGCAGCTTGTTAACAATAAAACAAAAAAAAAATCATAGAGGACAATACACAATTATTTTACCTTGGCTGCTTTTAAGAGCTTGCATTCTTCTATTCATTAAACAAACAAAAAAAACAACAACAACTTTGGTTTGGAAAACTATCATTTGATGTGTGTTTCTAATTATCTAGGCTGCTCTTGGTAATATATTTCAATTATAACCTAATCATTTCAAAAGTTTAAAATAATTCTTTAGTAGAGAATGCCATTGCTTTCACCAAAAACAAAACACCACTTCAACAATGTATATTACCCTGCTTTCAGGCTGCTATAGATAGAACAACAGAGTTTGTAACCTTTTCCACAAATACCACTGCCAGGCTACTGAATGCTCCCAGTTTGGCTCTGGGTGCCAGCTGTGGCGGCTGAGTTGCAGACTGGATGGAGGAGAATCCCATCCAGCAGGGCATGTCGTGTTCCTTTCATGGGATGCAAATAAACACTTAGGCATCCTCTGCAAAAGAGGTTCCTTTGAAACAAAATACTTCACTCCTTTTGGCTTTTTCTTTGTAGACCCATCCCTGACCGTTAGAGCTGACATCACTGGAAGATACTCAAACCGTCTCTATGCTTATGAACCTTCAGACACAGCTCTATGTAAGTGTTACCTCCTTGGAATATCCATAGAATTGCTGTTGTGATGGGTAGAGAGTCTACATTGGGAGGGGAAAAAAGCCATGCTCAGAGACTCCAGAGAAACAGTCTGACCATGTCCAGTCTTGTGTTCTCCATCAAATCACATTCATTTTGATCTCATTTTTTAAAACCTCAAAGAAGAATTATTTACATTAGGTGTCTTTCCCTCCAAGAGGATCCTAGGACCATATTACCTGCTTTTCACATTTCTCTTCAGCACAAATAACTCCTTCTACCACAAAACTGAGTACAATAGTAAGAGTACCAGAGTAATAGTAATAATCTGCATGCTTTGTTAATTTTTTTTCCCAAACAACAAAAGTAAAATCATTTAGTCCAGCTTATTAAAGCTGAATTTGAGTTCAGTTTTAAAGATCAGTAGGAAAGATGGTTCCAAATAGTTGCCAAGATACTGAATTCCCCTGGGGTTGCCATAAAATGGAAAAAAAAAAAAAATTTGAGACTCAAGCAGAAGAACCTCAATGGGAGACTGTACCTAGCTGTGACATGTAATTAGTACTTCTGGGAAGAAAACTGGGCTTGTCCTAAGGATCAGTTTGCTCAATGACTAATGACTGTATAGACTGGCATTGTCCAATTTGTCAGCCATTAGCCACATGGAGCTGTTTAATAGTAACTTTAATGAAAATTAAACAAAATTCACCAAGAGAAAACTGTATTTCAAAAAGACACATGTACCACAATGTTCATCGTAGTACTATTTACAATAGCTAGGACCTGGATGCAACCTAGATGCCCATCAACAGATGAATGGATAAAGAAGTTGTGGTACAAATATATGATGGTATATTACTCAGCCATAAAAAGGAATGAATTTGAGTCAGTTCTAGTGAGCTGGATGAACATATACCCTGTTACACACAGTGAAGTAAGTCAGAAAGAGAAAAACAAATATGGCATATTAACACAAATATATGGAATCTAGAAAAATGGTACTGATGAACCTATTTGCAGGGCAGGAATAGAGGACTCAGTCACAGAGAACAGACTTGTGGACACAGTGGTGAAGGAGAGGGTGGGATGAATGGAGAGAGCAGCCTGGAAACATAAACATTCCCATGCGTAAAACAGATAGCTATTGGGAAGTTGCTGCATAACACAGGGAGCTCAACTCAGTGTTCTGTGACAACCGAGAGGGGTGGGCTGGGGTGTGGGGTGAAAGGAAGGCTCAAGAGGGAGGGGACACATGTATACTTATGGCTGATTCACCCTGTTGTATGGCAGAAACCAACACAACATTATAAAGCAATTATTCCACAGTTAAAAATGAAAATTAAAAAAAATTTCAATCTACAGACACAGTGACCACATTTCAAGTACTTAATGAACAAGCACTGAATATTTTCCATCATCACAGAACTTTCTATTGGGTGGCGTCGACCTAGAACGGTATTTTGGGAAGGATTGTGAGGTTGTGTCCAGCAGCAGGAAAGACGTCCCAGTCCATTAGCAATGCCTCCAATGGGTGCTGAGAGAACCAGGGGATGCACATCCCAAGTGTATTGAACATTCTTGAGATAATAGTATAAAGCTTAACCTGCTAAGTCACTTCAGTCATGTCCGACCCTGTGCGACCCCATAGGCGGCAGCCCACTAGGCTCCTCTGTCCCTGGGATTCTCCAGGCAAGAACACTGGAGTGGGTTGCCATTTCCTTCTCCAATGCATGAAAGTGAAAAGTGGAAGTAAAGTCGCTCAGTCATGCCTGACTCTTAGCGACTCCATGGACTGCAGCCCACCAGGCTCCTCTGTCCATGGGATTTTCCAGGCAAGAGTACTGGAGTGGGTTGCCATCGCTTTCTCCAAAGCTTAAAACCTATTAAGTCTTAACTTTGGGCTCCTTAAAGGCAGGTATTCTGCACAGGTAATATCACCATGCCTTGTAGAAAAGGAATTTAATAAACATTGGAAGAGATCTGGATTATAATGAAAGCCATTTCACGTACTTTTAGAAAAAATTTACAAGATTACCAACTATTCATCCTATGATAAAACAGCACCTATTATAAATTAATTAATTAATTAAAAAAACAGCATCTATTAAACAAGAAATAGAATACTAGAGTTTGGGGATAAACTATAACTATTAATATAATTCTGATGATGTGTTGCCTCCTGTAACTTTTTCCTCTATTAGTGCTTGACAACATGAAGAAAGCTCTCAAGTTGCTGAAGACTGAACTGTAGAGAAAATACAAAATCTGCAAGATCCTCCCTTTGTGTTAGGCCTAGAGACTGGGAACCAGAGGAGGTTTTGAAAAACCATGGAGAAGGCTGAAGCACTGATGAACCTACTGATTAGATGATGGTTTCATGTTACAACAGCTTTTTTTTTTAATTGGTTTTACATATACATGTATGAAAATAATATCATATGCTTCCATAGTGAGCCGTGATTTTTAAAAAAATAAATCCTTTTAGGGGGTGTTCAAACTGTTCATTTTTTTCCCAACCTGGTCTTTCACGAAAAGCTATTTGGTTTACTCACCAAATAGGATTTTTAAACACAAAATGTTCCAAAAGGGGACAAGACAAACCCAGTTCAAGCAACAAAGCCCAAAGACAAAATTATCATCTCATCTCACTATAGTTTCTCACTGGGTGACTAAAAGTAGACGTGAGCTTGAACAACAGAAGTATCGAACAATATGCTCTAGGGTGACAGAGTATCTAGAAAGGCATCCCGAGCAAATCAGTATCTAACTGAAAATGTTCTCTGGTGGCTCAGTGGTAGAGAGCCTGCCTGCAATGCAGGAGACACAAGAGATGTGAGTTCGATCCCTGGGGCTGAAAGATCCCCTGGAGAAGAAAATGGCAACCCACGCCAGTATTCTTCCCTGGAGAATCCCATGGACAGAGGAGCCTGGTGGGCTACCGTCAATGGGTCGTAAAGACTTGGACATGAGTTAGCAACTGAGCATTACACTAATTGAAGACCATCTTGCCTCACTCTGGCCAGAAACTCCTATGGACACACTGGAATTTAGCAATTCATTTTTAGTTAGACTTTGCTCTCAGAGAAAGCCTCTGACAGGTAGCTTTCTCCTTCAGAAGGCTAATTTTGTGAAAAGGTCATTCAGAGAACATCTGTATCCTTGAACACACTCCAACCACATCCTGAGAATTCAGCCTCATACTATATTTGGTTTCTTAAGATTTTAGAGTACTGGTCTGAAATAAATTCAGTAAGAGCAAAGGGCAGTGACATCACCTCTACGGGGTAAAGATCAGAGGTCACTCTCTCTCTTTGGATGGTTAAAGGGGAAGGTGGCATCAGAAATAGGAGAGCAGCTTTACCTATTTTTAACTCTGTATTCTGCCTGACAAAAACTGTTGTGTTGTTCAGTCGCTCAGTGGTGTCCAACTCTTTGCAACCCCATGGACTGTAGCATGCCAGGCTTCCCTGTACTTCACCATCTCCCAGAGTTTGCTCAAACTTCACGTCCATTGAGTCAGATATGCCATCCAACCATCTCATCCTGTCGCCCTCTTCTCCTTTTGCCCTCAATCTTTCCCAGCATTAGGGCCTTTTCCAATGAACACAATGAAAAGACAAAAATTAGCAATGTGTATTCCTATGTACTTACTAATTAATACTAAGTATCACTAATGTACTTAGTATATGTGTGCTCAGTTATATGCAACTCTTTGCAACCCCATGGACTGCAGCCTGCCAGGCTCCTCTGTCCATGGGATTCCCAGGCAAGAACACTGGAGTCGGTTGCCATTTCCTTCTCCCGGGAATCTTCCTGACCCAGGGATCCAGGGATCGAACCCACATGCCTTGCATTGGCAGGCATAATCTTTACCACTGAGCCATCTGGAAAGCCCATTAATGACTTCAATACATATTTAATCTCACATTCATTATTATACAAAATTCCTTTATCATCCAACCTCCACTGCCTTTCTTAGCCCCCAAATGGTTGTGGCGGTCTGTGCCATGCTTTGTATATTGGTTATCTATTGCTTGTCTTAATTAACTTTTTGTTTGGATAGAGCCCTTCTGAGTAAGTAGGTCCTTTGGCATTTGTAACTTTCCCAGTTAATACTTTCTAAAATACTTTCTCTCACACAGTACTGTCAAACTGCTACTGCTAAGTCACTTCAGTCGTGTCCAACTCTGTGTGACTCCATAGACGGCAGCCCACCAGGCTCCCCCATCCCTGGGATTCTCCAGGCAAGAACACTGGAGTGGGTTGCCATTTCCTTCTCCAATGCATGAAAGTGAAAAGTGAAGTGAAGTCGCTCAGTTGTGTCCGACTGTTAGCGACCCCATGGACTGCAGCCCACCAGGCTCGTCCGTCCATGGGATTTTCCAGGCAAGAGTGCTGGAGTGGGGTGCCATTGCCTTCTCCAAGTACTGTCAAAGAGCTCTGCACTAATCTGTTCTAAGCCTATGCTGATGATTTAAATCCTTAACAAAACTGTCATCAGAGGGACTGGGTGCCCTTCTTGTAAGTAGGTAACCTACTGTGCTTAAAAAGGTAAAATGTTCCATTTAGAAATGTCTCTGAAGGTTAGCTGGAGGAAAAAAAAGAATTTCTACTTGAATAAACAAACATTTTGAATAACAACTTCTAAGCTATTCAGGTTTCCCTTATTGTACAATAAAAGTGGTTGTTTTTTCTTTTTCAGTTGGGCTGATATGAAATATGATTAAGGCCTTAAAATTTATTGAATGTTATTTCAGCAACCCATATAATTTACAAAATATAAATACATCTCTAAGAAGCCTAATGTTAAGGTTGTAAGGAAAATAAGTCTCCCATAGAAAAGCGACAGAGCAATAGTCATTTTTAAAAAAACTGATCAACTTTGACCCAGTTTCCTCTACTTCCAAGAATTTGTCCCAATGAAATCATTCAAGAGAAATTGTTCTGTGAAGATGCCTATGGCAATATTATTTAAATACCACCTCCAAATCTATGATTACTTAGTTCACTAATACAAAATGCACTATATGTCATCAATAAGTTATAAACATCATACAGAGAAGCAAAAAAGACAAGTGAAAAAGAATTTTTAAGAGTTTCTATGCTATAACTGCAAGTACAGGAAATGTGTCTGTACACAGGTTAGAAAGAGAAGTTGCAAACATAAAAACCGTTGTTTTAGCTCATGGAAATGTTAAGAGTGCCTGCTCTTTCTACCAAGTCCTTTACTGTCATCTCACAATCTTTCCTTTGTGTTTAAATAAACTTACGTGAACATACCTTGAGAGAGAAACGGAAGACTGCTTTAAGACTAGAGTCTTATTTCAAACAGCTGAATAAAACTGTTGGTAACCTAGACGGGATATAAAATGGTCCAGCTACTACAGAAAAACATATGACCATTCCTCAAACAATACAGAATTATCATACATCTGGTAAGTCCACTTCTGAGTAGGTACCCCAAAGATATCTATACACTCACATTCATAGCACCACTATTCACAACACCTTGGAGGTGGAAGCAAACCAAATATCCATCGATGAATAAACGGGTAAACAAAATGTGCAATATACATATAGAATGGAGTATTATGTAGCCTTTAAAGGAAGGAAATTCTGACATAGGCTATAACATAGATGAATATGGAGGACATTATGCTAAGTGAAATAAACCAGCCACAAATTCTGCCCCATTTCAATATGAGGCATGTGTATTAGTTAAATCCCTAGAGTTAAAGTAGAATGGTGGTTGCCAGCTGCTGAAGGCAGGGAGGAACGAGGGGTTATTATTTAACACAGTTGCAGTTTGGGAAGATGAAAAAAATTCTAGAAATGAGTGGTAGTGATGGTTGTACAATGTGAATGTACTTAGTAACACCTAACTACATACCTGAGGGTTAAAATCATAGATTTTATGCTATGTATATTTTACCACCTTCAATTTTTTTAATCGGTTTTATCTGAGGCCCCACAGCATGCAGGGGAGGGGGCAGGGACAAATTCTGGAAAAAAATTAGTAACAAAAAGCATCTGTAAAAGTCATTTATGTAGACGATCAACATACCTGACTACACCTGTTTTAGAACTGTGGTCTTCAAAGGACCATCTAGGACCAGCTAACTCTGCTCTGGTTTTCTGCTTGTCTTATGCCTTCAGTAATCCTAGGTAGCTACTGAGGTCCCATATTTAGATAGAAGCTGAGGGGGAGAAGAAAGAGAGCTAAAGGCAAGAACGGAACTTTCCAGGGCCCCACCAACGAGCAGACTTCAAAGGCCAGATGAATTCAGCCGACTGACCAAAAGGCCGCTTGTCAAGCTGTGACCTCACCGACCTGTCAAAAGCAAGACCCCCAAGGTAAGCAGAGTGGTTTCACCCTCCAGGTGGTGGCAAAGTCCATTCTTCGACATATATTTTAACTCACAGGCAACTCCCTGAAGCCCTTCTCTGCAAAAGGACTCCAAAAGCTGAGTTTCCTGAGGGGAGGGGAGAGAGAAGAGAGAGGAGGGGAGGAGAGGGGAGTAGGGAGGAGAGGCAAGGGCAGGGGAGAAGCAGCCTGGCACTTGGAGCGGGAAGGGGGGTCTGCTTTTCCCCTTTCCCACTGTCTCAAGAGTCATTTCAAAGACTACAACTGTCATTGACTACAATCGTGATAGTGACATTCCAGAAACACTTCAACACGAAAAGCTCTGCCTGCTCTCTTTTTTTTCTTTCTCCCTCTCCCTCTGGGGTCAGGTGGAAGTGTGGGGCGAAGGGTGCTGCCCCTTTAAAATTATCTAGAAAACATTCTCTGAAAATTAATTGCACCTGGCATAGAGAGCCTGGTGTAAAAATCAACTGCTAGCCTCAAACATACTGAGGGCACAACAGCTTTAGACAAACCCCTTTTCTGATCCAGACACCTGGACAACTTGGTCTTTCACCTTATTGTCATCTCCAATAAAACAACTGACATGTGAATGCCCCTATTTGCATAACCATGACGTCTGAAAGTGTTTTTCCCCTAGAAAATACTATGTAGAAACATGATTCTAACTTTCTCAGTACCAGGTAAATGGTGAAACAGTTTCATGTATTCACACAGTGCATTTTCAGAAGGATGAATAAACTTAAACAGGGCTAAACAAATATTTAGAAAAACAGCATGAGGTTGTCTCTCGCTGAAGGAAATGAAGAATTAAAAGCCTGCTCTTCTGGTTTCTTTTTCCTCTGAAAGGTTGCATTCAGCAACATATTCCTGAGGTTGAAAATGTATAACTGGTTTTCACACCAAAATCGCGGTGGCTCAGACACAGGAGCTGAGAGGAATTTAAGCTATATGAGCTGCGATTTCTAGAATGTATAGCCTAAGTTGCTTCAGTCATGTCCGACTCTGTGCGACCCCATAGACGGCAGCCCACCAGGCCCCGCCGTCCCTGGGATTCTCCATTACATTTTTCTAAAACATTTCTCTACGTGAAATACATATACAGAGAACGAGAGAATTTTTTAAAGCTGAGTTTTTGTTTGTCTTTTTTAATAAGTGCTAGGTTTTTGAAGAAAGAAGCTCTAGAGTCTTTAGTCTTCAGTCTGTTGTCGGTCAAGACAGACCCTGATTTGACACGCACCTTCCTCTGAATTCACAAAATGTTTTTGTGGCAAAATTTCTCTGCACACAGGCAGCGGCCCTCCTGTCATCCTAGGATCAGCCAGACCTCAGCAGGTTCAGCAACAGCCATCTGGGACTCAGAGGTTAGTGGCCCTAAAGAGTCATGCTTCTCAGGTAACTGAGTAGACCTAAATAATGCTGTTGCAATTAGAGCACAAACCAAAGCTATGGGTTGCTTTTCTCTGGAACAGTCCCTTTCCACAAAGAATCATTTGTACCAAGAAAAAGTATTCTATTAGGAGATTCCAGAACCTCATGGAAACTTCAAGATGCAACAAAGCAAATGGGGAAAATACAAAATGCTCTAAAGGAAGACAGCATCCAAAAAATCTCACTTCCTTCATGTGTCACAATATCATGGTACAAGTGGGAACATTTTTAGGGTTGCCCTGAGCCCTATATGACATTGAGGGAGAACAGAACAGGTCACCCCAGAAAGTGCCTCTTTGGCATAAAGATCATTGTGCGCTGATTATGTGAGGGGAATCACCAACTGAAACTGCCCACCCTGCTCAGGCAATCACAGAAACCATCTGCATGAGTTATTTTATAGCAGGAGATCCTGGTAAGGAACACGGAACTAACAGGTCACCACCAACCAGAAGAATTCGGGTCGAAAGGTTGGAAGGTGACAGGAGATGTGAGTCCATATGTCATCCCAGAATCCTCCTCGCTGGAATCCATCTTGACTGAGCGACATGTGAGCCTCTGGGAAGGACCCTGAGTCAGAAAGATCGGCCAGAGACAGCCCGGAAACTAATCGCATCACCACAAAACCCAAGACAGTGAGCCGCGTGGCCAAAGAGTCCTCTTGGGCTCCCTTACACTGCTGCTCTCCACCCAGGTGGCCCTTCTCAACAAAGTCTCTTGTTTTGTCAGCGTGTGTCTTTGGACAATTCACTTCTGAGTGTTAGACAACCGTCCAACTCTCGGGACCTGGAAGGGGGTCCCCTTTCTTGCAACAATTATTTTGGAGAAACAACAGACAGGAGAAGCTCTGAAAAAAAGAGTAGAAACTTACTCTTCTGTAAGATAAACTTACATTTAAATCTCCATCTATAAATACATCTCCTTCTCTGCACCAGGAAGAGAAGCATGATTCCAAACCACCAAAACTCATATCAATGGCGCTGGCTTAAAACTGCTGTCAAACCTCATCCTTGTCTACTGTGCCTTTCCTGGTAACTTCCCATAACTGGCTTCCTGACCAACACACACACACACACACACACACACACACACACACACACACACACCTGGTAACTTCCCATAACTGGCTTCCTGACCAAAACAAACACACACACACACACACACCTGGTAACTTCCCATAACTGGCTTCCTGACCAAAACACACACACACACACACACACACACACACACACACCTGGTAACTTCCCATAACTGGCTTCCTGACCAACACACACACACACACACACACACCTGGTAACTTCCCATAACTGGCTTCCTGACCAATACACACACACACACACACCTGGTAACTTCCCATAACTGGCTTCCTGACCAATACACACACACACACACACACACACACACACACTTCCTGACCACCACCACCCCCTCTCACGCACACACACACCTTTCTTTTGCCCTTAGCTAAAGATGGTATTAAGACAATGTCTGGAGCCATCTCAAAGAGTTAATCGTTTTTCTGGGTATTTCCTATATGTACATGAGGTATACATGTTAATAAACGTCTGTTGTTTCTCTTGTTCTCTGTCATTTGTTAAGTGGGGTCTCAGTTGAGAACTCAGGAGAATAGAGGGAAAATGGTTTTTCTTCATCTACAATAGCATGGGAATTGCACCAAGAGAATTTAGCTTTCTTAAAAGATGAGCCAGTCTGTCAGAGGCATGAAAGTACCCACCAACAAAATGCTTTAAAATTCTATATATAGGTCAGCCATTTCTCCTCTTTCTTGGTCTAAAAGCATCAAAACAATTACTAATGAAATATCATATACTACATAAAATATGACAGGAAATTAGTAATTTTTAGTGACAGGAAAGAACTTCTATATTTCCCCAGATAAGCAATTTCTCTTTTAAAAAACAATTTTCACGTGGAGAAAATATTAGACACTGAAACATTTCAAGAAAAGATTCTGGCATGACTACTGGTGCGGGAAGTTAATTCCATGGTTGGATTACAGACTGAAATAGCGACTCAGTTCTATGAACCCAAAGCAAAAAAGAGAATTCCACTTCACTTAATTCATTTATCAACCCTTCCATTACTTTCTTTTAATTCAAACATCCAAAGACGAAGAAAGGTTTCCATACTTTAATTTTTTAACGTAATATACAGAACCACAATACTATTTAAATTTCAAATTATAGGAGATCACATTCAAAGATGCTTGGATTTGACAAGCTGCCGTGACAATACTGAGAAATTTCATAAGAAGGGTTTTAGAATTTGTAAGATAATCAAATATCGTTTTACTACATGGGCCAATGCATTAATAGTAACTTCTTTAAAAAGGCAATCTTTGGGACTTCAAACTATTATAAAACAATACCAAGATTATATATAGATATGCTTTCTGAATTTCTCAAACTCATTTCATTTCGAAGGCTGAAGGTAAATGTTACTCATGAGGACATTCAGGAAATCATTTCTCCTTTGCACTTACCTGTAAAAATCAAAACCTAAACCATACTTTCCTAAAGACACGACTATTTCTAGACTACATTAGTGTGATCAGAAAGACTACTAGAACTAACTTATCACTTTTATATTAACAATATTCACCACATCACTTCTTTCCTAAAAGGACAAAAACTGGGGAGTTTAGATTTCCCTTGTTGAACTTATAATAATCTCATACTTTCTGGCTTTAATAAACTTCAACTCTTTTTTTCCAGTGAGAACTAGCTATACAGCACAGTGCCACATAACAATTATTCCAGTGAGATGTACATTAAGAGTCACAATATGATCAACACAACAGTGCCTTACAAAGTTTTTCTGCAGGTAAAAATGCTAAGAAAGGCCACAGTAGACAGTGCCAGACACTGTGAAAAACAGTAGATTACAGCTACCACTGAGGTTCAGAGGAGACCACAAGTTTCAGATTTGTTTCAGCAATGGAAAAAGAAAAACGTTTAGAGAAACATAAAAATATATAATTCCACTGTCAATAATGTAATTTTTCAGGTACTGTTTCCTTAAACAGGCAAATTAGCTTAACTTAGAGGAAATGTACAAGATCAGCATAGGAAAGATGTTCCTTGTTTTCTCATCAAAGGAATGCGCTGGGATTAGCACGAGGGTCTTTCTGGTTCCTGTATCTGTAGGTCAGCCAAACACCCAGGATCTGGAACGGGAAGGAAGAAAGAAGAAAGAGAAAGTAACAGTTGTGCGTGTTTACTCAGTTGATCCATAAAATAATCTGAACTCTCTGAAGCACTTTGTATTGTGTGTTCAAAGAGGAAGAGATTTCTTTTTAAAATGTAGTAAGTAACCCAAATTAGATGCCCTAAGAAAAACCGAACATTAGGGCAGGCCTGCTAATGACGCTCGTCCACACCATAATCCTCAGAACCTGTGAACATGTTCTCTTACACAGTAATAGGGACACTGCAGACAGGACTGCGTTAAAGCTTGTGAGATAAAGAGATCACAAGAGTGAACTCTGTGATGTAATCACAAGGGCCCTTGAAAGAGGGAAGCAGGAAGGACAAAAACCAGAGATAGAGCTCAAAGGCAATGTGACAACAGAGGCATTAGCAAGGAGAGTCAGAAGACGCCATGCTGCTAGCTTTGAAGATGGAAAAATGTCAAGTTGGAATCGAGCCAAGGAGCGCAGGCAGCCTCTAGAAGGCAGAAAAGGCAAGGAAACGTCTCTCCTAGCGCTTCCAGAAACAGTCTCCACTTTAAGCTCCTGACCTCCAGAAGTTTAAGACAGTAAATCTGTGTCACTTTAAGCTACTACAAGTGTGATTACTTATTAGAGTGCAAAAGGAAACAAATACAAACACTAACTTGTCTTAACAGCTAAAATATCGTATGTTTTGCTAATTCAAACAGAGTTCAGTAAAAATTAAGCAATAACAAAAACCCTGCAATAAATACATTTTCCAATACAGATCATAAAAAATGTAATTCCTACCTCTCCAAAGGTGGAGGGATGTATACTTTCAGAAAAGTAATTAAATAGTGATTGTCACATTTCCCACACTATGTTCACTAATGAGATAACCAATAGAACCTATTATTTTTTAAATTAAGAAATGTGTTCATTCTGGTGGTCCTGCTACCTCAAAGCTGATTTATTTAAAATACTCAAAAATTCTTAGACAAAATTAATGGGACAAAATGAAATTCAAATTATATTTCCATATTTCAGACCTAGGCCAACTTTTAATCTAAATTTTGTTCGTTCAACTTCATAACTACTCATTAGCTGTTGAAACTCAGAGAAGGCAATGGCACCCCACTCCAGTACTCTTGGCTGGAAAAGTCCCATGGACAGAGGAGCCTGGTGGGCTGCAGTCCATGGGGTCGCAAAGAGTTGGACACGACTGAGCGACTTCACTTTCACTTTTCACTTTCATGCATTGGAGAAGGAAATGGCAACCCACTCCAGTGTTCTTGCCTGGAGAATCCCAGGGACGGCGGAGCCTGGTGGGCTGCCGTCTATGGGGTCGCACAGAGTCAGGCACGACTGAAGCGACTTAGCAGCAGCAGCAGCAGCAGTTGAAACTACCTCTAGACAACAGTGGTTAATCCAAAATTTTCTCCATTTACCACAGTAATAATTCCCAAGTTACTGTAAAACTCTTGACTGGCGGAGGAGTTCCGTGGTGGCCTAGTGGTGAGGATTCTGGGCTTTCACTGTCACAGCCTGGGTTCAATACTTGGTCAGAGAACTGAGATCCCACAAGCTGTAAGCATGGCCGAGAACAAAAAGGAAATTCATGACTGGCAACGTTTATATAGTTGTTACAACATCTAAGGATGTAGGGGCTGCTGGTTTGTGAGTTGAATCAAGGAAAGATAAGTCTAATTTAAGGAAGTGGAAAGTCTGGTTTGCAGTCTGTATGACGAGGCTGGGATGGGGGGAATTTACTTAAACATACAAAGAGTACTTTGCGTCTAGCTCTGTTCTTCACACTTCACAAATTCATACCATTTGATCAAAAACTCTATATGATAGAAATTGCCATTATCCTCATTTTACCAATGAGGGAACTGAGGCATGGAGAGGTTAAATAACTGGATAACAGTCACCCAGGTCATGAGCGCTAGACCCAGGGTTCAAATCTGGGGTCCATGCGTCTAATTCTTTTGTTGCTTGAGAGAAGAATCTGATGTGCCATTCTCAGGCTAACAACATTCCATCTGCCATTTCAGCCGCATTCATATTACAGGACTGAAATCCTTTCACATGGAGTTAACTTCTCTACCATCCTTCAACCTGCCTGACCATCATTTCCCTGCCCGTGCCTCAGAAACACGGGCACACAGGGAACTTCTGGTTAGAAGTTTTGAGATTGTTAAATACTTTTATTATCAACCCAGGATACAAGCTGATAGTGCAAGTTACAGTCCTTAGGGGAAACAGGGCCATCGAGTTAATTAAATACTTGTAACCTGGAGCCATATTCTATCAAAGTTTAATTCCTCCAATTCAACTGTGACAAAACAAGACCTCTGTGTCCCACTGCCAAACCACCATCTCCTTGCAACCAGGGAGGACGTGACAGGGAGGTCATGTCCAAAATACAGAAAGATCCAAGTTGGATAATTATGTATACTGGATTTTTAGACTACAAAGGTGCTCATGATTTAAAGATTTTTAATGGCAACTTTGACTAGACCTGATCATGAACTCTGCTGATTCTAGAACCTATACCCAGGACATGGTAGGTCATCAAAGTACAGTTTTATAAAATGTCTATGTAGACTGTGCAACAAGTGTGTCCTTTGCTATTTATTTTTATATATATTAAATGTAGAAAGATGTAACATAATATGCCAAATTATTAATGTTGATGATTTGAGTAGGTAACTTCAGTTAGTAGATCCAGTCTTTCAGCTTCACAATTTTCTGTATTTTCCAAAAGTTTCTAAAAGGATATGCACTAACTTTTAAAACTTTTTTTTTTATTTTAAATCAATGTTTCTTTGATGGCTTAAATTTATTTTCATGTGTTACAAATAGTTCAAATGAATCCTATTTCTTCTATGACAAGAAATCATCAGCTAGTTAGACTCATCCCTTCAAGTTCTGAGAATTGCTGATTCTGTGAAATACTGAATAAAAATTTAAAACGTGAGACAGTGGATACATCCAAAAAATATCAGATTGGATAAAATGTTATTAAACTCTCTAGTTAGGTTTCAAAAGGAATTGGTGTATAAAATATAAAGAAGGATTCCATGAAAGAACACTTGAGAAATCTAAGACCCATGAGTTTATACTGTTAAATAATTAGTATTTTAAAAAACAGTGGGGGCTGGGAGGAATGAACAGAGCACAGAGGACTTTTAGGGCAGTGAACATACTCTGCATAATACCACAATGACGGATATATTTGTCTGAACTCATAGATTGTACAACGCCAAAAGTGAACCCTAACGGAGGTTATGGACTTTGTGTGCCTATGGTGTGCCAGTGTGGGTTAAGTGTGACAAATGCGCCATCTGGTGAGAAGTCGTGATGGTGGGGGAGGCTGTGCATGGGCGGGAGGGGCAGGGGGATCCTGGAAATCTTTGTTCCGTCCTCTCAGCATCATTGTGAACTTAAAACTGCTCTAAAAATACAATCCTCTTTAAAAAAATATGCATAGCTGAAGGCAGTGTGATCTGATGAGAAGAAAATGGAGCTGCTAAAAAGGACTAAATTCTCAAAATATATCCCAGATATAAAAAAGAAACCATGTGGCAATATTCTGATAATCGTTGACTCTGGCTAATGAAGCATATTCAGATTGGTCATTTTGATTTTTTTTCCCATCTATATTTTCAAGTTTTTATGACAAAAATCCAATTTTCTTTTAAAGGAAAGAGGAAACAGAATTGTTTTCAAGTAGCATATGAATTTTCTTGGATCAATGCCATGACCGACCCAGAAGTAAGATGGCTCTTTCCTCAGAAAAAGTAAAATGAAAAAGTGCTTAGATTAGAAAGGATGTCAGGGGAAACTTCCTTAAAAAAGTGAATACTCAGCTTGGTCTTTATCTCCACTTTGATCATTATAGCTAAGAGTGGATTTTTCATTCTTGAAGGGAAACAAAAATTGAATTGGAATAAAATATGTAAAATACACACACACATACATGTATATAATGTGCTATCTATATTAATTATACATTTTATACATATGTATGTATACATCATATACATAAATGCAATACATGTCACACACAATTAAAATGAAATCTAATATGTAACATGGCTACTGTAGTTGAAAGCACCATATTGTACAATTGAAATTTGCTGATACAGTAGAATTTAAATGTTCTCACCAAAAAAAATAGGTAAATATGGAAGGTAATGGGTGTGTTAATTAAATTGATGGGGGAATCTTTTCACATGTATAGTGTAGCGTAGCAACATTAAGTCGCTCAGTTGTGTCCGACTCTGCGATTCCACGGATTGTAGCCCACCAGGTTCCTCTGTCCCAGGGATCAAACTCGGGTCTCCTGCATTGCAGGCAGATTCTTTTACCATCTGAGCTACAAGGAAGACCTTCCACATGTACACATACGTCAAATCATCGTGATGTACACTTTAAATACCTTACAGTTTTGTCAATTATACCTCAATAAAACTGAGATATATGTATGTATTTTTATATTTAGTTGTACAGAGAGAAATAAACTTCTAGGCCCAAGATGAAGCTGCTATAACATCCAGGGCGCCACATCAGCGAGTAAAAATACTTGGGTAACTTCTGCGTCCCTGTAACTGCTCCGCTTCACCAGAAGGGCAGTGTATTCGGCCAGCCAATCCCCAAAGGCCAAGTGAACTCTAGACCTTCTCCTCCCAAACAAGACTGACTCTGTGACCCCAGCTAACCAGATATTTTTTTATTAATCTCTTCCTTATTCTTTATCCTATAAAAGCTCCTTGCCTTCTGCCTTATTCTGCAGTTCTCCAAAAGACTTTCCACGAAGTGTTAAAGTTTGTTCATATCACCTATAGTATCTACTTTAATCATTTTTAACATATATAATCAAAATGAGAAAGGCCTTTCTAAACATACAAGTCGACTGGGTAAACCATATAGGTAAAAGCAATAAACCTAACTACATAAAAGTAACATCTATAAATTTTTTTTAAAAGTCATAAAAAAGTGAAGTCAATGCCCAAGAAATTGCAAGCAGAACAAGAAGCCAAGCAGAGTGACAGACAAGAGGAAGAGGGGATGGGAGGGAAGGGAGGAAAGAAAAGCAGAACCACCACCTTCTGTGTGGCTGCTGAGCCCCTAGCCCTGGGCCCTCCTTTCTAGACACTTTCTTGGCCCTGTGGCCCGCTCTCCTCATCTTTTAAAAAAATTTCCCCTTTTTGGCATAGACTGGGTCACAGGGGATCCAAAGGGCCTTGACCAAGACAGACTTTAGGCAGGCAACTGACAAAAGAAGAAATGCCAGTGGTCCAAAAACACATGAACTTATTTTCAAATTCACTAGTCACATTTCCAAAAGAGCAAACAGAACTGTAATACTATTTATACCTATTAAACTGGCAAGCATCTTTTAAGATAAAAATATCAAGAATTAGTGCTTGAATCAAAAGTTGGTAGAATCTCCCCCAAATGGCCATTTGGCAATATTTATCAAACTCTTTTAAAATGCCCACATACTGAATGTGTCATAGTTTACTTTTGGAGGTGTACTCAAAAAAGCTAGAGAATATAGATAAAAAATTACATACAAGGAAGTTAACCATGGAATTACTTATTATAGGGACATACTGAAGGGGAAATTGAATATCCAAGAAATTAAATGACAGAGTGAACTTCAAATATACAAAACATTTAATATTTTTCTGATTTTCTTTTAAAGATAAATGCTTATTCTTAAAATAGCCTACCATATATTTCTATAGTTACGTGCACAATCTCACCTAATAGCATTACTCTATACATGCTACTCTATTATATGTCTAAAATACGGGAGTAACATGAGCAATTAACACAACAATCATAGGGGTCCCAGCATCTTTTTTTAAGTGGGCATAACATGTACAATTTACTCATGTCTACAAACCAGTAGCTAAACACACAGCACCTGCCATATATCAGGCATTATTCTAAATATTGCAAGCTTTATTAATATATATACTAGCTCCTTTAAGTATCACAACAACTCTATGAAATAGGGGCTTTCCGTTATTATGCCTGTTTGTAAAGATGAAGAAACAGAAGCACAGTAAGAGAAAGTAACTTGCCCAAGGTCAAATAGTTAGTAAGCAGGGTAAGTAGGTTTCTAACCACACAGCACATTTTTTAACTATTGGCTCTTGTCTAGTAAACTCAAATTTAACCAGCTCCTTATTGGAAAACACAAGCTGGCCCAAAGGTCCACTGTTACAAACAATAAACATTCTTGTGTATCCATTTTACAGAGTTATATTAACATCTCCATGAAATAAAGCACTGCAGGAAGAATTTATGAATTAAAGAAAAAATTTAATTTTACTACGTATTGACAATTCAGATGCATCAAAAATGTCCACAGTTATCAAGCATTCAACAAAGATAATGAGGAATTCTGCATTCTTCAAAGATTACCAAAATAATATGTATGTGGTTTTGCTTAGACGTATGTCAATAAAATAATATGCTAACATAATATAAATATTATATACATAAGAAATTAATAACAGTGGTTACCTACAGATTTTAGAAGGCTAGGAACAAAGGGGAGTGAGGGATGGAGTTGGAAGGTAATTTTCCAAAGTAAACTTTTATGTAAACGTATGTGTATATACTACACATTAACAGATATATTAAACAATGTGAAGGTGCTGCCTATGCCAAAATTATATTTAAAATTATAATTTATCATACAACTCTAGAAATAGAAGAGACCCTAGAGCTGACTCAGTCTAGCCTCTTCATTTCATCTGTTTATTTTATTTTACATAATTTAATGATCAAGCATTTCCTTACAAAGGAAGCTCTAAATTCTGATTTCAAGCCAGGGGTCCTCCTATTGCATTAGTTCTAGTGAAAACATCCATCAATACGTTCCAAAAGTTCAATGCCATGCCCTCGTGCCCTAGAAAACAGAAATCCCTGTTTGTCCCTGTGACAAAGGTGTGAAGATACTGAGTTATGTGCACATACCTCTGTAAAACTGAAGAAGAGGCCAATGCCACCGACAAATCTCAAAACCTCTCCCGCGTATCTTCCTATTATCGGAGCACAGGGTGAGCACGGGTGGCTGCTTTTCACACAGCTCTGTATCAATTAAAAAAAAAAAAAAAAAAGAACTTGTATTGAAAAGTACATTTATAATGAGCAAGTTTAAAAAAAAAAAAAACACCCACATAAAAATTAGTGTCTGGAATATCATATCCAATTGGGGACCACTCTTCTTTAGCAGTGTCCAAAATCCTAAGCTGGCTCCCAAGATCCCCATCCCTGAATAATCACCCCTGGAGACTGGATAGAATTTGTGAATATGATGGGTCCTCTCTCCCACGTTTATGTGGCATTACATAAGTTACTGTCTTCATAAAACGAAGCTGTGTTGTGAGATGGCTGTATAGTTAAGACCTGACTGCAGCTTCCAGGAGCTGGGAGACACCAGCAAGAAAACGGAACTTCAGTCCTACAACCGCTAGAAGCTGAATTTGACCCACGATAGCTTAGTAGGAGACCCCAAACCTCAGATGAGACTGCAGCCCTGGCTGACACGTCATTCCGGTGAGATCCTGAGCACAGGACCCAGTCAAGCCAAGCCCAGACTCCTGACTTAGGAAAAGTAAGGTAATAAATGGATGTTGTTTTAACCACTAAAATTGTGATAATGTAATACACAGCAGTAGAAAACTAAGAATCCCACAAAGGAGGCCTCAATGAGGGGATATCCAGCTCAGGGCTCAGCAAGGGGGTAACAGAAGTTTCCCCAAAACATAAACACATCTGAACTACCAGGACAGCCAAGCTCCAAGTCTATCCCCATAAAGGACTGGGTTGGACCTGCAAGGTCAGGAGTAAGGCATGATCAACAGGATGGCTCTAATTGGTCCATTGCTAGCTTAGCTTTAGACAGAAAGGGCATGAAGTTGTGATGGGGAGGAAGGGAGAGAGGAAAGAGGATGGTTACAGGTGTCCTCCACCCTGGGGATGTATAGCTGGTTGACAAGCCCAATTTAATACAGACCACTCTCTTCTTCCCACCCCGATAGGCTTCCAAACGAAGATATTTACTCGCTAACCTACTATTACTTCCCTTTCACAGCTTGTTCTGGGAGGAGCTGAATGGGAAGGAATTAGAGGCAAAGAACCCAAATCATTCAGGACCCTCAGGAATGGATACTTGAGAACAGACAATCGATACAATAGTGTACATAGAATGGAACACTGGTATATAAAAAAGTTTTTTTAAGTACAATTCAGCATCAGAAGTCCATGTCTTCCACATTAACCATTATTTATCTGTATGTGCTAGTGTGAAAGTCGCTCAGTCATGTCCGACTCTTTGAGACCCCATGGATTGTCTATGGAATTCTCCAGGCCAGAATATTGGAGTGGGTAGCAGTTCCCTTCTCCAGGGGATCCTCCCAACCCAGGGATCGAACCCAGGTCTCCCACATTGCAGGCAGATTCTTCACCAGCTGAGCCATCAGGGAAGCCCAAGAATATTGGAGTGGGTAGTCTATCCCTTCTCCAGGGGATCTTCCTGACCTAGGAATCGAACCAGGGTCTCCTGCACTGCAGACAGATTCTTTACCAGGTGAGCTACCAGGGAAGCCCATCTGTATGCAATATGTTTCCAAAAATACTTTATACTTTGTACTTACTGCCAGACAGGTGTCATTTGGGTTAAAACTTCGGAACCCACAGCAGTTTAAATTTCTCTGGATGTCATCCCGAGCACTTGCTGTATTGTTCCAACCAACTTCCAGGAGCTGAGCCTAGAAAAACGCATTTAACATATACATTAAAATATGGGACTTCCCTGGCGGACCAGTGGTTAAGACTCTGTGCTTCCAATGCAAGGGGTTCATGTTTAATCCCTGGTTGGGGAAGATCCCACATGCCACACAGTGTGGCCATCAATAAATAAATAAAATGTGTTACCCCTGCATAAAGTGTATAAAGCTGGGGCCTGCAACTCTTAATACTGTGTGTACCTAAAACAAATACTCTTTATAAGACCAAAACTTTTCAAAGGGTTATACCTCAATCTGCAACAAAAAGAAGGCACCATTTCTATCTCAAGAATAAAAATTCATGTTCACATGCAGTTTCAAAGAAGCACTTGGTTCAAAGGCTTAGTTCCCAGAATGTAGCAAGACAAAGTTTCCATTGCCCCAAAACTGAGACCCATATTCTTCAAACAAATTAAAGCTTAAAAAGAATAATTGCCAGAATGAAACTGCAAACATTCTGAAGCCCATGTTTCATTGCATATTGGCAGGGAAAGACTGGGTGAACACCCATTAGCAAGAGCACTTTTCGACCCTGTGAGGGCAAAATTCTACTCCAAAGATGCAAAAAATAGCAACATCTGATGTTGTAGGGCTCAAATCAGCCCCATGAAAGCAATCAGGCACAAGAGACTTCGGCTATATAGAGGGAAATGGCATTCTGAACAAGAAGAAATTACTTTATATTCCAATCATTCTTCCCGCCTCCCTCTTTCCCCCATACTATGTGGTATAATAAAGCAGAAAGTAAAAAAAAAAGCCTTGGCTTACCTGTTGCTCCTGGTTCAGGGCTAAACAAGCACATGATACTGAAAACTGGACAATAAATACAAGCAAGAGAATAATCATGTACTGAGAATCAAAGTTAAGTATATTTCTGGAAATATTTAGAATAACATAAAACAGAGGTACTGACAACTTCACAATGCACTAAAAGGAAGCCACCTAGAAAACAGAACAAGGGCACTTAGAGAAACTTCAAAAAGAATACATGCAATTTTTCTTTTGATAAAACACTGTAGGTATAATTACATAAAAAAATACTAACTACAATAATTATTTAAATGCTTTCTGTCATAGAGAACAGACTTGTGCTGCCAAGGGGAAGGGGAGTACAAAGGGATGGCTTTGGAGTTTGGGATTAGCAGATGCAAGCTGTTACATATATAAGAATGAATAAACAACAAGGTCCTATTGTATAGTACAGGGAATTATATTCGATATCCTGTGATAAGCCATAATGGAAAAGAATGTGAAAAAAAAATACGTATGATATGTGTATAACTGAGTCACTTTGCTGTACAGCAGAAATTAAACACAACATTTAAATCAACTATACTTCAATAACATTAAAAATAAATAAAAGCTGATCCACTGTAATTTCATTTAGATTAAAATAAAAATTGTTACATAGAAAAAGCAGGAAGTAAGTATAGATAAATGTATGCAAGCTTTCTGAATATCAAGTCTTAAAAAAATCACTGAGAAATTCTCAACCTAATATTAAAGACTTGGAAAGGACCTAGAGGCCACTGAATCAGTTAAATGTACTGCTGAATTTGCAACATACACGTAGGACGATACTGAACTTGCAGGATACATTCTTCACGATGTGAAAAGAAGAGAGCGTATGTAAACATACAGTAACTTAACTAAGAAACGTTCCTAATATTGGTTGAGCAAATACACATAATGCTTGCCAGGAGCTGCTGTCTGACAATTCATCTCCTGATGGTAATTTTAAGTTAGGGTTACAAAAAGAGTAATCGACAAGGTAAGAACAAACCCAGTGGGGGTAAAACTCCCAGTTGTAAAAAAGGATACAAAAAAAAGCAACACCTGATGGTGTTTCACAGCTCCAATCAGCCCCACCAACGCGATCAGGAACAAGAAGATGCCAACGGCGATGACCACGCCAACCACACGGAGACTGGAAATCAACCCGAAGCCGATGCCCCATGCAGCAATTCCAATCAGAAGCAGGCTAACCAACTGCAAAAATCACCACAAAGGGTAGTGAGGGGGGAGGGGAAGGGGCAGGAAAAAGAAAGAGGAAAAGTGCCAACTTATATATTAATATAAAGACATCCTTCAGGCACCTGCTTAGTATCTTACGAATGATTGCTAACACTCAATACTGGAATACACATGTGATCTCATTATAGTGTTGTTTTAACAAGTATTAATCCTCAGACATGCTTTTTTTTTTTTTTTTATTTTAAACTTTACATAATTGTATTAGTTTTGCCAAATATCAAAATGAATCTGCCACAGACATGCTTTTAAAAAACAATCATCTATATAGTGTGGAGCCTCAGAGGCCATCTGGTTTACTAAACCTAAATGATTTCTACTTAAGCTTTTGAACTAATAGCATATTTAAAACTGCTAGACACCAATATATCTCAGTCTGACACACTTGTTTCCTCATGTGGAAATCACATATCTTTCCTTCAAAGCCCAGAACAAGTGAACTTCTCTGGGGTGTCTTCCTAAGTCCCCAACAAACCAAATTCTTTTCTCAATTCTCTGAGCAATCTCTGTTCTTCCAATGTGGTTCTACTCTCTTTATCACATTAACACTCTGCTTCCAAGCTTGTCTCTCACAGCAGTCTGTGAACAACTTAGAGACCCCATCTTTTCACCTCTCTGTATTGCCCACACCTATCACAGAACTTGACCCTTGGAACAGTCAAAAATATCTTGCAGAACTGTCGCTGAAATGAACTGCTTTAGATATCATTAGCATTCAAATATAGAGAGAAACTTTTAGGACGAAAAGAGTGTTAAGAGATTTTAGCTACATTACTTAAACATGGCATTCTGAGTAAGAAGAAATTATTTTACATCCCAACCGCTTAATTTGTATTATAAAACAAAGTCAAGTGTAAGAGGTAAACACATGCCTCAGTTGGTCATTACCATTCAAAGTTACAGCTACTTTTTTAAAATAACACTTAAATAACATGTCATATTAAGATTATAATCAATTGATAGAAGACACAGCTTCAGTAGGTATGTGGGAAGGGTGGGGATGGGGGTGGAACAGGAAAGAGACAGGATCTTCAAGTCACTCAAGTGCTAACCATTTCCTGGAGCAACTTGACAGTTTTTAATACCTTGCTGGGAGAAACAGAAGTATGTAAAATAAACTTTCTAGCACCACTTTGAGCCTAATAAACTTTGTCTTGAAATACAAAATAAGTCAATACTCATTCAAATGATTCTTTACTGAAACGTATAATTATTTATACATGTAGTCGTTTATCAGACACACATTTTAAATGTCTTGGTACATAAAAATTCTTAACATATGTAGACATATGAGTAAAATGGCTAAATAACAGCAGCTGCTTGTATTTTTATCCACTTATGATAAAGCAGCAAAACTTGGGAACAAAAGCAACCATCTGTAGTATGACAGGACCGAGTTACGGAGTTACATGGACCTGGTGGTCTCCATTGTGTACACACAGGAAGCTTTTTTCAGAGGGAGAAAAAGAGGAAAAACTTCTCACAAACACTCATTTTCTCAACTGCTGCTTCTCAGCAGATCCATCTGCGTCTGACTCTCTTATCACCTCATTCGCAGCCTTCTCAAACTTCAGACTCTCTCGGATGGACAAAAAGTCCTCAGCCCCATCACAAGTGAGCTTATTTCTGACTTTGTTGTATCCAAATATAACACATTTCCTTTCACGAGGTGTGAAAGGCAGAAGCCTGGAGGAGGTGTCAAGGAAGGAGAGGGCGATGCTGCTGGAGGGGCCTCGCCTCCATGAGGGGAGAGGGTGATGCTTAGCATCCACATTGCATGGTGGGAAGAAACACTGAAGATGGTCCACATGCTCAACACATCAGACTGACCTGCTGCATTGGTCAGGGTTCTCCAGAGAAACAGAACCAAGAAGATACATATTGAGAGAGAGACAGAGGAGATTTATTACAAGGAAAGGGCTTATGTAACTGTGGGGGCTAGAAAGTCCACAATGTGCAGGGCAGGATGACAGGTTGGAAATTCTGGCAGGATTTCTATGATGCCATTTTGAGACAAAAATCCCTTCTCCTTTAGGAAACCCAGTTCTTGTTCTTAATGCTTTCATATTTCATATCGTACATGAGGCCCACAATTACTGAAAGTCAACTGAGTGTAAACGTTAATCACCTCTAAAAAATACCTTCAGAGCAACATTTAGACGGATGTCTGAAAAAAACACCTTGCAATCACAGCACAGCCAAGTTTTCTGTAAAATTAACCAGCACTCTCCAGCTTCAAGTCCTGGGTGTGATGCCTGTTTATTCAATTACATTCAGGAGCAGGACATTTACTCTGTATTTCTTTGAGTTTTAGGGCCAAAAAGATCGGAATCATGAATAATATGATACATAAAATTCTTCTAATCCATAATTTTGAAGAATCCTTTTGGGAATCATCCCAAATCCTTAATGATATTAATGAAATTCTTGCCACAAGTTAAATATTCATCAACAAATGCTTGGTGCCCACTCTATACCAGAAGCCAGAGACAAGATGCCCCTACAAAAACAAAGGTTGGCAAGCTTACTCTGTAAAGATCCAGAGAGTTGCCATCTGGCTTTGTGGAACACACGGGCTCTGCCATAATTATTCAATCATAACACAAAAGCAGCAACTGATAATACATAAATGAAAGAGCAGGGTTGTGTTCCAATGACACTTCATTTACAGATACTGAGACTTAAATTCATATCATTTTCATGTGGAACAAAATATTCTTCTCTTGATTTTTTTTCAACCATTTAAAAATGTAAAAACAACTTTTTGGGTGCTTTCAAGGGCTAAGTCAAAGATCTCTCTTGGTAAATGTCACATAGCACTTGAAAATATGTGGGTTATTTTCAAACATCTTTTGATATTGATTTCTAACATAATTACACAGTCATAAGAGAATAGACTCTGTATGAGTTCAAAACCTTTAGGCCATGAAGTCTTTGCACCTTGTTTTATGGCCCTGGATATGTTCCAGTGTCTCCTGGCTTATAGTCTATGCAAACTTAAAATAGAATCTGTACCCTGCTGTTGTGTGAAAAATCTTAATTATATTGAATTGGGTCATAGAGCTTTTCAAGTTACTATATCCTTCTATGTTTCTGTCTATTCACTCTATTAGTTTTTGAGAGTTTGATATTGAAACTCCAACTAAAACAATCTTAATTTATCTACTTAAACTGTAATATATAATTGAACTATATGTAACATTGTTCCGTATTTTCCAAGTCTCCTGTAAATGTGTTATCATACTTTCATAATAATTTAAAAAATAGAAAGAAATAAGAAAAAAAATTTTTAATAAAATAAAAATGTACAATCATTCTCATTTGGCAGGTTGCACAATAACAAGCACTGGAATGGATGTGACTCACGGGCTTCAGCTTGCTGATTTTCATTCTAGAATTCAACATAGGAGAGAATGAAAAAAATCACAGTGGTACAGACCATTGCTATGTCAGAGATATTTTACAAGGTGGGCCAGAGTATAGAATAATCAACAAACAACAAAAAAAATCCAGATAGATAGAATAAGCCAAAGATTGCAAAGAAAGAGTAAGGCAGCAGATAGTAGGCCAAAAAAACTGACCCCAACTGAATACTACCATATGAAGCAAAAGAATGAATATTATATCATATGGCAAAAGATGTCACTAAGTTAAGGGTCTAAAAAGGAGAACCTTATCTTGGATTATCAGGTAGTGTCTAAACATCATAACAAGCGTCTTTGTAAGAGAGAGACATATATGTATAATTATGGCTGATTCACACTGTTGTATGGCAGAAACCAGCACAGCGCTGCAAAGCAATATTCCTCCAATTAAAAAATAATACCCCCCCACCACCAAAAAAATAAGAGAGTTGCAGAGGGAGATTAGAGAGACACAGAAAGGAGATAGCAATACAAAGAGGCAAAGGGTGATGAGCCCACAAGCCAAGGAATGCTGGCCTCCACCAGAAAACAGAAGAGGCAAGAAGGCAAGTAACAGATTCTCCCCTGGGGCTTCAGAGGGGGTGCAATCCTACTGACTTTAAATATCTGGCCTCTCGAACTGTTAGAATAAATCTTTTGTTTTTAAGCCACCATGTTTGTGGTCGTTTGTCACAGCAAACCCACACAGCACACACAAAACAATTCACACATTTGGAAACAAGCAAGTCAGGAACACCTGTTAAAGAAATCTGCCTGATATTTTATCACTAACATGATCCCCACCATAGAGCTGGAGTGAAGTATTTAGCTATTCCTGTCAGGACCCTCCCAACAAACCAAATCCTTTATTTAAAACAGCAGCATCTTAGCAATAGGAGAAAACTATTCTCGGCTCTCTCAGCTATCCAACTTACAAGCTCATTAACAATGAGAATCTTTTGCCCTTTGGAAAATAAAATCTATAACTAAAAGAGGCTGGGGGTGGGGTGGGTAGAGCACTTTATCACTTCCATAAGAAGTTCTAACTCCCAGACTAGGCATTATGTGGTTACTGAATATATTATCTAGAACATTCACAAGCATCTCTGCTCTGGTTTTTTTCCTCTAGATGTGTGCTCAGTCATGTCTGACTCTTTGCAACCCTATGGACAGTAGCCCGTCAAGCTCCTCTGTCTATGGCATTCTCCAGGCAAGAATACTGGAGTGGGTAACCATTCCCTTCTCCAGGGTATCTTTCCAACCCAGGGGTCGAACCTGTGTCGCCTACGTCTCCTGCATTGGCAGGTGGATTCTTTACCACTGCACCACCTCAGAAGCCTTCTAGGGACCTCTCTGTCAAGAATATTCCTCACCAAGCTCGCTCTGCTGTATCTTTAATATAGTTTTAGTCTATCTTCATCACTGACACTAGGCACCTCTCCTTCAAAAACATTTGAGAAGGTGTATCAGTTTCCTATTATTGCTTTAACAAATTAGCACAAGCTTAGTGGCTTAAAGCACCACAAAAGCACACTCTTATAATTCTAGAGGTCAGAAGTCCAACATGGGTCTTACTAAGCTAAAATACTGGTGTCAGTAACACTTCATGCCTTCTGGAATCTCTAGGGAAGAATCCGTTTCTTTGCCTTTTTCAGATTTTTTTTTCAGTGACAACTTTTATTTCACTGTTGCTTCAAAATTGTCTTTAAAACTAAGCACACAGAGAAACAAAGCCTAGAAATGAACGGGCTGTGTGTTCACAAAAATAAACACACCACATGGTATGTGCTAGTAGGTTTGCTCAGAAGACAAAGAGTGGAAGTCACAAGATCAAGTAGCTATCTTACGGAGTTCTAAGAAAAAAAGATTATTCTATATTCAAATGCAAGTTTAAATATTTCCTCTTCAGCTGGCGTTCTAGCAAAACCAATGTGGCAGCACAAAAGAAGAAAAAGAGAGAAAAAAAAAAAACAAAGAAAGAAACAAAACAGAAAAACACACGTTAGCATCAAAGGTCAACACAAGGTCAAAGGTGAGAGTTCAAGCATCAGAGAAGCTGAAGAGACAGGGATTCAAGAAGCCACCTGAACTCCCTGGCCTATATATTCTCTTCCTCCATCTTCAAAGCCAGCTGTGCTGTACCTTCAAAATTCTCAGACTGCAACTTGCTTCTCTAAGTATATCACATTCTTTGAGTATAAGCCACCTACATCCCTCTTATACAGACCTTTGTGATTACATAGGGCTCCCCCAGGTAATCTAGAATAATCACTCCATCTCAATATGCTTAATTTAATCACATCTTCAAAGCCTCTTTTGTTACATAAGGTCACATAGTCACAGCTTCTAAGGATGAGGATGTGTACCTTGAGGGGAGAGGAGTATCAGCCTTGCACAGAGGGTTCTGGGAACACGGGCAACTGAGTCACCCACATAACTGAATCCTTCCTGCTACACATAATTTAAAATATCAAAAAGAGACTTCACATTTTATTTAAATATATAGCTGACTGCTGAGAAACTATGGGAAATTCCCACAGGCCAGAAAGGAAAGGAGAACTGAAAAGCAGAATAGCAAGCATACAGCTGGCACCATGGGGCCATGAGAAAGTGGAAAGGAATTCCCAGATCAGAACATCACTAAAGGGGAAGGACCTGGGTTTTAAACCAGGCAGACATGAGAAGTGGAACTAAGACCCAGGTTTGTCTAGACCTCCAGAGCGCTGTATTTTCAGTATAAAAGGTCACAGAAAAATTACACCACCACCCTCAGAAAGACAGTAAAAATTTTTGAACCTCTTCAAAATCTGCAAGAAAGAGAAACTCCAAGGCTAAATGTACATTCTCTAGGAATGCAGGAATCCTCAAGCCCAGCCATTCACATGAAAGCAGATCACAGGCAGTGATGGCATTTAGAGGAGGAAAGTCAAGAAAGCAAATTCAAAATGGCTCAGGAGGGACACTTTTGAATCTCAGCCCTCACACCATTCCCCAAAAAATAAATAAATGAAAACTTTGTTGTCAATCTAAAACTCACAAAACATGTAAGAAAAAAAAATCTATCACGAGAGATGCAACAAACACAGCAAAAGGCAAAGAATTAGAGCTCCAAAGAACTTGGGGTAATAGGACCAACTGAATGAGATTAAAATTCATATGTTTAAACTACATAAATAAATAAAAGAAGGAATAAAAACAATATGGGAAAAGCAAAGCTCTATTTAAAAATGCAGACTTAAAAAAGAACCAGACAGAGCCAATCTAAAGAAAGCAGAAAGAAGTGAAACATACCATACAAAGGATAAGTAAAACTTCATTTGTTGACATGCCTTCAACAAATTGTTTTTTAAGAAAAAGAACAAGAGTAAGTTCCTCCAAATTTCCTTAACTGAAAAGAACAGCTATCAAGAAACCAAAGTAAAAATCATACTCAATGGAAAAACCTGAGAAATATTTCTTTCAAAATTCAGGAGACAAGGGTGCCAGCCATCGCCGCTTCTATTAAGCACTGGGGTAGAGGTCTTAGATAACTATGTTTAAGAGTGAAAATGGCACAAAGATGAAGGATAAACACAGCTGTGGTTATTAAAATTAATGAGAATATCTATACAGGAAATCGAAAAGACTGTAAATACTATTAAAATTAGTAAGAACCAGAAAAGCTGCTAGAACTAGGATCACCATCACAAAAATCAACAGCATGCTGATGCACCTCCAAATCTTTTAATGTATTTCTTTAAATGCAATTTCTAATAGGTTCCCAAAATATAAGGTGCATACAAACAAACAGGGAAACCTAGGGTGTTGCAATTCATGGGGTCACATAGTCAGATATGATTTGGTGACTAAACAACAACAACAACAACATAAACAAATCTAACAGAAGTATTAAAAGATGTCCATGGAGAAAACTGTGAAATGAATTGAAGAACATGAAAAAGACCTAAATTAAATGAAGAGATGTATGTTCACGGTTGGGGACACTCATTATAATAAAGCATCAATTCACCTCCTATTTAGCCTACAAATTTCATGTATTTCTAGTCAAAGTCTCACTAGGTTTTAGATCATTTATACCATGATTCATCAAGTTTCATGGAAGAATAAATGTCATCAAAGAGCTAGGAACATTTTTAAGATTAAGGACCAAGCCTGTGGCTGCTGCATTTTTTCTCAGCCCAGCTACAGTATCACTAGCACAGTGCATAAGAAATGCTTCTAGTGGCAAACCAACCTTTGTCAATGGTTACATTTAAGTGTCCCAAATTTTACCTTTGTTATTGCTTTTACCATGCTCTGCAAAACCTGAGCCTGACTCTACAGTTTTTGGATCTATTTTAATTAGTAAATTTAAATATATAAACAAAACTAAAAGGACTAAAGAAGTTAAAAATAATCCAAACAAATATCAGAATTTATTATGGCAGTTTGGTAATCAAAATCAAGTAACTAAACAAACAACAATGCAGACTTGAAGAGATATGGAATTCTAAATTAATATGGAAATAGTAGTAGTTAATTAACAGCTTTTTCACAATTACTTTCCCATTTTGAAAAATAATAGTAGGAATCCCTACCTCACACCCTTTGAAATCCCTACCTCACACCATAGCTTTAAAGCCTAAATCTAAAAAGCAAAACTTAAACTTTGTGGGGGAAAGTACAGAATAATGTTTTGCCTTTGTGGCTAAAGACAATTCTTAAACAAGACTGCCCAAAAGCACATATAATACAAATATGGCATTTACTATATACAAGAAGTATTCAAAATGTTTTACATTTACTAACTAATGGGCTTCCCTGGTGGCTCAGATGGTAAAGAATCTGCCTGGAATGCAGGAGACCTGAATTCAATCCCTGGGTTGGGAAGATCTCCTGGAGAAGGGAATGGCAACCCATTCCAGTATTCTTGCCTGGAGAATCCCATGGACAGAGGAGCCTGATGGGCCATAGTCCATGGCGTTGCCAAGAGTCAGATATGAGTGAGTGACTAACACACACACACACAATCTTCACAACAACACCAAGAGGTATGCAGTACTACTGCCTCCCTTTTCCAAGTGGGGCAAGTTGTGCACAGAGATGTTAAGACAGTAGCCCAAGGTTACACAGCAAGGAAGACACAGAACTGGGATATGAATCCTTGTTCTTACCTACCAAACTAGAAATCACATTAAAATTGTAAATTCTATATAATAAAAAAACACCAGACAAATGTAGGATATGCCTAGGACTAGAGGATATTTCCAGCACACACATATATATTAAAGAACACCTACAAATCAATTAAAAAAAAACAACAATAAAGACATTGAAAAGTGGTCAAAGATAATAAGAGGCAGTTCACTGTAGAAGAATCCAAAAGGCCAATCAACAAATGAAAGATGTTAAATCTCATTATATATCAGGAAAACAAAAATTAGAACAATGAGGTACTCACTAGTGAACTTCATAGCAGATCTCACATTCACTAGGTTGGTAAAAATTAAGCCTGATGACACCACAATGCAGAGACCCTAGAACTTACATTCAAGTAGAAGTGTAAAAAAAAAAAAGAAGTGTAAATTATTGTAGTCACTTTACAGAACTTTGTGGTACCTAAAAATGTTACACAGCCTTGACGTACTCCTTTTCCTATTTGGAACCAGTCTGTTGTTCCATGTCCAGTTCTAACTGTTGCTTCCTGACCTGCATACAGATTTCTCAAGAGGCAGGTCAGGCGGTCTGGTATTCCCATCTCTTTCAGAATTTTCCACACTTTATTGTGATCCACACAGTCAAAGGCTTTGGCATAGTCAGTAAAGCAGAAATAGATGTTTTTCTGGAACTCTCTTGCTTTTTCCATGATCCAGCGGATGTTGGCAATTCGATCTCTGGTTCCTCTGCCTTTTCTAAAACCAGCTTGAACATCAGGAAGTTCACAGTTCATGTATTGCTGAAGGCTGGCTTGGAGAATTTTGAGCATTACTTTACTAGCATGTGAGATGAGTGCAATTGTGTGGTAGTTTGAGCATTCTTTGGCATTGCCTTTCTTTGGGATTGGAATGAAAACTGACCTTTTCCAGTCCTGTGGCACGGAACAACAGACTGGTTCCAAATAGGAAAAGGAGTACGTCAAGGCTGTATATTGTCACCCTGCTTATTTAACTTATATGCAGAGTACATCATGAGAAAGAAACGCTGGACTGGAAGAAACACAAGCTGGAATCAATATTGCCGAGAGAAATATCAATAACCTCAGATATGCAGATGATACCACCCTTATTGCAGAAAGTGAAGAGGAACTCAAAAGCGTCTTGATGAAAGTGAAAGTGGAGAGTGAAAAAGTTGGCTTAAAGCTCAACATTCAGAAAACGAAGATCATGGCATCTGGTTCCATCACTTCATGGCAAATAGATGGGGAAACAGTGGAAACAGTGTCAGACTTCATTTTTGGGGGCTCCAAAATCACTGCAGATGGTGACCGCAGCCATGAAATTCAAAGACACTTACTCCTTGGAAGGAAAGTTATGACCAACCTAGATAGCATGTTCAAAAGCAGAGACATTACTTTGCCAACAAAGGTCCGTCTAGTCAAGGCTATGGTTTTTCCTGTGGTCATGTATGGATGTGAGAGTTGGACTGTGAAGAAGGCTGAGGGCTGAAGAATTGATGCTTTTGAACTGTGGTGTTGGAGAAGACGCTTGAGAGTCCCTTGGACTGCAAGGAGATCCAACCAGTCCATTCTAAAGGAGATCAGTCCTGGGTGTTCTCTGGAAGGACTGATGCTAAAGCTGAAACTCCAGTACTTTGGCCACCTCATGTGAAGAGTTGACTCACTGGAAAAGACTCTGATACTGGGAAGGATTGGGAGCAGGAGGAGAAGGGGACGACAGAGGTTGAGATGGCTGGATGGCATCACTGACTCGATGGACGTGAGTCTCAGTGAACTCCGGGAGTTGGTGATGGACAGGGAGGCATGGCGTGCTGCGATTCATGGGGTCAGAAAGAGCTGGACACGACTGAGCGTGTCCATAAACTGAACTGATGTGTCTCTTACTAAACTAGCAATTCTGCTTTTAGGCTAATATCCAAGAAAAATGCCCCTGTCCCCAGCCATACATATATGTATCAGGATTTTGCTGCAGCCTTGTTTGAAATAGTAAAAAAAATTTTAAAAATCTCAAACACCATAACTAAGGAATTCACAAACTCTGGTGTGATCACACAGTAGAATACAAGTGTTAATCTATTTCTAGTAAATCTAGAAATTCCAAACATAAAAATGGAACAAATTGAATATAGATAAAACAGACCATTTACAAAAATTTTCAAACACAGAAACAACACTATATAGTCTTTGTGGTTGATTAACAGATCAAATAGTCATATAGTTATATAAACGTGCATAGAAATGACATATGTAGATTTTAGGGTAGTAAGTACTTTTGGTGAGGGCTGGGAAAGGGAATGGACAATGGGCCTTTAACTGTACTATAGCTTTTAGCCTTTTAAAAAGAGAGAGGGAATTCCTTGGTGGTCCAGTGGTTAAGACTTCATTTTCCAATGCAGCGAGTACAGGTTTGATCTTGGTGGTCAGGGAGCTCAGCTCACACATGCCTCATGGCCAAAAACCCAAAACATAAAGTGGAAGCAATATTGCAACAAATTCAAAGAAGACTTTAAAAAGGAGAGAGAGAGAGAGAGCAAAATACTAAGTTTGTAAAATCAGTCTGTTGGGCTCAGGAGAGTATACCATATTATTTTCTGTGCATATGAAACATTTCCTAATTAAAAGTAGCTTGAAGATGTAACAGCCCCCTTCTTGCTGCTGCTACTGCTGCTAAGTTGCTTCAGTCGTGTCCGACTCTGTGTGATCCCAGAGATGGCAGCCCACCAGGCTCCTCTGTCCCCGAGATTCTCCAGGCAAGAATACTGGAGTGGGTTGCCATTTCATTCTCCAATGCATGAAAGTGAAAAGTGAAAGTGAAGTTGCTCAGTCGTGCCTGACTCTTAGCGACCCCATGGACTGCAGCCCACCAGGCTCCTCCATCCATGGGATTTTCCAGGCAAGAGTACTGGAGTGGGGTGCCATTGCCTTCTCCAGCCCCCTTCTTACTGGAACACTAAAACTAAATTCTTCTGCTTTGCTTTCTTCTGTCAATTGGTCCAACTTGCCTCATCCAGCCTTCATTCACACTATTCCCCAAACACAGCTACTTATATCAAGATAGTCTCATTTGTCTCAAATATTTCACATCAGTTCCCATCTGCGCATCTCCAGGTACTGTCCACATCCTCCCCTACAAAGTGCTGCCATTTAGGAAAATGGAAGCCTTGCAAGTGAAGGTAGTACAGAAGTCAAGGCAGCAGGCAGCCCCTTGTTGAATCTTTACTTGTCTATCACACTTTGGTAGACGCACATGTGAAACTTGATACCACCTATCATTTCCCTTAGGTACCCACATCCTAAATGCACACGCATGCACACACACACACACACAAATATACACTCTCATTTGTAACATGGAAGAGCACTTAGATTTAACCATCCAACCTAAAACATGTCTAGGATTTATTACTACAAAGGTAAAACTGTCCAAACATAAACTTATTTAAGTGACTCGATTTTCTGATAAATCCCCAAAGTATGTGTTTTTTTAATTAAAAAATTGAGAACAACATAAATGTTTTCTTGTGTGTGTGACTGCAGTTTCCAATACATTATAGCAAAAATCCCTCAAGTCCTCATAATTAACTGTTTAAATTAGAAATAACATCTAAAAGTTATGATATGCTTCTAATTAGATTTGTTTACCAGTGTGTCTTTAACTTTCACTAAGAAGGAGCCTTTTAAAGATAATAAGCAATTTATTTCTGAGTAGTAGTAATTGCATGTTATGGTTGGTTTGTAATTTTGAAGAGAATGGGATTATGTAAAAGTCTACCAAATGAGTGATATAAAAATTATTGATTCCCATAAAACTACTTCTAAGTGTATAATTAAAAAGCCTATTTGTCATTAGAACCTGGTAAACAAAGGAACTGCAAGAATTTTTTGTTTAACAACAACAACAGTTTCCTTATGAGATCAATTGTAATAGAAAGTAAATTTAGACCTATGACAAATAGTTTCCTTCCTTTGGGAGACAGAAGGCTGATAAAAACAAATTACGGATCTGTTAACTTGTTGATAGTGATTTTTTTTATGAGCAGGAAGCGCCAACCTTTCCTGTTTTCTCTTTAAAACAAAGAAAAGTGAATACACAAGAAAAGCTTTTAAGAGAGTGCAAAGGCTAAAATGAAAGGCCATACCAAGGCAAGATTATAAAAATGTCTACAACTGGCATTGCTTTCTGAAGCAAATGCTTAAAAGAGGAGGTCGTGGCAAAACTTCTAGCGCACACATGGACAGATTTTGATGAAGGAGCGTGTCAGTGGCACAAAGTTATCCGGCCAGTGACCTTAACCAAGTCTGTTCATTTTACAGCTGAATCATCCGAGTAGCAAAATGACAGGCTCGGGGACAGAGGCAGAACTGGGGCACACTTCTGTTTGGTGCATTTTTTTATCCCGGTAAGACTGTATCATAGTGCCTACCGGACATAGTAGGCATTATGATATAGTGCCTATATCATAGGTCATCATAGCAACACAGGTCATTTTTAACTCGGAGATATAACGGCAAAGACAATATTATAATGCATAAGAAACTGTAGGTCTTGCTTCACAGCCAGATCGATATGGGTTTGATTAGCATGTCCTTAACTTACTCCCTAGCAGACCTGGTTGCACAGTTATAAACCAATAGTAAGGTCCTCACTCATACAGTTTTGCGATTAGTTAACTACCAAATCCCGGCTTACTAATTTTGTGATTATTTTTCTTTTACCCAACCTGGAGAATTTGTCACATATGCTGACATTCATATACAAGTTCACAGCGCATTGCCTGGAGTAGGGGAGCAAAAAATCCTACCCAGGATAAAGAGTTCTTATCGCTGAGATCATTCTAGCAAATAAAATTGCTTAAAACTAATAAACATGCATTTATGCACTTTTTTGGATCGATAACATACAATGCCACTCCAGTAGAAATGTCATGCATAATGTTCTTTATAATCTAGTTTAAGTAGGTGTTGAGGCATTAAACCACTGAAACTGAAACTGTTAGTCGCTCAGCCGCGTCCGACTCCTTGCAAAACTATGGACCGTGGCCCACTAGGCTCCTCTGTCCATGGGATTCTCCAGGCAAGAACACTGCAGTGGGTTAGCATTTCCTTCTAGAGTAAGCTTTTCAAATGATGAAGAAGTTGCTAGAACATTCTAGAATTAAGAAGATTCAGGCAAATTTCTGCTCAGAGGACAAAGGATCTCGGTAGGGGACATATGGGGTTTTTACAACCAGCACATGTATTTCTTATGAAACTCTTAATCCTGGCGTCTCACTGGCCCTCTCCAGCCAATGCTAGTAGCAGTCATGGTTACTCAGCCTCCTGCTCACAGTAGTTGGTCCATGGATTGGGCCCATAAACCCACATGCTTAACTAGTATGTCCCATATGATGATACAGGGATATTGAAAGAGCAAAATAAGGACAATTAAAATTGATTCTGCCAATGGCTTGTCTTATACATGGAAACTTCCAGCCTCAAAAAGAACCTATGCAGAGGCAAGCTGGGCTGAGAAGTGGACAGAAGGAGCAAGAGTTCTGACCTTTTTTGAGCCCCTTGATCCAGCCATACTTGAAGATATAATCACTGAATCTCCCAATTATATCCTTTAGGAGTTTGTGCTATCTTCAGTTCAGTTCAGTTCAGTTCAGTTGCTCAGTCATGTCCGACTCTTTCTGACCCCATGAATCGCAGCATGCCAGGCCTCCCTGTCCATCACCAACTCCCGGAGTTCACTGAGACTCACGTCCATCGAGTCAGTGATGCCATCCAGCCATCTCATCCTCTGTCGTCCCCTTCTCCTCCTGCTCCCAATCCTTCCCAGTATCAGAGTCTTTTCCAATGAGTCAACTCTTCGCATGAGGTGGCCAAAGTACTGGAGTTTCAGCTTTAGCATCATTCCTTCCAAAGAACACCCAGGGCTGATCTCCTTTAGAATGGACTGGTTGGATCTCCTTGCAGTCCAAGGGACTCTCAAGAGTCGGAAACACATTAAGTTCATTTATAACTTATAGAGAATTCAGCCTAATACAAGCTTCATCTTGCAAGTGTTTATCATAACTTTTTAACACTTGCAAACTTGCAGTGACTGTCTACCTTCCCTACTATGACCACCTTCCCCACCTAAACTAACTCTAAATCCTTCACTTTGTCAATAGGCTTTAAAAAAAAAAAAAAAAAAATGAGTACTCCCTTTAAGCCTAAAAGACCTCTCTGAAACTGGTTCCTCTTGGGACCAAACAAGAAGGGAATCAGTGAGCCAGAGAAATGTCCTAGGCCATCATCCTCCTGCTCACACCCTCCCCAGGCCTGAACTCCAGCCTCAACTTAACTGCCGAGCAGGTCAATGGTTGCCTATAAACTGGGACCAAAGGTTATGTGACAGAAAAGAGGGATCACAAAGGAGGATAAGGAAATCTGGGGGGCTATGTGCAAAGTTTTGAATATGATGAAGGGTTGACAGGTCACGTGTGTGTCACAACTTTATCTCATTTGTACTTTAAATACATGCAGCTTATTGTATTCCATTAATACCTCAATAGAACTGTTCTCTCTCTCACACACACAGCTTTATAAGGAAAAGCATTTTACAGCATTATCCTTTTTCCAGCATGGAACAAAACCTTATACCGAAAGTTGCAAATGTAATTGGGTGACAAGGAAGAAAGCCACACACCAAGGACGGTAGAGCAGGATGACAGAGGAAGACTGGGACGTTGAGAACATGCTCACACTGTACATGGCCTCCAGACTACCTCCTTCTAGAGATCTTGCTACATGAAGACAATAAAGCTTAATTATTATATGAAGCAGAGCAGCTGGGTTTCTGTTAGCTGCCTCTGGACTCTACTCCTAATATGGTGATCTTTAAAGCCAATAAGACCAGGTCATTCCCATGCTAACTACTTTTTGTTTCTAATCTCAAAATAAAGTCCAAATCCCAGGCTACCTAGGGGCTTCCTCAAGGGCTCAGAGATAGAGAATCTGCTTGCAATGCAGGAGACACAGGAGACGGGGGTTCAATTCCTGGGTTGAGAAGAACCCCTGGAGTCAGACATGGCAACCCACTCCAGTATTCTTGCCTGGAGAATCCCATGGACAAAGAAGCCTGGCAGGCTACAGTCCATGGGGTCACAAAGAGTCAGACACGACTGAAGCAACTGAGCACACACACCCAGACTGACAAATACAAGGGTGTGAAGGGTCTGGATGTCTAGAGGTAATTCATTAGCCACCACTCCCCACCTCCAGCCATACTTTGCATTCTTCTAATGAGTCCTCTCCACTTTGAGTGCCACACAGGCATAGCACATGGTGCCCTGATACTCCTAGCACCTGGCTAAGCACCTGGTACAGAAGAGGTACTCAAAAGATCCTGCTGTCCTAAAGAGCTCATGATCTCGCTTATTATGCATTAAAGATGCTTATTGCCAAATCTAATCAACAGTTGGGAGGAAGAAATCCAGCTTAGTGATCTTCCAGATTATTCTATCTCTATACAATCTATAAAAGAGTTTCATTCTTTCATCAAATATCCACCACATTGTAGAAACAAGATGCAAAGAGAGACCTGAATCATTTCTAGAGCCCCTACATTTTTTTGAGCTTCCAAATTCTATCAGGGTAAGTGAACGGCTCTGAGGATGAAAGAGGAATGTAGGACCTTTGAAAAAAGGTAACTCTGTAGTTAAATTATTCAAAAATGTTCTGTCAGCACTAGAGCAAGAGAGAGGTTGTGATGATAGTGGAGGGTAAGAAACTTAAAGTGCTAATAAGATTTAAAGGGACTATACCACCAAAATGTAACGTGGCATCCACAGATACATGGAAACTAAGGCCCCAGAACCCTCCCTCTCCATGCTCCAACAGTCAGAATGAAGAATTACACCTGACACTGAGCTCTCCCTCTGAACTTCTGCCTAACGTGGACAATTAAAGAACAATTTTGTGATGACTGAGCATGTATTTCTCTGATGCCAAACATCTGGACACAGATTTGAAAATTCTATAAAAAGTCTGCATATTGCAAAATGCTTAACTAAATGTTAAGTATTTTGCAATATCCAGACACTTAGTGCTGAAGCCAAGACCTCAATTCTTTGTTTCATTTTCATTACTCAAATGACACAACGAAGGCTGACGTGCTTTTTGTAACGTTTTTCTTCTCTATGTTCTCCTTGGTGCCGAGCACACTGCTTTATACTTAAAGGGCACAAAACGGATAGCATATATGTTATCTGCTGGGGAGAAATTACATAAAGAGTTCTAAAGTACAGGATCCTGACTTGCCATCTTCCAAGGATAACTAGTTTAAAGTAGCTCTCACAGCCACCAACAAAATTTCCACCACAATTTACATCCTCCTTCTTCAGAATGGTTCTGGGAGACAAGAAGCAGAGTTTTGGGTGAAACAGCCCTGTACTGACTCCTCCATTCAATATACTAGATACCAACCATATGCCAAGGTGGTGCTGTGCATTCAGGAAGGCAGAAGTGATTGGGACATGGTCCTTATTGTTGAGGGGCATACAGTCTAACAAGACAAAATAAAAGGGCAATTGCTTTTTTCAATGACTTCTTCATTGATCAACTTAAGAATCATGTCTGAGCAGCATCTGACACAGATGCTCAACTCTGCCTCTTTAAAACAGCATGCACTTGGCTTCTAAGACACCTGCCTCAACAAGGTTTTCCTCCTACCTGACCAACCATTCCTTCTTAGGCTCCTTTGCTGGCTGCTCATCTCCCAAAACTCTTACCATAACAGAGTCCTTGGTTCAATTCATGAATCACTACCCTTCTCTACCTCTCCTCCCTAACTGGTTGATTTCATCCAGAAGCAATGCTAAATACTACTCTCTACAATGACGACTTGCTGAATATAAACCTCCAGCTATTTCTCTCCCCTGAACTCCATCATTATTAGTCTACCTGCTATCTGATATCTCTACCTGGGTATCTAATTGGCATCACATCCAATACTGAACCCCTTACTTGCCTTCCAAAGCCCATCCAACCGCAGTCTCCCCATTCCTGTTAATAGCAGATTCAGCCAGCCAGTTGCTTGACTGGCCTCTCTCTCACCTCAAGCTCATCCATCAGGAAATTATATTGGCACCACCTTCAAAATCTGACTCTCTCTCTTACTTCCATTGCTATCTTATTGGTCCAAACCTCCGTCATCTTTGCTTAAATTACTGCAATAGCCTCACATGTGGTCTCACGGCTTCCACATTTATCATCTATAATCTGTTCTCGATTCAGGAGCCAGACAAACTTTTAAATGAAAACCAGGCCTGAAGCCACCAATGGCTCCCCATTTCCCTTGGTGTAAAAGCTCAAATCCTTCAAACTCTCTGACTCAACTTTAACCACTCTACCCACCCCTTGCTCACTCTGTCCCAGCCCTAGTAGACTCTTCTCTGTCCCTTGCATACATGAGAAATATTCCTTCAGGATCTTTTCAAAGTCATTCCTTCAACCAGCTTTTTCCAGATGTCTGTTCATCTCCTTCAAGTTTCTGTTCCACTGGTGTCTTCCAGAGAAGGTGAATTCTGACCACCATATATAAAAATATGCCTTCATCCTCCCCTACCCACCACACTCCCCTCCAATCCGTGCTTCATCCTTCTTACTCTATTTCTCTATTTTTCTCCATAGCACTTGATTTTTTTTATTTTTTTTTTTTTACCTTCTTTTCCCAGGTGGCATTAATAGTAAAGAACCCACTGCCAATACAGGATACATAAGACATGAGGGTTTGATCCCTGGGTTGGGAAGATCCCTTGGAGGAGGGCATGGCAAGCCACTCCATTGCCTGGAGAATCCCATGGACAGAGGAGCCTAGTGAGCTACAGTCCATGGGTTTGCAAAGAGTCAGACATGACTGAACAACTAACACTTTGACTTTGATGATGTATAACATTTACTTCTTTGCTTATCATCTATCTTCCCCTTCAAATGTAAGATCCATGAAGGTAGGACATTTTGGTTTGTTTTGCTCACTGTTGCCAATGCTCAATTAATATTATTGGAATAAATAAAAGAAAAATTAGTTGGGTTTATCTAATAACACATTTATACTGCTGCTGCTGCTGCTAAGTCGCTTCAGTCGTGTCCGACTCTGTGCAACGCCATAGACGGAAGCACACCAGGCTTCCCCGTCCCACATTTATGCTAGATTAATAATAAACTGTATTAGACTAATAATGAGCCCTAGACAACTATGACTATAACATAATTTTACAGGAAGTTTATTTGTTCAGGGGAAATGCGACAGGAAAAACCTCAGACATATAGATTTTGACCAACAATGGGAGAAGAAGAAAATAGTATTTCAAGAAGCAGATTCTATAGTAGACTGATAAAAGCAATTCATATTTATTATTTTTAACTATATTTTAATGCTAATTTTCATGTCTTAAAATATTTGCTTGTCTTCTAGATTTGATTTTGATCAAATTGCCATGTTTATGCAAGTTTTCATTAGGTATGTTTTACCTCTGGTGAATAGGGAGCAGCCAGTTCTGCAAATTCAATTCAAGAAGTTATTTAGAGTATAAGCTCTCTGTTAAAAGAAAACAATGTCAGGAACTGCAGGATGCAATATAGAGAACGCTATGATCTCCGCCAACTACAGGTGGGAAAAAAACAAACACAAATTATCTACAATATGGAGCATTAGTATGGTTCAACAGAAAGGACAAAGTAAAATAAAACCTTACAACACTAACTCTCAGCCCTCACTGCAATTTAGAATTAGCTAGAAAGCTTTAAAACAGGGTTTTCTAACCAAAAAAAATGACATGCCTCCTCCCTCGCTCTGAATCCTGATTGAATCAGTCTGGGGTAGCACTCAAGTGTTACAACTCCCAAGTGAAAATTTAAGGAAACAGTTCCTTCAGACTAAAGAAACAGGAGGCTTTGGGGAACTTTACAAAGACAGAGCAAGGTATGCTAGGCCAAGAGCAGAGGATCAGCTATGACAGGCAACAAAGCACGAAATGTCTGGGAAAACCTCTGTGGCTGAAATACATGAAGAGACGCACATGGTGAAAGATGCTGAACAACATGCTAAGGAATATGGGTTTATTCTGTAAGAGTTTTCATCCATTATTACAAGTAGGTTTGGATTATTCACTGTTCAGTGACAAGAGAATATGGAGGATCAATTCAGATGAAATGGGATATGAAGGAAGGTGAACTAGCCTGTCTTCACCAGTAATTCAAATGTGTATGAGGTGTTGATGGCCCACTTTTAAACTACCTAAAACTGTACGAAAATTAAACCACTGAGATGTTCAAAACTCACTTTTCAAAAGTAGGCTGAAATACAACTATTCCCTAAATAAATTTTCTTTCTTTGTAAAAGCCTCTTAATTACCTTGTTAAACTTGGTGAAAGAAAATAACCTCATTTCAAGTGAGAAAGGACATACATGGCACCTTTTGGTCACTCTATTTTAAAATCAAAAGTTGGGAAATTTCACAGACATATTTGGCACAAAGGCCAATTATAAATGCCAGCTCAACAGCATCATGTGAAAATTCCAGGTTCTGTAAACAGTGAATCATTTTAAATTCAAAATCCAAGTAAATATTCAGCAACCACTTACATATTTTAAATTCACTCAGTAGTTTGAACAAGTGCCGAGAAATAACATAAATAGCATAAATCTAACATGTTAAAATATTAAATAAGAATAATTTGAAAAATAATGAGAATTTTGAAAAATAGCAAATACAGTAATTTGAAGGCAATTACAGTAAGTAGATTTTTTTTTCTTTGGATGAAGTACTAGTGTGTTTCCATTTATTTTAGAGCACAGACTGAAAAAAATTATACTTTTCCAGCCCTTCATTGACCAGAATAGGACTCAAAATAATGTCCAGGTAAGTCATTCCATGTTTATACTCACCATACCTCAGCCATTTTTTTTCTTACAACTGAAGGATTAGTATTACTATTTTGAGGGTAGGAACTCTTGTCTCTGTAGGCCTGCCTGAGTTAATATCAGCCTGTAAGTGTTAGAAACCCCAAAAGCTTGAAAACCTTTTCATTATAACATATAGATTTGTAATTCTGAAATTTAAAATAATTCAACTTTTTACATGAAGCTGTAACAACTTTTTTTTTTTTTTCCTATAGTGCATCCAAAGCATTTATCCACATCCTCTCCTTTTATCCTAAAAACTCCTTGAAGGAAAAATGAAAAATATCATCCACCAGTCTATAAATGAAAAACTCATGCAGACATTTGCCTGAAGTTAAATTCCAAGCAAGGTGTAACGGTGAAATTCAAACTTAGGTTTTCTTCCTGAATCTAGTTCTTCTCTCCATAGACTGTCCAAATATATGCATTTTATCTGCTATGTTTTATCTGTTTTAAGACAATTTCAATTTCAGAGACACTTAAAATTCAAATAAACATATATCTTAGGATGGATGTAAACAGGTATAATTTTTGACTGCACAGAGGTTTTTTTCCCCAAAGCAACCCAAGGTATTAGGGGAAAAAAAAATACTGCAAAAACTATCAGTAGAAACAAACTTAGAGAGACTTTAGGAGAACAAATTTAGAATAAGAAACAAAACTGAAACTTCTGAAATGACCCTTCTGGTTTAAAGACTACAAGTTATTTTCTGATTTTACATTCTTAATTAAAACTATTCACACAAACATACACACATTATAACCAGCAGTCCAATTCCTAGAAGTTTTTTCTTCTCTGCTTAAGAAGTAGGAGATAGAAATCTTCAAAATGTTACATATTTTAAGATAACGCTTACCTCATACTTCCTAAAATTCCCCATCAAAAAACTAGGAATAATTTTTAAAAGCTATTTTTCACTTTTTTATCAAAATATTTTCAATCAAAATTATTTTAAAATAAACTATTAAAAATAAAATAGACCATTTTCCTGAAGCAGTTTTCACTTTATCTATATCCTGAACAGTATTAAAAAGACCTGAGTTATCTCCACACTTCCCAAATTCATCATACTTTCTCTACCCAACAAGGATCTCCCTTAGTCCTAAATTTTATGGCTCCTAAAGTCAGCCCTTCCTTTACATAGCATTCATTTTCCCACCTCATAAATCCTAACTAGATCTTGTCTTCACTGAGTAGGTATTTGCCTTTGTGTGTGTTTATTATTTCCTACAGTTCTCAGCAGAATACACACAATGGGAAAACGTTTACTGACTGAAGAAAACTCTTGAGATCATACATAGAGAAGATAGTGAATGAAAAAGAGGCTTTATAAGGCATGCTTATTTCAAAGCCATTCAGCTCACTGCTGTATTCCCAGACTTAAAACAATGCCCTGCACACAGTAGAGACTCAGTAAGTATCTGGTGAGTGAAGAAACATTGCTTCTTCAAAATGGAGAAAGTTCTAGAGCAAGTCACTCATATGACATCATGAAGGTACATGAAGAAACCATAGCTTCTGCCTTTCCTCCTGTATCTATAAACTTGATATTCACTCAGTTCAGTTCAGTTCAGCTGCTCAGTCGTGTCCAACTCTTTGAGACCCCATGAACTGCAGCACACCAGGCCTCCCTGTCCATCACCAACTCCCAGAGTTCACTCAAACTCACATCCATCGAATCAGTGATGCCATCCAGCCATCTCATCCTCTGTCGTCCCCATCTCCTCCTGCCCCCAATCCCTTCCAGTATCAGGGTCTTTTCCAATGAGTCAACTCTTTGCATGAGGTGGCCAAAATATTGGAGTTTCAGCTTCAGCATCAGTCCTTCCAATGAACACCCAGGACTGATCTGCTTTAGGATGGACTGGTTGGATCTCCTTGCAGTCCAAGGGACTCTCAAGAGTCTTCTCCAACACCACAGTTCAAAAGCATCAATTCTTCTGCGCTCAGCTTTCTTCACAGTCCAACTCTCACATCCATACATGACCACTGGAAAACCATAGCCTTGACTAGACGGACCTTTGTTGGCACAGTAATGTCTCTGCTTTTGAATATGCTGTCTAGGTTGGTCATAACTTTCCTTCCAAGGAGTAAGCATCTTTTAATTTCATGGCTGCAATCACCATCTGCAGTGATTCTGGAGCCCAAAAAAATAGTCTGACACTTTATTAGTATTCACTGTACTAATGTAAAATTGTTCAGTACAAGCATGTGTGTAGACGCACTTAGTCGTTAAGTAGTAGTCGTAACTTTTGCCACCGCATGGACTGTAGCCAGCCAGGCTCCTCTGTCCAAGGGATTTCCCAGGCAAGAATACTGGAGTGGGTTGCCATTCCCTTCTCCAGGGGATCTTCCTGACCCAGGGATCAATCCTGAGTCTCTTGTGTATCCTGCGTTGGCAGGCAGATTCTTTACCACTGGAGCCACCTGGGAAGTGCAGTACAAGGGATTCTATTAATTGAAACAACCAAACCATAAACAACAACAAAAATCAACCACACCTTTGGCTAGTGATCAAAAGTCCATGACAAGTTAGAAGGATGTTCCATCCAACCAGTTTAATGACAGGCTTTTCAGACTGATCACCAATTCTGCTCTAGTCTCAAAGCCATTAGCAGGCCACCTGCACATGTGAACTGCACTGGGCAAGTAAACAGGCTGCTGCTGCTAAGTCGCTTCAGTCGTGTCCAACTCTGTGCGATCCCATAGATGGCAGCCCACCAGGCTCCCCTGTCCCTGGGATTCTCCAGGTGAGAACAATGGAGTGGGCTGCCATTTCCTTCTCCAATGCATGAAAGTGAAAAGTGAAAGTGAGGTTGCTCAGTCGTGCCCGACTCTTAGCGACTCCATGGACTGCAGCCTACCAGGCTCCTCCATCCACGGGATTTTCCAGGCAAGAGTACTGGAGTGGGTCGCCATTGCCTTCTCCGTAAATAGGCTGATTGAGTCCTAAGTTCCTGAAGAAAATACTTTAAGAAACAGAGTGATAACTCTCAAAGCAGGCTGTGGCCTTTACACTTGCCACTTCCATATTCAATGTAGGCTTTAACAACACTTTTAGAAATGATCTCAGATCTAATCCCACAACTTTCAGTTTATTCCAGAAGCAGAAGTCCAGGTGAAACTGAAACCTATAAAGGGTCCTCCTCTTTATGTCTTAAAAAGAAATGTCTCCCAAGTCTTCAGCCTTTACCCTGTCCCCAACCACTTCACATGCCCCATCTTAAAATAATGAGGAGAGACCAGGAAAGACACAGAATCTAAACAATAGCAGTGGTACATTTTCAGCATCTATTTAAGACTTGGTTCAAGGTTAACCTTTCATTTGTTTCCAATTTAAATTGCCGAACTCATCTAAACTTGTTCACAGTTTATAAGCAGTAGACATTAATTCAAGAAATATCCTTTCTCTAAAAAGCCTTGGATTTAAAAAGCTAACCATTTGTACAGTCCTGTGAATTCCCAATTAATTATGTTTTACCATATAGCTATTAAAAAACAGTAGAATGCCCTTTGAAGGTCAATCCACTTTGAAGGTTGGACAGATAACAAAGGTCTTATGGCTTCCCTCGTGGCTCAGTCGGTGAAGAATCCACCTGCAATGTGGGAGACCTGGGTTCGATCCCTGGGTTGGGAAGATCCCCTGGAGGAGGGCATGGAAACCCACTCCAGTATTCTTGCCTAGAGAGTCCCCACGGAGACTGGCAGGCTGCGGTCCATGGAGTCGCAAAGAGTCAGACGTGACTGAGAGACTAAGCACACACACACATAAAAGTCTTAGTATGTTCCTTCAGAATCACCTTTCTCCTTGCTCTCCTGATACCACAGTAGATACAGCTAGAAATGACGTATCTGGAAAGCAAGAGAACTAGATTTAATAATAATTTGCCTTTGGAGAAGCATATATATATGGCACATTAATCTATATAGACCCCTCAATCAATTAAGTATGTAGATATTCTACTGTAAGTAAGTAGATACTATAAGGTTAAATATCTGGTAAACAGGTGACTAAATCATGAGGGGGAGGGGTAGAAGTCAGAGCATAAAGTGGGGAATATGAAGTTCTAAGCAGGCCATTCAGACTAATTAAAGAAAATACCTGGAGAACTGGTCAGAATTTATTTACTTAATAAACAATCAAAGTGATAGGCATGCTTCAGGGAACACAAAGGTGAATTCTGATCTGAAATTTGACATGGATCTCCAATTAAAGGAGCTGAATCGCCAGGTGTTCAGAATTTTTCCCAAGTGTATCATTAGTGACATGTTGATTAAATTCCTACTAAGACACAAACAAACTAGCCGGAAAAACATACTTTACACCATTTATGTTTCTTTAACATATGCTTCTTTATGTCTTGTTTTCAAAGCTTTGCAATTACATTCACATACACAGGAACAGTAATAGTCAAATGACCCAGCTCACTCTCCTGTTGGTGACCACAAGGCAGTCTCCCCACTCTGAAGATGTAACCTAAGCTTACACAGATGGCCTAGCTCTCAACTAATGAAGAGGAGCCGGGTTTGTTTTCAGGGAGGGTGCTGCAAAAAACGCCAGGTGTATTTATAGAAAGGAGCAAGACTATGATAGAGGCATGACGACAGAAGTCTAAGTTTCTCTCACCTAGTAAAGAAGGCTGCAGAAAGATCTGGATCCCATAGCCCAGTTTCCACTCCTGACTCTCCAACTACCGTCTCTGTAAACTTATTAAAGCCCTTTCTGGTCTATCACCTTATGTACAAAATTTACACAAGGCCCCTTGCCTCGGATGATTGTCAGAAAAAGGAACGAAATCGGGTATGTAACATCTGGGACGTGGGAGTCACTCGATAAATGGCAACCTCTTCTCCCATCCTCCTGTTCACCCAGAACAGCCCCTCAAAAATTACAAAGATACGGATGGCAGGGTTAAAACTAAAAAGCTGGTTGGCAGGAAAGAACACTTCGGGTGGAGGCTCGCTTATTTACCGGAGGCTTTCGTTTAAAATGGAGTTAGGATATTGGTAACAGGGGGACACATGGAAAAAGCATCAGGTATAAGCAGAACTACCCCCTCCCGCCCCCCACACCTCCCCCAAAGACATTCCTTTAAGTAAGCACGAAACAAACTTCGGAAGCTGCGGATATCCTGTGAACCTACTCGGTGGCCTCAGTGAAAATCACAGGCACACGTAGAGCTGAACACGACGTACACCATCCATAAGCCGCCTTGTCAGTTTCTGATCACGCTATTTTTGCAAAACTGTCCTCAAATCCGAGGCTGCTCTCTCGCCTCCAAATTCGCCCCAGAGGCGGCTGGGAGCCAAGAGCGAGTGGCGGAACGGATAATGAGGATGGCAAAGTGGAGATGTCTGGTCAAATGACTGAAAAACAGGGCGGTGGATGAGGGGGCGGGGTAGAGCAGTGGGGCAGGGACGCGCGGCCACCGAGCCAGAAAGACGGCGGCTTCACAATGAAAGGAAGAGACTGCGACAGTCGCCGGCTCCTGGTCCCCGGCGGATACCGATGGCGAGGCCGGGGGCGCACAGCAGAGCGTGGGAAGACGGGAAGAGGGGGCTGGAGGAAGTGGCTACGGAGCACCCGAGCAGGTGCAAAGCCCCCAGGCGAAGAGAAACGGGCTCGGGATACTCACTGTGTAGAGTAGGTTGAGCGCGCACAGGCAGTTCTTGGAACACGCGAAGCCCCCGCAAACCATCGTGAAGCCTGTGGTTCCAACTGCAGGTAAAATCTGGCTCCGGCGGAGCCTCCAGACAGCCTCTTTGTCCTTCCCTCAGGGCCTAGCCAAGGCGAGGCCGCAGCCGGGCTGCGAGTGTGGAGCCCAAGGCTTGGGCTGGGGCTGCAGTGCGCGGCGCGCCCGCGGCGGCTCCAACCCGCTCTGGAACCTGCGGCCGCAGCATTGGGAGCCTGAGCCCGAGCCCCGCCCAGCACCCCCCTCCACCGCCTCGCCCTACGCCCTGATTGGCCGCCGGCGGAGAACAAAGGTAGAAATATGCAAATAAATGCGCTCAGCTAGCTGGGATCCAGGAGGGGAGGGGCGAGGCGGCCCCTGGGAGGGTTGGGCAAGGGGCGGAGGCCGTGGGGGAGGGTGCCGGAGGCCAGAGTGTGACAACGACCTCGCCTCGGTTCCTGGGGAGCAGGTGAGGAGGAGAGGGCGGGGCTCCGCGGCGATCCACGCTGGCAGGGAGGAAGATGACAGCATCTCCCGGTTCTTGGCCCCAGCGGGTGACGTGGCACCATTTTAAATGAGATTTTAAAATTAAGCACCTGGCCTTATTTGAATGAAGGAAGGAAGGAATGAAGCAATAAATGAATAAATGTAAACGACCTAAACGAGAAAAATGAAGTGGGGAAAATGAAAGGAAGGAAATAAAAGAATAAAAGGAAGAATGAAATATCTGCTTTTCTTAGAAAATAGGTTAGATATATGACCCATAATTGTGACTCTTGTCAGGTTAGATGTATACTACAGGGGTTTGCAGAAATGCTAATGAACTTTATGAATACATGTATAAAAAACAGAAAATCAAGAGGTGGGTTGTTTTTTTTGGTTTGTTTGTTTGTTTTTGTCTTCCAATCCTGCCTTTCAATAAGCTGGGGTGTGGGGGAGGCAGGGTTTCCTCCACAAATAATTGAAAAAATTTAAATGACAGTCTCCACTTCTGTCAATTCATTATCACTTTGATCTTCTGCTATAGAAATGCATAATGGATCTTCAAATGCCTCGCATGTAAATTGGGATATTAACAGTATGTCAAACACTTTTTGCACAGTTTCTGGCACTGTAAGTAAGGACTCAATAAGTGCCAGCTAGTATTAGTATATCTAACAGTTTTTGAATACCTACTGCATTTCAGGCACTAAGGTAAGCAAATAAAGGTTTGGTTATTTCATGGTGAAGTAAAGTAAAGTTGGTCGGTCGTGTCTGACTCTTTGCGACCCCATGGACTGTAGCCCACCAGGCTTCTTGGTCCATGGGATTTTCCAAGCATGAATACTGGAGCGGGTTGCCATTTCCTTCTCCAGAGAATCTTCCTGACCCAGGGATTGAACCCAGGTCTCCCGCATTGTAGGCAGCCGTCTTTACCGTCTGAGCTACCAGGGAAGCCCATATTTCATGGCGCGTTCTACCAAAAAATGATCTTACAGAGAAATAATCAGATATTTATAAAATATATAAACCTAAGAGTTGATGCTGAGTAAATGATGTGATAGCAAATAATACTGTTTATATCAGAGAAGGCGATGGCACCCCACTCCAGTACTCTTGCCTGGAAAATCCCGTGGAAGGAGGAGCCTGGTAGACTGAAGTCCATGGGGTCCCGAAGAGTCGGACACGACTGAGCGACTTCACTTTCACTTTTCACTTTCATGCATTGGAGAAGGAAATGGCAACCCACTCCAGTGTTCTTGCCTGGAGAATCCCAGGGACGGGGGAGCCTGGTGGGCTGCCGTCTCTGGGGTCGCACAGAGTCCGACACGACTGAAGCGAACTAACAGCAGCAGCAGCAACAGCAACCTCCCCAGACCTCACTTCACCAAGAAAGCCACATTAATTCTTTAGCCCTGGTATTATTCCATATTAACCTTTTGTATATGCCCCAAAAGAGTTCCAGCTTTTTAAAAATTTTAATCTGGAAAATGACCCTCAAACCCAAGTAAAACTTGGTAGCTCAACTTTCCATTTTAGACGCTTATTTAAGAAAAAGAATTAGTGGGGATATCTATTCTTCCTCTTCTCATTAGTGACAAGATTGCTACCATTTGAACATCACTCAACCAACTTTGACAACTCTATGCTTTCTTCTTATGTGAACGTGAACGTGAAGTTGCTCAGTCGTGTCCGACTCTTTGGACCCCATGGACTGTAGCCTACCAGGCTCCTCTGTCCATGGGATTTTCCAGGCAATAGTACTGGAGCGGATTGCCATTTCCTTCTCCATATTACTCTTTATTGTCTCTCTGTGGCTTCAATCCTTTTTTTTTTTTTTTTTTTTTTTTTGTAGGAATGTCCCCTTTCAATCAGGAGTCCAATAGGAAGGAGATGGCTCATTTCAATGACTGAGAAGAGTTTAATAAAGAGACTGTTTTGAAAAATATGGACAAGGTTAAAGGAAGCCAAAACAGGATGGTGAAACAGCTCAGAGCTAGAAAGAGCAAGCAGTCATAATTCCCCTTAAGTCTGAGGGGCAATCTAAGGGAGCAGTTACAGAAACCAGGGAGGAGCTGCAAGTGTAGGAGGGCTGTTAGAGCCGTGGCCTTTAGGAGAGAAAATAAAGAAAATACTGCAAATTGGAAAAGAAAACAAGTGAATGTGGTGGGATTTCTTAGAATTTGGGTGTAGAAATTTCAGATGATCCCACCCTAACAAGAATGAGCTAGAAAAGCTACAAAATAGTTTTTTTAAAAAAGAAAAAAACCTACCAGGAAACAAAGCAAATGAATAGACAACAACAACAAAAACTCACAGAGGACAATTGGTGATTACCAGAGAGGAACGGAGTGGGAAGGTGGGCAAAGAGGGTGACCAGTATTAATTGTATGATGATGGATGGTAATTAGAATTTCAGTGATGATCACTTTGTAGTGTATATGGTTGTAGAATTATAATGCTATACACCAGAAACATACATAAAGTTATATACCAATTTTACCTCCATTAAAAAAAAAATTCTCATAGAACTGAAGAAACAAAGACATCTAAAGGGAACTAAACCCAAGAAGTAATGATATTCTTAGGAAGGAAAAATCCCACAGTGCTTTCACTCTTGAGTGTAAAGGCACTCAGTCATGTCCGACTCTTTGTGACCCATGGACTATATAGCCCACCAGGCTCCTCTGTCCATGGAATTTTTCAGGCAAGAGTACTGGAGTGGGTTGCCATTTCCTTCTCCAGGGGACCTTCCCAACCCAGGGATCGAACCTGGGTCTCCCGCATTGCAGGCAGACGCTTTACCATCTGAGCCACCATGGAAGCCCAAGCTTTCACTCTTAGGGATTAGCTATTAGGGGCTTCCCTGGTGGCTCAGTCAGTAAAGAATCTCCGTGCAATCAGGAGACTGCCTGCAATGCAGCCAACACGGGTTCCATCCCTGCATCAGGAAGATCCCCTGGAGAAGGAAGTGGCAACCAACTCCAGTATTCTTGCCTGGAGAATCCCATGGACAGAGGAGCCTGGCAGGCTACAGTCCATGGGATTCCAAGAGTTGGACACAACTTAGCTACTAAACCACCATGGAAAGAAGACTGCCACACAGCCTGGATGGGAAGAAAATTTGAAGGAGAATGGATTCATGTACATGTGTGGCTGAATCCCTTCTCTGTTCGTAGTCTGTTGTCAGACAAAAGCGCTCCCTCCGCAATACCTCGAGGACGCACAAACATCCTCGAGTGTAACAGTGGCTAAAAGCTGAGAATAGGACAGGAAAGACAGAGCAATCTGGGTCTTTACCCAATCCAAAGCAGTGGCTGCCAAAGTCTAAGGAATTAGCTGAAGAGGAAAATCTCTTTCCCGTGGGCTGCAAGAGCCCTCCGGGACTCGGATAGAACAGCAAGAAAGGGAAACAACTCACAAGGACGTGAGTGAAATCCAAGGACATGACTGAAGAATGAAGAATGCTCCACGGCAAAAAAAATAAATAAATAACAGCCAGGTTGTAAGCATGTCTCCTGAGGCTTAGAGTGCTGGTCGCTGGGCTGTAAAGTACAAAGGGATCTGTATGAGGGCTCCTTCGTATAGAAGGAAAACCTTGATTGTAACCTCAAAAATAATTGAAGCCAGTGCTGAAGAATCCAACTAAGCCTGTAACAAGTCCTGACCCAGCTCAATGACAGTGCACACTACTTAGGTATCCATAGTACTACCCTGGCAGAATAAAGGATGTACTGTTTTCTGTTGGGAAATACTACTTGCTTCACTCTCAGTGTTCTTTTATATACACTACCTGACACAAAATCAAAATTATGAAAGATTGGATAATAAAAAAAAATTGACTATGGTCAAAAGAAGAAATGGAGGCAAAACCAAAGAAGATCCAGATGTTACAGTTATCAGACAGGTCCTCAAAACTCAACCAGGACTCGATTAGATGTGCAAAAGGTTTATTGGGAGAAACATCTGTGAGGGTAAATGGGGACATAACTATAGGAGGCTAGGAGAGTTAAGAGACATCGCTTTGCTGACAGATGACCATATAGTCAAAGCTATGGTTTTTCCTGTAGTCATGTACAGATGTGAGAGTTAGACCATAAAGAAGGCTTAGCGCTGAAGAATTGATGCTTTCGAACTGTGGTGCTGGAGAAGACTCCTGAGAGCCCCTTGGACAGCAAGGAAATCAAACCAGTCAATCCTAAAGAAAATCAACCCTGAATATTCATTGGAAGGAGTGTTGCTGAGGCTGAAGCTCCAATACTTTGGCCACCTGATGCAAAGAGGCAACTTTCTGGAAAAAGACCTTGATCCTGGGAAAGATTGAGAGCAAGAGGAGAAGCGGGCAACAGAGAACGAGATGGTTGGATGGCATCACTGACTCAGTGGACATGAGTTTGAGCAAACTTGGTGAGATAGTGAGAGGCAGGGAAGCCTGGCATGCTGCAGTCCATGGGGTCGCAAAGACTCAGACATGACTGAGCAGCTGAAGAACAACAACAAAGGATAGTTAAGGGAATGCAATATAGGTCTCACCTCTATGGAGGAGAGAGGGAAGGAAGGATAAAGGAGAGGGAGGAAGGAAGAGGGAAGAAGGATGGATGAAAGGAAGGGAGGAGGGAAGAAGAAAGGAAGAAAGGAAAGAAGGAAGGTCTTGGACTCCAGTGCAGTTTTTAAAAGCTTTGGCCAGGCCAGCAAGGAGTCTTCAAGCCAAAGCCAAACGTCAGAGACATCCAGCACACCCTCCAGCAATGAGCCTGCCTTAAGTACTGCCAGTCACTGGCTGGAGACATCAGCACAAAGGCTCTGATGGATTTCAGAGGATAGCCTGGGGGCTGGCTCAACTATGCTGCCCACAAGAGGAAGGGTGTTTTCTTGTAATAATTCTGACTATATTTCCCCCTTCTGTCTTAAAAATATTTTTCTGGTCACATATTGCAATTTTTCAGTCTTCATCATTTTACCATGAAGGAATTCTCTAACTTCATCTGAGTAATCCTTTTTAGGTTTTAACAATCCATATTTTAAAATTCTTTCTTTGAGGCTTAGGTTTTTTTTGTTGTTGTTCGGTTGTTAAGTCCTGTCTGACTCTTTGCAATCCCATGGACTGTAGCATGATTTCTGAGGCAAGAATACTGGAGTGGGTTGCCATTTCCTCCTCCAGGGGATCTTCCCAATCTAGGGATCGAACGCGTGCCTCCTGTGTCACCTGCATTACAGGCAGATAGATTCTTTACTCCGATGAGCCACTGGGACTTGGGTTTAGCTTGACACCACCTTTATTTTTTAAATTTTCGATTTTTTTTCCTATCAGTTCAGTCAACATTTCTTCTTTTAATAATTCAACACCAAGACTTGATTTTGTTCAACAAATCCTAAGCAAAATTATGTATAAGCTGTTGCACAGAATTTTTAACTCTCTTACCAAAAGTCTTCCTAAACTTCTCAGAAATATGAACATAAAATTGCTCATGCACAATTTATAGTCACGTAAAACATCAGTAATACAGCAAGTTTTAAACTGCTTTAACTGCAGTGAAAGTGAAAATCATTCAGTTGTGTCTGACTCTTTGTGACCCCATGGACTATACAGTCCATAGAATTCTCCAGGCCAGAATACCAGAGTGGGTAGCCTATCCCTTCCCCAGGGGATCTTCCCAAGCCAAGAATCGAACTGAGGTCTTCCGCATTGCAGGCGGATTTTTTACCAGCTGAGCTGTCAGGGAAGCCCTAAACTACAGTACACTTTGCTACACTATATCTCAACCCCAGGTTATTTTCCTTAGTCAATAAAATATTATTATATAAATTAAGTGCCAATTTTTAAAATATCTGTCAGTGATTTTACTAGAATTGATCTAGTTAAATTATTTACAATGACAGCTTTATTACAAAATTTTTTGTTCACTCTTTCTTTGACATTCTTGTATCTCCAGGGGAAATAAAGGAAAGAACTGTAGAAACTTTCTTCTGGAATGATTTGCAGCTTTTTGGATTGAATGAAGCTCAAGATGGGAGTTTCTTGGCCAAGAATGAGACAAAGGAGCTGATCAATAGCTGCCTGTCTCCTTCCAAGTCTATCTCTTGCTCTGTTTTCTCTATTATCCTTTTTGATGTTTTGCCAAAATTTAGCAATTAAATGCAACACATTCATCCTGCCTACAATAATATTCAGACTCCCTTCTGCTTCGCAGAATGTTTCACAATTCATGCTAAAGGACCTTAAATCATAATTCATTTTCAGAAAATGTTTTTCTTCTAACTACAAATTAAATTTGAAGTTCTTTTTTTTTCTTGCTTTTACTTGTTTCATTTTCCTGTCCATGTGATGCCAAGAGGATGAAAACATTTGGCTATATATGATTATCTTGTCATATATAGCACCCCAAAATCTCAATTCTAAATTTCTGGGATTATTTTGGGTGGCATATTCAGCCATTAATGGGCAAATCCAGCTTAATGGTCAGACAAATCCAGCTTGACTTCCGATCAGCTGACTTAAAAGAGGCGGGACAATCGGCTTCAGGGATGGGGTAATCCGCTTAACCTTTGCCTCTTTTGTCTCCACATCCTCCCTTCCAATTTTTCTTTATTCACTATGCTAAGAATGTGCCAGGAAGATAACAATTTAGAAGGAATTGATGACATTTACAATGTTCCATCACATCTAAGACAAAACTTTCTGGAAATCTACCCTATTTCAATTCTGAGGCCTGAACATGTTTCATTTTGAGTAGTATAGATCATTATGTGTTCCATTAATATTTATTTAGTTCAATGGCTAAGTAAATGTATTATTTTTCATTTGAAAGATAATAATACTGCCTTAATTACTACAAATACATCAGAATGAATAGGAAAAGGTGAAATTAAAGTGGTCAACCATTTTATAGCTTATTTAAATAAGCTATCATTGTCTTTGAGAAAAACAGAAGGAAACCCAGCATTTATAAGAGTAACTATTTTCGACTTGTAAAAAAATATATCTTTCTGACTTCTAAACGTGAGATCAATACAGTTTAATGCAGCTTCTGGTACACTGGAAATCATTCAAGCTGGAAATATCTCAGGCATCCATCCATACTAGAAATGGGTGACTAAGTCATGGTATGCCCATTAGTGGAACCCAATCCCAAACCAGAAATGAAAAATATCCAGCTACCTCGACCATATGGATGTGTCCTACCCAACATGGACTTGAGTAAGAGAAATCCAAATGCAAGAAGGCAGATTTTATCATTTCATTTATATAAAATCCAAAAACATAAATTCAATGACAGTATTTAGAGATGATTGCATTTAGAGATGACTGATAAAAATTATAAATAAAATTGAGGGATTGATGACCATAAAGATCAGGTAGTCACGCATTTGGAAGGGTGTGTGTGGAAATAGCGGAGAAGGCAATGGCACCCCACTCCAGTACTCTTGCCTGGTGGGCTGCAGTCCATGGGGTCGCTGAGGGTCGGACACGACTGAGCGACTTCACTTTCACTTTTCACTTTCATGCATTGGAGAAGGAAGGAAATGGCAACCCACTCCAGTGTTCTTGCCTGGAGAATCCAAGGGACGGGGGAGCCTGGTGGGCTGCCGTCTATGGGGTCACACAGAGTTGGACCGACTGACGTGACTTAGCAGCAGCAGCAGCAGTGTGGAAACAGTGATTGCAAAAAGGTGACAGGGAACTCCTGAGATGCTGACAGTGTTCCTGAATGATCACTTCGTAATTAACTATGAGAGTTGAGAGAGAGGAGAGAAATATTAATAACCTAAAGTAGCAGTAATCTCATATTTTATATTATGTAAACAATGTTATTCTGGGAAAAAATACACATCCTCCCAAATGCGTGACTACCTGATCTGTGTATTTTTCAAACTTATTTCCTTGCACAAATTTTTCTTTAAAACAGTAACTGTATATTAGAGAGTGTAGCTCATAAGGTAACTTCCATCATTTCAATTCAGGGGGTTTTGTATATTAGCTGTTGGTATCTTCATAATATATATATTTTTTCTTTCTTTTTCTTCATGATATTTTGGGCAATCCACCAGGTACAATTTAGGGCAAAGAGACAATTTTTAGAAATAAAAGCATGTCTCAGTTAAGTCATATCCTGTTTATAAGTTCGAGTACACTGGAACACATTGTTAAGCACTTTACTAAAATAAAGGAACATGGTAAATTTTTTGAGACTTTAAACATCATTCATAAAAAAGTGTTTCTACTTTTTGGGCCATGCATCTTGCAGGGATCTTAGTTCCTTGACTAGGGATCGAACCTGGGCCACAGCACTAAAATCTCTGAGTCCTAACCACTAGACTGCCAGGGAATTCCTCAGAAAATATTTCTATTCTTCTCTCTCATTCTATTGAAATTGCCCAGTGTGTTGAATTCTAGTTTGGATATTATTTCTTCTTAGAAGTTTGAAGTTTTTTCTTATTAAATTATTATTATAAGATTTTATCTTGCAGTGCTGTTAAAAAGTCCAAAGCCCTTCTGATTCCTGATACTTCATTTATGACCCTTTGCATTTTTTTGTTCCTCTCTTTGAAAGCTTGTAGATCTTCTCTTTGACCTCAGTGTTCTGAAATTGGAGGAACACTTTGAGAAAAAGATTATCAAAGTACAAAAAAAAAAAATTGGTACAAAATTAAATTGTCTAAAATGGATAAAGAAAACACAATAAATTATACATTTTAAAAAATAAATGATCAGTTCTAAAACCTCACAAAATCCTTTAAAAAAATTGAGCTTTTATTAATCTACTGTCTTACATAACTATATATTTTCTATGTTTTGGCTATTTTTTTAATTTATTTTTAATTGGTAGATGATTACTTTCCAATATTGTGTTGGTTTCTGCCATATATAAGCATGAATCAACCATAGGTATACGTATGTCCCCTCCCTCTTGAACCGCCTCCCATTGGCTGCTCACTTTTGATCTCTTTTTTAAATGGTAAATGTTTTGTAATATATTCCACAGAGAAAAGAGAAAAGTTACTCAGTCTTTCTCTAACACAGTTAACTGAAATTTTAATTTTTATTATCAGTAATTTAGATTAACTTTTTTCTACTCTACAATTTATAGTCACAATTCATTAGTGATAATACTATTTAAATTTGAAGCATGTCTGATACGCATTATCTATTTCTGCATAACACATTACATTACCCCCTACATTTAGTAGCTTAAAAAAATAATCAGTTTAGTATACCTCATAATTTCCTAGATCAAGAAGTTGAGCAGGACTTGGTTGGCTAATTCTTCTGCTCCACGTAATGTTGACAGGGTTATTTGGTGACAGCAGGCTAGTCTGGACAGTCTATTTTCACATGCTGGACTTCAGGTGAGATGCTCTCTCCCCATGTAGTCTGAGGGGCTATTCATGTAGGCTCTGTGTGCATTTACTACATGACCACTTTGTGCTCTAAGAGATGAAGTGGAAGCTTACGATCCTCTTAAAGATAGGCCTCAGAGCTGGCACAGTAACATTTCTTATACACTGGGCAGAGCAGTAACTTGCCAGGCCAGATTCAAGGGGAGAGGAAACAGACCCAATCTCTTGATATGAGTCTAGAAAAGATTTTGTGGGGTGGTCTTTATTATACCACAGTGGTTCTATTTCAGTTGCCTCTTGCTGTCTAACAAGCTGCCTCCCCCAAAATAGAGACTTAAAACAGTAACTTAATGTTATCTCTCATGGTTTTCTGAACTCAGTTTGGCCTTTCTCACTTGAGGTTTCTCATTCTGTTGCAATCAGATGGAGGCTCAAATTGACAGGATATAAAACATGATATAAAACATGCTGCTACTGCTGCTAAGTCACTTCAGTTGTGTCCGACTCTGTGCGATCCTATAGATGGCAGCCCACCAGACTCCGCCGTCCCTGGGATTCTCCAGGCAAGAACACTGGAGTGGGTTGCCATTTCCTTCTCCAATGCATGAAAGTGAAAAATGAAAGTGAAGTCGCTCAGTCGTGTCCGACTCTTCGAGACCCCATGGACTGCAGCCTACCAGGCTCCTCCATCCATGGGATTTTCCAGGCAAGAGTACTGGAGTGGGTTGCCATGGATATAAAACATGGGGCCTCACCAAATGCCTGGGGCCTCAGGTGGCATGGCTGAAATCTGTGGGGGATCCAGGCCTCTCACATGACTAGCCTGAGCTTCCTCACAGCATGGCAATCTTGTGGTAATTGGACTTTTTATGCAATGTATTGTATTCCTAGAGTAAGTTTCAAGAGATCCAGGCAGAAGCTGCAAGATTTCTTAGGACTTATCCTCAGAACTCACCTACATCACTTTTACCACGTTGGTCAAAACCAAGCAATACAGCCAACCCAGACTTAAGGGAGGAGACTATAAAGGCCATGAATACCAGCAGGCATTGAGGGTAGCTTTGACATTAGCAGCCACACCCTAACAAATTTCTTACATATATATGCTCTTCATTTCAAGGCATTTCATAACCTTAAATGCTCTTGAATTGACAACTCAAAAAAATTTGCATTGATAGCCATATATAGTGAAATATTTTACAAGTTTTATGCAATTCTATTGATAAGAGAAAACTTCCATTTTGATGAGATATGGTTGAGACAGAATCTTCCATTTACAATTTTACATATCCAATGCTTAAAAGAATTTTTCACAGACTTCCTTCTGTCTCTGTAAATCACAACATTTCTCCCCAACATTCCTCTTGCAGTGGGTTCCACAGGATAAATTCATAACCCTTTTCACTTCTGCCACTGCATCTCTCTGTTTCATGGGGTAGATTAGCACAGTGGCAATGAGTTTTCCTGGAAGTCATTCCTAGTCCCATGACTAGCTAAACCATATATGTAATACATACGAAATAGCTATATAGGGAAGTGACTGCAGGGTACATAACTGTATCACACTAAACCCAAACTAAATATGTCCCTAACTGAATTCAGTTATGTGGATGGCCTCCACAAAGCCACCTGACATGAGGGAGAATATGACAGAGGAAAAGTTAGAATAGAGAGTCAGCTGATCAGGGTTAAAACATCTTACGTTTACGTATTTTACAGAAACATTGGACTACTTGAGTACATTGCTAGAACCCCTCCACAAAGCCTTTGAAAGGCTTCCTGATAACCTTACTTTGCCCTCCTGCCCTTTACCTCCAGCCTCCTCATCACCTGAGGGCCACCTTCCTCGGATCTGCTGTTACAGCATCTGTTACATGCCGCCTTTGCTCAGATTTTGGCCTGCTTCAATCTACTGCCTATGCGGCAACAAGAATCATCACTCGGAAACATAAATTTGACCTGCTTGTAATTCTAGCTTAAAATCCTCAGTGACTCTTTGGTGGTGGTGGTGGTTTAGTGGACACTTATTCATGTCCAACTCATTTGCAATGCCCTGGACTGTAGCCCACCAGGTTCCTCTGTCCATGGGATTTCCAAGTTGCCATTTCCTTCTCCAGGGGATCTTCCCGACTCAGGGATCGAACCTGCTATCTCCTGCATTGTAGGCCGATTCTTTACCACTGAGCCACCAGGGAAGCCTGATTCACTGGCTCTTACCATGTTTCAGATTCCTTAATAAGGTTTACAAGGCTTTTCAAAGACTGGACTATACCTCTACCTTTCATCCTAATTCTTCTCATTGGCCTTTCCAAAATTCTTTAATCCAATCACGCTGAACTATTTTTATTTCCTGGTATTCTTTTCACTCTGGGCCTTCCTAATTCCTAGGGTTAGGTACTGTATTAGATACGGTAGATGAAAATTTGACCCTGAAATTTCATAATTCTAACAAAAGTGTATGCCTCATATATGCAAAATTGGAAGTCAAAACAGCTCTCTTTCATGCGGTGACCCAGTAACACAAGCAGCTTCTATCAAATCACCTCAGGGTGACCACCTGCAGGGTACAGTTCAGTTCAGTTCAGTCTCTCAGTCGTTTCTGACTCTGCGACCCCATGAATCGCAGCACACCAGGCCTCCCTGTCCATCACCAACTCCCAGAGTCTACCCAAACCCATGCCCATCGAGTTGGTGATGCCATCCAGCCATCTCATCCTCTGTTGTCTCCTTTTCCTCCTGCCCCTAGTCCTTCCCAGCATTAGGGTCTTTTCCAATGAGTCAACTCTTCGCATGAAGTGGCCAAAGTATTGGAATTTCAGCTTCAACATCAGTCCTTCCAATGAACACCCAGGACTGATCTCCTTTAGGATGGACTGGTTGGATCTTATGGCAGTCCAAGGGACTCTCAAGAGTCTTCTCCAACACCACAGTTCAAAAGCATCAATTCTTCGGCGTTCAGCCTTCTTCACAGTCCAACTCTCACATCCATACATGACCACTGGAAAAACCATAGCCTTGAGTTGGCAAAGTAATGTCTCTGCTCTTTAATATGCTATCTAGGTTGGTCATAACTTTCCTTCCAAGGAGTAAGTGTCTTTTAATTTCATGGCTGCAATCACCATCTGCAGTGATTTTGGAGCCCAAAAAAATAAAGTCTGACACTGTTTCCACTGATTCCCCATCTATTTCCCATGAAGTGATGGGACCAGATGCCATGACCTTCATTTTCTGAATGTTGAGCTTTAAGCCAACTTTTTCACTCTCCTCCTTCACTTTCATTAAGAGGCTTTTTAGTTCCTCTTCACTTTCTGCCATAAGGGTGGTGTCATCTGCATATCTGAGGTTATTGATATCTCTCCAGGCATTCTTGATTCCAGCTTGTGCTTCTTCCAGCCCAGTGTTTCTCATGATGTACTCTGCATATAAGTTAAATAAGCAGGGTGACAATATACACCCTTGACATACTCCTTTTCCTCTTTGGAACCAGTCTGTTGTTCCATGTGCAGTTCTAACTGTTGCTTCCTGACCTGCATATAGCTTTCTCAAGAGGCAGGTCAGGTAGTCTGGTATTCCCATCTCTTTCAGAATTTTCCACAGTTTATTGTGATCCACACAGTCAAAGGCTTTGGCATAGTCAATAAAGCAGAAATAGATGTTTTTCTGGAACTCTCTTGCTTTTTCCATGATCCAGCAGATGTTGGCAATTTGACCTCTGGTTCCTCTGCCTTTTCTAAAACCAGCTTGAACATCTGGAAGTTCACGGTTCACATATTGCTGAAGCCTGGCTTGGAGAATTTTGAGCATGACTTTACTAGCGTGTGAGATGAGTGCAATTATGCAGTAGTTGGAGCATTCTTTGGCATTGCCTTTCTTTGCAATTGGAATGAAAACTGACCTTTTCCAGTCCTGTGGCCACTGCTGAGTTTTCCAAATTTGCTGGCCTGTTGAGTGCAGCACTTTCACAGCATCATCTTTCAGGATTTGAAAGAGCTCAACTGGAATTCCATCACCTCCACTAGCTTTGTTCACAGTGATCATTTCTAAGGCCCACTTGACTTCACACTCCAGGATGTCTGGCTCTAGGTGAGTGATCACACCATCGTGATTATCTGGGTCGTGAAGATCTTTTTTTGTACAGTTCTTCTGTGTATTCTTGCCACCTCTTCTTAATATCTTCTGCTCTGCTAGGTCCATACCATTTCTATCCTTTATTGAGCCCATCTTTGCATGAAATGTTCCCTTGGTATCTCTAATTTTCTTGAAGAGATCTCTAGTTTTTCCCATTCTGTTATTTTCCTCTATTTCTTTGCATTGATCGCTGAGGAAGGCTGTTTTTATCTCTCCTTGCTATTCTTTGGAACTCTGCATTCAGATGGGAATATCTTTCCTTTTCCCCTTTGCTTTTCGCTTCTCTTCTTTTTACAGCTATTTGTGCTATTTAAAAGCAGGGTAAACAGCTGCTTTTAAAACATCATAAGGGGTCCAGACACCTTCTGCTCATAGTTCCTGGGCCAGAATAAATCAAACTGCTTGAATAACTGCTGAGAACCTCTAACCGGGTAACATTACCCATAAGCTACTCTCATCACATCTTCTCTTTACCAATCCCATCATCATTTTTATCACTCCTTTTGCCCAAGTCTTTTTACTTATCTCTCTACGCATTCTTAATACACTAATAACCTCCGTGAGGACTGCTCTGGTAGCTCAGGTGGTAATAAATCTGCCTGCAATGCAGGAGACCCAGGTTTGCTCCCTGGATTGGAAAGATCCCCTGAGAAGGGAATGGCTACCCACTCCAGTAGTCTTGCCTAGAGAATTCCATGGACAGAGGAGCCTTGTGGGCTACAGTCCATGGGGTTGCAAAAAGTTGGACAGGACTGAGCAACTGACACATACAAAACTTTTGTGAGAGCAAGAAGCATGTTAGTATGGTCTTTTCAAATGACTCAGTTCTTTGCATTAGGTGGCCAAAGTATTGGACCACTACCTGACTCACCCCAATAAAAACCAAAGTAAGCTTCCATGGTCTGAAACATTTTTCATGTGTCAACATTTTGTTCTCTCCTAGCACCTAGAAAATTCTAGGCATTCAATGACTGTTTATAGAATGACAAAGAAATACACTGACACTATCGAATGTTGACTACAAGACTCCTAGCCCCAACTTTCCATGATCCCCTGAAAAAATTATAAACTATAAGACTTCTTCACTTTTTTTTTTTTGATACTCCACTTAAATCATTATGGTTTCCTATGTTATTCACCCCATTTTAAAGATCACAGAGTTGGGGCTTAGATATCACAAGGGATTCAAAAACATTCCCTTTTTAGAGCAGTCCTGAGTTACTTAAACCTTGCACATTGTAAAGAAAAGCCAGTCTTCACGACTACCCTTAACCAGTTCCCAGGAGATGAGCTAAGCCATGGAATATTCGACCTGATAAGTGCTTTGCATGCCTGAGGCCTTAGGCCGTGCTGCTTTTGTGGTGAATGCCTGTTCTGCTCTGGCAGGGGCGGGGCGGACTGGAGTTGTGGTCCATCACACAGGGTTAGAGCCCTGCCTGCATGCATGTGTGCGTGCATGCTTGCTCAGTCATGTCCGTTGTGTTTGACTCTTTGCGACCCCATAGACTGTAGCCCACCAAGCTCCTCTGTCCATGGGATTTCCCAGGCAAGAATACTGGAGTGGGTTGTTATGCCCTCCTCCAGGAGACCTTCCCGACCCAGGGATCAAACCTGCATCTCGTGCATCTCCTGCATTGACAGACAGATTCATTACTGCTGAGCCACCAGGGAAGCCAATGTCTACCTGACTCAGTTCAGTTCAGTTCAGTCTCTCAGTCATGTCTGACTCTTTGCAACCCCATGCACTGCAGCACACCAGGCCTCCCTGTCCATCACCAACTCCCGGAGCTTACTCAAACTTATGTCCATCGAGTTGGTGATGCCATCTAATCATCTCACCCTCTGTCGTCCCCTTCTCCTCCCACCTTCAATCTTTCCCAGCATCAGGGTCTTTTCAAATGAATCAGTTCTTTGCATCAGGTGGCCAAAGTATTGGACCACTACCTGACTCACCCCAATAAAAACGAAAGTAAGCTTCCATGGTCTGAAACATTTTTCATGTGTCATTACATAGCACTGCTGGGAGAATTAAAGTGTCCCTTTGTGAGGGACAGGGAGGGAACTGTCCACTGGGAGGGAACCCAAAACTTGTACCTGATTGTTCCTGGACCTCTCCCCATGCATCTTTTCCCCTTCGCCAATTTTAATCTGTGACCTTTCACTGTAATAACCTGTAACCACACATTTAACAGCTTTTCATAGTACTGACAGTGACTGAGTGAGACAGGGTGGACTTGGGGGCGCCGGCACAATATCTAACACACCGTGCTCCCTGCCCTGCCAGATTCTAACCTGTATTCATTGTAAACTTAGATTTTCAGTTAGAAAATAAATGTTTTGTATAATTAACTTCTTTATAATAAAATATGTCCATGCTATTTTCCTTCTCCTAGTTGGAGATGACTCTTGAGAGTCCCTCGGACTACAAGGAGATCCAACCAGTCCATCCTAAAGGAAATCAGTCCTGAATATTTATTGGAAGGACTGATGCTGAAGCTGAAACTCTGAAACTCCAATACTTTGGCCACCTGATGCGAAGAACTGACTCACTGTAAAAGACCCTGATGCTGGGAAAGATTGAAGGCAAGAGGAGAAGGGGACGACAGAGGATGAGATGATTAGATGCCATCACCGACTCAATGGACATGAGTTTGAGCAAGCTCCAGGAGTTGGTGATGGACAGGGAAGCCTGGCATGCTGGTCCATGGGGTGGCAAAGATTCAGACATGACTAAGTGATTGAACTAACTGATTGATGCTATTTTACAGAGATACATAGTTTGAGATGAGAAATTTGTTAGAAGAACTCACCAAATAGCACACAAGAAAGTTTTAAATCATTTCTGTGTTTCTTGGCAAGCATCAAGTAAATGTCCAGTTTTAACCAATTATCTTGAGGCAATATGCAATAAATTAGTTTATGCTATGAAAACACACAGTCTTACAAAAGTAAGACTGATTATTGCCTCATCTATTTTAGAAAATCATAGGAAATATGACTATTATATTTATTCAGAGAAGTGGTTTTGACACATGGCATGATATAAACACCACTTACTTGGCAGTCTATAAATCTTGTTTAGCCATGGATTAGGCCTTGCATAAGTCTGATCCTGGAGTTTACTCATCTACAACCTGCAATGATACCAATTTTCCAATACCCCATTTAATCAGAGTGAGGAGGAAAAGAGATAAAACATATGAAAAAAATCTGGAAACATTAAACGGTACGTGAATGTAATACATTATTGTTGTTATTGTTCAGTCACTAAGTCCTGTCTGACTCTCTTGCGACCTCATTGACTGGAGCCCACCAGGCTCCTCTGTCCATGGGATTTTCCAGGCAAGAATACTGGAGTGGGTTGCCATTTCATTCTCCAGGAGATCTTCCTGAGCCAGGGATCAAACCAGTGTCTCCTGGATTGGCAGGTGTATTCTTTACCACTGAGCCACCAAGGAAGCCCAAAACATTATTATATGTTCTCAAATTAGTGGCAACAAGGAAGTGTTTTCAATGTAACTTGTTTGTGCTCTCTTAGGAAACTGCTTTTAAGAGGACTTTCATAGGAGTTACTTGAATTCTTGACCATAAGACTCATACTTAAAAGCTTAACACTTTTATGCATAAAGTAATGTGCACTTATATTGTTAACCTCTAGGTCAAGTGGCAGAGTTGGGTAAGGAAAGGGATGTTTTATATATTAATTTATAGCTCTAAAAGAGAATAAGATTGGACCATAAAAAAAGATGTTTCAGTAAGCCAGGAGCCAACCCTCATCAATATAAATACTACTTTATAAATATGAATTAAAAGCACTTAAAATTGTTTTTGTTCAGTTGCTCAGTTGTGTTGGACTCTTTATGACCCCATGGACTGCAGTATGCCAGGCTTCCCTGTCCTTCACCATCTCCTAGAGCTTGCTCAACTTATGTCCATTAAGTTGGTGATACCATCCAACCATCTCATCCTCTGTCATCCCCTTCTCCTCCTGCCTTCAATCTTTCCAGTATCAGGGTCTTTTCTAGTGAATTGACTCTTCATATCAGGTGGCCAAACTATTGGAACTTCAGTTTCAACATCAGTCCTTCCAATGAATATTCAGGATTGATTTCCTTTAGGATTGACTGGCTTGATCTCCTTAAAGTCCAAGAGACTTTCAAGAGTCTTCTCCAACACCACAGCTCAAGAGCATCAATTCTTTGGCATTCAGCTTTCTTTATGGTCCAACTGTCACGTCCACACATGACTACTGGAAAAACCAGAGCTTTCACTAGATGTATCTTTAATAGTGCTCAAATAACACCAGATATGATCCAATAATGTGACATAATAATTCGGTCAGGATAAGCTAGGTTATGATGTGGTCATGTTAATCCTGAAATCTCATGGATGAACACGACTGAAGTTTATTCCTTGTTTTTGTTGTTTTATCAGAGATGGCAGAGCCTTCTGCTCTCATTGCCACCGGATTTGGGATGATGGAAGCTCAGGAAATCAACTCAGAATATTCATTGGAAGGACTGATGCTGAAGTTGAAGCTCCAACACTTTGACCCCTAATTCAAAGAGCCTATTCATTGGAAAAGACCCTGATACTGGGAAAGATTGAAGGCAGGAGGAGAAGGAAACGACAGTGGATTGAGATGGTTGGATGGCTTCACCAATTCAATGGACATGAGTCTGAGGAAGCTCTGGGAGATGGTGAAGGACAGGGAAGCCTGGCAGTCCATGGGGTTGCAAAGAGTCCAGTACGACTGGGCAACTGAACTGAAAATTGTATGTAACAGACATGACTTGGTCTATTCTATACATTGTGGGTTGATTCCTAGCCAGTATCCATTTACTCCAGTTACCGTCTTCCTTGCTTAACGTATACACTCAATTTCCCAATAAACATACAATGCAGAGGAACAGATTCCTGGATTGCAGATTCTCATTCTATCTGCAAGCCTGGTTCTTAGATGGCTTGCTGGCTTTCCTTGACCACAGGCTTTGCTTCAGGTGTAGACATATGAACTAAGGGGTTTACTAACGAGAATCTCAGGAGTCTTGCCTGAAATATTGGGACAAAAGTAGCATTTCAGAGTAGGCAGTTGTAAAGCATGGCACATGCGTGATAAGGGAACCAGTTTGAGAATGATGATAACACAGAGAAGGCACAGCCAGTAGAATAAAAGAGAAATGAAACAAGAGTCACTGACTGGGCTTAGCCAATCACGAAGCCTCATCCTTCCTCTAAACTTGCAGAGGGGCCAACGTGTGTCTTCATAAGGCCATTGAGTCAGATATTTTCTTATGTGCAGCCAAAGATATTTTAACAGATTAAATATCTAAATTCCAAAAACATCTGCACATCTATTCTGTTAACAGTAATTTCAATTATATTCAGTGCAGTGACCAATGAAACTTTGTTCAACAGTCTAGATAAAACCAACTTCACATGAGATCACATGAGTCTGTGATCCTAAATGAGTTAAAACTGATGGCTCGGCAGGAACACAGAAATGAGTCCCATTGTGTTGGTCAGGGTTCTCCGGAGAAACAGAACCAGTAGGACAAAGAGTGAGAGAGGCACGGGGAATTTATTTATAGGAACCGACTGAACACATTTATGGAGGTGAGAAGTCCCACAGTTTGCTGCCTAAAAGCAGGAGAATCAAGAAAATAATTCCAGCCTGACAGCCTGAGAATCAGGGGAACCAATGATGTAAGTCTGGTCCAAAGGCCCAAAAATCAGAGGGGGGACCAGTGGTGTTAAGTCCAAGTCTGAATCTGAAGGGTAGAGAGCCAGAAACAATGTTGTCTAAGGGCAGGAGAAGGATGTCTGAGTTTAAGCAGAGAGAGCAAACTCAGCTTTCCTCTGCCTTTTTGCTTTCCACAGGCCCTCAAGCGATTGGGTGACATCTACCCATAGTGGTCAGAAAACGGAGTTTTACCAGCTCTCTGGGCATCTCAGCCTAGACAAGTTGACACATTAAATTAGCCATCACAGCCACTGAATAATCTCGCAAACTTGATCTGCTCAGACACCCTTTTCTCTTTTCAGGTTTTGCCACTGCCTTCAGAATATTTCCTTCTTAGCTTTTCTTTTTCAAATTCCTCAAGTATCATCACCCCATCTCCACCCTAGCAGTCTCTGTCTTATGCAGCAATATTTAAGAAATCCACATATTGCTTTTACAAATGACATCTACCAACTGCCCATGTTTGGCACAAAAGGTTAACTGAACATTAAGTGAAATTATTCACTAGCAAACAAAAGTTTCAGGAAGAAGGAGCTGAAATGAGCTGAACATGATCTTTGAAAATATGACTACTACGTCATGGTACAAATTGCTGGGGAAACAGAATTAAAAATAAAATCTTCTCCCAATCCAAAAATCTCTCCAGAAAGACAGTAGAAAAAGAAACACTTTTTAAATTATTATTATTCCATAAGCATTAAATCGCTCTAAGAGGCTACAAGAACAGAGAGGCATCTTAACTTTTTACATAGCCTAGCAGATGTAAGTCATCCTTTACATGTTCAAAAAAACTAGTAACTAGTCCTCAAGTAAGAGGACTTGCCAGCACCGTTTGTCACATGTAGTTCATTCTAATTTTACCTGGTAATTATGTGGGCAGCTACATAACAACATACATACATACATACATAGCATTGGCTTGTTGGCTTTACCAAGAAGAAAAGCTAAATTCTCATTTTTTTATGATAGGAGGTAGTTTTGCAACTCAGAACCAAGCACCCACCTAAATAAGTCTACCACTGTCCCCCAGAAACTGGGAGAGAGGGGTGCTACCTTCCTCTATGTTCATATTCAAAGAGGCCGCTCCCAGTCTCTTGAGAGAAACATTCTTGGGTTACAAAGCTGACCGAATGCCAACCCAGTCCTCAAAAGAATTCAAAGCACTTCCAATTATAGCTTTTCTAGAGTAAATGTCAAAGAAAAAAAGAGAAGGAAATCTCTCATTTTCTACAGGGAGAATCAAGCCTCTCATTTCTCACTTTCACTTGTCCTTACATGACGCACATGTTTTGATTTTATTCTAGGTGTTCAAGACAATAAAATAAGTGAAAGTTCATTCAGCAAATATATCTAAGAGTGCCTACTATGTGCCAGGCACGTGCTAGGTAGGTCCAAAACCCTTTGTCTTTATTCTAAAATAAAGAAGCTCTGTGCTCAACATCACTATTTATTAGGGAAATGCAAATCAAAACTACAATAACATAGAGGTAGGTGTGTGGGGGGAGGCTCAAGAGGGAAGGGATGTGTATATCGTTATGACTGATTTGTGTTGTTGTATGGCAGAAGCCAGCACAACATTGTAAAGTAATTATCTTCCAATTAAAAATAAATTAAAAAAAGAAAAAGAAAACTACAATGAGGTATCGTCTCAAATCAGTCAGAATGGCCATCATCAAAAAATAAATGGTGGAGAAGGTGTAGAAAAAAGGGAACCCTCCAACAATGTTGGAAGGAATGTAAAGTGGTACAGCCACTGTGGAGAATGGTATGCAGTTTCCTTAAAAAACTAAAAATAGAGTAATCATATGACCCAGCAATCCCACTCCTATTCAAATATCTGGAGAAGAGCATAATTCAAAACGATGCACACAGCACTCCCTGGTGGCTTAGTGATATAGAATCTGCCTGCCAGTGTAGGAGACACAGGTTCAATCCCTGATCTGGGAAGACCTTGCATGTCGCAGAGCAATTAAGTCCATGAGCCGCAACTATTGAGCCTGCGCTCTAGAGCCTGAGAGCTACAACTCTGAGCCCCGGTGCTGCAACTACTGAAGCCCAAGCACCCTAGACCCTGCGCTCCTCAATGACAAACCTGCACGCTGCCACTGGAGAAAAGCCCATGCAGCAATGGAGACCCAACACAATCAGAAATAAAAATTAAAAAAACAAAAAACGGATGCATGCACCCTGATGTTCATTGCAGCACCATCTACAATAGCCAGAACATGAAAGCAACCTAAATGTCCATTGACAGAGGAATGGATGAAAAAGTTGTGGTACATATGTACAACGGAATATTAGTCAGCCGCAAAAAGGAACGAGTAGTGCCATTTGCAGAGACATGGATGGACCTAGAGTCTGTCAAACAGAGTGAAGTCAGAAAAAGAAAACCAAATATTGTGTAATATCATTTATATACAGAATCTAGGAAAATGGTAGAGATGAACTTATTTTTAAAGCAGAAATAGTTACAGATATAGAGAACAAACATGGTTACCAAGTTGGAAAGAAGAAGGTGGGATGAATTGGGATATTGAGACTGATACACACACACTACTATGTATAAAATAAATAACTAATGAGGACCTTCTATATACCATAGGGAACTCTACTCAGCACTCTGTGGTGACCTAAATGGGAAGGAAATCTAAAAAGAAGAGTGGATATACGCATTGTTTGTTCATGCAAGTGCTTAGTCGTGTCCAGCTCTTTTCTACCCATTGGACTGGAGCCTGCCAGGTTCCTTTGTCTATGGAATTTCCCAGGCAGAAGTACTGGAGTGGACTGCCATTTCCTTCTGTAGGGGATCTTCCCAACCCAGGTATCAAACCTGAGTCTCCTGTGTCTCCTGCATTGCAGGCAGATTCTGAACCCACTGAGGCATTGGGGAAGCCCCAGATATATGTATAGGTATAACTGTTTCACTTTGTTGTATAGCAAGGAACTAATATAATATTGGAAAGCAACTATACTCCAATAAAAATTAATTTAAAAAAAGTTCTGAAAATAAAACTTGTTGTTGTTGTTTTTAGTTTTAATCAGTCTGGGGCTGAGATTCTTTTAGTAGCAAAATTTGAGCTAAAATGCCATGAGACTCTGTATAAACTTCATTTACTCCACTTGCTGTAAATAAATTTTAAGACATTTTACTGAAAATTATTAATGTGTTTCAATAATGGATAATATTCCAGCCCTGCTTAATTAGCTTCAGTTATTGTTTTACCTTGATTTTTGAAGTAGGAAAAAACATCAAAATGTAAGGCCATGGGAAGAGAGAGATTAGCTATATATGTATGTGTGTATATATAAGTTGCAATTAATTTTTTTCTTTGATTCTACATTATAGCCAATTAATGGAGGTCAGAGGTCAAAGAAGTAGAAAGAGAAAATAGACAAACTGAAGGAAAGGGAAAATGCAAGCGTCATAAATACACATGAGGGGAAGGATCATGTTTGTTTTATTTTTCTGTTAAATATCCAGAATTTAGCACAGCGCCTAATACAAAGTGTAAGCTCAAAATTATTTGCTTCACAAGAGGTACAAGAGAAAGGACAGCTGGAGGAGCACAGACAAGAGAGAAAAACAGACAATTATATAATAAGCACCAAGGGAAAGGAAACAAACAGCATACTCCTAAAAAGCGGGGGTGGGGGACAGAGAAAGAGAGGACTGAGAGAGGGGAGAGAGACAGGAAGGAAAGAGAGAGAGGGGGAAGAGAGAGAGAGAAAAGAGAGGACTGGGAGACAGGAAGGAAAGACAGAGTAGGAGCTCTGAACTCTTAGCCTGGTGACAGCCAGCTCTTTGGTGCAGGGACTTTAGAGTTCTATTATCTTTGATCTTTGAAATGCTAACTCACAGATTAAAGACTTTCCAGCACTTGCTATTTAGACTAACTTCTAGAGGAAGCCTCTGAAAGGCCAGGCCCCAGCAACTCCCCAGGTGGGAAATGATGCTTTTGGTTGCCGTGGCAGTGACTAAATCACCAGGGTGATGAGGGGAAGCCCTGCTAGGGTCTGAGGCCATCCATCTTTTCCTTAGAATGAGTAAAGGATACTCTGGCATTGGATATGTTTGCATTTGGAAGGAGATGTTACACAGTATTGCAATAGCATTCTTCTTTGCCACAGGACCCCTTTAGTTTGGTAATATCATCCAGGGTCATTCATTCGGTAATGGTTAGGAACCTGACTATTACTCAGAAGATCCCTAATCTTTCAAGTTGTTTTTTGATGGTGTCTTCCTGTTTTGATTTTTTTTTTCATTGTAAAATTCTATTGTTCTTGTTGGAACCCAGGAGATTTCATCTAGGCAGTAAGGAAGAGTGAGATAGGAGTACAGGGCCATAGAGACAAAGGAAGGGTCTGTGAGGAAGGGAAGCCCATTATCAGCTAAGCGATATTGGAATGCATTCTCCCTGAAACCGAGTCCCCCTGAAACCAAGTTCCTCTGCCAGGTGTATGATGAACCTGTCTATCTAAAACTTTATTCCCTTTCTGGTCCCACCCTTGTTCCCTTCAGGATTGAGGAGTAACAAAGAAAAAGGGGGGTTGAAACCAAGCAGGGGCCCATGTGGGTACAAAAAGTCTCTCCATGTCCCCCATTTCTTGTTTTCAGAAAAAGGCTTTAGTTTCCTAAGCCTTCCCTGAGTTCCAAAGAGCAAATTCAAGCAGTTACCAATCAGGGAAGTGAGGGAAGGCAGAAACAAAGGAAAAGCAGATAAACAAGAAAAATAATGATAATAATTTAGCTATAGACATCCTGAGTTCCTCCTCAAAGGACACGCATGACAACCTGATACACATCTTTGAGCTCTGCAAGAACTAAGATGCCCCCACCCCCAACCCAGTCCAAGTGAAGAATGGTGAGTAAGTGTTGAGCAGAAGTTTGTAGACCTTGGACTGGTTGGGACCAGAAGGCTGCTTAAGATTCTTGAAACATCACCCCGTTACCCCACCACCAACCAATCAGAAGAAAGTCACACATCCTCACGCTTGGAGTCCTCACTCCAAACACTGCCATCAAAATCCTTCCTTAGGGACTTCCTGTGTGGTTCAGTGGTTATGACTTCGCTTTCCAATGTGGGAATGCAGGGTCCATCCCTGGTTGGGGAACTAAGATCCCACATGCCTCAGAGCCAAAAAACGGAAACATAAAATGGAGCAATGCTGTCACAAAGTCCCCAAAATAGTCCACATCAGAAAGTCTTATAAATAAAATAAAATCCTTCCCTGAAAGTCATCAGGAAGGTCAGATCTTTGGAAGATGAGCTGCCCATACTTCTTGGCATATTACAGATAAATCCTGAACTTTCTTCGGACCAGTAAGCAGGCTTTGCGGCACAGAGGGCAAGTGGACCCACGTTTGGTTCAGTAGCAATGTCAGCATGAAGATTCACAAGAACAAGTGAATATTTGGACATAGGGCAAAAAGCAACAATTTAATTCTAGCTGTTTCCTCCTCATAGCCAGGAATTCATAGTCTTAGTTGCTCCTTGAAATCATCTGAAGAAGTTTTAAAAAATATGGATTTCTTGACCTCACATAGTTTGATGCAATGGCTTCAGAATGTGTCCTAAACATCTCATAGTAAACACACATACACACACACCCTTCCAGGTGGTTTTAATAAAAATCCACCATTGAGCACCTCTGCCCTAGGGCAGCAGTCCCCAACCTTTTTGACACCAGGGACCAGTTTCATGAAAGACAATTTTTCCATGGACTGGACAGGGGGGATGGTTTCAGGATGATTCCAGCACATAACATTTATTGAGCACTTTATATCTAGCATTACTACATTAGCTCCGCCTCAGATCATCAGGCATTAGACCCCAGAGGTTGGGGATCCCTGCACCAGGGGACCTGTTAATCTCCTGTTGTACTGAATACTATTAGTATCCACACAACCACTGTTCTCATCTAACTTGTGCACTTGAAACACTTCAGGTGTTGTTTTACTTCAAATAACTCCTGATTTTTACCCAAACCCAAATCCATTCTTCTTCCATATTCACCCTTTCCTCGCAAGTTCCTTCTATCACCACTAACTCATGTGAAAAGCTTCTTGACACCTTCAGATACCTCATAGTATTCTCACATTCAGTCACCAAGTTCTGCTGACTTCACTTTTAGGAAGTCTGTCCACCTGTCTATACCTCCACTAGGCAGTGCCCCAACCTCTGCCCTCCACCAATACACACACACACACACTCACACATTCATTTTGCACTTGAATTACTAGGATGGTCTCGGAATCAGCTTTCCCCTCCCACTCTTGTTCTCATAGAATTCATGCTCCACAGAAATTTGTTTATGACACACTCTTGCTGAATGCTTTCAAGATCTTAGAATGGTGGTTACCAGAGTCTGTGTGGGGAAAATGGAGAGATATTAACTAACGGGTACAAACGTCATTAAGCTTAGCAAGTTCTGGGCATCAATATACAGTGTGGTGATTATAGCTAATAATACTGTATTGTATACACGAAAGTTGCTATGAGAGTAGACCTTAAATGTTGTCACCACCAAAAAAGGGCAATCATGTGACAGGAAAAGGGCAAATAGATGGGGAAACAAGGGAAAAAGTGACTGACTTTATTTTCTTGGGCTCCAAAATCACTGCAGATGGTGACTGCAGCCATGACATTAAAAGACACTTGCTCTTTGGAAGAAATGTTATGACCAACCTAGACAGCATATTAAAAAGCAGAGACATCACTTTGCTGACAAAGGTCTGTCTAGTCAAAGCTATGGTTTTTTCCATAGTAATGTATGGATATAAAAGTTGGACCATAAAGAAAGCTGAGCAGTGAATAATTGATGCTTTTGAACTGTGGTGTTGAAGAAGACGCTTAAGAGTCCCTTGGACAGTAAAGAGATCAAACCAGTCAATTCTAAAGGAAATCACCCCTGAATATTCATTAGAAAGACCCCACTCCAGTACTCTTGCCTCAAAAATCTCATGGATGGAGGAGCCTGGTGGGCTGCAGTCCGTGGGGTCGCTAAGAGTCGGGCACGACTGAGCGACTTCACTTTCACTTTTCACTTTCATGCATTGAAGAAGGAAATGGCAACCCACTCCAGTGTTCTTGCCTGGAGAATCCCAGGGACGGGGGAGCCTGGTGGGCTGCCGTCTATGGGGTCGCACAGAGTCAGACACGACTGAAGCGACTTAGCAGCAGCAGCAGCAGCATGCTGAAGCTGAAACTCCAGTACTTTGGCCACCTGATGCGAAGAACTGACTCCTTGGAAAAGACCTTGATGTTGGGAAAGATTGAAGGCAGGAGGAGAAGGGGATGACAGAGGATGAGATGGTTGGATGGCATCATCGACTCGATGGACATGAGTTTGAGCAAGTTCTGGGAGTTGTTGATGGACAGGGAAGCCTGCTGTGCTGCAGACCATGGGGTCACAAAGAGTAGGACACGCCTGAGCAACTGAACTGAACTGACTGATGTGACAAGATGGAGTTATTAGCTAAGGAGGTAATTGTAATCATTTTGCCATATATAAATGTATCAAATTAAGACTTTGTAAACCTTAAGTTTACACAGTGTTATATCTCAATTACATCTCAATAAAACAGCTTGAAGGAGGAGGATCTTTCTTTTGCTCTAAGGATAAAGTCCCATTTGTTTAATTTGACCCACTGGGTCCAGACTACTTCTAAAGTTCATTTCCCACTCCCCTGCCCCACTAACCCTACTTCCATGTCTTCACTGATTTTTCTTCTTCATTTTTAGGCCACATCGAATCTCTGGTCTTCTGAAAGGCCTTCATGCAAGATCACTGTTCATCCTGCCTAAACCGCCCATTCTCACGTTCTTCCTCCCCTACCCCTCCCCACCTCAGATCTTTATACCACTTCCGTGGCATTTTCAGCCTACATTTTATGTCTTTTAGTTCTCAAGCTAAACGTTATCTCATTCTAAATTTATCTCATTCTAAATTAGGCTCCTTTCTTAAATGCTCTAACATCCTATCTTGTTCCCTCAAAGCATTTCCAATCATTGCAATTAGATATTTGTGTATTTATGAATTTTTTCCCCCAGTAGAATGTGAGTTTTACGAAGTCGTGGATCAGATCTGTCTTGTCAATGTTAAATGCCCACCATGTATCACAGTGTAGATCTCATAGATCTCAAACACTAAATATTTGTCGAACACATGATTAAAATAGGAGCTTCCTCTTCCCATGTTATCAATATCCACGGGATTCTCTTAACTCTGGACGACTGGTGAGCACCCGTGATTCCCAGCTTGGCTCTCACAGCAAGAAGGTGAGGATAAGGAAATCAAGGTAAGAAGAAAGTATAGATAGAATCTTAACTGGACAGACTCAACTCTGAAGTTTTCTAGTAATCTGTGCCTTTTTGCTCAGTCTCTGTTTGATAGATTGTCTTCCTTGATGAAAGCACACACTTGCTTGCCCAGTGGGTCCTGTTGGATTGCTGTCCTGCTGCTATTCTAAAGCAGAGGTCTGGCATGCAGGATATGATGTAGATCGTGGGACATGAGCAGAGAGGGACACACGACAACTTAGAATGACACCTGGGTCAGCACTGACATCAGCTGAACTGGAGATCTCCAGTCACCGATACACCTCTGTGATTCCAGAGCCTGTTCAGCATTTTTAATAAATCTCTCTTCTGGAGGAGCTCTGCAGTCCAGAACTGTCTTTACCTTCCACTACATGGACGTTTCTAAAGTTACTACACTATTTAAAATTTCTATCTAATTCATATGGTTGACTTTTTCTGTTTCAGAGGCTACTCACAGAAATATAAAATGCTTCTGCTAGTCTTGTTTTGGCCCCAAAATATATGTTGTCGTTGTTCAGTTGTTAACTCATGTCTGATCTTTTGTGACCCCATGGACTGCAGCACACCAGGCCTCCCTGTCCCTCACCATCTCCTGGAGTTTGCCCAGGTTCATGTCCATTGAATTGGAGATGCCATCCAACCATCTCATTCTCTGTTGTCCTCTTCTGCTTTCAATCCACTCTTTGATTGGCAGTTTATCCAATTATCCAATTACCAGTCAAAAAGCCATCTACTTTTTTTAATAGTAATCAGTCAAAAAATATAGAGTGAGGTCATAGTAGCTAGAACTGTGAAGACAGCACAGTCATAATTTCCTCCAGCTACTCAGCACTGATACAGTTAACAGGGCTCTAGGTCTGACCAAGGAAATTTCTGGGGACTTCCAAAGGGATTACCCAGCAGAGGTATCTATAACCCTCATCCTTTCAGGCATCTGATACCACGAGCTCATTTAACTACATGAGGAGCTGTACTTTTCAAGTTATTCAGCACCTCCACTCAGCAAATACTGCACAGGAAGCAATCTTAGGACAGTCAACCAATAGAGTCATCCACAGTTTGGAAACCATTTTCTGGTGTCAGGGGATCCTGGAGAATGAGACTCAGGTCCTAAAGCACTGATAGGCACCCTGTGCAACACCATGCAGGCACCACTGTTCCTCCAGTGTCCCCAGTAGCATGCAGGGTCTCTTGTCTCAACCTCCTGGGGGTGTCTCTACTGATCGATGGGTAAAAGTATAAAGAAAAAGAAGTTATTTATTGTTCTGCTTTTTAATTCATTGAGCATAAGCAAAAGATTTATTACCATTCTTTTATCATTTTATGAACTATCAGTATATACATGATCATGGCTCATTACAACATAAATCTCTATATTCATTATTAAAAGAGTCTCCTCTTTAACATTATTATTAACAACTAATACGTAGTGAGGGCTCACTAAGGGTTGACAATGTGTTTAGGCATGTTATTTATTGATTATCTCATCTAATTGTGGCTAAAATTTTGGGAGACACTAGGTAATTTGCATATGAGAGGACCTGTATTACAAAATAAATTTTATCTCATTCAACTGTGACAGCAACCCCATGAAACGTTAATAAACTCCTGTAATAGGGATGATAGTAATATTAATAAAGGAGGTTAGGAAACATTTGTGGAAAAGTAATGGGTAAAATTGTTGATAAGTAAAAACAGAGAAGTTTGTTTTAAAGCATTTGGTAAGGAAAGACAACAGATCTTAAGCAGGACATAAGATTAGAGACCTCTATATTAAGATGGCACAAATATTCTACTGTATCAGTCATAATAAATAAGAACTTAAACTTGCAGAACACATTTTATTCCATTCTATATAATTCTCAAAATAAGAGATGGAAAAGGATGAGATCCTAAGTAAGAGCCTGTTTAAGAATCCAAAAGAAATAAGCGTCCCACCAATGAGTTAGAAATTTTTTTTTAGTTGTCTACTTAAAAAAAAAACTCACTGAGAAAATATATTTAAATATAGAGTTCATTTTTGAACAATGCAGGGGTTACAGGCGCCAACTCTCTGTGAAGTCAAAACTCCAAGTGTTATCTTTGTCTTCAAAACAAAGAAATTGATGAATGATTCACCCAAGGACAGGAAGCTAAAACAGTCTAAATAAAATCAGAACTCAAATTCTAGTCTTTTTGATCCCACATATTGTGATCTCTAATCCAACACAAGTTTTTTCCCCACATTCAGCTGTAAAATGAAAACACGAGTGAGTACTGACTGTATTTATTGAAAAGAATCAAGATGTAAATGGGTCAATGCAGTTTAAATCAGTGTTGTTTAAGAGTCAGTTTAATGCAATCACATAAAGAGCCAGCCTTTCAGATATAGAAATTCTAAGAGTAATTTCCATTTTTAAGTTTTTTATAAAAATGACAGACTTGTAAAATAAATTTATTACAGTTTGTATTTTGAAATTTATGCATTTTCTTTAAGGGTGGTATAGCATTTAAATACCCACACCCAGAAGTCACACATGACTTGTTATCTGTAAAAATCTGGATGAGTAACAGCTTTGCTGATCTGGCTCATCAGCTGTCTAGTCAGATTAACAATTGCTTTACCCCACAGGGTTGTTTTGAAGATAAAAAGAAAATTGATTATTTGGCTTTCAGGAATTAAGTATAATGACTGAAATGATAATTATATTCACCTATATTCTATTAGTCACATAGAAGAAGTGGCAAGAATACACAGAAGAACTGTACAAAAAAGATCTTCATGACCCAGATAACTATGATGGTGTGATCACTCACCTAGAGCCAGACATCCTGGAGTGTGAAGTCAAGTGGGCCTTAGGAAGCATCATTATAAACAAAGCTAGTGGAGGTGATGGAATTCCAGCTGAGCTATTTCAAATCCTAAAAGATGATGCTGTGAAAGAGCTGCACTTAACATGCCAGCAAATTTGGACAACTCAGCAGTGGACACAGGACTGGAAAAAGTCAGTTTTCATTCCAATCCCAAAGAAAGGCAATGTTAAAAAATGTTCAGACTACTGCACAATTGCACTCATCTCACACGCTAGCAAAGTAATGCTCAAAATTCTCCAAGCGAGGCTTCAATAGAACATGAACCGAGTACTTCCAGATGTTCAAGCTGAATTTAGAAAAGGCAGAGGAACCAAAGATCAAATTTCCAACATCTGCTGGATCATCGAAAAAGCAAGAGAGTTCCAGAAAAACATCTACTTCTGCCCTATTGACTATGCCAAAGCCTTTGACTATGTGGATCACAACAAACTGTGGAAAATTCTTTAAGAGATGGGAATGCCAGATCACCTTACCTACCTCTTGAGAAATCTGTATGCGGGTCAAGAAGCAACAGTTAGAACTGGACATGGAGCAATGGATTGGTTCCAAATTGGGAAAGGAGTACATCAAGGCTGTATATTGTCACTCTGTTTATTTAACTTATATGCATAGTACATCATGCAAAATGTCAGGCTGGATAAAGCACAAACTGGAATCAAGATTTCTGGGAGAAATATCAACAATCTCAGATACACAGATGATCGCACCCTTATGGCAGAAAATGAAGAGGAACTAAAGAGCCTCTTGATGAAAGTGAAAGAGGAGAGTGAAAAAGCTGACTTAAAACTCAACATTCAAAAATCTAAGATCATGGCATCCAGTCCCATCATTTCATGGCAAATAAATGGGGAAATAATGGAAACAGTGACAGACTTTATTTTGGGGGGCTCCAAAATCACTGCAGATGGTGACTGCAGCCATGAAATTAAAAGATGCCTTCTCCCTGGAAGAAAAGCTATGACCAACCTAGACAGAACATTAAAAAGCAGAGACATTACTTTGCTGACACAGGTCCGTCTAGTCAAAGCTATGGTCTTTCTGGTAGTCATGTATGGATATGAGAGTTGGACCATCAAGAAAGCTGAGCACTGAAGAATTGATGCTTTTGAACTGTGGTGTTGGAGAAGACTCTTGAGAGTCCCTTGGACTGCAAGGAGATCCAACCAGTCCATCCTAAAGGAAATCAGTCCTGAATATCCGTTGGAAGGACTGATGCTAAAGCTGAAGGTCCAATACTTTGGCCACCTTATACGAAGAACTGACTCACTGGAAAAGACACTGATGCTGGGCAAGATTTAAGGCAGTAGGAGAAAGGGATGATAGAGGTTGGATGGTATCACCAACTTGATGGACCTGAGTTTGAGCAAACTCCAGGAGTTGGTGATGGACAGGGAAGCCTGGGGTTGCAAAGAGTCAGACATGACTCAATGACTGAACTGAACTGATGTACTTATTTGATTATTATGTGTTTTAATTTGGCAAATATCTGAATTAGCTCTGACTGGCAAGATTCACAATACTGAAGCACATTAGAACACAGTTTACACTCATTTAAATGTACTTGTTTTATTCATCTATTTTTAAATTAATATCTGATCAATTTTAGGATGCTCAGAAATTTGACATTTATAATTATCTTCAATCTTTTAGAAGAAATTTTTATGTCACCTTGATTTCAGATACTCAAATGGGCTATCTGTACTTCATATTCAACTTGGAGTTCCATGTGGGTTAGCCGGTATGTGAATCAGTGTCTTGGTCAGCTCAGGCTACTATAACAAAATGCAGTAGGCTGGGTGGCTTAAACATAGGACACTTCTTCACAGATCTGAGCTTGGGAATCCAAGATCAGGGAGCCAGCATCCTGGGTTCTGGTAAAGGAATTTCTTCCCACTTTGTTGATGGCTACCTTCTTGCTGTGTTCTCCTAGAGCAGAGAAATAGAACGAGAGAGTGCAAGCTCGCTGATGCCTCTTTCATAAGGATGATCATTCCATCTCGGGGCCCCATCTTCAAGATTTTATGTAAACCTAATCACCTCCCAAAGGCCCTACTTCCAAACACCCTCACAATGGGCAAGAGGACTTCATCACATGAATTTTGAGGGATGCGAGAGCTCAGTCCGTAACATTTGGCTAGGGTTGCCATGACAAGATACTACAAGCAGGGTTGCTTAAACAATCGAAATATGTTGTCTCACAGTTATGGAGGCTGGAAGTCAGAAATAAACATGTTGATAGAGTGGTTTTGCTGAGAGTTGTGCAGGGGAATCTGTTCCGTGCCACTCTCTCAGCCTTTAGTGGTTTGCTGGTAACCTTTGGCATTTCTTGACGTCTCTGTGTGTGTGTCTCTGTGTGCCATAATAGGGACACTGGTCATATTGGATTAGGAATCCATCCTACTCCAAAATGACCTCATCCTAACTAATTACATCTGCAATGATCCTATTTTCAGATAAGGTCACATTCTAAGGTACTGGGGCTTAGAACATCAACATATGAATGGAGAGGGGCACGATTCAGTACGTAATGCTTAGTTACCCTTACTATCTATAAAGCACAAAGATATGAAGCATATTACTGAGCTCCTTAGTAGTCCTAGGATATATTGTTTTTTCACATTAATATAAAATATTTCAAACACTACCTGGTCAATGTTTGACGTATTGGCCATACTGAAATAAAATTCTGAGCTTTGTGAATTAAAAAGGAACATTCATTTACAGAAGGAAAGTGAATCCTATGTTTCATCTGAGAACACTTTACCAAATCAAATTTAGCAATTTGTTGAGTTTCCTGGCATGGTACTTTGAGTGTTTAAAAGTGTTTTCTCAATTAGCTATTAAAAAGCATTTAATTTTACATAAAGCAGCTTTTTCTTTATAGCCTTAATTAAAAGTCAGTATTCAATTATTTTTGTACCACTCAGGGTATCAAATGATTTACAAGGAATAGCAAGTAACATTCCACAGATTTGGGCTCATTTAAAATATGATTGAAATAGCATATATATGATAACATTTAAAATATGATTATGACCTTCTTTATTTGGCTTTGTTATCTGTTGGCCTTTCTAGAAAGCTGCCGGCCATCGTGGTCTCTGATGAGATCAAAAGCCTAGAAGATGCTGGAAATATTTTGAATACTCAAAAGTCCAGAGAAATTTGAAGCTCAGCTTCAAGTTGTACCAGCTTGCAGGAGGACAATTAGATTAAGACATCACTTTAAGAGCCGAGTAATAATCATGCTGAAAGAAAGAAGACTTGGTTACCTCATGCAAAAGGACGCCTGCACCTCCTTGGTGACCAAGCAGGATCTGGGTGCATTACACTCCCCAGTCTGGGGACCTCCAGCCCTAACCAGCTGCCTTAGACACTTCTGAAACAAGAGGAGTTTAAGGGCATTTCCATGGTCCCCCAAACAATGAGTGATGAAAGTACTCATTAGTCCACTCTGAGACCTCAATATCTACTGCAGTAAACAGCTACCAAGGGTGACACCGCCCAGCACAGACAAGCTGCCCAGGGAGGAACTGCAAGAGTTGTATCCCAGATGGAAGCAAGTCAAGTAATTTCAAGTGATGCCCAGAGGCATAGTGAGACTCTAACCAGGTATAGCTAAACAGCAAAACCTTCTCTGTTTTAACATACGCAGGATCCCAAAAGTCTCAGTTCAGTTTTAAGTTTTAATATCTTCACTAGTATGGGCTTCCCTGGTGGCTCAGATGGTACAGTGTCTGCCTGCAATGCGGGAGACCCGGGTTCGATTCCTGGGTTGGGAAGATCCCCTGGAGAAGGATCCACTGGCAATCCACTCCAGCACTCTTGGCTGGAAAATCCCATGGACAGAGGAGCCTGATAGGCTACAGTCCATGGGATCGCAAAGAGTCGGACACGACTGAGCAACTTCACTTTCACTTTCATTAATATAGATGTCACACACTTATAAAATCAGCATGATCTGGAAGACTATCTGTACTTATTTAGTTTTAAAATATGTGAAAAATTAATTTTGTTGGTTCTGTTTTAGTCCATCTGGAAGATGGCAGACACTAAAACAAAAAATTAAATTAAAAATGTATCCTTTGGTCAATAAGCATATGAAAAGATGCTCAATGTCACTAATTATTAGAAAGATGCAAAATCAAAACCACAATATTATATCACCTCATACACATTAGGATGGCTACTACAAGTAAACCAAAAATTAGCAAGTGTTGGAAAGGATGTGGAGAAATTAAAGCCCTTGGGCCCTGTTGGTGGGAATGCAAAATGGTGCAGCTACTATAGACAACAGTATGGCAGTTTCTCAAAAGATTAAAAATAGAATGACTATATGATCCGGCAATTTCGATTCTGGATATATATCTAAAGAATCGAAAGCAGGGTTTTGAAAAGATATTGATACATTCATGTTCACAGCATTATTGACAAAGCCAAGAGGAGGAAGCAACTCAAATGTGCATCAATGGATAAACCAGTAAACAAAACATGATATATACATATAATAGAACATTATTCAGCCTTAAGAAGGAAAGAAATTCTGACACATGCCACAGAATGGATGAACCTCGAGTACATTATGCTAAGTAAAACAAACCAGTCACAAAAAGACATATACTGAATTATTTCATTAACGTGAGTTATCTAGAGTAGTCAAATTCATCAAAATAGAAAATGGGAGGGTGGTTGCCAGGGGCTGTAGGAAAGAGAAAATGGGTACTTGTTTAATGGGCATAGAGTTTCAGTGTCCGAAGATGAAAAAGTTCTGGCAACTGGCTGCACAACTACGAATACACTTAATACTACTTAACTGTACATGAAGAAATGGGTAAAGTGGTAAATTTATGTTATGGGCTTTTTATCACAATAAAAATTTATTATTCAAAGTTTCTCAAAACTGTATGACGTGATAAATATAAATAATTTACATTTTCAATGTTTTTTCTTTTGAAGCATTTATACTTCTGAGATTATCAAAACTTAAGAACATCTAACACCTTTGAGGTACCCTAGATTTGGGGTCTTCCTTCCATTTATGGCTGATGGTGCATACTATTTGGTTTAGCCAAAGTGTGATATTACTATACTACATGTTGTAAATAAAAACTTTAATACTATTTTGAAAAGCCTGATATTTCAAAAGTTTGTATGGATTTGAAATCCATTTGCATTATCAGAGAACTTTCAACATTACCAACATTTCTTTGGTAAAGAAAGAAATGAAGTGCCATCAGATCTTAAAATATAATTTCAAATATATATTTTAGAATTGTTGTAAGAACAATTCAAATTGTTCTACTTTTAATTAAGAAAAATTGCAAATGTATTAAATAAAAAAAAGGACAGAGATGCTGGGAAAACTGGAGGCCTACATTTAAGATTCAACTGCACACTATTTAAAGTTACTAGAAGAATCAGAAGACTCATAAAACTACTATGTTATGAGGAATAAAGAATGTTAAGTTATTAAAAAATACCTTAGTTTTAAGTGAAAATGAACTGTTTTTAAAATAAAAAAAGTGTTTACTTGCAAAATTAAATTTCACAAATGAGACCATAAGATACTCTTAATTTAAATGATCAAATTTTTCTTTATCTTTCTTTTCTTTTTTTTTTAATTGGCTGAGTTGCTTCCAGCAGATCAGTGAAGTCATATTGGTTATCAGGAGCCTGGTGAATAAATTCAACCTCCTGAAACAAACACTGTTCACAACTTTAAGTGAACATTGTTCTCCAAAACAAATATTTTTAGAAACACTGTTTTCCACAAACAAAACAGTTCTAAGGTCAACAATAGAAGGGGATGTCTAATAAAACAAAATAAAATATAAATATAAAAACAAGGTAGAAAATGGAAATACTTGGGGAACATTTCCTTCCCATTTAGTAAACAGATGAAGATATTCACTTTTGGATGATAAGGAGCAGACTAAATGTAGATTTAACTTACTTTTTAATGGTTGATAAAGGGTAAATATTGTCCTCTCTCTTTCTTTCTCTCTCAATATATGACAATGACTAACCTAGTGATGTAAATTCATGCATCAGTTGTTTCAGCACCTTTCTATTTTTCCATCTGTTTCACTGAAGCATTTTTTAAGAGAAGTGAAGTAAAGGTCACTCAGTTGTGTTGAATAGGGACTTTTCCCTTTGACTTAATCAAGGCTGAATTAAAGTATCCAGGGCTAATAATTTTTTTCTCTTAGTTCATTGTGAATGAGCATTGTAAGCAAACGCTCTGAAATTTTGATTGACATTTTGACAATTGTCGTAGATTGAATGATTATCCCACACACCCCAGCAAGATATCCACAACCTCATCTCAAGAACTTCTGAATATGTTACTTTCATGGCAAAAGAGCTCTGCAGATGTAACTGAATTAAGGTTTTTGATATGGAGAGATGAACCTCGATTATCTGGATGTAATGCAACCACAAGGGTCCTATAGGAGGGAGACTAGACATGCATAGCCCAGAGAATATGCCACTGCTTCTGAAGGTGGAGGAAGGAACCATAAGCCAAGGTATGCAGGCATGTCTAGAAACTGGAAAAAAGATTCCTCCCTAAAGCCTACACAAGAATACATCTCTGCTGATGCATTCTAGACTTCTGACCACCAGACAGTAAGATAATAGATTTGTGTGGTTTTAAGCTAGTACATGTGTGGTGATTTGTTGGCCAATAGGAAATTAATCCAACAATGGTCTGTGAACAGCTTTCACTCGTCTCTTTTGTGGCATCTACACCTGTTACCACTGGTGTTGCTTTTGAAGGTGTGGTTTTGAAGCCAGTACCTCTGGTTGCTGCCCTAAAGGTGATTGAAACCCTGGGTGAATGGTGTTGCCTTAGCTGCCTTATAAAATAGAACTCGGTTTCTCTTGTGTGTGGCTACTAAGGTGTAGATTAGAAGGCCATTCACCATAACAGAAACACTACCCCTCTCCAGTACTCTTGCCTGGAAAATCCCATGGACAGAGGAGCCTGGTAGGCTGCAGTCCATGAGGTCACTAAGAGTTGGACACGACTGAGCGACTTTACTTTCACTTTTCACTTTCATGCATTGGAGAAGGAAATGGCAACCCACTCCAGTGTTCTTGCCTGGAGAATCCCAGGGACGGTGGAGCCTGGTAGGAGGCCTTCTATGGGGTCACACAGAGTCGGACACGACTGAAGTGACCTAGCAGCAGCAGTGACTCTAATTAGTAAGTGTTAGCTCGCCTTCATCACGGCTTAAGCCAATTTGCATTTCTATAAATTTGAGTAGAATAAACTCATCTTGAACCTATTCTGTTCTGAGGTAAGGCTGGAACTATCAGACCAAATTGATATGAAAAGTGTTTCCTAACTGCAAGACCCTTATGCTCTTTAATTAAATATTGATCTGTAAGGCTTTCTCTGATTATCACCTCTCCTATTCGGTTCAGAGCCCAGACTACCTGTGGTGTGCTCTGCTTCCATGTAGAATTAAGAATATCATTCTGTCTCCTTTCATTCTCCTGGGCTGGGTTCTGTGTTTGCTTTTCATCTACTCCCTCATTTACCTTCCAAGATAATAACTTCAGAGCTGCTCTATATGTGTGTGTGTGTCCGTCCATGTCTTCTAGCATTTTCTGCTAAAATCCTGCTGAAAGACAGCCTGTAAGGGGTGATCAACTTTTTAGAAAAGGCGGGTATGAAGCCACATTAAGGTCACTCTGAATTCTGCATTTCTGAAGGCCAGCACCACTTCTAAACAATTCCAATCCAGTTTCAAAAATTGAATCTTTAGTGCTATATGTTTTACTTTGTAAGTTCTTTTTCAGTGTTTATAAAGTGAAGAAAAGAAAACCCAATTTACCCCAAACAGACACTCATATGTGCAGCCTCTATGGATAGCAGAGAGAATAACTGTCTCCCTAAACAGACACTAAGAGGCCGTATTCTGTAGTTGGCTATTGTGTTGGACAAATCAAGTTTATAAGCTGAGTTTTTAAAAGCTGAAAGGTACAGTGAGTTATTTAAACTACTCCATATTTCTTAGAAAATAGTCGATTGCTCTTTCTGAAATGGTACCCTGTTCTAGGGCCAATCCCTACCTGAGAAGGACAAATAGTAAATGGGTCACTGAAACAAGCACTTCGTTAAATTAGCCTCAGTTCTTCCTTTTAATTCCTCGGCTCTCTATATCCCGAGTTCCCTTTACTCTTCATTTTTCCATTGTGAAAATACGAAAATATGTCCAAAGGAAGGAAGAATGGCCCCCAGGATGAAAATCAGATGCTAACAGGGGACTCTGGTGTTCACAATGGCACATCCACTCCACACGAGAGTGGGCTGTCTGGCTATAATCATCTGCCTGAGCTACCTTGATACCACTCTTTGGCAAGCTCTTGCCAGCTGCCTGCTATTTTTTTTCCCAGAAGCAGCACATTCTTTTGTGAGTTCTATGTACTTTCCCTGAATGCACACATTTCTAACATATTTTGCGGTTCAATCTTTAGCAGTATCTATTTTATTCATTTAGTTCCTAGCAAATCTTTCATTATTAGAATCATTCTTTATTTTCAGCATGATTTTAAACAACAAGAATGTTTTCCCTGTATTTAAAATAATACACAAAAATGGACCTCCAGGGAGTTTATTTACTTGCTTGAAACTTTGTTAGTCATTGTACTAGAAAAACAACATTTTTTTAATATACAAGCAGAAAAAATAAGCCTTTGGACTTCATCTAACTAAAACAACTTTAGGAATTAATATTTGACTTATATGATTATTTTAATCCACAGGGTGGCAGAGGAAGGTATCAGTGGCTTTTATGAATTTGATTGAGCATGTAAAAAATTGTGATCTGTGGCTTTAACAAGTATTACATTTTTCTATGATGATCATTCTTTTAGGGTGTCCTAAGAGCTTATTGATAAGGTTTGAAGAGGTCAGAAGGCAATTCTGAAGCATTTCCAAGAATTAGGGAGTCATAGACACCAACCAAGAGAAAATAAGAATGAAAACAAAGAGACTGTGGTCTCTCTCTCTTTTTTTTAAACTAAAAAATAAATTGAGACCATGGTCTTTGAATCCCAATCTGATGCACTGCTTCCCAAAACTACGCTACTGTAGACTTCAAATGTGAACATTGTCCCCCAAAACTATTCTAAGAATAGTTTGGAGATTTTCCTTGACAGTTTGGGCATTTTAACCTCAAGACCAACTGAATTCATACTATTTTCAGCACTTTAAAATGGGATTAAATAATACAATTTTATTATTCCGTGTAGCTTTCATGCACAATAGTGTATCCATCCCCATGTATATATATATGTGTGTTTTTGTCTATATTTATTGATATATCTCTATCTATCTGTCTGTCTATATATAAATAGCCTACTGGTTCTATTTCCCTGGTAGAACCCTGATCAGTGCAAGATACGGTGTCCTTATATCTTGATATACTTCAACAGAAAACACTGAGTCATGGAAGAAGTTCTGGTATATAATGAAACCCACAGCCTATTTCTAAAGTGGTCTATCATCATTACCTTTAAGTGTTTTGAACAAACTCCCAGTAGAGGTGATATTAAAACTAACAGGAAATGTGTCAATATTCATAATTTTGCTTTTCTCTATGAGCTAGAACATAAGTTAGAATAGGTTTAAAGGTGCCTATAATGATATGAAACTATTGGAGACCTGGTAACCAAACCCCCCATCCCGGGTGTGACATTGATGCTCATTCACTGTGATATTACTTTTATGATATAAATTATGACCTAAAAGCATTCTCTCTTCCTGTGGCAGAAATTTCCAGTCCCTGATTATTATTATTATTATTATTATTTGTTCTGCTTCTGGTAGTGGCCGATTAATTTCGACAAGAGTATAGCTGCTTTCTTGATTAAGTTTTAATACAGGTTTGTTTCCTGAGGAAACTACACTGATTTTTACAAAACATTAGACTTCTCTTACTTCTGCCAAAGTAACTAGTACCTGACAGAGCTGGTAATCTAGGGTGAAGGAGGATTTCTGGAACCAGAGTCTTCTCTCTGGAGCTGTGAGCAGTCAAGTTAACCATGGGTTAACTGGCTTTCATACATCTCTGATTAGCATTTGGCTTGGAGTAGAATGTGAATTAGTGTTTGAGTGTGGTAGAGTCAAATGCCAAGTTCATAGCAGGCACGCACCCTCCTTTGTTACCTCCTAGATCTCTCGACTTTTGGGGCCTAACTGAACAAAAACAGGTTGGGTACTGTGTGACTAGGCCCTTCTCAGGTGGCTCCTACTGAAGAATCTGCCTGCAACGCAGGAGATGCAGGCAGATGCGGGTTTGATTCCTGGGTTGGGAAGATCCCCTGGAGGAGGGCACGGCAACCCACTCCAGCATTCTTGTCTGGAGAATTCCAAGGACAGAGGAGCCTGGTGGGCCACAGTCCATGGGTCTCAAAGAGTTGGACACGACTGAAGCAACTGAACACACACACACGCACTGTGTGACTATAGCTGCCAGCTGATCAGTAAGATTCCTAAGAGAATTCACTGTTCAAGATTCTGCTTCTGGTAGTGGCTGATTGATTTCTACAAGACCAAGCTCCCCATGGATAACAAATATAAAGGCTAAACAAAATATGAAAAACAATTACTTGGAGGCATTGGAAAGTAACCAAAAAAAAAAAAAAAAAATCAGGGAGATAAAGGTACAGGCACAAAAAATGGGACAATTGGCACTTGGAGGAAGAGAAGAACACCTGGTGAGTGTATCCCACTCCTCTTTATTCAAAAGAATAATATATATACATATATCCCATCACTTCATGGCAAATAGATGGGGAAACAGTGGGAACAATGGCTGACTTTATTTTTTCTGGGCTCTAAAATCACTGCAGATGGTGACTGTAGCCATGAAATTAAGAGACGCTTACTCCTTGGAAGGAAAGTTATGACTGACCTAGATAGCATATTCAAAAGCAGAGACATTACTTTGCCAACGAAGGTCCATCTAGTCAAGGCTATGGTTTTTCCAGTGGTCATGTATGGATGCGAGAGTTGGACTATGAAGAAAGCTGAGCATCGAAGAATTGATGCTTTTGAACTGTGGTGTTGGAGAAGACTCTTGAGAGTCCCTAGGAGGTCCAACCAGTCCATCCTAAAGGAGATCAGTCTGAGTGTTCATTGGAGGGCCTGATGTTGAGGTTGAAACTCCAATACTTTGGCCACCTCAGGCGAAGAGCTGACTCATTTGAAAAGACCTTGACACTGGGAAAGATTGAGGGCAGAAGGAGAACAGGACGGCAGAGGATGAGATAGTTGGATGGCATCACTGACTCGATGGACATGGGTTTGGGTGGACTCCGGGAGTTGGTGATGGACAGGGAGGCCTGGTGTGCTGTGGTTCATGGGGTCACAAAGAACCGGACACAACTGAGCGAATGAACTGAAGATAATTTGTAAGTAGGCCTACACCTCTAAAAATTATAAAAATTAGGGCTTTGGTTTTTGGTTTATAATGAAGAGAAATGGTACCAGATGAAAACTCAGCTATTCAGGAAAGAAGAAGGGCACCAGAAATTGCAAAATAGAGAGGTATAACACATGTTTTTCTTTAATTAAAAAAAAATGCTTATAACTATTTAAAATAAAAAGTGCTAATATTATATTCTATAGGTATAATGTCATTGATGGAATATATATGACAACAATTACACAAAGGATGGAGAAGAGTGTAGATAGGTCTATACAGTTATGAGGTATTTATATTTTATGCAAAATAAAACAATATTACCTCTAAGTAAACTGAAAACTTAAGATTGTCCATTTTGATCCCTAGAGCTGTCACTAAAATATAAAGAGGTACAGCTAGAAAGGAATAGATAAATTAAAGTAGAATTCTAAAAATTACTCAATTAATTCTAAAAGTAGGCAGGAAAATGTAGAAAGAGGACTAAAGACAGAGGGGACAAATAGGAATAAATTCTAAAATCGTAGACTTAAATTCAACTATATCAACAATGAACCAAGCACTCCATTTAAAGGGCAGATTATCAAGATGGATTTTTCAAAAAGCAAGACTCGCTTATGTTGTGAACAAGAGTCATATTTTAAATATAAATGTACAGATTGAGAGGACATGAATGAAAAAAGATATGCCATACAAATATTAATAGTATTCCTTAAGAGGGTGGAGTGGCTGTACCATCAGATAAAGCAGATTTCAAGACAAAGATTATTACTAGAGGTAAAGAGGGACATTTCATAATGAAAAATAGGCCATTTCATCAGAAAGACACATTAATCATAAATGTATATACAACAGATAACAGAGCTTCCAGATATATGAAGCAAAGTAGGTCAAATTAAAGAGAGAAAGGGACAGTTTATAACCAGAGTTGATCTTAATACCCCTTTCTCAGAAATCGATGCAGCCACTGGGCAAAGAAATCATTAAAGAACATAACCTCTGAACACCATCAACCATCATGTTCTCACGGATATTTACAGAAAATTCCTGTAGATCAGACCTGCAGATCACACACTATTGTCAAGAATACATGGCACTTTCATGAAGACAGACCAAACACTGGACTCTAAAACAAGTTTCAATCAACTTAAAGCTGTGAAATCATAGTGTACGAGTTCTCTGATCACAGTGACATTAAACTAGAAAGTAGCAAACAATATTAGAAAAACTCAAATATCTGGAAAATTTTAAATGCATTTGTAAATAGTTCACAGGCCATTGCTGCAGTTCATAATATTTCAGAAGTCATTTAGTAATCACTATGATGTGAAACATGCTTTGACGTGAACAGAAGACTAGAGCCTGTACTGGGAAAAGTAAACACCTTTTCTAAAATCCATGGAAAAGCTTTAAGATTTGGTGAAAAAAAGATAAATGATCAGATATTTCATTTGCTATTTTATCCCCAGCATTAATGACATTAGAATTTTAAAATCTTTGTTTACAAGCCAGTTAGCCTAAATGTAATCCTATCTAGACTCCTATATGAATGTACATATAACATTCATCTTTCCCTCTTCTGTTGCCCCTATATTCCTATTATCAGAAGATTATTTCAAGAATACTCATCTTCCAGTTCTATTGTATTTAGAAGAGCTGCTGCTCTTTACTACTAAACCTATTTCTATGCTTATTGATGGTAAGCTACGATAAAGAAGAAAAAAAAATCTGAAAATACATTTTCATTTCATTGCTCAATAAGAACATAAGAAATTGAGGGAAAACTAGTTTCTAGAAGAACTATAACTTTTCAGAAGGTGTTTGTTCTCATGCACCTGGGAAATGAGTTCATACGGGATAGCAGCCACTTCCATAGCTTGGTCTGAGTTATGTAGTTACAGGGCATTGACATCCTCTATTCTCTTATATCAGGAAAGAAGAAAAAAACAAAAACCAAAAACAAAACCCACTTACCCGAAGCATAATGGGTCATCCTGCCCCCAAAGATCTTTTCCAGTCTCTGATCCAGCCTTCAAAAATAGTGACCTCTATTGTCTCACTAACCCCTTACCTGTGCCAAAACCTGAAATTCTAATTGTCCTGCTACCTTCATGTCTTTTATGGATGTGTTTCAAGATAATCTGGTACCCAATTTTAAGTTAGGCCAGTGGTTTTTTAAACCTAACGGTGGATCAGAGTCACCAAAAGGGCTGGTTAAAATAGATCGCTGGGTTGACCTCTCGAGTTTCTGGAGTGGATCCTGAAATTTTCCATTTCTGCCTCCCTCCCAGGTGATACTGCTGCTGCTGGTCTGAAGTCTACACTCAGAAAACCACTGGGCTTTCCTATTCAAGAGGAAAGAGAATGCTAAGAAAGGTTCCAGCATTTCCTCAAAGGCGTTTTTGTATTGCAAGAAGTCAAGACTGTCTGAATTTAGATTTTTCAAACTTTCTCATTCTTCTTAAGAATACTTAAGGATTCAGGGAAGACAGGAGCTTGAGAGAGCTAGGGAAGAAATGATACAAATTCAGTAGCTTTTGAGTTAGTCTAAATTAAAGTCCCATTCTGTGAGGTTGGATTGCTTCAACATGCCTATTCCTAAGGGTTTACAGATTAGCTAGCCCAGTGGTTCTCAACATGTGGTCATGGGTTCAGCAGGAACAGCATGACCTGGGAACTTGTTAGAAAATGCAAATCCTCAGGTCTTACCCCAGGTGTACTGCGTCAGAGACTCCGGAGCTGTTGTTTACAACCCATAATTAACAAGCCCTCCATGAGATTTTGAGCGACTAACACTCACTCTACCATGTGATCCAGATGGTTTTCAGATAAAGTTTGAAAACCAGTAATCAAGTCCAGTTAGAGCTTCCCTCTCTTAGACCCATTCTAGGTCAGAGAGGGCAGGCTGAGGGGTTCACAGTTGGTCAATATCCACAGTGTACTGGTGCAGATAGAGCCTGGTTAGACAATCCTCATGAGAAAGTATTTTTGCTACTTTTGGAAAAAAAAAAAAAAAATAAAGGACAGGGTCAGATCATTTTGTAAATTATGGCCCCACATTTTACTGGCTCTGCTTCAATAGTTTTACTGGCTTTGCTTCAATAGAATGCCGCAATCAATAGTCGTGGATTTCTGTCTAGCTTATTAATTCAAATTCTTACTAAGTAGCAGTCAGACTATGGTCCCAAAGCTGAACTTTTCAAAGAAGATATAGGAACACGTTAGGATGAATTTATGATCAACCCTTTAAAAAGGAATTCTTAATGCACATTTGTTCATTTGTTCATTCAAACATTTTTCGAACACCAACATCCTGCCAAGCTATGCTGAATGGCAATACAGAGGTAAGCAAAGTACAATCCACCTCCTTTATTGAAGATCTAGCGGACTGCAGATGGCTGCACAGGAGTGGACTTTGGTAACCATCTGGCTCTGTGGCTGTCAGTGTGGTCCTGACTGGTGTCAGGTGTTTCAAGCATCACTGAGAAGTTGTCCTCAGACCTTGCGCCACACCTACTGAGTCAGAAACTCAGTGGAGCAGGGAGGTGAGATCAGCAATCAATTTTCAGTCATTTGGGTGCCCCTGATGCACGCTGAGATTTAAGAACCCACAATCTAGCCTAATTATATTTACCTTTCTCAGGTCACAGACCTAAGAATATGAGCATCTGATGAAAACAGTCTTACTTTTCACTTTGGATGTTGTGAACTGTGAGGGCCCAGTTTAAGGACTGATCTCGTACAAGCCTTTATTTTACAATTAAGCAAAGTAAATACCAAGAGTTGAGCAAACTCAGGGAGATAGTGAAGGACAGGGAAGCCTGGCATGTTGCAGTTCATGGGGTCACAAAGAGTTGGACATGACTTAGCAACGGAACAAGTGACTTACTATTAATCAACTAATTAATGACAGAATGGTCCTCTAAGCTCAAACCAACCAATTCCAAATTCATTTCTCTATTCCTCCATTTACACAGAAGGAAAAGCCAAAATATGGGTACAAGGACACCCAATTCCTGGTCACAGGAATCTATGATGTCATTAAAACATCTATCCTGCCCATATAAAATGCAACTAGTCCTTCAGAGAAGGCAGGTGTAGTTTTTTTTTTTTTTTGGTAATGACTACTCTAAGGAAATACATGCGATTTCCAAAACGATCTCTGACAAGCAGAAATGCGCCTAGGAATTCTTTTCTGTGCTAAAAGAAAACAGGGCAACATTTTGGCTCAGTAAAAAAGTGTCCTCATGTTTCCTATGTTTTTGCTGAAAGAGCTGGGTATTACTGTCTGTAGATTGACAGGGTCCACTTAATCACATACCAGAAAAGAACTCAACATAGAAACTGACAACGAAACTAGGTAAAGTTGAACAAAGGAAGGCCTAAGTGAACTGATCCTATATGCAGTCACTTCAAACAGGGGAAATGAACCTACACTGTCAGAACTCAGGATGACGATCTACCTACAGGAGGGAGCGGTGGAGGCTGGGAGGGCGCGTCCTCTAGGACTGTGCTCACGTGCATGGTCTTCACTGGAGCCCTGCTCACACGGGTGTGCTTAGCTTCTATTCAGTCCACAGACTGCATTTTCCTTTCTTATATGTAAATATACAGTTGAAACACACACACAAAACAAGGTGTTTTAAGGATGCAAAAGATCAGCTCTAAAAAGTTGTTTTTCCTGGAAGAAATATTTTAATCCCATGGAGGTGTCAAGACATCTATCACGAGGAACCTTAAGTTAGTAATTTTTCAGAAGAAGTTAGTGTAAAGAAATAATTGCCTGTGGCCATGTTGGACCTGATATATTTCCAGACAGCTGCTTTTCTTGGCTTAATAAGATATTCTCCATACTGCCAATGCAGGGGCCCAGGTTCAACCCCTGGTGACAGAACTAGATCCCACGAGCTGCGAATAAAGATTCTGTGTGCTACAGTAAGACCTGGTGCAAGCAAATAAAGATTTTTTAGAAATGCAAATTCAAAAATAAGACTCCCTTGTGTTAAAATTATTCAAATCCCTTGACCCAAATTCCATTTCTATTTTTTTCTGAATAACCACAGATGAACAAAACCTTGTCAGAATATTTTAAATGGTTATTTTTAAAAGCAAAACATTTAAAGACACTTTGAACATAAAGAGTAGTAATTGAACTTACATTGAACATAAAGAGTATTATATTATGCTCCATCCATACCAAGGATAATTATATATATTTTAAAATCATGTACTTGAAGGATAGTTACTGACGTGGCAAAATGGTATCAAACACTACTTAATAAAGAGCAGGATAAAAATGGTACATAATAGACTTAACTTTTTAAAGAATTAAGCAAAGCCATATTTGTAAAATATATAAAAAAATTTTAAAAATATAAAAACTAAGTTCCCAACAAGCCATGGGGCAACTTGCCCTCCACTGCACTGCAATTACTGAGCCTGTGCTCTGGAACCTGCTCGCCACAAGGAAAGATCTCACAGGTCCCAGTGAAGACCCAATGCAGCCAAATAAAAAAAATATTAAAAAAAAAGGTATTTCCTACATTGTCTTTTAGTGCTTTCATTAACATTAGTTTTAATCTATTCAGATTACAAACTCTTTAACATACAGTTTTCATCTAACAAGAAACTATTTTAGTATATATTAAGAGACTACTAATAGACTAATTAATAGAGATTGATACTACTGTGGTCACCAGCCTCCAAGAGAGCCCTCGTGTGTCCCCACTGTCTGGAAGTCACACCTCATGTAGTCCCCTTCTGCATTGTACCCAAGTTGGTCCATGCCACCAGTAGAACCTGACAGTATGGTAGGTCACGTCAAATACTTAGTTATCAAAGATAGCGCTTCCAGGGCTGCCTTTCTCACACCACTCATTCTGGGGAAAGCCAGGGGTTCTGCCATGAAGACTCTCAGGCAACCTAAGTAGAGGAGCTGTGGTAAGGGACATGAGTCTATAGCCAAACGTCACAAAGGAACTGAGGTCCACCAATCCTTGCTTTGGGGCCGCACCCCATAGGCCCCATACTCACCCAGCCTCAAGACTGAAGAAAGAGCTCCAAGGCAGCAACAGGGACATTAATGTTTTAATGGATGGGGGAGCTTATTTGTCTGAAGCAGGATCCTGGAGCAACACCCCACCATGTCGGTAGACAGCAGCAAAGACACCAGGGCAAGACGTAGCAGTCTTTGGTACCAGGGGCAAAGGGAGTTACCAGTTACAAGGGAATTGACATCAGGTGTGTTCATCAGTTACCAGGAAAACCAGCAGAAAGGCTGCTCCTTTTAAACTGTCCGAGTAGAGTGGTCTGATCTAACGATTAGAACAATCAGCACCTGGGGCCTGGAGCAAGGAGGCATTTACAAATTAGACTCTATGACTAAGACAGAAGGTCAGTCATGTGATGAGGGCGTAGGGGAGGCTGGGACTTATTGAGCAGGGGTTCCCTGGTGGTGGCTCAGACGTAAAGAATCTGGGACCCAGGTTCGATCCCTGGGTTGGGAAGATCTCCGGAGGAGGGCATGGCAACCCACTCCAGTATTCTTGCCTGGAGAATCCCATGCACAGAGGAGCCTGGCGGGCTACAGTCCATGGGGTTGCCAAGAGTGGGACATGACTGCGCCACTAATACTTTCACTTTCTTTTCCCAAACCTGGACCTGGCCACACAGTAGGAGGTGAGAGGCCAGCAAGCAAGAGACGCTTCCTCTTTACAGCCACTTGCTATTGCTCATGTCACTGCCTGAGCTCTGCTTCCTGCTCAATGAGCTCAAGAAATGTAACGCACGTGAATCATTCCGAAGCCCTGCCCCTGCCCCCCTTTCCGTGGAAAAATTGTCTTCCAGGAAACTGGTCTCTGGTTCCAAAGTGGCTGGGGACTGCTGATGTAGACAGAGCAAGAGAGCAGCGATCTTGAGTGGCCTGATCTTAAAACCACCGTCAGCTTGGAAGCAATGCTGCCTCAGAGGACTGCACGCCCCACCAACAGCTTGACTGCAACCTCAGGAGAGGCCAAGCTGGAGGCTACCCTGCTAAGCTGCTCATGGATCCAAATCACAGAAACTGATAGGATAAATATCTGTTGTTTACAGTTGCTAAATGTGGGGATAATCTGCTGTGTAGCAATAGATAACTAATGTAATTAGTTTTATAATTGGGACAAGTTTTATTTTTAAAAAGTAAAAGAGACACTTGTCTTTCAGAGAAAGAAAGGGCTTTGGTTTGAGGCTTCCATAAGTTTTTGCTGATAGGTATCCTTCTTCTCCCCCATGACTGTGCATGCCTGCTGAGTCACCTCAGTCATGTCCGACTCTTTTCGAACTCATGGACTGTAGCCCATCATGTTCCTGTCCACTGGATTTTCCAGGCAAGAATACTGGAGTGGGTTGCCATTTTTCTTCTCCAGGGGATCTTCCTGACCCAGGGATCGAACCATCTCTGGCGTCGCCAGCATGCAGTCAGCTTCTTTACTGCTGAGCCACCCAGGGAGCCCCTCACCCATGATTACTTACCTGAAAATCACTATCTTAAGCTCTGTTTGGAAAAAATATTATGTGTTAGAAAACATTAAGTAGTTTATATGGTAGAAAACTGACTTCCCAGATGTTTGCTCAGTAGAAGTGTTACTGAACCTTCTTGAAAAACCTTCTGATTGAACTGTAGAAACATACATTTCATTATAATTTGACAGCAGAAGATAGGGGCAAAAGGGCACAGGTGTGGAACTCAGTAGCGGGACTTTTAGTTCCATCTTGGTCCCTAACTTGGTCACTAAGACCTAGGACAGTAGGTCTCAGTGTGGATTCTTTGGAAATAGTGGAGCAAAGTCAAATATCTTCTTCACACATCTTACTCAAGATCCATAAAATGACAGGGAACATGCTGATGTAAACTTAAATCTAAAATACATAAAAGTTGACATATGAAATTGTTATTACAAATTGAATGTAATTTTCAATATTTTAATCTTTAACTGTATCTGTCAAAACATCAGAGATGAAGATTTAACTTGCAGAGTGTGCCTGCCATGTATACTAATTGGCAATCAGGACTTGTCAAATTAGTTTGCCAAGTTTGCTTTCAATAAAAATTATTCATTTTTTTCATTTCAAATAAACACATTGAATATGCACTCTATGATGTGAATACCATTTAACTTCATAATTCTTATTTTTAGATAGGTAGAAGGAGGGCAGATGGAGGCTTGCCATGAACTAATGGACTGGAAGAAATAAGATGCAGACTGAAAGGAAAAGCCAGATGAAAGAGGAGCATTTTCCAGAACAATCTTAGGAAAGAATATATAAGCGCCCCCTGGGGTACGCTAGTCACTTCAAGGGGCTGTAAAGCTCTTTATCCTATGACTTCTAATCATTCTTGGGTATAGTTATTCTTGTCCTTTTTATTTCCTGCATAATGAAAATGACATCCTCACACACAGATAATATTATTATTATCAATTCATGGTATTGGTGCTAGTGTGCCTATACTTTTGGGTGGATTTCTATTACACTACAAAGATAACCGAAATATATTCGCCAATGATACAAGGAGTAGAAGTGCTTTGATCGACAAGAACCATTCAGCATTTTGGATGGGAAAGAAAGCCTGACACTGAAATGTCATCTGTACAGAAGTCAGGACAGTAAAGAAATAAAAGCGTTGAAAATATAAGCCCAGATTTTTAAAAAGCCATTTATTTTAAAAAACTGGTTTGTCAAATCACATACACGAGCAGATACACAACTACCAAAGTGGCCCTGTAACAGACACCAGTGGGGCGTTCACCACACAGTACCTGAAAAATACAGCTAAAAAAAGGGGAGTCTGTGGAGTATTTCGCCTCAGATACCTACTGGACTCCCTGTTGAATGGCTTTAAGTTAGCAAATAGTGAGTGAGAGGTAGAGTCCCAAGTATAATCGCTGATGCCTCAGGGCTCCATTTAAAAACAAAACAAAACAAAAAACCATTTCCCCCTTGGCAAAAGGGAAGCCTATCCTATTTTTTTTTTTTTTTTTCCTTTGTGAAAACGGAAGCCAAATTTCTCTTCTCAAATGGCTCAGCATTCCCATAGAAGTCTTGTGTGGTGACCTGGGTATTGTGCTTCTGGAGCCACCTAATTCTCTTCACCTTCAGATTCAGATTCTAGGAGAGAAAAGAGAGACAAGTCAGGTCGTTTTCTTCTGAGACTGTTAAACAAGATCAGGAAATAGTTTCTACTCTTATCTCCCTGTCCTCTATAAAAAGACATTTTTGCCTGGGTGTCCATTGACTAAGAGAGTCATAGACGGGGCAGACAGCAAACTTTTCGATTTTTAAATGAAATTGACTTTCTAAAAAGGCAACATACTCAGAAATATTACTGGTGACTATAACTACTTGTATGTTTCTGGATCATCAGCTTCTCATGCCTAGTTGGATTAAGTCTCATCATTATTGCTCTTCCAACTTGTATTCCCACTTTAAGCACGTAAACCAGTAAAGGCACTATAAAAAATTGATATAATCCCATAAATGTAGTTATTTTTTTCCTTTCACATCTGATTATTTCTTCCTCTTTGTCCTCCACTAGGGATAATTTCATGCATTGGAGAAGAAAATGGCAACCCACTCCAGTGTTCTTGCCTGGAGAATTCCAGGGATGGGGGAGCCTGGTGGGCTGCCATCTCTGGGGTCACAGAGTCGGACACGACTGACGCGACTTAGCAGCAGCAGCAGGGATAATTTAAGAGATTTTGTTTTGTTTATCATGCAGATATGTTCATTGCGTTGATTCAGAAATGAAGGCTCAGAACTTCAGTTTTACAAAGCCAAAAATAAAAAAAGAATCTGTGGAGGGAGGGGCTATTTTGAATTACAGTGAGAAAGGATCTGCTAAATGGCCACCAGGGCTGTTAAATACAATCATACCTTCTTCTGCGTTTTGTAACCACTCCACAAATTTCTTCATCTGGTCAAGGAAAACACTTTTGCCTTTGGCAACATGTGCTTCTTTGTACCACTTCAATATCGCTTCTTCACTCAGCACATCAGCTGCAATTTCAAATCAAACATTTCAAAGTTATTACATACATATCATGTTTGTAAAGCAAGTTCATGTGTTACAGTTTAATAGAAAGCAATCACTTCAAATATTAAAATTCTGTTATACAAGAAACGCATATTGAAACTTATCAGAAGACAAGAACCAAGCTTGTTTCCACATAGCACAGTGCCCTGTGTATGTTGGCAGTTCGGGTGGTGATGTTTAGTTGCTCAGTGGTGTCAAACTCTTTTGTGACCCCACAGACTGTAGGCTTTTCTGTTCTTGGGATTTCCCAGGCAAGAATTCTGTAGCGGGTTGCCATTCCCTTCTCCAGGGGACCTTCCTGACCCAAGGATGGAAGCCTTGTCTCCTGCCTTGGCAGGTGGGATCTTTACTTCTGAGCCATTGGGGAAGCCCAGTAGATAGGACCGTCAGTACTTTAGTGATGATGGTGAGGCTGGGACTTGGAAATCTTAGAGTGTTAATTTGCTGGGAGGAAACTGGGTTATTTTGCCAATGAATCAGCAATTCTAGCATTTCAGAATACCCTTTGTCCTGCCAGTTTCAAACACATCTTGATTAAGCAGCGACCTCAAATGACTGGTCTTTTAAGGGGATTTACTTTAGGAGAAAAAAAGGGCAAACGAAAAAAAATATATTGTAGATAGAATGCAATAATGATAATATTAATGATTAAATATAAAGATGAGCTTCCTGGGTATACCATGGGACCAATATACACAGAATCCAAAGTTCTACATCATTCTATCGCTGTCCTAAATTTATTTTCCCACAATATCTAAATCACATGAGTTTCCTTAAACACTATTCAGAGAGAAAGACGTGTTAGACAGACTTCCTACAGGCTTTTAAGAGAAAGTATTATCTATTAAATGCTGCTGCTGCTAAGTCGCGTCAGTCGTGTCCGACTCTGTGCGACCCCATAGACGGCAGCCCACCAGGCTACCCCATCCTGGGATTCTCTAGGCAAGAACACTGGAGTGGCTTGCCATTTCCTTCTCCAATGCAGGAAAGTGAAAAGTGAAAGTGAAGTCGCTCAGTTGTGTCTGACTCTTTGCGACCCCATGGACTGCAGCCCACCAGGCTCCTCCGTCCATGGGATTTTCCAGGCAAGAGTACTGGAGTGGGGTGCCATTGCCTTCTCCGTATCTATTAAATATCTACTACCTAAAACTCTAAATTCCACAAATATACCTTGATACCCTCAAGTTATCATTAATTCAGAATAGTTAATGTTAAGAATAGAAAGGGGAATGTGGAAACAATAGCCTACATACTTTGCCAATGTTGTAATGGGTTGTCTTTTGGGGTTTTGGAGTGTGAAATGAAATAGAAAGCATATACGTAAGCCATTGCAAATGCTGATAAATCATTCTAACGATGTTTTTGTAGTTAAAATATACCTTTAACTTACAAAAACAAGAGAAATGATTTGATATTGTTTTCATTCATAATATCACTGATCTTTTCATAACAAAAGTCTTGTTTTTTAAAATTAATAACTGGCTCTCAGATTCAATTGAAGAGATTAAATTGACTAAAAATGCACATGATTGGTTTTAGAAAATATAAAAGTGTGTTTTATTTTTTATTTTGATTATTAAATATACTACGTTTTGCAAAGGAAGATAGAAATCTGGGTTTATTCATTTATAAGGACTAGACTTAGAAATTATAATTAAGAGTCCTAAGGAATAAGCTTCTAGTCTTTGAATTTCTCATGTTTCCAGCTCTGCACTCTCCACTCACAATGATGAAAGAACTTTCCTAGCTCTGGCCATCAAAGCACAGTTTTCATAGCCATAGGAAGAAGATGGTTCACAGCTCGAGGAAGTGATTTATTACTGGGTAAGAACGCTTTGCAGAAAATTTCCAGGAACACTAATTATCTCAAACATGCATTTTAAAAGTCCTTTTTATAGAATTTGTTTTTATGACATCTTTAACATGCCTGTGATTTATACTAGTAACTTCCAAACTGTTTTCATCATGTTCTCCTATCAGCAAGACAATTTTGAGCACATACACTCCCAACATATGTATATTTTTTGGTTTACAAACTATATGCATGTACTAACAACTACTGTTTATGGGGTTCTCAAGGCAAGAATACTGAAGTGGCTTGCCATTCCCTTCTCCAGTGGACCACATTCTGTCAGACTTCTCCACCATGATCCTCCTGTCTTGGGTGGCCCCATACGGCATGGTTTAGTTTCATTGAGTTAGACCTAACAGAAGCAGAAGATATTAAGAACAGTGGCACGAATACACAGAAGAACTGTACAAAAAAGATCTTCACGACCCAGATAATCACGAGGGTGTGATCACTCACCTAGAGCCAGACATCCTGGAATGTGAAGCCAAGTGAGCCTTAGAAAACATCACTATGAACAAAGCTAGTGGAGGTGATGGAATTCCAGTTGAGCTCTTTCAAATCCTGAAAGATGATGCTGTGAAAGTGCTGCACTCAATATGTCAGCAAATTTGGACAACTCAGCAGTGGCCACAGGACTGGAAAAGGTCAGTTTTCATTCCAATCCCAAAGAAAGGCAATGCCAAAGAATGCTCAAACTACCGCACAATTGCATTCATCTCACACACTAGTAAAGTCACGCTCAAAATTCTCCAAGCCAGGCTTCAGCAATATGTGAACCATAAACTTCCAGATGTTCAAGCTGGTTTTAGAAAAGGCAGAGGAACCAGAGATCAAATTGCCAACATCCGCTGGATCATGGAAAAAGCAAGAGAGTTCCAGAAAAACATCTATTTCTGCTTTATTGACTGTGCCAAAGCCTTTGACTGTGTGGATCACAATAAACTGTGGAAAATTCTGAAAGAGATAGGAATACCAGACCACCTGACCTGCCTCTTGAGAAACCTATATGCAGGTCAGGAAGCAACAGTTAGAACTGGACATGGAACAACAGACTGGTTCCAAATAGGAAAAGGAGTACGTCAAGGGCTGTATATTGTCACCCTGCTTATTTAACTTATATGCAGAGTACATCATGAGAAACGCTGGGCTGGAAGAAGCACAAGCTGGAATCAAGATTACCGGGAGAAATATCAAATAACCTCAGAATTGCAGATAACACCACCCTTATGGCAGAAAGTGAAGAGGAACTAAAAAGCCTCTTGATGAAAGTGAAAGAGGAGAGTGAAAAAGTTGGCTTAAAGCTCAACATTCAGAAAACGAAGATCATGGCATCTAGTCCCATCACGTCATGGGAAATAGATGGGGAAACAGTGGAAACAGTGTCAGACTTTATTTTTCTGGGCTCCAAAATCACTGCAGATGGTGACTGCAGCCATGAAATTAAAAGACGCTTAGTCCTTGGAAGGAAAGTTATGACCAACCTAGATAGCATATTTAAAAGCAGAGATATTACTTTGCCAACAAAGGTTTGTTTAGTCAAGGCTGTGGTTTTTCCTGTGGTCATGTATGGATGTGAGAGTTGGACTGTGAAGAAAGCTGAGCGCTGAAGAATTGATGCTTTTGAACTGTGGTGTTGGAGAACCTCTTGAGAGTCCCTTGGACTGCAAGGAGATCTAACCAGTCCATCCTAAAGGAGACCAGTCCTGGGTGTTCATTGGAAAAGATCCTGAGGCTGGGAGGGATTGGGGGCAGAGGAGAAGGGGATGACAGAGGATGAGATGGCTGGATGGCATCACCGACTCGATGGACATGAGTTTGAGTGAACTCCATGAGTTGGTGATGGACAGGGAGGCCTGGTGTGCTGCAGTCCATGGGGTTGCCAAGAGTCAGACACGACTGAGCGACTGAACTGAACTGAAAAACTACTACTGTTAATGTTATAAAATAAAATATAGAATTAAAGGGAAATTCTATTTTTTCTTCTCACATAATGAATCGTGTTATGATACAATGTACAGGTTGCAAAGGCGACAGAGTGTAGCTTAGTGACACTGTCTCGTGTCTTCCTTATGAAGGGTGAGAGCTCACTCCTGCGTTTGATTGCCCCACAGAGGCCAAAAGAGACCGTGCAAGTACTAGAATCCTTGTTGGTGACTGTGCTCGTGAAAAGGACTGTACATGACAGGTAAAACTTACCAGATATATCATCTACTGAAAAAGCAGACCAACTTTGTGCAGAGCTGAGCTCGTGGAAGAATTTAATATTTAACACCTGCTGCAAGACCAAATTTCTAGGGAAATAAATGATAAAGAAGGGACAGAAGCAATGACACAGGGCAACTTTGAGGCCAAGTGTGAATATCAAAAAGAAAGTTAACTTTTGTGTAGGAAAAAATCTAATCACAAATGGAAGGAGCTCCTTGACAAATGTAGGAGAGAGAGAACTTGTGTTTTCCGCTAAGGAAAAGTAGGGAGAAGAGTTCATTATAACCGGGAGATGGAGATGACAAAGTGTTGGGATCTCCCCCAGCTACCTACTAGGAATACAGACGATCAGTAAAAGTACAGTAAGAAAGGAGACTTTCCACAGTTGCACTAAGGCCCCTCATATTACAGTGCGTTTCTCTCCCTTCTATGTGGCCAACTTCTTCATCACCTCTGGGAAAATACTCTGGTCCCTTGAGAGCCTTCCGTTTTCCTTCACCAAGTTAGCTTCAGTTCTGAGTTAGGGGCCCCTCCACTGTTATCCTTCCACTTCTCATCATCATTTATTGGTACCAGCCTTATTTTAGCCACTGATATGGTGATTATAGGAGAGGGAAATGGCAGCCCACTGCAGTATTCTTGCCTAGAAAATACCGCAGGCAGTGGAGCCTGCCAGGCTACAGCCCATGGCGTCGCAAAGAATCACACATGACCGAGTGAATGAATACACACACACATTGTGATTATAATTTTGGATTTTTTCTATACTCTGAAATCCGGGCAGTCAGGGACTATTTTGTTCATCTCATTTCCAGCATTTAACATAAGACTTGGCAGCTAGTTTGCACTCAGTACATGTATAATAAATAACCTGATGAGAAAAACTAAATATGTCTCAATGTGTAGAATTTTAGTTCAAAACTTGGGTTTTCATGAGGATCAAAGAGACAATATCCTAAGAGTGTTATGACAACTGCAAACTGTTAAGTGATGTCAGTTATTTCAATAGTTAAGTTGAAAACGATGTCACTTGAAACATAAAATTCAGTACTTTTTATGAGCAGTGTCGTATAGGAACGTGAGTCAAACATAATTTACCCTAAGAAAGCTGGGACTATATGTGAGGAGGTCAAAAATCTTTTAGAATAAGAAGCTTCTTTTAGAAAAATGTGTGTGAGGAACAGAATTTAACCTAAGATATATCCACAAACAATAAAACCCATAATAGAGATACTAATAGTACTTGAGGCGGTAGTTTTATATTTTTCCAAACCTACATGCTGAGAATACAGTACCTAGCTTTCGGAAGAAAGAAATTTATTTTAGAAAGTGAATAATGCAATATTAGAAAAGTAGTGACGGACTTACTATTTTCCTTACTGCCTTAGAAATGTAAAAATCTAGATTCTAGTACAAAATGTAAGTCTTCAGTAAGTGACCAATCACCACTTTCTCCTTTCATTGCTGCAAAGCATTACTCAAAGTTTATTCACTTTCATTCCACTATTTTTTTCAATAAAATATATAAAAATAAAAATTTTAATAATGGCATTCTTTTAAGCAATTAGGTTTTCAGAGGGGACATAGGGAGTCATATCCCACAGTTTCTGTTATCCTCAAGTTCTAGCAATACAGGAAGATGAGTGTATGTAATAGAGATACTCAGAGAAGGCAATGGCAACCCACTCCAGTACTCTTGCCTGGAAAATCCCATGGGCGGAGGAGCCTGGTAGGCTGCAGTCCATGGGGTCATGAAGAGTCGGACACTTACTGAGCGACTTCTAAAATGGGAAAGGAGAAATGATTTCCATTACATTTTTGAAAACTGGCTTTAAAGCAAAATGTAAAGGGCTTCCCATCACTAGATAAAAGAAGCAGACAAAACACTATTTGATATTTGTAAAATGTATATGTGTATATGGAATGAATGGTTAAGCATAATCTTAACCATGTTACTATAGTTCATGGGATTTGTCACTTCTGGCATTCAATAAACATCCTTTAGATCAATCAGTGATCTGAGACCAACAGTCACAGCATCACCTGGAAATTTGTTAAAAGGGAAATCTGAGGGCCCAAGGCTGGACCCACTGAATCAGAATCCTTGGGGAATCTGTTTTAACAAGCTCCCCAGGTGATTCACACGCACATAGGCACTGGAAAAGGAGTGTTTTAACAAACACAGTCCTCAAGTCTTCCTAGGCATATGAAACACAGGACAAGAACATCCAAATCCATAGAAAGACAGAGGAAGTATTTGTCTACTGGTGCACAAGTGTTTGCTGAATGAAATAAGGCAAAGGTAAAAACTACTATAAAAAGGAAGGTAAACACAGTAACTCTCTTAACAGTCATAAAGAACAACCATTCCTCAGGGATTCCATGTTCTCAAGAGAAAGAAATGCAATTATTTTATTCAGAAAAACAGCCCATATGTATAATTTTGTGGAAAATTGTGAAGTTACTTAGAAAATGATATTCAGTTTTAACTTCTCAGTAAAATATAGTTTAGGTTTCTATTTGCAAGTTTCCTGACTTCATTTCCAAAAACAGCTAGGCCAGAGTACGACTGATGCTGACACTTACCTTTGAATGTTCCCTTGGGCCTGCTCATACTCACCACGGACTGCACTAACGGAAACAATCTATTTAAAAGCTGACCACCTAGTTAATCTACGGCCTGCTGCTGCTGCTGCTGCTAAGTCGCTTCAGTCGTGTCCTGACTCTGTGCGACCCCATAGACGGCAGTCCACCAGGCTCCCCCGTGCCTGGGATTCTCCAGGCAAGAACACTGGAGTGGGTTGGCATTTCCTTCTCCAATGCATGAAAGTGGAAAGTGAAAGTGAAGTCGCTCAGTCATGTCCGACTCCTAGCGACCGCATGGACTGCAGCCCACCAGGCCCCTCTGTCCATGGGATTTTCCAGGCAAGAGTACTGGAGTGGGTTGCCATTGCCTTCTCTGAATCTACGGCCTAAGGAACAGCTAATGCCTCTTCTTTGTACTTCTTGGATATAATTCCAGGCCACTGTTCCTTAGCGTTTGGGGCTGAAGAATAGGAAATAACTCAAGCCGCCAGTTTTGCTAGCTGTTAGTGGTTGTTATAAAAAGTGTAATGCGGAAGGATGCTGATATTCATTAACAGTTAAAAAGAGAAATCTGAAGAATAGGACGTTAATAGTTAATATGCCACCTAAAAGCCTGTACTGATTAATAAGTAGTTTGTCTTGGGCACTGGGCACCACAGGTATGTTGCCATGGGACCTGCAGGTCTGGTTCTGATGGGTTGCCTAGCATTAAGACATGGCTATCTCATGACCTGGGGTATCATGTAAGCCCTAGTTTTAGGACATTGTTATCTCACAACCATATCCAAGCGAGTCTAAGACAGACCTGGCCCCCACCCCCCACCAAAAACCAAAAACACCTTTTACTGAACTTCGAATGGGACTCTGCAGTCATCACAGTCTCCCACTGACACAAAAAATTGTGCCGAATGCCTTAGTGCTGAGAAAGCAAAAATATCACCCACACACTTGTGGGCAAGACGAATGCATCTGAAGAATCGGGAGAGCCAATTAAAACTCTGTGCAATGCGATCATGCGTTTTTTCCCAAATAGCTAGCAACCGGTGATGTAAAATTTTTACATTCCAAACTGTCATTCAAAACAGACAAATCTAAGAACGCATCAAAAAGAAAAGAAACATGTGACTGGTATTCATTTATGTGTTTGTTGTGTGCGTGTCTGTCAGTCGCTTGGTTGTGTCTGATTCTTTGTGATGCCATGGACTGTAGCCTGCCAGGCTCCTCTATCCCTGGAATTTTCCAGGCAAGAAAACTGGAGTGGGTTGCCATTCCCTTCTCCATGGGATCTACCGGACCCAGGGATTGAACTTGGGTTTCCTGCACTGCAGGCGGATTCTTTACCGTCTGAGCCACCTGGGAAGTCCATTAGTTTATACTTTAGTTTTCTTCTGTGTTATGCCATTTAAGATAGCAGTAATTTCTAATAAACATTTCATCATGTTCAAAATGTATCATTGTTTAAATGCTCCCTCCCCTCCCTCCTCATAAAACTACACAAAGCTATACCAAAGAATAGTCTAGGATCATTTTTTAAAATATACTATAGGTATAGACATTGAGATCAGTTAAAACCCTAGAGCATTCATTTTTTAATAAACTGGCAGTACCAGTTGTCATGGCAACCTAATCCTTATAAACACAATGAACAGACAGTAAATGTGAAAATCTAAAAATAGTCATTTCCTGGGCAAACAGGAGACTGGTTGAGCCAAATCACTAAAACACAAAGTTTAAAGCTAATTTAGAGCCAGCTTGATGGTATCTGAAAGGTTTGAACATGCTTCTGGTGATCACTGTTGTTAGAACTAATCCTTACAATTCGAACACAGACCTTCTTTTTAGTAATTACAGTCTTTTTCACCATCCTCCCTCCCCACCTCCCAAAATTATAAGTTCATCACCAGTCTTCTAGCCATTTCCATCAATGAGAAGTGCACAGAGGCCTAATCAGACTGGGACCTGGGGCCACAGGCATCTATGGGGTTCGTATTAATACCTTCTCTCTCTACATAATGTGGCTGCCTCACTAAAATTCAGAGATGAGCAGAAACCCATGTCCCCCTCTGCATCCCTTCAGATCAGATCAGATCAGTCACTCAGTCGTGTCCGACTCTTTGCGACCCCGTGAATCAGCAGCACGCCAGGCCTCCCTGTCTATCACCAACTCCCGGAGTTCACCCAGACTCACGTCCATCGAGTAAGTGATGCCATCCAGCCATCTCATCCTCTGTCGTCCCCTCTCCTCCTGCCCCCAATCCCTCCCAGCATCAGAGTCTTTTCCAATGAGTCAACTCTTCGCATGAGGTGGCCAAAGTACTGGAGTTTCAGCTTTAGCATCATTCCTTCCAAAGAAATCCCAGGGCTGATCTCCTTAGAATGGACTGGTTGGATCTCTTTGCAGTCCAAGGGACTCTCAAGAGTCTTCTCCAACCCCACAGTTCAAAAGCATCAATTCTTCAGCGTTCAGCCTTCTTCACAGTCCAACTCTCACATCCATACATGACCACAAGAAAAACCATAGCTTTGACTAGATGGACCTTTGTTGGCAAAGTAATGTCTCTGCTTTTGAATATGCTATCTAGGTTGGTCATAACTTTCCTTCCAAGGAGTAAGCGTCTTTTAATTTCATGGCTGCAGTCACCATCTGCAGTGATTTTGGAGCCCAAAAAATAAAGTCTGACACTGTTTCCACTGTTTCCCCATCTATTTCCCCTTGCTGTGGCCCAAAATGAGCTTCAACAAAACACGGAAACATAGAGGCAGAACAACACAGATACATACCTTTGTAAAAGAGAACCACAATCTTCTGAAAGGCTTTCATGAAATGGATGTTGTCATAGCAGTATTCCTGAACCTTCTGCAGAAGGATCAGCTCTGACTGGCCTTGGGAGCTGAACACAGCCAGGAGTGGAGCGTATTGCTGGAAGAGGAGTGGGGAGGAAGACCATTCACTTTTGTTGGGAGGTATAGGGCTGATGCCACTTGAACCACAGTGGTCACCTGGAGATTTGCTTAGAAAACTTCCACTTTGAGGATTATCTTATATAATATTGTGTCCAACCAGAATGAATTTTTCATCCCTGCACCATATCAGATTTCTCTCTTTGTACCCGCCTGGAGATTTGCTTAGAAAACTTCCACTTTGAGGATTATTTTATTATAATTTTGTGTCCAACCAAAATGAATTTTTTATCCCTGCATCATATCAGATTTCTCTCATTGTACCTGCTAAAAGAGACCAAATAGGAACTCCTGACTCTGTCAGAGACAATTGCTATGCTACTGTGTTCGTCTAATGGATATTGTGAAAATGAGACAGAGATCCTAAGTTCTGAAGGTTCCCAGGCCTGCTGTGATTCCTCCACTCCTGGACTATGGCTCTGCCACCGGAAGAGTAGAGGTCTCTTCCCAGATGCCCTCACAAAACATCTTTATGGTTTTGTTCATATTGCTCTTCTGTCTTAAACGACCTTGGCTTCTCGTTCTTGATGTGTGTGTGTGTGTGTCTTTCGGTCCTGTCTGACTCTTTGTGACCCCACTGATTGTAGCCTGCCAGGCTCCTCTGTCCACAGAATTCTCCAGGCAAGAATACTGAAGTGGGTTGCCATTCTCTTCTCCAGAGGATATTCCCAAACCAGGGATCAAATCCAGGTCTCCCGCATTGCAGGCAGATTCTCTACCATCTGAGCCATCAGGGAAGCCCCTAGATGTTGATGTTTGGCTATTATTTTCTCCAAGAGTTACTGAGCTCAACACAAACTCCTCCTTTGATCCTTCCCTGCATAGGATACTCACTGCTCTGTTCTCCTAAATATTGAAGAGTTATCTGATTTACATCCTACCGAGTTTATACTATGTAGGTGCTCGCTTCCCAATTCAAGTGTAAACTCTGAAGGCAGGTTCTAAGTTTTCTACGTTTCTTAGTAGTTTTACAGGGAGAGGATGATAAAAGCAAACACATATGTATCCCCATACAAAAATATACAATTTATACAATCAGTTGATTTCTTCCACCACTCACTTTTCAAATTCAAACGTCAACTTGTAGCTTACTTAAAAAAAATATTCCTTAAGAATTTTTGTCAGGTAGAAGGAAAACTAACAGACTATATTCCTCTTTAACTAATACTGAATATATGACTATTCTGTGGATTTTCTGATGTTGTTTTTAATAAGAACTTACCCTCAGGTACTTCACAAGCTCTTACATCTCAAACATTGTAGGTGGTGGCATATTTGAAAGGAAAACCATTAGGAAATATACGTTTGGACTGAACCTGCGAGCACTATGATTAGAATCCGTCTGTCCCACTGTTGGAGCTGCAGCTGGCCTGCAGCCCAGACAGCCTTGCTGGGACCCTGTACCTTCAGGTGTTTGAGGGCCTGCTCCGCCACGAGTTCCTCCTTCTTGTTCCACTCCACAGCGTTCATTATACAGGTCCACAGAAGTCCAATGACTGCTGTTTCTGGAAGATCGTTCCTTTTCATTTCTTCTTTAACATAGAGAACCACCTACATTTCACGAAGAGAGGAGTCAAAAGAGGAACAGGCAGGTGGGGAGATCCCCCTCTCTCTGTGCTTAGTCAGTAAAAGGTAATTTGGGGCAGACAGATACGCTGCTCAGTCCCTCCCTTCCTGGCATATGCTCTCAAGTTCCAAGGCAGAGGAGAACACAATGATTTGTTCTCAGAGCGGATTTATTTTTAGTCCCCAAATTAATAGGCTTAGCTCTGGCCAGGAGCTGCTGGGTAATAGAAAATAACAGCGAATCTTGGTTTCTCAGGGTTAGTCTTTTACAGGCAGGACCCCTGTTGAGTCCAGCAGGGCAAGGATTATTTAAGCCAGTCTGACTTTCTGGGGTTTGAAGAAAGCAACAGAGCTGTGAATGTCTACTTCCAATCCTCAACTTAAAACCTCTTGATGAAAAATATCTTGGGTTGGTATGAGGCACTCACTACAATTTATTCTTTAATTATCACTTTTGAATATCTTCATGCCTCATGTAAATAAACTGTAAGGTACAAAGACTTCTTTTAGATGGTATATATCAATGTTGCAACACTCAGCAGGCTATTTTCCCTTCAGAATTACTTTTAAATGTGCTAATGTATCCTAAAAACCTGATCATGCGGAATAAATTCTGCCTAACAGTGTATTTTATATTAAACTTGTTTGAAAAAAAAATCTTTCTCCTTTTGAAATAAAATCCCAAATAGAGCTGAGGACTTCAGTGCATGCATGTACGCTATGGACTGTAGCCCACCAGGCTTCTCTGTCCATGGGGATTCTACAGGCAAGAATACTGCAGTGAGTTGCCATTTCCTTCTCCACGGGATCTTCCCGGCCCAGGGATTGAACTTGTATCTCTTAAGTCTCCTGCCTTGGCAGATGGATTATTTACTACTACCGCCACCTGGAGGGCTTAAGAAGTAATTAAAAACCATAACGCATTTTAATGTACCACTTTGTGAACAGTACAACTACTTTTCTCCCTTCCTTTTTAAAATGAAAGTATACTGTTTCTTTCCTGACAGCCTGGATTGCAGCGGGTAAAGCAGCTTTCGAGAAAAGAAGGAACGGAGGAGTCCCAGTACTCCAGCTGACAGGGAAAAGCTGCAAAGAAATGTGACATCTCTATCCCTGAAAGTATCACAGTGTTCATTATAGTTTGCTTTTTTTCACCATGGAAAATCACATTCAAGATTTTTGCTTGGATAAAGGTTACTGAATATATTGCTGGCCTTAATGCTATGAAACTTAGGACTAACACCTCCACCTGCTGGCCAGAAACCATCTTGAAATCTCAAATTTTAAACCATACACAGTACCTTGCAAGGCTCTAAGCAAGCAGGGTAGTGAGGGTTTGGGACCTGAGAGTAAGTGGCAAAAGGAAAGGACTCTTAATGCAACTTTTGAATTATTACATAAAAGTTTTTTTAAAGTTCAAATGGGAAGTTTTCTTCAGGTATGACTTAAAAAAAAAAAAAAAAGATACAGTCATAGCCACAAGAACTATAGCTATACAAAAATATAGTATTTACATTATGCAGATACCCAGTTATTGCGAGTGGAAGCCAGCAAGTCACTGGCCCAACTGGTCTTTATCTATGACGTGAATGCAAAACCACCCCTTTTGTGTCTTAAAATCGAAATCTACATACATTAAGCTAATACTTTACCATATTATATAATCTGCAATAAAATGGGAAAAATCACCTTAAACTGAGGTATAATGCTAGTGGATAGCAGCGGACAGTGAATCTATTAGGCAGATGAAATATTTTGACAACCATAGTGACCTGGTAAATAAGTCATTTGTATGGAAATAATCATTATTTTCTGGACATCCTGGAGGATGTTTTTGATATTGAGCCCATTTATATGGTATGAAAAGGACCTCAAGTTCATAGCAATGAACGAAGGGCAGTCTCCTTTAAGGGCGGTAAAGTTTGTACTGCACAGTCTAGGATATGCCCCTTGCCTGTGGTTTTGTAGTGAAGTGAGCCCATGGTCCTCACCTCTTTGATCGGGCATTCCTGAGAAAGACGCTCCTGGAGTTCCTTCTGCAGCTCCTTCCTGGTGCCCAGGGACTGCTGGACTCGGAGGAAGTCGGAAAGCTCCTTCAGACCCGCGTCAGTGAAATATTTAGCGAAATGATCCACACTCTGTCTGTTAACTGGGAAGAGTTCCTGAGAGAGAAAAGATGAGAGACTGTCATACAATAAGCCATTCACATTCTGAAAGCATAAAGAACATTTTCATATTAAAGTAGCACTTAGACTATCTCATGAAGAAAAGAATAAGGATTGATTTTTCAAAAGAATACATCTCAAGGTATATTTCTTAAGCACTTGCTAAGACACCTTTCAAAATTAGGCAATTTGACAAAGAATAAAAAATGTTAATCAACTTACATAAACTAGTTTCAGTCATTTGGAACCACTATTTACTTTTTCTTTTACTTTAATTGAAGTGTAGCATATGCAAAAACAGAGCCAAGTTTGCTAAACTAAGTACAAATAAGGTGATAACTGAGTAAGGCTGGGATCATTTTAAACCAATAAGAAAAATGGAAATTATTAATCATACTGTTTACTTAACTATGAGTTAATAGACAAAAACCAGTTTTAGTAATGCTGAAATGATTTGAGATATTATTTAAAAAAAACCCAATATTGACTATTATCATCTCATAGACCTCGATTCACATTCTGAGAAAATGCTGCTATTAGTCTAAAATAGCTCCGAGAAGGCAATGGCACCCCACTCCAGTACTCTTGCCTGGAAAATCCCATGGGTGGAGGAGCCTAGTAGGCTGCAGTCCATGGGGTCACTAAGAGTCAGACACGACTGAGAGACTTCACTACAGGGAATTTTTGCTGTATCTCTTAATAATGGTGGCTCTAAATTAAGTTCATGGTGAGATCTAATCTAGACCTGCCCTACCAGCTCTTTAATTCATTACATAATTCTTTTGGAAATTTTTAAAAAGCGCAGTACACCATGGCTGCTCTTACATTTTTACCTCATTTCCATTTCACCTTATACAGCTTGGCAGGGGCTTAGGAACACTTAGTCATGTTCTAATCCTGTGTGACTCCCAGCACTCAACTAAGAAAGCAAGGCGGTTTTCAAAGCTCTCACATTTTTCAGACTGTTGAAGAGTCTACAAAATAGATCCAGACTTTTATGATGGCTAGATTTGCATATATATATTGGCCAATGGCTGTATGGGCTTCAGTAAAAATCTCTGAAGAAAGATCTGTAATGAGTTTGCCACCAAGTATAGGGACATAGCCAGATGGCTTCTGTCATGATTCAAATTTCAATATTCTGTGTACCATCATCCCATAACCTGCCTTGAGCTGAGTCATGAGTTTCAAAATGTCAGAACAGAGTTGGTGGGAGCAGCATTAAAACATACATCCATGTTAAGCAAACATTTCAAAACTGACTGAAGTTCTGTCATTGATATTTGTCAAGAGGTCTTCTGAATTTGCTGGGGGCAGGGGACTAATTTAATTTTTACTTTCTTCTATGAATCCAGATATGAGGTATTATGCTAATAATTGTACACAATAGAAGTTCTACAGAAAAATAAACTGAACCTCAACAAGGTTAAACAACTAATTAGGCTGCATGACTCCAAAGTCAGTAACTATTTGTGCCAGCATTCTGTATTCAATTTAGGAAGAATGTGACTGCAAAGTCTGATCGAAAGTTATGTTCAGAGTAATACATCATCAAAAGTGATTTTTTACTTTTATGAACTATAACCATAATCCTTATGAATGACACGTAATATACTAAATTCTCTTTTGCTGTTCCCAACATGCCATGCCTCAAAGACTTTGCCTGAAATACTCGTCCTGAATATATCTAGATAGTTAGCTTCCTCATGCACGTCACCTTATGACAGGCCTTCCCACACCACAGACACACCTCACTGTTTCACTACTTGGTTTTCCTCTCAGAGCACTTTTCACTTTTTATTATACTACACATTTAAATTAATTATTCAGCTTATTGCCTGTTCCCCTGCAATAAACTATAAGCCCCAGAAAGACAAAGGTTGCTTGTTTGACTTTATTCAATAGCTTCAGCTCAATATCTTGATCACTGTTCCCTTTTCCACTGATGGGAGAATGATGTCTCCCATCTCCTCTCTTCTGGGAGTTGCTATATATTTTTCTTGCTTCTGTATTACAGAAGTAGGTAATTGCTAAACTTTGAGAATATGCTATTTTTCCCCCAAATGCGCTAATGCAGAGGGGATTTTGTTAAACAGCTTAGTGAAACAAAAATTTCCTCCTAGATGGTGGAACTGACACTCTAGTTCCTCATTCATTTGTAAGTCAGCAAACAGCATGTAGGCATGGTCTAAGACATAGCCACCCTGTCCTCACAGAGTTTCTGGTAGAAACTGCTACCTAAGCTTTTCATGCTCAAAATACATTAAACAAAGAAACCTAGTAAGAACACTTAAATGATATGTGTTTTTCAAAAAGGAAATACATTTAACACTTTTTAAATGAAGTAACCTAATCAAGTTAACCAAGCTGCGATTACTGGTGTCTTTGCTGCTGCTGCTAAGTCGCTTCAGTCCTGCCCGATTCTGTGCGACCCCACTGACGGCAGCCCACCAGGCTCCCCCGTCCCTGGGATTCTCCAGGCAAGAACACTGGAGTGGGTTCCCATTTCCTTCTCCAATGCATGAAAGTGAAAAGTTAAAGTGAAGTTGCTCAGTCGTGTCCGACTCTTCACGACCACATGGACTGCAGCCTACCAGGCTCCTCCATCCATGCGATTTTCCAGGCAAGAGTACTGGAGTGGGGTGCCATCGCCTTCTCTGTCTTTAAGGAACCATACTTTAAGTTAGAAGAGCATAGCTTTTTCAAAAGTTTAATATAGGAAAGAAAGGTTCACTTTTACCTCCTAACCCACACTCACATACAGTGCCTTGTAAAACACCTGATAATAAGCATAAAATTGTAAGGATGAATGAATAAAAAATAAATTGGTATTAAAAAAAATAAAATGGATAACCAACAAGGACCTCTTTGTATCGCACACAGAACTCTGCTTAGTGTTATGTGGCAGCTTGAATGGGAGGGAAGTTTGGGGGAGAATGGATACATGTATATGTATGGCTGAATTCCTTTGCTTTTCACCCTAAACTATCACAACACTGTTAATTAGCTATATCTCAATACAAAATAAAAGTTTAAAAAAGAGAAATAACTGAGTCTTCTATGTTAAGTAGTAATTGACTATATCTTTTTTCCTAATAATTCACCCAGCTCTCCTTTAAACAAGTGTTCAGTGAAGTCCCTCCTTGTTGTACCTGTCTTCACAGGTGGAGAAGTAGCCCATGAGTGGATTAAATCTTCCTACCCCACTGACAGACTTCTCACTGACTTCTTCTGGCCAAAGAAGGCGAGCTTCTATAACACCAGAAGGGCTCACTTTGGTGTCCTGTATTCCTGTCCTCTGACATGAGGACAGAAGGGCTCTGGTCGGAGCTGTTCCTTCACCATGGGTCCCAGAAAGAAAGGGCATGTAGATCTCAGTGGCCTTGCTGAGCTAAGATACAGCTACTCCACAGGCTCAGGGACGAGAACACACTCTTGCATATGAACGTCCACTGACATCAACAACCTATTCACTTGTCTTTAGTGACTTCCAGACACCCTACATTGCTATGAGTGGGTTCCACAAAGGCAGGAAACTTTTCTATCCTGTCTCTACTGACTCTACAACTTCTAGGCTGGAGCCTGGCACAAAGCAGACACTTAATAAATACACACTAAAATGAAAAGTATTGTCAGTGGTAAAAATCAACAAGAATCTAGAGTTAAATTTTTCTTCTTTATAAAATTCTAAAGACTTCCAAGAGAGCTATTTTAAGGTAAATTGCAAAAGATAAAGGAATTTCAAGTCCTTGAAAATACAAGAGTTTACAATGAGCCAGATTTAGACTTATCCCATGGATCAATACCCTTGCACAGTAGGACACGCTGGAAGAGAAAACAGATAAGAAACTAGGTGAAGAGAACATGGCAAGCATGTCTTTCAACTTTAGACTTTGTCCTAAAATTGTAAAGGCAATTTCACTTGGAGCAATCTCTGTCACAGCTGTGGCTTCTAGCAGAAAGAAATTATAGGGGGCAGATAGAAATTATGAGAGCAAATATTTTTCTTGATTTTCTTTGAAAAATACAAAGATACAGAAGTAAAAATATAATCAAGCAATCACAATAATGGAAGTTTCAAATTAACTACAATTAACTTGTTCACTTTCATAGGTATCTAAGCCTTTCTAAGGAATCTTGGTATAAACAAGAAATCTTGCTTAAACTTTTATTTTGTTAAGAAACTAACCTGTATTTGAGATCAGTGTTAGTCAACTATGACTCAAGATACCCATAAATGTCTAATTAGGTGAGATCAATGTGACCTCAAATTTCATACTAAAACTTTAAATTTCTACAGTTATTAGCTGCATCAGAGGTAATTCTGATAAATTTTTTCACTATGTCAACAAACTTCCAAATTTGAAAGTCTCCATATTCCCTGTGACTCTTTAATTTTATCATTCCATTTATTTATGCAACAAAGATTAAACTGGAATTAGTTTCTATCCTACAATAATACAGAAATAAAAGGAACCATGTTCCAATTCGACATAGACTCGGGCATTTGTGCATTACCTTGCACACACTGACAGAGCCACGGCAGAAGCATGAAACATATGACCCTTTGCCCAAACAACACTTACAAGCAGCCTTTTGTCTAAGTTGGCTTTTCTCAAAGAGGAGGTAACAGAGTTGGCATCTTTTTCTGCCATCCATGCTTTAAAAAGTTTGACAGCAAATGAGGCTGCAATGCCTGTTAAAAACAAGAGAGAGAGTAAACCTTTTATAAGAAAAACTGCTTGTGATAATGCATAAGGCAACATTTCCCATTAGGTGCCCTGAAAATGACTAAATAACTTAGAGGCTTGATTTGGTACAAAGGAAAAATGGAAAGCTCTCTAGGCTATTCATTACTCAAAAGAGAATATTTTCATGAGAAGGAAAAAAAGAAGTTACAGTACTTTTCTAACTTGGACTCCTGAATTCCAACCTGTTTTAACTGTAAGTTTATTTTTACCGTGGCCAAAACCATATTCAAAGCCAAGGATGTTTTAGTGTTTTGCCCCTATTTCACTCTGTGGTTCACCAATATTCCATGTTTGTAACAGTTATCCTGAGGTACAACAAATAAATCATGAGCCGTACGACTGAAATGTCAACATGTCAACTAATCTACTGATAAATGATGCCAGCGAAAGAACATCAATAGTGACAGGTATAAATAAATAAAGTTACAGATGAACATGCATCATTTACTTTACAGTTTTACTTTTTGTAAAAAGCATTTTAAAATATTCATGAGTTAAGCTATAAAAATGTCAGTTCTGTTTTCAGCTGAAATCTTTTCTGGATGTTTTTAAAGAGATTTTAAAAATTGCTATGTTAATCAGGAATCTACTCAATTACATACTCATTTATAACAGGATTTATTTCTAAATATAAGTAATCAGATAACTAATAGACAGCTTTTCTGTGAACACTCTAAATGTCTAAATTAATGTTGCATTTATTTAATGAAAATTTAAGGAGTAGTTGATACATTAAACTGATTTTTCTGAACTGAAGACTTCACTATTGTTGGTGGTCTAAAAGCAGTCTCTAGTCCCCTTTCCTAAGAGAATTCCCATCTTACTGAGGCCAGGTGACTTCTAATTAGTCTAAGTCCTGGCACCACCCTCCTTCTGCAATGATTAATAGTGAGGGAAAAATTTGAGTCCTGAATGATATTGCTGTTCACTCTGAAGTCTGTTCAACTTTTACATATATTGTTACATAAGAAATAAATGCCCTTAAATGGGGGAGGGAATAAATTAGGAATTATGGGATTAACACATGCTGCTGCTGCTGCTGCTGCTAAGTCGCTTCAGTCGTGTCTGACTCTGTGTGACCCCACGGATGGCAGCCCACCAGGCTCCCCCGTCCCTGGGATTCTCCAGGCAAGAATACTGGAGTGGGTTGCCATTTCCTCCTCCAAAGCATGAAAGTGAAAAGTGAAAGTGAAGTTGCTCAGTCGTGTCCGACTCTTAGCGACCCCATGGACTGCAGCCTTCCAGGCTCCTCCGTCCATGGGATTTTACAAGCAAGAGTACTGGAGTGGGGTGCCATTGCCTTCTCCAGGGATTAACACATACCTACTACTATATATATAAAATAGATAACCAACAAGGACCTACTGTATAGCACAGGGAACTATACTCAATATTTTGTAGTAACCTATAAGGGAAAAGAATCTGAAAAAGAATATATATCTGAATCACTTTGCTATACACCTGAAACTAACACAACATTGTAAATCAAATTTGCTTCAATTAAAAAAATGTAAAAAATAAAATTTAAGAAAAAAAGAAGAAATGCCCTGACACAGACATTTATGTCCTGTCTTCCAGTTCCTTATAGGTAAACAAGTCCAACTAATACAGACACCAGCTTTACCCAATGTTTTTCTTTTGAATAGCAGAGAAACTAAGCCCCTCCAGCCTCAAACTAAGACAATAAACATGAGCTAGAGAATTTTATGTTGTCAACTTGTTGACCTGGATTTTTAATATTATCATTACTTCATAGTCAATATAAAATTTAATATAAACTTATGTAGTTAAAATTTTTAAAAAGGATCTTGTAATCCTCATCGTAAGTAAGAGAAATAAAGTATGCCTGAAACTAGGAGTCTAAAAAAAAAAAATCAGGCTCAAACCTATCACTGTGCATTAAACGTGGCTCCTGGTGGAAGGATTGGAGAAACTTTGTACTTGAGATTCTGCTGAATGGATGATTCCCCTTGGCCATTTGTTGGGTGGGAAGTTGGGGAAAAGGTATAATTTCATAACCCTTTCCTATTTGGGAAGAAAAAGTTTAAGACTTCAGTTTCTAAAGATGGTGGAATATAAGGAAGAACCATATGACAGAGGCACTATATCACTTCTATCGCAAAAGTATACTTTCCTACCCCTCCTAACATTTTACCATAAAAAATTTCAAAAAGGACTTCTTACAGAAGAACTGAACAAACTGAAAAGTAAACACTCATGTACTCACCATCTTGATTCTGCAGCAGTTAATGTTTTGCTGTATTTGCTCTATCACATTTGTCCATTTATTTTTCTAATAATTTAATTTTAATACATTTCAAAAGAAATTACATACATCATTTAAGTTTTTAATACAACCAGAAAGAATTATTTTCTGTTATAAATGCTAGGGATAAGTCTAATGTTAATTAACATTTACTGTTTACATTTTATCTTTTTCTCCTAGTATAAAATGGCTAGTACCATAAATAAAACATGAAGGATCACGAATTCTCTTCAGGAAAACATTCTAAAGTGCTATAATATTTTAACAATATATTAATAACAATTAGAGAGTCTAAAACTATAGAGAATCTCTAAATAATATGATTTGGCTCTTGATTTACTATTCTTTTCTCAGTTATAAGAAAATTATAACTCATTTCACTGCAGGCATGAATGAGGCTGGGACTTCACATCTGTAGGAGTAAAACCGAATTCTAAGAAGAAACAGATGTTTTCACAAAAGCTCTTTTAATTTGTCTTTAAGAAAAAAAATAACTCTTTTGTTTAACTGCAGCTAAAACTTGAATATCATTATCCTCCTACAAGAAAAAAAAAAGCCCACTTCTGTATTATTCTATAACCATGTAATTGTATGTATGCCCATCAAACTCTTAAATGCCTTAAAATTAAAGCAAAACTCTTAGGCAGCCGTCTGGACTTCTAAAACAGACATAATGAATACTTTAAAAATGTGATCAGAACGAACATCTGGGCACAAGACCTTGAAGGGGAACAGTTCAGAAGAATGGCCCAAACCAGTGAAGTAAGAGTTTGGGGGGCATTTAGGAATGTGAAGGCCCATTTTTGGCTGTTCTACTAAATGGAGGCAAGTGTTTTAGGCCGGCATTCTGTTTCTGAGGGCAAAAAAGGCTAAATGTCCCACAAAGCATAAAGAGTCCTGCACAATGAATCACTGTCCCAGCAAAATATGTCAGTAAGCGTCTATGTTGAAAGAAACAGTTTAGAACTGATCAATTTCAGGGTCTTTGACTGCGACTTATGCCAAAAATTCTAGTTTATTATTCTTCTTCGATTGTCTTTGTATAGGTGTGCATATTTTTCTCCTAAATTCCTACAAGAAACACATACAATCCTTTTATTGTTTGAACACACACACACACACACACACACACAGTCTGTTACATGGAGCACGGATGGATAGCAGAGAACGCCAAGAAAAGGTACTGGTATTTCTCTTTGGCTTTCTTTTCCCAGCTGACTGGTAAGAAAATGAACATGCGTACCTTCTTTGACTAAGCTGTCAGTAAAGAGACTGGTGAGGATGGTGGCAGGCAGGGTGCCGCTGCCCAGCAGGATCCCCGATAGCATCGCCAACTTTGTCTGCTCTGTTTCGGAAAAGGCTTTAAGGAAGAGGAGAAGCTGCGGGTCAAACAAAAGAAACCATGTCTATAAAGCAAAGGACTAAAGTAGGAAAATAGCAAACAATGCACATCCAGGGCTAGGTGGCTCACAACTGACGGCTCACGGCTTGCACACTTACTCACTGGGGACACACGCGTATGTCCCATTATAAACTAGGTGCTATAGAAAGGGACTTTATCAGGCCTTCATGGGAAGGAAAAGAGGCCTTTGGAGAACAGTGTAAACAGGTCACATAAATAACTTAAATTTGACTGTATACGACAAAGGGTAAACATTACCAAGTGTCTTCTGAATACACTGTTGCCTTTCATTTCTTTGTATGCACCCTTAGTGCTGCGCCCCCCACTACACCCCCACCCCATCATATATCTACCCATTTTCTTTGCATTATAACAAAACAGAAGTCCATAAGCTTTGACATCTAGCATATACTTTTTTGAGCCCACAGCATACTTTTTCAAAACAAGACTGGGTAAAAAAGGGTTTTCAAGGTTCTTGATGCCTCTTTTTAAAATGGTGAGCTTCAAACTAGGTATTTCTTAGATCATAGAGTTTTACCACCAACCCCGGTGATGAGGTAATGGAGGGTATAAGATAAAGAAAAGTTACGAGTGGAGAAAAGGCCACTGCTGTGGGTTGGAAAGAACAATTGTAATGAGAAGGTGATAATGCTGTCTGGGTCTTTCTGGGTCGCAGTGCTGCCAACATCATATCCCAGCAGTAGAGGAAGTGACAAAGCAGCAGCCCCAGAAAACTTGGAAGGGGACGCAAAGCAAAGGGCCTAAACCCCACCTGCCATTGTGAGTTCTAAGAGTATCCATGCCCTCCTTTTTCCTAACTCTCCTAGCCACCTAGTGTTTTGACCGTACTATATTTGTATTTCATGGCTACTTTTCTCTGTTTCAACAGACTTTAGGCATGTTACTGAGATTCCCCAGGGCCGAAAATCACGACTGGGGCTCTCCAGACTTATTCATTACCCTGTACCGATGAAAAAAAAAATCAGTGGCATAAATACAGACTTATTAAGTGCTTTATGGCCAATGAAATTCTGTTAGCTCTGTGCAGTGAATAGGGCTATATTAATGTACCATCCCCAACAGTTACAGAATTATTATATTACAGAGAGGTTATGTGACTCTCCAAATATTTATATGATGAGTAAGTGGCAGAACTGGATAACTAGCCCATTTCACTCCCCATTTATGCCTTTTAAAGTCTCAATGATTTAAAAAGACTTTCTAAGCTCACAAGAAAAGAGGGAGTGAAAAAAATCGCTATCAATGGTTAAAGCTCCAGGGTGCGGCAGGAATGAGGTAAGAAAAAAACTGAAAAAAAAAACTAGATACTTTACATCAATCTGGCTTTTTCCACATTGTCAAAATAAGAAAGATACAAGTAAATAATGAAAAACAGCCAAGATAAAAATATCAACACTATTTAAGAACATTAATATAGTCATATTCATCAAAAACTCAATTATATTAGCAAAATGATGCAAAAGTTAGCTTTTCTTAAAATTAATATCCATATTGTTCAACTATACAAATAAGTATTAAAATCAGACACTACATGTAAAAAATGGATACTCTGAAAAACAAATAATTCTTGAAAGTATATTCATCAAATGAATCAAGTAGAAAGTTTTCAAGGTTCAAATGAACTAGGAGAAGAAAACCATGAGTGATATTATTGGGCAAAGTGGTAAGATGTTTATTTGAATGCTTTAATATCATTTTTTGGTCCTATCTATCCCTCTATTTTAATGACACACTTCTTATTTTCTAAGCATCTAGCCAAATAATGGACCACTTTAATCCATTCAAATGTTTTTCCATGGTAAAAAAAATGTAATACATGCTAGTTGAATAAATCTAACATAGAATAATATAAAAATGTGAATAATCTCTTTAATCCTATTTCCTTAGAATAAACATTATTAACAGTTTGAGATGTGTCCTTTCAGATTCTTAAATGTACTTCTATATGCCTACATTTTATAAATAACTACATGTATACACATGTTTTTACTGACCTATACATTGATAACAGCTCAAACTCACTAAGTGGAGCAGAAAGTTTTCTGAACACTTTATGTGTATATGAGGAGAAGGCAATGGCACCCCACTCCAGTACTCTTGCCTGGAAAATCCCATGGATGGAGGAGCCTGGTAGGCTGCAGTCCATGGGGTCGCTAAGACTCGGACACGACTGAGCGACTTCACTTTCACTTTTCACTTTCATGCATTGGAGAAGGAAATGGGAACCCATTTCAGTGTTCTTGCCTGGAGAATCCCAGGGACGGGGGAGCCTGGTGGGCTGCCGTCTATGTGGTCACACAGAGTCGGACACGACTGAAGTGACTTAGCAGTAGCAGTAGCAATATGTATATATGACTATTTACGAAAGTCTTGATCCTCGCTTTCAACAAAGAAATCTGAGGCACAAAGAAATGAAGTAACTTGCTAAGGTTAAACTTCTGCCAAATGGTTGCTCTTTTACTTAACAATTTATCATAGACATTTCCTGTCATCAATTCATGTGGTTATGCCTCATTCTTTAACTGACTACATAGTATCCCACTGTAGAGAGAGACCACGATTTAATGAACCTGTCTCCCACCATGAAAATTTATGTTATGTCTCAATACTGTGATGAACATCTGTATGCATATATAGTTGTATGTTTTCATGCTGAAGGATTTTTTTGTACGAAAGTAGAGCCATGCAGAATACAGATTTAAAAAAATGATTTTGCTGCTTAAATGTTTGCTATATATGGAACCATTTTGAACAAAGGGAAGCAAGAGTGGGTAAGCAACAAAGTAGATGTTGCAAAGTAACAAAGTTGATGGTTTCTTTATGCCCTTGGTTTATAATTTAGGCAGATATCTAAAATCAGAAATGATGGCAAAGCAGCATACAAATCTGTAACTGCCATATATAAATAAAGAGGAGCTACAAACTAGAAAGGAACATACTGCAATTTCTGAAAAGAGGGCTTCTTTAATAAGGTGCTATTGCTTATTTGGCTATTTATTAGAGGTCAATTACTGTGCTAAGTACCTTACAGCTCATAGAAATTATCCCTACAACAACCATACATATTTTTATTGCAGTCCATATTTTTATTGCAGCTATTTTATAGATGAGAAAAACCAATGAGATTTACACCCAGATACTAATTCCAAAGGCATGCTTCTATCTCCTTTGCTAAATAGCATCTTCTAAAATTAAAGAATTTTAGTGATTAATAGCTGCTGTGCTATGCTCTTTCATAAGCTTTAACTAATTATATATTCTATAAAAATATTCCTTTGAACAAAGCATGCTGGCTTACATTAAACATGAAGGAAAAGTTCTAGGCTAATCGTGTATTTCTTTCTACAGCTATTAGCTAATGATCTGTCATACTCATTTCTTCACTCAACAAGCATTTATTAAAAGCTTAAAGAGGTCTGTGGTTCTCTGGACTACCACTATAAAAGCAAAATTTTCGTCCCTCTTCCTGTCATCATTTTAGCAAGCAGAGTATATTACATCTGAATTCTTACCTTTTTCATTTCATCCTCAAACGCTTTTTCCAAATATTTATATCTCCTGATAAGTTTGTTGAAGACCTAAGCATAACAGAAACCAGTCAATATTATGTAAACAATTTTAAAAGGCAAACTCACCTCAACTACATGGGTCTACACTAATAAAAACATGTAGTTAAACATTCTCCTACTGTGATATGAGAACCACAAACATTTCAAAAGAGTTATTATGACCTGCGGGATAAAACAGCATCAAAATGCACGTAGAAAAAAAAAAACAAATCCACTTGAGAATATAATAGGTGAGAAAACAAAATGACTTTGATGAAAATAAAATGAATATAATTTTAAAACTGTGTGACACAGAGATGGAAAATATTAATAACTGAAACAAAGGGGATTACAGATACAATCACTGAGATACATGATGGGAGGAGATCAGAGTTTAGGGGAGATTATACTCCAGGTGAATAAAAACATGATTTCAGCAGATGAGCAATAAAGACTACTGGCCCCCACAATCCCGTTAGAATTCTCAAGCAGGATTTCCAAGTGTGTCAGTGGAATCCTGGACTGATTTTTTTAAAGAAGAATGATGCTTGTTATGGAGGAGGAACATCTGTGTTCCTCCGAAATTCATACATTGAGGCCCTACCCCCAAAGTAACTCTAACCTCTGGGCTCTAATGCCTGATGATGTGAGGTAGAGCTAATGTAACAGTAATAGAAATAAAGTGCACAATAAATGTGATGCACTTGAATCATCTCCTTTCCTAATAGGCTGCTTGTCCTTTTTTTCTTGACTTACAGTTCTTTATTTAATCTGTATATAAATCCTTTATAGGCTTTATGTATTACAAGTATCTCCTTGCCTCTTTCTTTTGAACAGCTACCTGACAGTTTATTAATATGAATTACCAAGCTCTACTTAATCAGTAGCCTGTGGATTGACTTATGGATTTTCAGACCTATGAATTTTCATCCTTTGATGTTTTAGCATTGAAGGATAGTGCTAAACTACTCTCCCTAAAGCTGGGACCAACTTATATTCCAACAGAAATTATGATTCCTCATGTCTCTTATGGATGAAAGGTAAAAACGCCCTATCTTCCTGAAGTTTAATGATCACTGTCTTATTACGAGTGCAGTTAAGTATCTCTCCATATGTTTAAAAGCTACTGAACATTTCTATTAAAAAAGTGACCTGAAGAATTTCTGAATCTTAACTTTTCTTAAATCTTACTTTAAGGTTTCCCTTTCAGCACAACAATCTCTCAGGGGCAGACCCTACCTGAGCATAGCTTCGGATGGTTTCATGATCTTCATTTGCTGAAAACACACAGTGGTTGGTCATCTTGGTCTTATCACCATCATCTATGCGTGTTCCTCCAGGGGCTAGTAAGAGAACGGTTAATGACCATTAGGACAGCACTGAAATCAGAAGAGCATGTGTACAAGAGATCAATTCTTGCACATCTAGGAAAACAGTAAAAGTAGGTGTCACATAAACTTTCATAGAATGATGTACATGTGTGGATACAGAGTTTTTTAGAAGATTATCACCTTAATAAAATTGTGTTCAAGTGGTTATGTTTATTACAAAGGGCTAATTAAATCTTAGGAATAAATTAATTGCATCAAAATAGACTCTTGAAGGAGTTGACTTTTCCAAAAACTAATTTACTTGATAATGCAAAATGGCTATTCAAATGTGTATTCCTACCATAGGGTATGGGACTGTTGATCTACATACTTGACTTCACTGGACCCTATAAGTCTGGTTCTTGCCAAAGTATATCCTTAACCACGATAGCTAAACAAATAACATTTACTCAGTGAATTTAATTCGATTATTCTCAATGTAGTTCCTGATGTTTCTCGCATCAGAACATGGTTCACTTTCCAGGTTTGTTACTAATATTTTGCTGGACTCCAGTTCACCAACACTAGTACTATCCAGACCTGGATTTTATAGTAGATCTTGATGGTTTCCACTTCAGTAGGTATCAAGAATGTTTCCTCCTCACTAACCCAGTTATCCACACAGTGTTGATCAGTATACACTCTGACCCCTTATCATTTATATTTGATCACCCAGCAGTTGCATTGGCTAGGAAAGAGTGTATTTTATTGTTGCTCATCTTTGCCCCCATACCCTATATAGTATCATGGAAGAAACGGACAAATAAATGGATTAGAACAAAAGAACGCCTTTTTTCTACCACTCAACTTTCCTCATTCAAAGGGCTTCCCAGGTGGCACAATGGTAAAGAACCCACCTGCCAATGCAGGAGATGCAAGTTCAATCCCTGGGTTGAGAAGATCCCCTGGAGAAGGAAATTGCAACCCACTCCAGTATTCCTGCTTGGGAACTCCCATGGACAGACAGAGGAGCCTGGCAAGCTACAGTCCATGAGGCTGCAAAAAGTCAGACACTCATACACACATGCTCAAAGGCTCCTCCTATAAGTTTCAATGGTGGCCATTACAAACACTGGTTGATTAGAAGACCAGAGTCAGAACACTAGGTAGTTTTGTTTTCTGATTTTACTTCATCAGAATTAGGGTGGAAATTTGAGCAAGTCAAATTAGGTTAATAACTACTACACACTCAAATATTTGTTGAGTAGATATTTGTACAGGCCATATTTTAGTGTTTTGATTTGAGTCATATTTCATACCTTTGGATGAGATGAGCCACAAATAGCCAATTGTTTCTTACAGTTTTATAAGTAAATTCGTTGTTAGAAAAGTCAGCTCCTTCAGGAGTCTGTTCTCATGCAATTAATTTATGCACAATTCAATTAGCCCTTTATAATGAATACAACCACCTGGAACAAATTTGTTTTGGGGGGAGGAGAACAAAATTTTATTAAGAGGATAATCTTCTAAAACCTCTGGACTAATGATTCCTATCTGATAGAGGTTATATAACTGAAAAGTCTGATTTGGAAACTACAGTCTTTAAAGAGGTAAAAATTAAAACCTGCATTCTCTTACAAAACAAAATATTTGTTACACATTAATAATATGTGTACATAATAATAATAACACACCTCGCTTTTTTTCCCCCAATAGTGGGACCAAGTATTAATTGCCATTTCTAAAAATTTTGTGAAATTTTCTGTTTTTCTCGAAATAGAAGAAAAGGGAGGTGTTTCTTGTATCTCCTCTTCAAAGTATACAATTGAAAAGCCAAGATAACTATTGTCTCAAGAATAGCAGTGGAAGCTAAATATTTTTGTGAATGTGAAGAAAACTCTTACATACTAAATTAGCAAACAAAATGTTTATATAAAAATAATGTGGCTAACATTTTTCATTACATCATAGGTCTGGCCTCGGTAGATATCTGGGGTTATACTAACTGTGTTCATACACTGTACCAAACGTTTTGTCCTATGCTCTCTTGGATATATGAATGTGGCGTGAAAACATGAATTCTTTTTTTCAAACATATGTGGTTTATTAGGAAAAAAGCCTAACAGTGGAAAGACTGACAAAGAGTGCTCAATGTGTGTGTCTGTAAAATGAAGGTGGTGGTGAAGGAATCTCCCCTTGAGCTCTAAGTTCTATGAGTAAGAGAGAGGCAAGATGCTGCAGACATTGTGATCCTGGTATGGGCTGCAGGTATAAATTTGCTGATCATCATTATGGAGACGGTAAATGAAGTCTTGAGACAATCAATGCAAAGCATATAACTTTGAACATATGTGAGGTGGCAAATATGGAAACCTTGAGCCATATGAGAAGTGGCACTAAGAGAGGGAGTAGGGAGTCTAAATGGTCTATGAAAGGAAAGAAAGGGAAACACTTCAAGGGTGATCAAAGGGTCAACAGTGCTGCCAGGAAGGTACTAAGAGCTGAAAAGCGTGCCCCAGATTGACGGGTGAAGTTATTTGTGACTTTGGCAAGAACCAAAGCTGACCGAAGATTTTCCCTGCACACAATTTACCAGTGTATCAGTAAAAGTCTATAATAGGTAAGGAAATTGAAAAAGGCCAATAATCACAACAGGAAAGGTTCAATCTCACTCTTAATATGGTTTTCATTCTTTTCAGAATCGTTTGAGGTAACACTTATTATAGTAAGAAAGACAATAACATGCTGCAGAGTAAATACAAAACAGCAGAGAAAGTTATTGTGTTTGTATAATATCATCCCATCCTCAAAAGTTTATGCACTTAGGTAAAGAAGATTTGTAGAAAAGAATTAACCAAATATTAACCATAGTTATCTCTGGGTATTGGCATTTGAGCACACTTCAGCTCAGTTCAGTTGCTTAGTTGTGTCCAACTCTTCGTGACCCCATGAACCACAGCTTGCCAGGCCTCCCTGTCCATTGCCTACTCTCGGAGTTTACCCAAACTCATGTCCATTGAGTTGGTGATGCCATCCAACCATCTCATCCTCTATTGTCCCCTTCTCCTCCTGCTCTCAATCTTTCCCAGCATCAGGGTCTTTTCAAAGGAGTCAATTCTTCGCATCAGGTGGCCAAAGTACTGGAGTTTCAGCTTCAACATCAGTCCTTCCAATGAACACCCTGGACTGATCTCCTTTAGGATGGACTGGTTGGATCTCCTTGCAGTCCAAGGGACTCTCAAGAGTCTTCTCCAACACCACAGTTCAAAAGCATCAATTCTTCTGTGCTCAGCTTTCTTTAGAGTCTAACTCTCATATCCATACATGACTACTGGAAAAACCATAGCCTTGACTAGATGGACCTTTGTTGACAAAGTAATGTCTCTGCTTTTTAATATACTATCTAGGTTGGTCATAACTTTCCTCCCAAGGAGTAAGCGTCTTTTAATTTCATGGCTAAAATCACCATCTGCAGTGATTATACTTGTTATAAAACATCTACTTTCTGCTTCATTGACTACACTAAAACCTTTGATAGTGTAGATCACAAAAAACTGTGGAAAATTCTTAGAAAGAGATGGGAATATCAGACCACCTTACCTGTCTCCTGAGAAACCTGTATATAGTCCAAGAAGCAACAATTAGAACTGGACATGGAACTGCAGACTATTTCCAAATTGGGAAAGGACTACATCAAGGCTGTTCATTGTCACCCTGCTTATTTAACTTACATACAGAGTACATCATGCAAAATGCTGGACTGGATGAAGCATAAGCTGGTATCAAGATTACTGGGAAAAATATGAACAACCTCAGATATACACATGATACCACTCTAATGGCAGAAAGTGAAGAGGAACTAAAGAGTGTCTTGATGAGAGTGAAAGAGGAAAGTGAAAAAGCTGGCTTGAAACTCAACATTCAAAAAACTAAGACCATGACATCAGGTCCCATCACTTCATCATTTCATGGTAAACAGATGGGGAAAAACGAGCAGATTTTATTTTCTTGGGCTCCAAAATTATTGCTAACGGTGACTGTAGCCATGAAATGAAAAGACACTTGCTCCTTGGAAGGAAAGCTATGACAAACCTTTGTTGGCAAAGTGATGCCTCTGCTTTTTAATGACAAACCTAGACAGTGTATTAAGAAGCAGAGGTGTCACTTTGCCGACAAAGGTCCATCTAGTCAAAGCCATGGTTTTTCCACTAGTCATGTATGGATGTGAGAACTGGAACACAAAGGAGGCTGAGCGCTGAAGAACTGATGCTTTCGAACTGTGGGGCTAGAGCAGGCTCTTGAGAATCCCTTGGACTCCAAGGAGATCAAACCAGTCAATCCTAAAGGAAATTAATCCTGAATATTCACTGGAAGGACTGATTCTGAAGCTGAAGCTTCAAAACTTTGGCCACCTGATGCGAAGAACTGACTCATTTGAAAAGACCCTGATGTTGGCAAAGATTGAAGGCAGAAGGAGAAGGATACAACAGAGGATAAGATGGTTGGATGGCATCACCAAATCAATGGACATGAGTTTCAGCAAACTCTGGGAGATAATAAAGGACAGGAAGCCTGGTGTAGTATAGTCCATGGGGTCACAAAAAGTAGGATATGACTTAGTGACTGAACAACAACAGCAATTTCTGAGTATTGGGATTTGAGCACACTACAAAGTGCTTTTATACATGGACTTGAATTACCTATAACGATAATGAGATTTTCATAAACAGTAGCAATAAAAATAAACTTGGCACATAGTGAAAGCCAGCAGCTCAAATCAAAAGGGAGTCTGGAAGTGAATGGGGCCATGGACCAGCACAGATAGATATAAGAGCTCAGAGTGAAGAATTAAAGGGTAGCTCTACCTAGATAGGCTTCCCTGGTGGGTCAGATGGTAAAGAATTCACCTGCAAGGCAGAAGACCTGGGTTCAGTCCCTGGGTGGGAAGATCCCCTGAAGGAGGGCATGGTAACCTACTCCAGGATTCTCGCCTGGAGAATCCCCATGGACAGAGGAGGCTGGCAGGCTACAGCCCATGGGGTCGCAAAGAGTCGCACACAACTGAGTGACTAAGCACAGCACAGCACTATCTAGAAAGGTTGTATATACCCTGTCTTAAAGTAGGTTGGCCTAAGCAACATTTCTCAGTGAAAGGCACTTACACCATGCTGTGCAGGGCAATTTTTGATTGTACAGAATGTTCCTTGCACAGCAGAGTAGGTGGCATACCCGGCCTCCACTCCCATGTCTTTGTGACAACCAAAACACTTGCATATGTTTGCATTTGTCCTTCAGGTGGTTGAAAACCACTGACCTGGGGATCTGACCACTTGCAGTGATTTACGATTACCATAGGAAGTAGTTACCAAAACCAAGCTCTAAGAACAACTATGAGAGGAAAAATGAGTGGTCGTGATACCTAATAAACATTTAGATGAACACACCAGGACACTTAAATAGTATTCTGAAACCTTTTCCCCTGATGCCCCTGCTCTGTAAGACACAGATTTTATTTTGCTTTTTACCTATTTTTAATAATTTCCAAACTTCTATCTTTAATCCTTTTAGTTACACACTCACAATTGCGAGGATTTTTTAAAAACTAAATACAAACTATATTTCTTAGGCATTTTATTATTGATTGATGAAATGATATTTAATGAAACACTGGAACTTCTTTTTAAACTTGTTGACAAAGTTAAATCTCACTGCTCATTGTACCAAAAAAAAGGGTAGATGGGACTAAAAAGAAAGGTGCTATGGCAATTGGGATTTAACTTGCAGGCAGATTCTTTATTGTCTGAGCCACTAGATAAGCCCCTTAAATATACTGGAATGATCTAGATAAGTGGTCTCCAACCTCTCTGACACCAGGAACTGGGTTCATGAAAGACAACTTTCCCACGGACTAGGGGTTGAGGACCCCTGATCTAGACGATCCCTGAAATATAATGCAGAAATTGCCCCTCCTAAATCCACTCCAGAAACATTCAAAGATTAGGGACACATAGAAAAGTTGGCTTTTAGCTACAGCCAAGTGGCCAACCGTGTTGTCTGTCAACAAAAGTTCTCAGTGCTATGCCTCTCTTAACCAACAAACATTTCACAGCCACATCAACACCATTCCAAATCATAATCTAGGTAAAAGTTTTACAGACTCCCATTTGTATTTTTTTTTAAATCAACTATCATGCATGTAAAGCTTATAAAGATTCTGTCTCATAAGAAAATATTTCAATAGAATTGAAAGTACATAATACTATAAGATGCTCTAGTATATGGCTTACCAAGCATACTGCCAGCCACCAGGATATCGAAGAGTGTGTCTGCATAGCGACGATAATCTAATCTTGAGCCTGTAGAGTCCAGAAACTTGGCTACAGCTTCAAGGTCATCACCAGCTTCATTAAGCCCCTGGACAAGTGTATCCCTGAAGACTGTGGGTTCGAATTTCTCTTTTTCATCTAAAATAATAGATAATACAATGGTTCTTTTACTTATACATCATATTGCCAAATGCAACCATACATTTCCTTTGCTCACTGGTTTTTATTTGATAGCATGATTATTTAAAAGTTGAAAGACAATTAAGATTTTGCACTAATTTTTCATGTTAAAGCCCTTGTTTAAATATTCATTTAAGCAACTGATTTCCGCTAAATGGGGCCACACTTTAACACATTAAAAAGCTTTTGATCAATCATTTGTATCACTCATAGGGTAGGCCAATGTAACTATTAACTCTAACTCTCTAATAAAAAATAAAGTATAACAATCAAAAGTTGTTTTTTTTAAAATTTTTTTTTTTTTTAAACAATCAAAAGTTTAAAAAATTTGTTCTATCCAGGATAGAAAAAGAAAATGACTCTGGGAGAATCACCTAAGAATAAGGGAGAATATAAAAACAAACAAAATAAAGACTGGGAGAGAGGAAATAAAGAGGGGTACCTCTTTAAAATTTTTTTTAATTGAGATACAATTGATATATGATATTAGTTTAATGATTTGGTATCTGTACATATTGCAAAATGATCACCATTAAGTCTAGTTAACATTCATCACCATATATAGTCATATATTCTGTCTTATAATGAGAACTTTCAAGATCTTATTTCAAGTATGCAATACAGTATTATTAACTGTAGTTAACCAGGCTGTACATTACATTCTCATTACTTACTCTACAGTTGGAAGCTTGTTCTTTCTGAATACTACCTTCACCCATTGGCCCGCCTCTTCATACCCTCTCCTGCAACCATCAATCTGTTATCTATGAGCTTTTTTGTTGTTTTTATTGTTAAGATTTCACATATAGAGATCATATAGAATTTGTCTTTCTTATTTCACTTAACATAATTCCTCCTAGATCCATCCATGTTGTCACAAACAACAGGGTTTCTTTCTCTTTAATGCTGAGTAGTGAAAACTTAGGTTGTCTCTATATCTTAGCTATTATAAATAATGCTTCAGTGAACACTGGGGTGAATGTATCTTTTTGAGTTAGTGTTTTCATTTTCTTTAGATAAATACCCAGAAGTGTAGTTGCTGGGTCATATGTAGTTCTATTTTTAATTTTTTAAAGGAACCTCCATACTGTTTTTTAGAGTGGCTGCACAAATTTACACCAAGGGTGTTCAAAGGTTCTCCTTTAACCACATTCTCACCAACACCTGTTACTTCCTGGAAGGATATATATATTTTTAACAAGATAAGTTATTCCAGAATATTTAAATATTTAATAAATATCTGAGCTATATGTTTATAAATCCAGCTTCAGAAAATAAGTTGTCAACCTTCCTGGTTGCATGACCCCTTGACAACCTTCAAAAGTACTAAAGATTCCAAAGAACTCTTGTGTTTATGGATTATTACATCCATGGAAACTTATTTTATAGAAATAAAATTAAAAATATTTATAACATGAAAGATATTAGTGAGAAGAGAGGCACTGTTTTACACTTTTCTTTAAAAGTCTGGAGTAAAGGCAGATAGACAAATTCTCAAATGTACTGCGTGCAATTTGTTGCAATATCACACATCCTGAAACCACTGTTAAAACTCCTGAGAGAACGTGTGAAAGGGGAAAATATTATCTTGGTATTTTATTATGAAAATAGTTTCAATTTTGTAGATGCCCTGAAGTATTTCAAAGGATTTAAGGATACAAATACTATGTAACTTTCTCTCCTCAGCACACTCTAGAGAGACTTCTTTGTGGAAGGTCACTTTGGAGCAAAATCTTGAACAAAGTAAGGATCACTTGAAAAAAAGTGAAGGTAACAAACTAGATGTCAGATGAGGAGTTAAAAAAATGACTAGATAAGACAAAGGACCTAACATTCAATTCATAGAATTTCACCTTTTCCCCCTTACAAAGATTGAGTCGGCATATGGGGAAAAGGGGCAAAGGATGACATCCTCCCAAAATATTCTGTCGTAAATGTCTTTAGAGAAGTAGATATTGCAACTGTTTTGGTTTTTTTTTTTTTAAAGGAAGAAAGAGGAGGAGAAGAGAATGCTATGGAAAAAAGATACATTTCATGAATAAAAAATAGTTCGTGGAAATGAAAAATAGGATAGAAAAACTTAAGAACTCAATTGAGTTAAAAGAGAAAGCTGAGAGTATCTCTTAGAAACTGACAGAAAAGTCAAAGACCTACATAATAGAAGCATAAAGATAAGAAAAAGAGCAGACTAGTCAAATGTCCAAACAAGTGAATAAAAAGATAATTTTCTTAAAAAGGGAAGGATTTAAAACTTTCAAGAAATTTCAGTTTTAAAGGAGATGTGAGTTTCCCAATGAAAGACTACCTGTGGACACAGCACAAGGACTGAAAGTGGATCCACAAGGAGCATTGGTTACTGTGAAACTTCAGAATAAAGCAACTCTGAAGTTTTAAGGGCAAAAAACCAAATCACATACAAGGTATCAAGAAACAGAACAACCTTGAACTGCCCAACAGAAATACCAGAAGCCAGAAGATATTCCTTCAAAATTCCAGGGAAAAACAATTTTCAACCCAGAATTCCAGTGTTTGGTCACACTATTAATTAAACATAGTTCAGTGGAGTTCAGTTGCTTAGGCAAGTCTGACTCTTTGCGACCCCAGGGACTGCAGCATGCCAGGCTTCCCTATCCATCACCAACTCCTGGAGCTTGCTCAAACTCATGCCCATAGAGTTGGTGATGCCATCCAACTATCTCATCCTCTGTCGTCCCCTTCTCTTCCTGCCTTCAGTCTTTCCCAGCATCAGGGTCTTTTCCAATGAGTCAGTTCTTCGCATCAGGTGGCCAAAGTACTGGAGCTTCAGCTTCAGCATCAGTCCTTCCAATGAATATTCAGGACTGATTTCATTTAGGATTGACTACTTTGATCTCCTTGCAGTTCAAGGGACTCTCAAGACTCTTCTTCAACACCACAGTTCAAAAGCATCCATTCTTTGGTGCTCAGCTTTCTTTATAGTCCAACTCTCACATCCATACATGAACTACTGAAAAAACCATAGCTTTGACTAGACGGACCTTTGTTGGAAAGTAATGTCTCTGCTTTTTAATATGCTGTCTAGGTTGGTCATAACTTTTCTTCCAAGAAGCAAGGGTCTTTTAATTTCATGGCTGTAGTCACCATCTGCAATGATTTTGGAGCCCAAGAAAATAAGGTCTGTCACAGTTTCCATTGTTTTTCCATCTATTGGCCATGAAGTGATGGGAACAGATGCCATGATCTTCGCTTTTTGAACGTTGACTTTAAGCTAGATTTTTCACTTTCTTCTTTCACTTTCATCAAAAGGCTCTTTTAGCTCCTCTTGCTTTCTGCCATTAGAGTGGTGTCATCTGCATATCTGAGGTTATTGTTATTTCTCCCACCAATTTTGATCCCAGCTTGTGCTTCATCCAGGCTGGCATTTTGCATGATGCACTCTGCATATAAGTTAAATAAGCAGGGTGACAATATACAGCCTTGACGTACTCCTTTCCCAATTTGGAACCAGTCTGTTGTTCCCTGTTGCTTTCTGACCTGCATACAGATTTCTTAGGAGGCAGGTCAGGTGGTCTGGTATTCCCATCTTTTGAAGAATTTTCCACAGTTTGTTGTGATCTACACAGTCAAAGGCTTTGGCATAGTCAATTAAGCAGAAATAGATGTTTTTCTGGAATTCTCTTGCTTTTTCTATGATCCAGCAGATACTGGCCATTTGATTTCTGGTTTCTCTGCCTTTTCTAAATCCAGTTGAACATGTGGAAGTTCTCAGTTCATGTACTGTTGAAGCCTCACATGGAGAATTTTGAGTATTCCTTTGATAGTGTGTGAGATGAGTGCAATTGTGTGGTAGTTTGAACATTCTCTGGCATTGTCTTTCTTTGGGATTGGAATGAAAACTGACCTTTTCCAGTCCTGTGGCCACTGCTGAGTTTTCCAAATTTGCTGGCATATTGAGGGCAGTATGTTAACAGCATCATCTTCTAGGATTTGAAATAGCTCAGCTGAAATTCCATCATCTCCACTAGCTTTGTTCCTAGTGTTGCTTCCTAAGGCCCATTTGACTTCATACTCCAGGATGTCTGGCTCTAGGTGAGAAATCACACCATTGTGGTTATCTGGATCATTAAAATCTTTTTTGTATAGTTCTTCTGTGTATTCTTGTCACCTTTTCTTGATATTTGCTGCTTCTTTTAGGTCCATACCATTTCTGTCCTTTATTGTCCCCATTGCTACATAAGAGCAGATTAAACATATATTAAAACATTCAAGGCCTCAAAAATTATGTTTCTCATTCACTCTTTTTAAAAAGCAATTGAAACAGACACTCCACCAAAATAGGAGAGTAACTCATGATTTCACGATCTTATTAAGTTATGAGATCCCAGGAAAAAGAGAAAAAAAATCTAAGAGACAGACAACAGTACCTTTCAGGATAGTAGGAAAAGGGACATTTCAAGCTGTACTGTTAACAGCTGGACAACTGGCCTAAAGAACAAACTAAATGGAAGAGTGTTTTCCAATACAAGCATACAGTATGAAGTGATACATAGTTAGAATTCCTTCAATAAAATGTCATTGTTAGAATTCCAAAAGTGCTTATATGAAGAGATTTACATAACAAAGGAGAGTGTGGTGCTGCCTAGTTTTAAGGTACAGAAAACTAAAATCATTGACTATAAACTCATTTAATCCAAAGTGAAAATGGTGTTCAGAAACATAAATAATAGTTTAGCTCTGAAGACCATGTACTAGGTCACAATGATATAACCCCTAATTAGGAGTCTAGCTAAAACTGATAAAATGAAAGAACACAGACCAAGAAGAGGATTTTGCAGGTGGGTGGGGGGCATGAAAGAGAGGAATCCTCATCTCCCACAGCAGGAAGTGCATCCATAATATACCTCTCCAACAGAAACATCAAGAAACAGCCAAGTAGAAGTGTTATGTGGTCATAGGAATGCGAATGCGAAAAGAAGCAGTTAAAGGTTAGAAAGAATACTGCTGGAAAACAGACTTGCTGCTGTTGCAACATGTTTTGCAGAATGGTTTGACTATTTAAGCCATGTATGTGTGGACTATTCAAACCATGTACGTGCATGACTTAGATACAATTAAAAACTACATTTTAAACCAGACAGCAGCTATCTGGTTTGTACAGACTGCCTACCTATGGTGTAACAGAAAGGATGTGTTGTAAGAGGTTAATACCACAACCTCAGAAGTAGAGAAGAATGGCATTCCCAGTACCAGTCACAGTCACGCAGCGTAAGATTCCATGAAGACAGAAGTAAATTAACTTGAACACTATTTGTCATGAACAAGAGATAAAAGTCCCTTTGATTCCATAAGCAAAACATTATGCAGGCAAGAACATGCAAATGTTGACTGCGGGGGAAAACATAATTAGGGTCTTGTTGTGAAGTGGGGGAGGGAGAGAATGGGCACCCTACAAGAACAGATCATGGGTGTGGGAGGGGCAGGCAACTGTGACCAGAAGGATGAACTCACTGGCAAGTATCATCCCCCTGCTGGGCGCCCAGCTAAAGGGTAATTCCTCCCACCTTGGGAAAAAGTTCTGTTTCCTTTAAGGCAAAAAAACGAGAAGTAAAAAAGGACCACAGGTTGCTTACTAAGTATTAGTCACTCAGTTGTGTCCAGTTCTTTGTGACCCCATGGACTGTAGCCAGCCGGGCTCTTCTGTCCATGGAGTTTTCCAGGCAAGAATACTGGAGTGGGTTGCCATTTCCTTCTTGGGTCTCCTGCATTACAGGCTGATACTTCACCATCTGAGCCAATAGGGAAGCCTATTAAGCTTATTGAAACTTGTGAACAGCTCCCAAAATCAACTGAGGACACCCACATAATGGCACCCCATTACTAGGATGTTGACTCAGGTGGCAGCACAGACTTTTTTGATGGTTTGAAATTATAAATTTGAAGCCTTGGAAAATATAAGTTGGTCAAGAAGGTACAATCCAGACCAAGCTACAAATACAGACAGCTTTGTTTTGAATCTAACAGACAACTTAAAAACTTTTGCTTGTGAAAAGGCCTTCACCCTCCAGTTATACTTTTTCAAAAGACTTGCTGAGGGAGAGAAACGCAGTATATTACAGCCAGAGATATTTCAACAGTGAGTAATAATGCAGTAGGTCAAAATGCTCATGTATAGCTTGGGAATCTTAAAAAGTCATGACGGCCTGGGAGGATTAATAATTCTCTTGCAGGATGAAGAGCAGAACTCCTACGTGCTAAGTGTTCATCTGCAGGAATTTAAAATTCTTGTACAGGAAAGTGGCAAGAACGTTAATGGAAGTTTGGGGAAACAAGACAATACTTTTACCCAAAGGTTCTTTTTCACCTTAAACAACCAACAGTAAATATGATATGTATTTCATTTGAGGACAGTGGAGCAGAAATATCAACAAAATTCTAACAAAATTATGACATTGCTCCCTTGAGTTTCCATTTGGCAGGTCAAAGCTCCCCTGAGGTGGGAACGTTTAGGGTCTGATGTTCATACTGTTTTGGTGAATTACAAGTGTGACACTGAGGAGTTAGTCATAATCACCCTTCTATGGCACAGAGAGAAGCAGGTCTTTTTCTGACGTGTCTATAAGTTATCTAAATACTATTGCTTTCTCAAAGAACTACCGTAACTGGGAAGATATCCCAACATAGTGACAAAAATAACATAAGCTACATCTTTTTCTGCAGGTCACTGAGGTAGAGTAAAAGAATGCGAAGTATCATGGATTTTCTAACCATACACACAGATTGACTTCCAATATATATTACCTTAAATGATTCACTTCATTAGTTCCTAACACCATTTATTACAAATCTTAAGAGTTATTTAAAACCGCCAACTCAGATCTAAAGCCTCAGAGAGAAACCTGAGTACGTGGTCATTCTGGATGCCTGATGTTTGGTCATTTTTTCTTGCTCCTATTTTCACTAATTTTAATTGTATTTTTCTACAAAATTTAGAGGGGGACCACTTGAATTATTAAACATTTCATCTCACTCATTTCATCTAAGCATAACAATGGCTCAGGCGAGAAGTGTTCATCCTTCTCGGATTCCCAAAAGTCACAGTAGAAAACATAATTTCTTTGGAGAAAATTTTATAAGTAAGATGTGCATATTTCATAAAGGATAAGTTCTATATGATGTGCCCTATTATAATGTTTGGGCTTCCCAGGTCATGCTAATGTTAAAGAACCCATTTGCCTATGCAGGAGACATAAGACATGGGTTTGATTCCTGGGTTTGGGAAGATCCCCTGGAGGAGGGCATGGCAACCCACTCCAATATTCTCGCCTAGAGAACCCCCAAGGACAGAGGAGCCTGGCGGGCTACAGACCATGGAGTCACAAAGAGTCAGACACGACTGAAGCAACTTAGCATGCACACACCATAATATTTCATTTTGATGTTAAGAAGAAGAAGAAAAAAGAACAAAACATTTTTAGACTAACTTGGCAGGGAAGAGCATTAGCTGTGCTAGGGAATAGTTACAAACTGAAGACAGAGCTTCAGAAGACAGCCTATTAAAATGACCTTGAAATATCCTCTGCAGATTTATTTTCTCAGCTCTATGAAATTGCCAACCATTTATCTGAAGTCAGCCCCATCATAATAGCAAAAGAAAAGCCAAAGCACGATGAATTGTCAGGAGGCAGTTCACTGTTATGAAAAGCAGAAAATGAGGCTGACTCCATTTTTTACCCCAGTCAGCAGTTTGCACAAAATGGCTCAAATGGAGCTTTAAATCCCCAACAGACCTGAGTTATATAAATCTAGATCAACTGGCAAATTATAGATAACATATTTCTGGGTGGCTCTGTGTGCATACTCCTGAAGCAATGAGACGCAGGCACAATCTTGCCCATCAGATGAATCAGAGGCAAACCAGTTCAGTTTAGAGGCAACCTTTCCGTTTCAGAACTGACCGACTGTAAGGGCCAGTTTACTCGTTGACTCATGTCTGCTCTTGTGCAATCCATCCTGAGGCCCTCTCCTGGCGTCGGAGCTCAGCTACCGTGGATCAGCGTCACGTTAAGAAAGCTGCCTGAGCTGAAGATCCAGGTCTAGATTAACACGTTCCCTCAGCGGGCAGGTGGTGGCAAACCTTTCTTCACCTCACAGTGGGGCATACGTTAAATATTATCACATTACCAGGAGCAAGAATACCTTAACTGTGACTAGATTTCTGATTAAGTCCTTTGGAAATCAACGACGTCATTTATTTATTTATTTTTTCCCCAAGACCGCTTTACACAATGAGACAAAGAATGCATGCTGGTTTCGGCACCTTGGATGGCTATCTGCTTCCAGATTTCAATCCTTATTGTGTAAGTGGGGACACAGCTTCTAAAAGGACTAAACACAGGTGGTGGTTCAGGCTATACTTGTACTTCGTTTACGGGGATGAGTCAAGGATGCAAAAAATAAAAACATAAAAGCATATAAGACAGAAATACTGTACAAAATAACTACCTTTTTGATTTTTAAAACTTTTTTTTCATTTTTTAGAGGGAATGTGAAGTTTTTTGGCAGGCAGCATTTATAGTTAAATTTAGCCTTACTGCTACTGAGTGATTCTTATAAATCTCTTCTTATTCAATTGACCCATTGTATTGAGAAATCTTTTCTTTCTACATGACCACACTTGGCTGCTTCTTAGACAGACAGCACTACAAGAGACCCTCAGCTACAGACACTGGTGGGGAATGCCAAAGGCATCTGACACAGGTTAACAATTCAATAATTTAGTGCTAAACGACCATTACATAGCTTCTGTTTCATAATCAGCAATGAGGCCTTCACAAAGATACTCAATCATCCTTTATCTTTACACATGATACTTCCTTAAATATTTTTCAGTCACTCTCCTCAGTGTTAGTCATGCCATATTTCATACTTTAAAAAGTTTTCCAATCAAGTTTTAGCTCAACTATTCTTAAATCCAAGAGGATTTCTGTATAATTATGCAAAACTGGTTAAATATTTAGAATACTTAAAAATTCTTTATACAGAGAAATAAATGGTAAGATGAACATGAAAGGAGTCACTCACACACAGATGTTTTAACAGCCATCATCAAACTGGCTTTATCACTACTTTTCCCACAATAAAAGACACTTGAAAATATCATGAATTTTAAAGTTTTAAAGATATTTAGGTAAATTTCATTCGACTTTCTAAAATTCTGAAATGGTTACAGCTCTTTTATATCTCTTTCCTTTTATATCTCTTAGCTTTACTATCTTTGCATATGAACATTTTCTTAAAAACATAAAGAAAGCAAAAACCAAGTGCAAATGCAAATGTCAAAAATAGTAAAGTTTATCAATTGCCTTCATAGCCTCACATGAGACTAAGGCAACCTGAACAGACATAATTACCCTCATTTTGTAGCTAAAGACACAAAGCTCAGACAAGTTAAATGCCTTGTTCAAAAATCAAACACCTAAATAACTGGCAGTTCTGAAGCTGCAATGCAGAACTTTAGATTTTACAGTCGGAGCTCAAAAGACAGGAATTAGTGAGGTTAGGTGGAAACAAAGATAATACTAATTCTTCTTTGTGGAATTAAGAAACCTCACATAGAAGTGGGCTTCACTGGTAGCTCAGCTGGTAGAGATCCCCTTGGAGAAGGGAACGGCTAGCTACTCCAGTATTCTGGCCTAGAGAATTCCATGGACTGTATAATCCATGGGGTTGCAAGGAGTCAGACATGACAGAGTGACTTGCACTTCACTTCACTTCAGCTACAACTGGAGTCCAGACATGCCTGTAGGGGGAGCTCTTACACCCTCTCATGCACCATCAATTATTCCAAACAGGCAGAGACTTAATGCCCTCATCTCTAGTCTCCAACAAAAAGCTCTTGCCTACTTTACTATCCAGAAGGAAGAAGAAAACTTTTCTCCACCTAACCACAGCCCAGCCAATCAGAGAGTGTACCAGTGCAACCTATGAGAAGCCTCCATACTTTGGACTTCCAGCTTCCTAATGTGACTCTTGGGTTATTACAGCCCGTCTCAGCTTCCCTCTTTTCTCTGCTAGAACAAGTTTCTCATTCTTGTTCTGATTTGCCCCATAGTTCAAATATCCAGAATTGCAATTTCTTTGAGCTATTCCTGAAGAAACTGGCTTTTCTTAGTAAAATAATTGGTTTTATATTGTTAAATTTGACATTCGCTAAACTTATATATTGATTAGAACTTTAAACAACATTCCCCACCTCCCTGCCCTCCTCACCCCCACCATACACACACAAACACAACACAACTTACCCCTTTTCCGAGTTTTGAACCGCTGGCCTGTTAGCACTGGCTTCTGATGCTTATTCATAAAATTTCTGAAAACAAAAAAATAAAGATTATGTGCTTCAAATAAACAGTCCATATAATACATTTCCAGTAAGTATGTTTGACTTTAGTCATCTAAATATACTTTTCAAAATGAGATAACTGTAACTACTGAACTAGCAAAACTTTTAAAGTTTAATAATATCTAGTGTTGACAAAAGACACAAGGATAATATCCATAGACATAAACTTTGGCATAAGGGATAAACTCCATGCAATACTTTTGGAAAGCATTTGGTGAATATAAATATTTACATATACAAAACCTATGGTCCAGGAATTCCTTTACAAGGAATTTATTCTAGTTATACCCACATAAGTATGTAAATATACGCATGTGTATATAAAAGGATTTAGTTGTAACATTGTTGGATGCGTAAATAAATGAAAAAGTCAAATACCCATAAACCTGTATCTGGTTCCATAAGTTATAATAAGCCATTGAATGGAACTATGAAGCGTTACAAAATAAATTAGATGCAAATGTACTACATATGGCCCTGGCTACCTCTCTGATTAAGCTTCCTACACCTATCTTTTCCCATCACTTACCCCTCTAGTCACCCTGCCCTCTGCTTTTCCCACTGGGCCAAGGAAGGTCATTTTTCTTCTGGGAAGGTTCTTTCCCAAGGCATTCATGTGGCTTTACTCTCCGCACACAAACACATCCTTTTCAGAGAAATTCCCAGGCCATCCTGACTAACAAGGCTCCGTGTCTTTCTCTAGCTTTATTTCTCTTCATTGCTTGTAGCAGCCCCTGGCATTTTTTAGTATTTGTTTGCCATGGTCTATTCCCCTGATGACAGCGTAACCTCCCTATGGGCAGGGACCTCACAGGTTTTACTCAAAATTGTATCTTTAGCATCTAAAACAACACTGAGAGCAACTATTGAATAAATAACTGTCAATAAGCTGTCATACTGAGAAAGATGTTCAAGGGAAATTGTGAAGGGAAAAAAGCAAATTGAATAAAAGAGTGCAAAGCATAATTTTTTGGTTAAAAGGGGGTACATGTAATATTTGCCTTTTCTAGGCAAGGAACATTTAAGAACGAGACAAGAAACAGTTTTTCATTGTTTGTTTACTTCAGAGGATGCATATTTGAGCTTTTTAATTCTTCTACTGGAGTTAATAATTTAAAATATCATAAATTATCTTTTTAAAAAGTAAAAAACCTGCTCTAAAAAGAGCTTTTACAAACTGAGAATAACCTTGCTGACATAAATATTACAATCTAAAAATGTATCTAGATTGCCTAAGTTATGAAGACCAAACAATTCAAGATAATGTCAAGCAAATTATTTCTCTTTCAAAGTTTTTAAAAATTGTAATTAAAAAACATTCTCAAGAATGTGGAAAAATTATTATTCAATTTATGTCCCAAAACTTTCTTCCCACCCATCCCGTGAAAGAGAAACACCTATTTTCACATAGAAAGCAATCTATTTATCATGGAAAAACTTGAATCGCCATTTCACAAGTGAAATTCATTAAAAATAAAGTAACAAAGCCCCAAAGTAATTTCTTTCATGGTTAAAGAGAGAGAATTTTTATCAGTCTTATAAAGTGAACTTACTACATTCTGCTTTTAGATATAAAGGTGACTAAGCTGGATTCCAAGCCCTCAAAGAGCACAGAGTCCAGCAGAGATAAAATACAAACATTTACAGAACAATGAGGCAGGTGAAACAACAGTGGGGCTCCCCTAGGTCAAGAGTAGAGAAGGGATTGACAGGTGTACGCGTATGGGCAGCAGCTGCACAGTGAAATAGTTACAAATGCAATAACCTTAATCAGTGAAATCTTATTTCACTTGAGAGGCACTGGAAATAGAGTTTTTAATGCATTATGTATATTTACAGAAAAATTCTCTCATTCAGGATTTTCCCTGCTGGCATTTTCAACAGATTCACTCTAGATCAGCAAACGTTTCCACTGGGGCACAAGTAATGAATATACCTAAGTGTGCATGTGGTTTCCTTAATGTTTCCATACCTCCCCAAACACAACAAATGCCATACAAAATATTTTCTTGTGTTAGCAAAGAAAAAAATACCTGTTAAAGGGTTTGGGTCTTGTACTGAGATACAAAACCAAAAATAGAGCCTGAAACTTCTCCAGTAGCTGAACATGTAAGGAAGGCATTACCCTTTGCCAAAGATGTTTTTCTTTCAGAATTTAAAAATATTTTTAAAGTGTGTGCCCCTTCTATTAGAGTCTACAGTATAAATACATAGGATTCTCTAATTACCTTAATATCTTATTTCTATTTTCCTGCTAATGGAGAATTACCACCAAACACAACCTACCTAGGAGTGAATTACTCTATTTTAAAAATTCTTTAGCTCTGTTTATAATACCTTCTTTAGCTTTAAACAGGAAAGTCTGTATCTTCAAAGTTCAGTTATGTGGGCTTGTTTTATACAACCTGAACATATTCTATGTGGAAAATAAGGTAAGAACACATAAATGTTTAAAAAAAGTATGCAAAGATTTTTGACATACACAACATCAAAAATTAAAATAAACAAACACACACAAATAGAGATTCACCTAGTGGTACTGAAAGACTAAGAGAAGATATTCTGTTCACCAAAAGTCTCTATCACTTAGCTGTTACTATTTGGAGCAGAGGCTTGGCTTTTCTCTAAATTTAGCTCCGGTGCTACATGATAATCTGCTCCAGAGAGGGTCAGCCTTTATAAGGCATTCACTGACTCCTGGCCGAAGAAGAGCAAGGACACAAAAACTAAGAAACTCCACCAGCCTGAACCTGGGCAAGTCACAGCAGAAGAGCAGCAACGGCAGTTCTCTCAGGCCAACCCAAAAGGCTCACAGTTATAAGACTGTATTACAATTTATAACTTGATATCCACTAACAGCATGATAATTTGGCTTCCATTCAGAACACTGTAACTCAAACATTCACAGAGAAAAATAAGCTCATGTCCCACCAAAATGGAAATACTCCATGGTTTAAAACAGTACATATTTTTAAAAAATTGTATGTAAAATTGGAAATGCTAGAAGATGAGGTCATAAAAATACTAAAATGATCCACTTAATCAAACATTAGAGACCAGGTCCTCTATTAATGAAATAACAATTTTAAACCAATTTCTATTTGAGCCTAAATGGCTAACTGATCTCACGCCCTTTTCACATTCCATCTCTCACTTCCAACCAGACTCTGGGCCGCAGTGTGACGAGGGGCCAGCAGCACTGAGGGGCTCATGGCTGCTGTAGACTAATCCTGCCACTTGCCCTGCCCACCTTGAGTGGACTGACACCTAGTGTTTGCCTTCCCTTATACTCTTCTTTAATTCTCTCCATTTTGGAAAGTGTCTGATCAATCAGAGACAGACATGTCTTCCAGTTGTCCCTCCTAGGGGAAGCCTGTTCTCAACTAGTAATTAAAGAGATCTTGCCTGTCCTGGTCTGGCTCATCTCTGAAGTGTGATAACCTACTTTATGTAAGGCATTTAATACCGCTAATATATTCTACACATAGAATAACTGCTATTCAAACAACCTCGACATTATGAATATGGATACTGTAAAGTGGGGTCACAATCTTTTTCCATAAGGGGACAGAAAGGAAGTATTTTAGGCTCTGCGAGCTTCCAGGTCTCTATTCTAACTATTCAGTTTCGCTGTTACAGCCTGAAAGTAGCCACAGGCAAAATGCAAAGAGGTGGTCCTGGTTGCATTCCAGTAAAACTTCATTTACAAAATAAATAGAGGCTCAAAATGGGCCTCCAGGCTGTAGTCTGCCCACACCCATCCTGGAAAGGTGTACCTAACACTGCTGTCTGTGGCAGTGAAAATGTTCTGTATCTGCACTGTCTCATATGGTAGCCACTAGACACCTGTAGCATCCTTGAAGTGTGGCTAGTGTGAATGAGGAAGAAAATGCTTAGTTTTATTTAATTTTTATTAATTAAAACTGAAACAGCCAACATGCCTAGTGGCTATCATGATGGGAAATCCAGTTCCAAAGCATTCCCCATGGCTCAATACACAAACTTGATAAGAAGATGAAAATATACTCAAAGAAAGGCAATTTTTTACTTAGCATTTTTCAAATAAAGTAACTGCAGAGCATTTTGCCCAAATTTCAAAACTACATTTCTACAGCAGGAAAGAAAAGAAAAAATACCAAACTCCAAAGTGAAACTCTCTGTGTATAATCACTATTACTTAAGACAATGGAAACAAAAAGACTTCTGATTGATTCTGATACTAAAAATTATTTTTGCTGTTGTTTAGTTGCTAAGTTGTGTCTGACTCTTTGTGACCCCATGGACTGCAGCCCACCAGGCTCGTCTGTCTATGGGATTTCCCAGGCACACTTTATCCTTTGGGTATAATACTGTTGCCCTACGAAATTATACCCAAAGAATAAAGTGTGCTGTAAAGATGCAATAACACCAGCACACAAAACTCAAAATATTACTGAGCCACTTCACTGCAATATTCTAGGGAAATACTCTGTGTTTAGATGCAAGTTTCAAGAATTACCTTTTATTCTATATTCCAAATAGGTAAAATAATTTCCATAAAAAGAACTAAAAATATGTCCATAATTATAAACTATTCTCCCTTCCATTAAAGCTAAAACTGCAAGAACAAACATCATAAAATCCTGTATAAAACATTGTCTTGGGATCATTTGGGTTGGTAATATTGCAGCATCATTCTCTCAAAAGAAAATAAATTAAATTGCTCTGTGAAACCTTAAATTATGAACATTCTAAAGCAATAAACTAAATATATACCTATAATAATAATACACAATTTTGTTGCCCAGCATAACATTAGTTTGGTCAATATCTTTATCATGATTCCTCTCTGGAATCAAAATCACCCAGCCTCTACAACAAGCTTCATTCTATCTCCCAGCAAATTCTACATAACTTTCAGTATTTATAATAATTGAAATAACATTAAAATTTAAACTAAGTAGCCTATCTATAAAAGAAGAATGTTTTTAAATACAGTCAAATATTCTTTAATATAAATATTATTGTTATATTCATATCATATCCTCTTCACTTTTATAATCAATGATATCAAAGAACAAAAATATTTATCTTAAAAAGTACAAAACAATAAACTATAGTTGTCTTCTCAAAATTTTACAACAATAGTTTCCAGCGAGGAACATTAATGGTTGGAACTTAAATTGTGCTAAGCAATGACTTCATAAGAAAGAGGGATCAAAAGCCTAAGGAATTGTGCTGTGAAAAAAAATATACCTAGAGTTAATTATGTTCATCTAAATCTTCCCTAAGAAGACATAAAAGCATCATGATTAAATTTTCATTATAACATTTCCAAATCTATTTCATGTCTTAAACTTTATCTTGTTTTTGAATACTGGATTTTTGCTTCCCTTTTAATTAAAAGATTTCAGAAATTACATTTTAAGTATCACTGTACAACCTCTTCATTGAAATAAGATGATTACATAATGTCCTTTATTTCATCTCAATGAAGTTATTTTCAAAAACTCCCAAGAAGTATAAATAACTCCTAAATAGTTTCACTCTGCTTATCCATTCATGCTATCTATTTAATGAACTCTATACAAAGTCCCTGGGGCAAGCACACCTCCTTCTCTGGGAGCTTCCACTTTCCCCAGATGCAATCTCTCCTGGGCCCTTCCCTTCCCCCAGCAACTGACCACCCCTCTCAGCTTCCCAGATGGCCTAATCTTGCTGATGTCATTCTTATATCTCAACACTCTGAAAAACACAAACACACCTTCAACTACACACCCTGTATATACTTCAGCTTTTAGAAAAGCCATCTCTCAAACATAACATCTCAGGGTGTTTTAATAACAAAATGTCCTAAAACCTTTGTGCTAGATGAGACCCTTAGAATTTTTATCTCCAAGAGGATGGTGAAAAGAGCTGCATACCTACTACGAAACTTCAAGCTGTAAATTCGGAGAATTTAGAGGAAATGGTAGCATGAAACAGAGAAATACCCAATGATTAAATGTCTAGCTGTGGTTTAAACATATTTATTAATTTATCAAGCATTTGAGGGGAGCTTACTCTGTGTCAAGCACTGCACCACAGCAGTGGCCTCACTCCAGGGTTCATTTTCTTCCCCAAGGGACATTTGGCAGTGTCTGCAGACAATTTTGTTTGTCATGCTGGGAGGATTGGGGTGCTACTGGAATCTAGTAGGTTGAGGCCAGGGATGCTGTTGAACCATCTATAATGTTGTAGGAGAGCCCCCTACAGCCAAAGGTTATCCGGTCCAAAATTTCCAGTGTCAAGGTTGGAAGACCCCACACTAGAGAGGAAAAAAGGCAAGCAAAGCCAAAGATCTGCCTTGCTCTCAAGAACTGAAAATTGTACACACAGGTCTACACATATCAGAGCAGCAATCAGGCAGATATTTCCTTGAGTGATGTATTTTTGTTTGCCAAACAATAATGTCAGTTTTAGACAAAACAAATGTATCACTGATTAGCTCTGGTGCGGAGTGATAATGAGGAGGCTATGTATGTGGGCAGAGGGTATATACGAAATCTCTGTACCCTTAACTTTGATGTGAACCGAAAAAAATTAAGTTTAAAAAATTAGCAGGGAGTGGTGTCAAATGCCAGGGCGCAGTTGATTTAGGCTAATTTTGTATCAAACACAAAAGTGATGGGAATGTTTATGACTATCAGTACAAACAGAAGATTAGATGGTAAGTTATTATGGCAAGGGGGATTGAAATCTGTTCCTCTCTTAGCATGTTAATCAAGGAGAAGAAAACAGAATTTTCTGAAAAACAAAACAAAAAGACTGGTAGCTAGTGGAAGAATATTGCTTTGGAGCAGTGGCTTAAAAAACATGGGAATGGACCTTCAGGAAGTTCAAACTTGGTGGTGGGCAGAAATCCAAATGTCTTCTCACTTGTGAGTTCTCCCAGGCCACTCCTGCCCCCATTCTCCCAGGAGGGAACCTGCCCAAGCCTGTCTAGCAGATGAAGCTTTATTTGAAGAGTTGCACACACACACAAAGTTACACATGCCTATTTCACAATGAGGAGAGCATACACTGGATATAAGTATCCAGTCTTAGCCCTGGACTTATGGGACACAGCACACTTATATGAGACTGCATTCCCAGGTACGATTTTAAAGGAGTGAATTATACAAACTCACGGAGAAGGCGATGGCACCCCACTCCAGTACTCTTGCCTGGAAAATCCCATGGACAGAGGAGCCTGGTGGGCTGCAGTCCATGGGGTCGCAAACAGTTAGACATGACTGAGCGACTTCCCTTTCACTTTTCACTTTCATGCATTGGAGAAGGAAATGGCAACCCACTCCAGTGTTCTTGCCTGGAGAATCCCAGGGACGGCGGAGCCTGGTGGGTTGCCATCTATGGGGTCGCACAGAGTCAGGCACGACTGAAGTGACCTAGCAGCAGCATACAAACTCAAATTAAAAGGGGGAAAGAAGACTAGAGCACAATTACAAACTCTCATGTATACTTTCTAAAAAAGCCTAAATATATAGAGAATAACTCCTTTGCATTCACTTATTAAACATACACTGTGCTGTGCTAAGTCACTTCAGTCTTGTCTGACTCTTTGCAACCCTGTAGACTGGGGCTTGCTAGGCTCCCCTGTCCATGGGATTCTCCAGGCAAAAATACTGGAGTGGGTTGCCATGCCCTCCTCCAGAGGATCTTCCAGATCCAGGAGTCAAACCCAAGTCTCTAACGTCTCCTGCACTGGCAGACGGATTCTTAACCACTAGCGGCACCCGGGAAGCCCTATCTGGTTCTGGGCAATAGGGATGCAGTGGGGACCAGACAAGATGCATAGATAAGAGGCCTGGTGCTCACTTTCTAGCAGGTGGACTTCTGAGCCAAGCACTGCACACAATTACCTGGCAGTGTGAGTTAAGAAGGAATGGTCTCCAGTATGTTAAGTCTATCACATGATGAATTTGAGTTTCAAATTGTGTTTAGTAATGCTTTAACAATTCGATGTATGTTGTTGTTGTTTTTTACTTTTTAACTTATAATGGCTATCCATGAAGCTTGGAACACTTTGAAACCCAAAGAACTAAACCTAGACCCACTCTGATAAGCTTAAGACTCTGACAGACTCTGATAAGACTCTGAGATGTCATGCCACTTGTCTGAGGCCATGCATTCCATTCTAACCTTGGTGGTAACAGCAGAGATCAAAGAGGAAAAATCAAACACAGAACAGCCAGGGCCAGAACCCATCAACTGTCTCCTCAGAGTGCACTTCCTCCAAAGAACCAACCAAAATTGTCGGGTAACAATTTACACGATCCTTGACGGCAGCTTTTTCATTATTTGTCTTATGGATTTTATGGGTTTAGAGTTGAGAGAGTGAAGCATAAATATTAATTTTAATGTCTAGTTCAGCACTTGGATAAACTAAATTAGCATATGTTACCTCCAAAACGCCAAATAGTTCTCTGTGGAGTTCTAGTAAGGACAAACACATTCATCTTTAGCAACAGGATTTAACAGAAATCCTGACTCTTATGGACATGTAAATAGTAGGAAATTTATGGCTCCCTGGTTTCTGGTACTATGGGAGCCAGTGCTCAACTTGCTTCCTGCAGAGGCTCGACCCTAATGTAAACACCCTCTTCACACTCCTCCACGCGGAGAAGTGGCATCCTTTCCTCTAGCCAGCAGCTTCCTCTGTACCAGAAACACGGGCTTCTCCTTCCTGTTTACAATAACCCCTTTCTATTACCTTGTATACTGAGAAGAACGTATGTTCTGTTCTTTTTTTTTTTCTTAGAAATGGTCACAAATCCAGGAAGCCATAGAGGCTGGTTTGAAAACCATTCACGTCTTTTGTGTGAATATGCGAAAAAGGACGACAGTAGAATATTATAAAATTGCACACCTCGCAGTAGCTTATGATAAAGTCTCCACAGTGCGAAGAGTTAATATTCATTACTGTTACCCTTCTCTGCCCAGTGGTTGTCTTCAGATTTACTTAGTACTCCTCAAAATAACAGTGCATTTAACAATTATTTTCTGTAAGTCCTCATCTAACGCAAAAATAAGTTGGATTATGAGAAGAGGAAACATAATTCTACATCTCTCACAAATTTGTTATTATTGTTTTCCTATTAATATATCATTTCTGTAATTAAGATAATTAAAGATAACAAAACAAAAAATACCAAAGGCTACACCTCCAGTTAAAAAATCAGGCAAGAACAATGAAAGCACTCTCTTTGGTGTTTGTCAAAAGAATGGGTTATTCAGTGAGTTATCTAAACCTTTTACTTTCAAAATAGTTTACAAATATGACTATCAGAACATTTTTTGGCACTCTTCACTCATCACATGCCAAATTTAGAACAGGTCAGTTTATTCTAGTTGGCATTTAACTGCCCAAAAGATACTTGTTGAAGAGACCCATGGCCCCAGCACAGAAATCAGAGTGAGCTAAGAATGAAAAATATTCTTGTATACACTGCTGATAGTGGTAGATTTTATATTTTAAAAAATTTAGAAATTATTTTAAATTATCACAAATTTTTTTCCCCAGTAGATATAAAGGAAAAAATGTTGTGGAAACTCCTAACCACAATAACAATCCCGCATTAAAATGATTCACATTAATCTGATTACTAAATCCCTGAGTTGCATCTCTCAGGTTTAACTGTTTCAGTCTTTATTCCATTTGTCAATAAAAGTAGAAAAAAAATCAGAACAATCCAACTGGAAAAAAAATCAGAGAGTAAAATTCTTTAAAGGCACTGTATAGATAAAAACAGGTTCCATGGATTATATTTCATTTGCAAAATAAATTTCATAAACAATTTCCTACTCATTTGATTGTCTAGCTGTTTTGACTATTGATATTTTAACTATTTTGGATAATTTTGAATCAGTTTGTTTTCAAGGACACAATGTTCTAATAAGTATATGATTTTTTCTTCCATTGCTTCTTTTCATGTCCATTATTAACTTTTCTGCTACCAACAATTCTAAAGATACTGCTTTATAATTTTCAGTTTAGTCGAAAACATGTGATGTCATAAACTACTTGAGAACAAGAACAAACCTAGTGTGCTTTAAAATATAATCTACCACTTCTATGACTTAAAAATTTCTAGTTCTAAGATGGTCTGCCAGAAAATTATAGGCAATATTTATTTTATAGTATATTATGGAGTTGTTTTCTTAGGGGTTGTTCTCCCTGGAATGTTTTCCATTTTCTGGCTCACCTGCTCAAATTCACCAATCCTTCCAGACTCTGTTCAGAATCTCATTTTCTCTGACCCTCCCACTGAGCGCCACCCATTCGGGAACCTACACATGTGGACTGTGTTGCTCAGATTAGGCATTGGAGAAGGCTGTTTGAAGGAGGAGCTGAGAAAGATTTGAGTAAAATGTGATGCAGAAATGGGTGGAGGAGGGCACTCTAGGAGCAGGAAACCTGTGGGTGGATAGGGGAATAACCACATTGTTCAAATTAAAGTTGAAAGACTGGAAGGAGCCAGACAGCCACTTGAACAGGCAAAGGACTCTAGTCCTTATTGTGTCAGACTGGCAGGTCTCCTAGAGGACACTGGAAGCCTCTTGAGGACAAAGATCACATATATCATTTGGGATTTGCTGAAAACAACAGATACGCACCAAGATCTTTCTTATCAATATATATATATATACATGCACATATATATATATATAATGTTAATCCTGAGATAGTTATTAGAATTATATCTTTTATGAAAGTCTCTCTTGAAAAATGAATCTCTTCCAAAATGTAGGAAGAAGGGCTTATATGAATACTAATTTCTATACAATTTTACTTTAAAATGACTTCTTACCTAGGCCTACAACTATGTTATTCATCTACTTCTCAACTGTAAAAACAGGGAGAATTGGCCCTAAAAATATCAATTAGTTTTTATATAACACTTTATAGTTCACAGGGCATCCTCAAGAATCCTCAAAGTCACCATGTAAGTTTGGTTACCATCCCTGTTTTATATATGAAGAAAGTGAAAGCAAGAGAGATTGCCTTGGAAAAGCCACCTCATCACAGAGCCTTGGCTTTGCCACTCTAATTCTCAGGGCTATGGGGCTGTGCTTGGCTGTCTCCCAGGTCTCATCCATAATCATTTCCCACCAGGTCAGAAGAGGCTACTTAATGGGACTGCTGTACTCCACAATCAACAGACCAGGAAGAGATTTTACTCAGAGGCTGATGAATGTAGTTTTAAGGGCTGCTTTGTCTGCTGGGTTGTTCTAAAAACCCAGCAAAAGACAATCAGATAACAAGACATAAAAACACTGATTTTCTACCTTAAATGTATTTATTGGGAAGGCGAACACTACCTTTCCCTTCTGATGCAGAAATAGCTTTCTATTTTTAATTATTGCAATTGCTTTACTATACTCAGAGATAAAGAGGCAGCAGCCTAGAGTTTTAAATTCCACAGTGACCTAGCTAATATAAATACATATGAGTTGAAGTTGGAAGCACCCGAGTGTGTACTTCAACATGACCTGGCAATGAGACTGGATTGGCTGCATTGCCTTAGATATTGTGAAGGCTTGGCTTTAAAGCTTAATTAAATATGCTTTAAAAACCCTTCCAAAAAAAAAAAAAAATCTGGAAGATTATAAATGATACCAAAATATTTCATGTTGGCCTCTGGAAATATTAACATTTCATAAGTCCAAAACATCATACAAGAAATGTAAACATCAGGACACACAAGTTATAAAGTTTTAAGAATTCAGAAAGCAGGTGTCAAAATGAGCATTTAGTTAAGAAAACCCTGAGGGAGGGTGTGTCAGGCACACCTGAGTGGGGTCCTCATTCTCCTATACTGAGTTATTTGTTCTAACTACACTGATGCTGCGCACAACATTACCAAAGTACTCCTTCTTTGGAAACGTCTTCTGACGTGGTCTATGAGACAGAGAAGAAAATCGGTCTCTCTACTTCATTCATCTCTTGATTTTCTCAGTTAAACGAAATACATTTGCACCCCTTGTTCAGACTTGTCTGCAAATTACTCTGTCAGAGTTCAAAAAGGATGAAGATGAACTGACATCAGGATATTCATAAGCCCGTGACACAGCGCTGAGGTATGCCACCTGCCCCTCTTCATTCGGGGGAGAAGTTAAAGTGCGACATGAACAGTTTATGCAAATGCATTGTTCACAAGACAATCTTTTGCAGATTTAGGTGTAACTGTTTTAACATTAAATGGATAACTGCATAAGCTAAACTCCAAGAACAGAGAAAGAACATTTGTATCCATATTGCTTTCTTTTTTTAAAAAAACTGAAACAACAATTTCTTAAGAGGCTGTAATACTTCCAAACCTTCCTTTTTATTTCTTTATTTTTTAAAATTTATTTGGCTGCACAGGATTTTACTTGCTACACGGAGGATGCCTTAATTATGGCATGTGGGCTGTAGTTCCCTGACCAGGCATTAAACCTGGGTCCCCAGCATCGGGAGCACAGAGTCTTAACCACTGGACCACCAGGGAAGTCTCAAACCTTCCTTTGCAAAACTTCATTATGGAAAAATCTCAAACATATCAAAAGCAGAGAGAATAAGTCTAACGAAGTCTATGTACTCACTGCCCAGTTTAAACTGTTAACAGCATGGTGAGTTTTGTCTCATTAATATTCTTACTCAGTCCCTGCCCCTCACTGTCACAAAATTAGATTAAAGCCAGTGTTAGATATCCTATCATTCCCGCCTTAAATAATTCAGTACCCATGTCTAAAAGATAAGGGATATTTTAAAATATAACCATAATATTAGTTTCAGACCTAAAGGAAAATGAAATTCCTTAATATCATCAAATATCCAACTCAGTCAAGAAGTGTACCGAAGACAAGAGAGTCAAATGTCAAGGAAAACATTACCTCCAAAGTTACAACACTCGAAAATGAGCTATTCCCCTGCAATAAAAAACAAACAGCATTCTCTTAAAGCACAGAGTTGGAAGTCAAGAGTTTCAAAGAGAATCCAGGAATGGTTTGCAAAATTTGTAACACATACATATGAACAATTTTTTTTTTCTTGGTTGATAGCCTTCATCAGAATGTCAAGCAGCTTGAGACTGAAAGCATTTAAAGACCTTCCGCCCTTGGTTACGACTGTGTGTGCTTAGTGCCACATCATCTCACATTGCCAGGAAGGATTAGGCAAGTAGGGAAATAAATCTACCTAAAATAACTTAGAGATCAAGCTGAATTCAACTCAGTATGCACTGAGCACACACCAAGCGCAAGACACTGGGTCACGGTCTTGAGAAGCAAAAGTAAACTAATACGAGTTAATTTACAGTATAGAAGGAGAATGGATCAAATAGATTAACAAACACTGAACTAGAAAGCCGTGAAAAAGGTGCTGGCTTTAGGTTATTTTCATGGAGCTCCAGATGAAGCAGCAAATATGTTAATTTAGGGGTGCGGGGAGGGATCGGGGCTAATAAGGAGATTGGAGAACGTTAGAGGATGTCAGCAATTGTACCAGCAACTCATGAGGAAAGACTGTCCTTATCGCCCTTGTTGATGGACAGGAATACACATGTTTACTGGGGCCTGTATTCCCCTCCTGGATAGGGTAGAAGAAAGTTTCTTGAAAGTTGACACTTGATTAGATCTGGGAAGGAGAGAAACACTCAGTAAAGAGGAAAGGGAGGTCATTCCAAGAAGAGAGAAAAGCAGGAACAGAGGGGTAGAAGTTACTGGCATGTTAGGGAATCAGCAGTGAGGTGACCTTAGAGCAGAGTATGTGGGAAGGGCTGGCTGACTGGAAATGCTGGCTGGGACCAGAAGTCAGAGCCTCCCAGACCAGACTTGGGCCTCTATTCTGCGGCTCATGGGGAGGAACTGGAAGTAGACCTCCAGCCCAGACCAGAGCCTCTACTCTGCGGCCAGTGGAGAGCCACCAACAGGTTTTTAAGTGAATCAGTTCTGTCTTTACAAAGTGTGTCTCATCCTTCAGTAGATGATGAGTGCTCACTGTTTATTGGCGGTGGTGCCTTGAATGAGCCAGACGGGAAGCAAGCTACTTAGGAATCCATTGCAATCGGCTGAGAGGTCCAGGGTATTAGGAGTAGGCAAAGGGCTGACAGGGACACATATGAGAATTTCAGACATTTCAGAAATCATTTTTTTTTTTTTCCACAGAAGAGGAAAGAAACCAAAGCATCATATAAATTCCATTACACAGCATGCAAGTGTGTTAGCACACTTTTCATTTGTTTAAAAAAAAGTGGAAATACACCTGCAAGTTATAAACACATACAATTTCTCAGTAAAGGTATGAGAAAAATAGACACTGTGGGTTGTAGGACATGGAGAAAAACTGGGAAGAGGTTGGAGAGTTTTTTCTATCTTTGTCACACTGAACCACATGCACATGTTACCTATTAGCTAAAGAATATATACTTTCCCCCTTACTTCCAGCCACGTAGAGAATAACGCAAAGAGAAAAGGTTTTGGAGACAGATAGAGGTTCCAGTTTGGGCTGTGATACTTCCTAACTGTAGGGTTGTGGGCAAATTAACTTCTTTTTGTTTCTGTCTTCTTATTTTCAGAAACAGGGGTAATATTGGCTAATTTCTGGGTCATTACAACAACGATTAAACTAATCCTATACAAAGCTTCTGGTGGACTATCTGGTGCTGACTAAATACCCAGTAAGCAGTAGCTGTTTTATTACCAACAAAACTTCTTTGATGTGAACACATTCTTCATACAAAAAAAGTTCCTTGAACAAGTCTAAGGTATGCTCATTAGCCAGTCCTATTCCTACATTCAATATTAACACTGTACAAAACAATGAATGTAACCCACATGATAAACACTACCCATTACATTATCTAGAAATTTAGAATTAACATGTTATTTACATGCATTTCAAGGCAGATGTTAGCTGCTTTATTTCTAGCTGCCTAGATTTACTGAATGAATGTAGTCACAGAGGACTAAATATCAACAAGGCACCAGGAAAACAAGTAATAAGTTGCTATCCTTCAGAAACTGACAACTTCAGTGAGACAAACAGGTGTGACCTTCAAGTAACCATGGCCCCAATTTGGCAGAAGAGATGGAAATTCTGGCAATGGAACACCCAATTCTGTAATATCCCTTCAGTTTAGTTCAGTCGCTCAGTCGTGTCCGACTCTTTGTGACCCCGTGAATTGCAGCACGCCAGGCCTCCCTGTCCATCACCAACTCCGGAGTTTACCCAAACTCATGTCCATTGAGTCAGTGATGTCATCCAGCCATCTCATCCTCTGTTGTCCCCTTCTCCTCCTGCCCCCAATCCCTCCCAGCATCAGAGTCTTTTCTAATGAGTCAACTCTTCGCATGAGGTGGCCAAAGTATTGGAGTTTCAGATTTATAGAATGTTAAATTACCTGGTTAGGGAAGGTTACTCTGTAAGCATTTTATTAGGTTTGTGGGTTGCTCCTTCATGAGACTGTGTTTTCAATCAGCTGTAACTGTGGCAATAGCAGCATTCTAAGTGTTACAAAAGATGGGTCACTCAAAAGCCTTACTACTTGTTTGAACAGTCACATCATTATTAGAGCATCCCTGAACAAAAGTTTCTTTGTTATACATTGAGTTGAATAATTTCAGACCATTTTCATGTGAGATGTTCTGGCTCAGATTTGTCCCAGCCTGCAGAGATGAAGCCTTAGACAAGAAAACATCTGGGATTCAAGGGGGGGAATTTTTTGTTGTTGTTGTTAAAGGCAGGAAATAAGGGTGAACATCTTCCAGGATTTCAGACGTGTTAGTGAATGCTTCCAAGAAATGAAGGTGTAAGGCCAGAAGAAAATACATTTCACTTCATATATGGCACAAGACGGGAGAAAGAGTGGTGGGGAGGGATACTTAACAAAAAAAAAATCTACGTAATCATTCAAATAATTTTCTTGGAAGCAGAAGGGTCTTGGGAGAAACACTAATACTAGACTGTAGAGAAACAGTAAACACTAATTTCTAAACAAGCTTTCACCAATGCTGTAAATATATTATGGATAAGCACCCGGGAGGAATGACTGACTTCATATTAGCAAGCAAGTCTTGTGGCTGAGCCACAGGAGGGTGCACACTTGTATTTATCCCCTAGCTTCCCATAGTGAAAGCTTGAGGTTACATATTACAGTTGAATGAAGGTTGGATTAAGAGGCTAATCTAATGCTATATATAGACAGCAACACCAATTTAATCTCCGCCCCTTCCCCCTCCCCTCCCTATTTCCATAAATCTCAAGATCTGAGTTACAAAGAGACTGGGAACTCGAGCAGAGTGAAGAGGCCCTTCCTCCCCCCTCCCTCCTTGACTGTCTCTCCTAAATCAAGTATTAGTGCACGTGTAAATTGCTTCCAAACACCCTTTACAGGCACACAGGGCGATCAGATCCCGTTTTCTTCTACAGATTCCACAGAAGCCGGAGGAGATGACAAGTGGGGGCGAGGGGTAGGTTGCCAGAAGAGACTTATTCTCACATGCTTTCACCTCGCTTGTAATGGGGAGCTCTCCTTTCCTCCCCACCCGTAGTTCAGAGCCTCAACCTTGGCTTCCTCCGGAGTTGCATCTGGAGGTGCCACGCACGAGACGCGGTGCACCCGCCACTTTCCACCGCGTGGCCAGCCCCTGCCCGCTCTTGGTCTCTCGGGGCGGCCAAACGTGGCGAGTGGTGGGTCTTTACTCTAGGGCACCGATACGCTGTATAAGCGATGGTAATGGGGTGGAGGGGAGGCTTCCCCACCGAGAGGCAGGAAGCCGCCCGAGCAGGCACATGCTTCCTCCCGGGCAGCTTCGGCCGGAGGGGAAGCTCCCAGTCGGGCTTTGGCTCCGGTGGTCTAAGGCTTCCCGGCTCTCCCCTGCCCTACCTGGTTTGCTTCTCACCTGTCCGAGGAGGTAGCGGCGACGCGCGAGGCTGGGGGCTGCGGCGATCCCGGCAGCGGCGGTGGCAGAAGCGGCAGCGGTGGTGGCAGACAATGGAGGAGTGAAGGACAGACACATTGACATCCACACGGAGCTCGGCGCAGCCCCGCCTCCCACGCCGCCCCGCCTCCCAGCCCGCCCCCGGCCCGGGCCGCTCCACTTCCAGGGAAATAAACGGGGGGGGGTGTATAGCGAGAACCAGGGAGATGCAGGCCCAAGAAGAAATTTTCGAACATAGAAGGTCCAGATAGAGAATTTAATTATTGTGTGTCCTTAAATATCTGAACCGGAAAGAGTGGCTTGTGGGAAACGTGCAAGAAGCTTTTAATTACCCCCCAGTGTTTTTCTCCATTTGGTTTTTCCTCCCCAGGCTCTTCCAATGGGACAGCCTCGCTGCTGCCTCCTGCGGCTCCTCCTCCTTGCCGGTCCAACGAGGCGCGGGGGGCGGGAACTACCGCTGGGCCTACGGAGACCGCCCGCCCGGCTCGCCCGAGCTCGCCCGCTGCTCGCCAGCGCCTGGAAGGAGGAGAGAATTCGAATGCTTCCGCGGTTGGCTACTTAGTGTCCTAGTCGCAAATTGCCTAACATTGCGGCTGGCTTTCCTAATACAGACACGTCGTTTCTTTTTAGTACTCCCGAAGACACAGAATAGCCGTCAAGCTGGCGGAAGCAATGGTTCACATAAAGAAAGGCGAGCTGACCCAGGAGGAAAAGGAGCTGCTGGAAGTCATCGGAAAAGGTGTGGGTGCTGGGCTGCGACGGGGGCTCTGCCTGCCTGGCCGGGGAAGGGAGGGAGGGGCGTGGCCGAGCCCTTGCCGCGCCCCAGGCCCGGCTGACCCCAGGTTGTGGTTTTCCGAGGTTGACACCCTACCACCGGGAAACAGCGCTCCTCCCTTTGGTCTGGGACGAGTTGCGGGGGCGGAGAGGTGGGGAGGGAGAAGCGCAGCTGGGACGAGAGCGGAGGTTGCAGACATTCGTCCTCTGAATCAGCTTTTAGAAGGTGGCACCTTTCCGGGCTCCACATCGGATGATAAAGAACCACCCGGGGGTGGGGCCTCAGAATGTGCATTCTTCAAAACTCCTCAGGTGAATTGACCACAGTCCGCCTGGGCGATAGTGGCCGGAAAGTTTCAGGCTCATAAACGGGTGTCTACAGGGCCATTTCGACTTCCGGGGGCCGAATAATCTGGATCCCTTGGCTGTCTCCGCCCCCTTTTGGGGGATGGAGAGAGCTCCTAAGGAGCAGGGTTCTTTATAAGGGCACAAAACGACATCTGTAACTTGCCTCATTGAGTCTTCTGCCTGCAAGGCCTCCCTGGCATCCTTCCAGAAGCCCCGACCGCCGCAGAAACTCGCGCGAAAGCGAAGGGGTTGAGGAGGCGTCCACACCGCTTGGCGCTCTGGGCAGGGCTGCGATCTTGCAATCGCACTCTGCGCGCATTCTCTTCCGTTCTCCCAACGCGAGTCCTAATTCCACCGCTCATGGTACTAGGGAGGGAGACGCAGGCCCCTGGGACGAGCCAGAAGCCACGTGTCCCCTCAGTCCCCCAGCGGATATCCCAGAAGAGTTTACTGCTAAGTCCCGTTACCTGGCAGGTGACAACAGCATGAATACGTTGCTTCGGTACTGTCACCACGCGGGGATGGGGATGCGTGGGAACTGCGGGCGTTGTTCACGTGGCTGTTTTAAGCTCAAGAATGAGCTTGCCCTCGATCGGGATCGGCAGAGAGGCTGGTCATAATAACATAAAAAGCTTCCCAATTTCCAGTCTTTCTAAGTAACATGGCTCAGATCTGGACCTACCGAGAGAGAGAGAGAGAGAGAGAGGAAGGCAAACTTGATACTGACAAGGAAAGTCCACTCGAAAAAGAGATAAAAATCGGATTGGAACTCAACAGGTGCTGATGACCTGAGCCCACCCGATGTGACCTCAAGAATTTTAAGTCAGTCACAGCTGTGTGTTTGTCATGATAAGTGTTCTTTGCCCAGAATTTGTGGGCGTTGGAGTTAGTGCAATGTGTTTGTTCAGCGTGGTTCTCGCTGACCTATTTGGCATGCAGTCTTTCTGTTCTGCCTATCTCTGGTTAATTTTTCCGTGCTTTTGGTGGCTCTGGGATTCGGCTCCCCAACCATGTGAGTCTCAGCTCTGTGCCAGGTACAGTACAGTGCTGGGCAAAAAAGGAGACAAAGGATCAACTTACAATCCACCAGGGATGCAAATGCTGTTTTTAAGCAGTCCAGGGCTATCACCTTCTCTCAAAAGTGTAAACAAGAGAGCAGTTTTGTAAAGTGGGTCTCTGAAAGGTGTAGATGGTATGTGTGTGTGTGTGTGTGTGTGTGTGTGTTGGAGGAGGGAGGGCAGGGAAGGGGAAAGCTTGGATAAATTACTGAGTGTTCACTAGTTTTTATTTGTAAAGATTAAATGAAACAATTGATGTGAATTTAGCCTGGTTAACCCTGTGACTTTTTTTTCTACTGGGCTGACATTGTTCAACAAATTACATGGACCCTCTTTCAGCTATTTATTGGGTGCAAGCTGATGAGAAAAGAAGTGAGATGGACTTAGTATGTGATACATTCTTGTCAAGTGAAGGTCGGTGGGACATCACCGTACTCTTCAAAAAGTAATGAGAAAACTGTAGCCGACCTTTACCGACTATTATCATGGGTCTGGCATAATTCTTAGCACTTTAGATGTATCCGTGCATTTAATCTTCATAAGCTAGGAATACAGACTTCTCTGTAGCTCAAAAGGTAAAGAATCTACCTGCAATGCAGGAGACCAGGGTTCGATCCCTGGGTTGGGAAGTTCCTTTGGAGAAGGGGATGGCAATCTACCCCAGTATTCTTGCCTGGAAAATTCCATGGACAGAGAAGCCTGGTAGGCTACAGTCTGGGGGGTCGCAAAGAGTTGGACACGACTGAGCAACTAAGACACACATAACACTTTACAACATTTTAAATGAGTTAGTATATATAAAGTATTTAAGATATTGTGTTGGCTATGATTATGGTAAATATGGCAGTCTCTATTTGATAGATAATAAACCAAGGAATTGAAAAGTTAAATAGCTTGCCCAATGTAACACAGGTAATAAGTGGCAGAGCAGAGATATCATCCGGCCCACAGTTGTAGAAACATGCTGGACTTGAAAACAAACTAAACAAAAAAATGAAAAAATGAAATCAACACCATAGCAGTCCATACCATATCTTACTCACTCTGTAAGGTAATTGCATTAACATATTATCATCTGTCAAGTTAAATTAATTTTAATTGTAAGTGATTTTGTAGTTTTGTGTGCAAGTGGCTCAGGGGTGAAGAATCTGCCTGCCAAGCAGAAGACAGTGGGTTTAATACCTGGGTTGGGAAGATCCCCTGGAGAAGAAAGAAGCAACCCACTCCAGTATTCTTGCCTGGGAAATCCCATGGACTGAGGAGCCTGGTGGGCTACAATCCATGGGGTCCCAAATAGTTGGACATGACTTAGCAACTAAACAACAATTTGTAAAAAAAATTGTTGGCTTATAGCCGAACAAAGGTCATAAACAGAGCTTTTATTTGTACTCATAAGAAGCATTTTTTTTTTAAAGAAGTGAGTACAGTTCTGATATTTTTCCTCCTTTTGGTACATTTCTCAACTTTGAGAAGCACTGGATTAGTCAGTACTAGTCTGTGAAATTAACAATAAATTTCTAGCCAAGTGTGACCTGTCACCTTGGCCAGTCTGAAATAAGCTCAGCAAAGTTTTGAATGTCTCCATCCTGCTAATCACTGCCCTCCAAAAGTTAAGCAGATTGTAAGGGGGTCTTATAGCCCAGAGAATACCACATATGGCACTGGACACTTTAAGAACAATTTCTTCTTTTGAGTGAATTCATATGCTAGCTACTCTACAGGTTATTTATTTGTTGGAATGCCAAGAAGAAGTTCCAGATGAAACTGAGAAGCTGTTTCTCACATATCCATTTAAATTATAGTCACTGACAGCATCCATTTCACAGCATTTCAGAAGAGAAATGAAATCACTGAAGCACAGTTTAGTGGCTTATATTACTTGTAGATTGAGCCATTCTTCCAAGTTCTGATATCTTTTTCACTAAACACTGAGGAAGCACTGTTTCAAAATAAATGAAACCTCCTTTAAGAATATAAACTAGAAGGTCTTTCATTACTTATCTTGTTTAGTCCTTGAAATCCCTGGAGTCAGTGTTGCTGATTTCACAAGAAAGTAACGTACTTTCTTTTCTTTTTCTCCTTTTCCATTATTTGTGTTAAAGGAGCTATGAAACAGGCTTGAACAATAAGGTTTATTCTACCAGTCTTACTGGAGTATAATTTAAGTATTATAAACGATGCATATTTAAAATGCACATTTTTTAAAAGAGAGTTTTGACATAAGTATACATCCATGAAACCTTCACTGCAATCCACACAATGACCAGTTGCGTTACCTCAAAAGATTCTACATACCTTTTGTAATCTGCCACTCCCTCCAACCCTGTCTCTAGGCAACCACTGATAGGTTTCTGTCACTGTTGGTTAAATTTATTTATTCTAGAATTTTATAAAAGTGGAATTATAAAATAAGTACAGTAAATAATCCCCCCCCCATTTTTTTTGCATGACTTTTTTCACTCAGCATCATGATTTTGAGGTTCATCTGTATGGTACCAACAGTTTGTTTTTTATTTTCTTCTTTTATTCCCCGTGTATAGATGTATCATTATGTGCTTATCTGGTCACACTTAGGGACATTTCAGTTGTTTCCAATTTGGGACTGTTAAAAAGATCCTGCTCTAAGGTCCTGTGGAGTTAATATGGTTATTTCTAGTGCTTCTGATATATAGAAAGATTCAGTTCAGTTCAATTGCTCAGTTGGGTCTGACTCTTTGTGACCCCGTAGACTGCAGCATGCCAGGCTTCCCTGTCCATTACCAACTCCCAGTGCTTGCTCAAATTCATGTCCATTGCGTCGGTGATGCCATCCAACCGTCTCATTCTCTGTCGTCCCCTTCTCCTTCCTCCTTCAATCTTTCCCAGCATCAGGGTCCTTTCCAGTGAGTCTGTTCTTTGCATCAGGTGGCCAAAGTATTGGAGTTTCAGCCTCAGCATCAGTCCTTCCAATGAACATCCAGGACTGATCTCCTTTAGGATGGACTGGTTTGATCTCCTTGCAGTCCAAGGGACTCTCAAGAGTTCTCCAACACCACAGTTCAAAAGCATCAATTCTTCTGCGCTCAGCTTTCTTTATAGTCCAACTCTCACATCCATACATGACCACTGGAAAAACCATAGCCTTGACTAGACGGACCTTTGTTGACAAAGTAATGTCTCTGCTTTTTAGTATGGCGTCTAGGTTGGTCATAGCTTTTCTTTTAAGGAGCAAGCATTTTTTAATTTCATGGCTGCAGTTATCATCTGCAGTGATTTTGGAGCCCCCCAAAATAAAGTCTTTCATCATTTCCATTGTTTCCCCATCTATTTGCCATGAAGTGATGGGACTGGATGCCACAATCTTCGTTTTCTGAATGTTGAGTTTTAAGTCAACTTTTTCACTCTCCTCTTTCACTTTCATCAAGAGGCTCTTTAGTTCTTCACTTTCTGCCATAAGGGTGATGTCATCTGCGTACCTGAGGTTATTGATATTTCTCCTGGCAATCTTGATTTCAGTTTGTGCTTCATCCAGCCCAGCATTTCACATGATGTACTCTGCATATAAGTTAAATAAGCAGGTGACAATCAATATTCAGCCTTGACGTACTCCTTTCCCAATTTGGAACCAATCTGTTCTATGTCCAGTTCTAGGTGTTGCCTTTTGACCTGTATACAGATTTCTCGGGAGGCAGGTGAGGTAGTCTGGTATTCACTGCTCTTTAAGAATTTTCCATGGTTTGTTGTGATTTATACAGTCAAAGGCTTTGGCGTAATCAATAAAGCAGAAGTAGATGTTTTTCTGGCACTCTCTTGCTTTTTCAATGATCCAACGGATGTTGGCAATTTGATCAAGATTCAGGTCTCCTAATAATCAATTATAGCATAGAGTTCAAAAACAAATTTAAATTCAAATACATAGAAACTGTTAACTATATGACTGGGCAGGTTTTACAACCTCTATGGGCTTCCTTGTGTTCATTTACAAAACAGCTCTTTTAGATTCTATTTTTTATTATGCAGTGATTCATAATCCTAACTTAAGGACATTTGGTTACAAAGTCTAAAAATAGATACAAGTAGGAGAATTTAGAAACTTTACACTTAAACAGAGCCAGTATTTCAAAATGCATGTTGTAATTAAAAGTCTATTTAAAAATACATTTATAACTATGTATTTATGACTAAATCTGTATCCACATATTATTTTAAAACCCAGACACTTTATTTTATACATGATTTTACCTACACATAAATGTTATAGCAACTAACAAGTCAAATAGTTTTTTTAAATACTTAACTTTGATATAGCTTCCTCACAAAAAGACATTCTTTTTGGGAAGTGGAGTGAAAGTCGTTCAGTCATGTCTGTCTCTTCCAGGCCAGAATACTGGAGTGGGTAGCTTTTCTCTTCTCCAGGGGATCTTCCCAACCCAGGGATCTAACCCAGGTCTCCCACATTGCAGGTGGATTCTTTACCAACTGAGCCACCAGGGAAGCCTAAAACTCACACATATCCAGATCTCATGACCATCTGATGGGTTGCTGGGAACAGAGATGTCATGTTTGTTTCTCCCTTTTTGTTTGTTTTGGCTACTTCTTGTGCTCAGTGAGACCAGTAGTCCCAAACTAGAAATTAGGAGTGTCACAATAAATTTTATTATGCTGCTCTAAATACAAATAACAGGAGCATCTAGTGTGCACAGAAGTTGTACTCTCTACCCTACACCAAGACAAGCCCTTAGTCTTAAGAGCTGTATGGGATGGATGTTATTATTTCTGCTTCATCGATGGGAACACTGAGGGTTTTATAGGACTTGTTCATTTTTAGAGTGATGCTAAAAGGTCTGTGGTGTGGTATAAGAGAGGGCAGTAACAGTGAGACTATCACACTTACCATGATCTCTTTTCTGCTAAAATGCTGGTTCATCCAGATAAGTTATCAGTCCCACCCTAATGGAGCAGGTTAGGTTGTGTTTTCTTCTCTGGAGTAATTTGGAGAAGGTCTCACAAGGGAACCAAATCATTAAATATTACTTTTCATCATTATAGGTCTGTTCATTTTTGTCTCCAGTGAAATGTCTCATTTCCTATCCCTCTTTTAGTACCACCTTTCTTCATCTTAAGAGTTTGTTAACTGAGATTTAACACATTTCTTTCTCGAGGAAAGCACTTGATCTTTTAAACTTAATTGCAAAATATTGTTTGAGAGTCTCCTATATGCACAGTGAGGAATGGCCAAAAAAAAAAAAAAAAAAAATCCTTCTGCATTAACCATGGGTTTCCCATTTCCATGCTTTGTAGACTTGTACAGTTTCCCACTAATGTCATTAAATTAGGAACACCAAATTAGAAATCATTGGAAGTTTCTCTTCTTGGAGGTATTGTGCTCATGTGTTTTCCAAAATCTGTTTTCATTCTTTGGATTCCCAAACCATTTGAGAAAAATTTTCTAACCATGGTCCCTGCATTTCAAAAGACTAACTGGTATTCCATGGCATGTGAGTGAATGCCTCATCTTTTTTTTTTTAATTGCCCTGTGACTGGACAGATCCAACATGTATTGTTAGCCCTTGGGCTCAACTTTTATAGGATTATCGGCCTGTTCCCTAACATGAGCCAAGTGTTTATGATTGTAATTCCCATCTTCCCCCTAACATATAGCAGGCTTTGGCATGATCACAGTCCCTATAGTATTCTCCCTTTATTGCATAAACATCTCTTGGTTGGATGAAAAGTAACTTCAGTTATTCCTCAGTGGATAATGAGGTTCAACTGAAGCATCTTCCTCAAGTGAAATTGGGATGCTGGAGTTTGTTCTAATTCCTTTCCAAAGATGTTTGAGTCTCTGGTGAGAAACCATGGGTATGGATAAGGTTCTGTACAGAACCTGGTTGCATGATTGAAGGCTTCTCTGTCTGTAGCCGTAGCCATTCAACCAGTGATACCAACTGGCCCTCAGATGGACCGCAGGATCAGACAAACGAACTGTTGAGAGAATAGCTGTCATAGTCCAGGGCCGTGCAGATCACTCACTCGACATTTCCCCAGCCGAGCTGTTGCAGCATCAGTCTAGGAGACGTTTCTGTGTCTCCCCTCTGTTGGTGAGGGGCACTCAGATTATGTGCCTAAGAAGCAGATCAGGTAGAAAGAAGCAGGCTAAACTTGATTCTGCTTTCCACCTTTAACTCTGGAAGAAGTTAAGCAGAGTTTAGCATATTCTTGAACTATAATTCTAAATTTAAAAAGAAGAAATAATTCCTCATTGAGAATGCTTCAGTTCTTCCATGTCCTTTCAGAGGAGAGGCTTAGCTCATCCTTTCTCCCTGAGAACGTGCAATTTCATTATCCTGTTCCCCTTCACACTAGAATTTTTTTGGCAGAACATGTGGTTGGCTTCTACTAATGACGATAATAGCAACATTTTCTCCTGAGACTGCTTGCTTCTGTCAGTATGTCTTATAGACGGCTGGAAAACCTGACAGTTGTGGCCCAATTACAGCGTATTTACAAATTTGCAGAAACTGACCTTTAGTTTTATATCAGATGACTTTCAGTATGAGAGTCTGAATCCTGGCCGTAATGGCACTTTTATATAGTACCAGGCTTTAAAGATAACGTTTACCTCAGCATTTCCAAACCAAGAATTGTATTACAAGAATGCCATCAATTCACAGGGCCTAGTGGTGACAAGGTATATAAATACTGACTGTATTTTGAACCCCAGTTATTACAGTGACTGCAGGTTAAGCTTTAGAAGGCGGGTTGGATTAGATGCCCTGTAAGATTTGTTTCAGTGTTACAAGTCTTAGGCCTTGTGGTTTTTGTATTACTGCCAAAAGGCAAATGTGGCCAATTTAATATACTCTGAGGCCAGTGGAAGTAAAAGCAAGATGGAGCTATTTTAGTCTCTATGAATCTGTTCTTGGGAATAATTACTTTGTGGAAGAACTACTATGTGATTGATGTTTTATTTCTTAATAACCTAACCTGACTCATCTTAGTTTCACAGATAATCCTTTAAAGTTTGTTTCCTTGGCATTAGATTCTTTTCTAAAGATAAATAAACTTTGCATTTTCTTTCTTTCTTTTTTTAAGGTACTGTCCAAGAAGCTGGAACATTGTTAGGCAGCAAGAATGTTCGTGTCAACTGCTTGGATGAGGTAAAATTTAAAATGTTTAATAAGATGTTTTACTTCCTATGAGAGTAGATAATGTATAAAATCTAATAATAAGAGTTGTTTTCTAGCATTTGTCCTCAAGTTATATTAAGCTCTAAAGCAAATATCAGCAAGACAGGTTGCAAAAGACAAATAGCATGTAAAAAATGTTTAATTTTACTGGTAATCAAATAAGTGACAATTAAACCAATACTATATCATTTCTTATGAAGTATGGGAAACACTGGACTTATATATGCTAATGGATTAGGTATAAATTGACATCACATTCTGGAAAAAATTTTTAGAATATTTCTCGTTTTTAAACATGCATACCTTTGATCCAGCAATTCTCCTAGGGAAGGTTAACTGAACCTAAACTCTACATTATAGAACAGCTGCTATCCAAAATAACTTTCTGAGATGATGGTAATTTCTCCTCCAACCTGTCCAGAATGGCAGCCATTAGCCATGTGTGGCTAGTAGCTACACAGTTATGCAGGGCAGTTCTAGCACTACAGACAGTTAACTGAATTTCTGTTTCTCATGCAGAAAAGGAAGTGTTTTGTTAACCCTTTACCCACACATGGATAGCAAAATTAATATCAGACAAAATAAAGCTAAAGCAAAAAACAAAAAAGATGAAGACTCTTTGCTATAGATCATTAATAATCCTCCAAGAACATGACAGCCTTAAGCCTTCACTAATAAGCCTATAAGCTTTGAGGTTCATAATGAAGAAGATGGAAATGAAAGGAGAAATTTGTAAGACCATAAAAGCATCTTCTGGTTAAGTAGAAGTATTCAAGGGTTGGAAAATTGGATAACCTGTCTGCACTGTGTATAAGACAGAAATAGTACATCTCCATTTTACATGGAACACTGATAAAAATTTGCCTGTGAATGATACTAATTTGTACAGGAAAATTGTAGCTCATTTTGAACAAGGTCACCAAATGTAATATAACACTGAAAATAAAAATTTGATCCAAATAATAAAACATAAAACCTGAATGCGTGTTAAAATTCTGAATAATTCTTGGCTAAAGGAAGAAATAGAAGTACAATTTACCTACTATTTACAGCTGAAAGCACAATATTTATCAAAAGCTACTGTTGATCAAAAACTGGTGTCATGTGGCCAAAATCATATTCAGAGGAAATTTCATAGCATTTATTATTGTACTTTAAATCTTTGTGGTGGTCTGTGCTTTCAGCTCATGAAATTAGATGAAAAATAATATTCTCAGAAAATACAGGAAATGAATTAAGAAAAATAAAATAGAAATAAAAAATGTAAAAAGTCATTAAACATAAGCAACAAAAGAAAAAACAAAAATGAAAATCTTTGTACTTCAAACCATACCATCCAAAAAAGTAAAAAGAAAACCCACAGAATGAATGGTTTTACAGATCCTATCTGGTAAGGGATTTGTAACCGAAATGTGTTAAGAACCCCTACAACTCAATAATAAAAATCACAAATCACCCTATTTAAAAATGGGCAAAGGATCTGAATAGACATTCCAAAGAAAACATACAAATGGCCAATATGCACATGAAAAAAGGCTCAAAATTAGCTGCCAGGGGAGTGCAAATCAAAACCACAGTGAGAGGCTACTTTATACCCACTGCTACTGCTGCTGCTGCTAAGTCACTTCAGTCGTGTCCGACTCTGTGTGACCCCATAGATGGCAGCCCACCAGGCTTCCCTGGCCCTGGGATTCTCCAGGCAAGAACACTGGAGTGGGTTGCCATTTCCTCCTCCAATGCATGGAATACCCACTAGGATGGTGAAAATAAAAGAGATGATAACAAGTATTGGTGAGGATGTGGAGAAACTGGAACCCTCATGCTTTACTGGTGGGAATGTAAAATGGTGCAGCTGCTCTTTAAAATGGGTTGACAGCTCCTCAAATGGTTAAACATAAGAGTTACCGTATCACACAGCAATCCTAGGTATATAACTAAGAAAAATAAAACATATGGCAATACAAAAGTTTTGAACTTGAATGTTTATAGCAGCATTATTTGTAATAACCAAAGTGCCAAAGGTGGAAACAGTTCAAAACATTGATCAACTGATAAGTGGATGAACACAGTTTGGTATATCTATGCAATGGAGTATTACTCAGTTATAAAAAGGAAAGACATCCTGGTGCATGCTACAACATGGTGAATGTCGGGTAAAATTCTGCCAAGTAAAAGAACCCAATCAAACAAGACTGTGAATATTATGATTCCATTTATAGGAGAATTCAGAAATGAGCAAGTCCAGGATACAGAAAGCAGATTCGTGGTTGACTAGGGCTGGGTGATGGGATTGGGTGGGGGCCAATGGGAATGACTGTCAGTGGGCATGGTGTTTCTTTTGGGTATGACAAAAGTGTTCTAAAATTGATTGTGGTGCTGGTTGTTCCACTCTGAAAATACTAAAAATTATTTAACTGTAATGTTAAATGGGTAAATCATATCACAATGAAACTGTTTACAAAGAAAAGATAAAACAAAGTTATCAATTTAAGATCCCCTGCCCCCCAAAACATAGACAGTTAGGAAAGTAGAAGCAAGAAAATCATATGTATAAACACCAAGGAAGTAAGTGAGAGCATAACTGCAGTGAGAAAAAAAAAATTGTCATAACTTTTATATTTAAGCTAATTCATTTGAAAACCTATATGAAAGTAGTGATTTTTATAGAAACATTAAAATGAACATATTCATCTCATATAGAAGTATAAAAATGGAAAATAAAAGATTTGTGTAAATGTATCTAACTGCCAACTACCTTTTAAAGCTATAGACCTGAGTAAGTTTTACAAAATGTTCAAGGACCATTTAATTCTCATTTTACACAGATTGTACCATTAATTCATAAAAATACGGGCAGATGCCCAACTCATTTTGATAAAATAATCTTAATGCTGATGCCAAAATAGGAAGAAGCCCAAGCAAACTGTGGGCTCAATGCACTTTGTAAATAAGGATTCAGAAATGCTATATAACATACTAGCAACTTTATCCAGCGGTGTATCAAAAGAATAATAAGACTTAACAAAGTAAGGTTTCTCCAAGATGACGGGATGATTGAAATTAGAAAATCTTATGTAAATCACTATTTTGCAAAGTAAAAGAGAAATATATAGATCATCTCAATAGATATTATAATGTATTTGATAAAATTTAGCTACTGAGGGTAAACACTCTTTAACAGATTAAGGTAGAATGGCTCTTCTGTAGCTTAATAAAAGAATAAGTTTCTGGAAACCCTCCACAAGCACTGGCATCCTATTTAATGTTTAAAACATTAGACACACTCCTATCCTATCCTATCCTATATATGTTTAAACCTGGAGAAGGAAATGGCAACCCACTCCAGTCTTCTTGTCTGGAGCATTCCATGGACAGAAGAGCCTGGTGGGCTACCGTCCATGGGGGTCACAAAGAGTCGGACATGACTGAGTGACTAACACACACTAGGAGCACTAGGATCGAGACAGAGAGGTCCTGGACATTCTGTGAGTGAGCTGCACACAGATCTGGCCTCCTAGGTATTCCTTGAACACAGAACACCAAAGAGTTTTACTCTTGCAGTCTCTCTACTGGAGCATTCTTCTCTGTTTAGTTGCTGAGTTGTGTCCAGCTCTTTGCAACCCCATGGACTGTAGTGCACCAGGCTCCTCTATCCATGGGATTTCCAAGCAAGAATACTGGAGTGTGTTGCCATTTCCTTCTCCAGGGGCTCTTCCTGACCCAGGGATAAAACCTGCATCTCCTGCTTTGGTAGGAGCCCATTCTTCTAGTTATTCAATATTTACATCCTTCCTCCAGGACTTTGTTCAAAATGCCACCTTGTCAGAGGCATATTCTTTGACTGTACTTTTAAAAATAATAACCTCCTCTAACCTAGTGGCATTCCCTCTCCTGCTTATGCAATGTTGTCTCCCTATAGCGCTTATTATCACCATCTGACTTGTCACCCCTACTAAAATCTAAGTGCCCAGGACTTCGACTTCAGGGGCTTGGGCTTTGTTCATTGCTACGCACAGTGCATAGGTTTGTCTGACATAGCTTAGGCACTCGGTAAGTATTTGCTGAATGAATGCTTTTTTTAATGATAATAGGATTATAACTTAGTAGACTAATATTGATGAATTCTTTAAGAGTTACGAGAGAGAAACTTTAATTATTTTTAATGTCATCATATCTAAAGTTTTTAAAACTACTCCCTTATCATTTTCCCATTACTACTGCCAAGAAACTTTTGACTACTCCTACTAATTTGCCTCTTGTACAACCTCCCAATAATTCTCATGTCAACATAACCTCTGATAATATTGAGGATTATGTTCATAAGAATAGTCTAGAATCACTAAAAACAATTCAAATTATGTTAGTATTCTAAAATTTTCCAAAAATGAGATTATATATTTTAGAGAGGTTTTTACCCAAAACAACTGAAATTCCAGCACTCAGAGAGTCTCTCCTGGGTTCTGAGAAAATTTGCCTATAGGAAACAGCTCATTTATTTATCCACCAAGTGGTTTTAGATAATTAACATATAAGGTTGGATGTTCATTAGATATGGACAAAACATGTGGAGACTAAACAATGTGGCCTGGTGTAAATACTACTGACCATTTCTCCATATTCATATAATCACATAGACGACCAAATTATATTTAGGACTGAAATATAAATGTGATTTTGAGGATCATTGTTTTAAAATTGAGGGTACTTTAATATGCATTTCCTGCATCTTGTTGTTCTCATTGGCAGTAGTAATTCATGAAACTCTTCAATTCAGTAGATACAGATGAATTCAATCAATACATAATAATATTCCATGCTATGGATATACCGTATTCAACTTTCCTCTTGATATGTATGCTATTTATCTTAAGGTTTTTCCTTACTTTTTTCTTTCTTTTGTAGTGCATTTGTATCTCTTTGTTCCATTTGTTTCTTCAAGAGCTATGTGTAGGCGAGATGAGAGCTCTGATAAATTTAGTTTCAGTCTTGCCCTGGCCATTTTATTAGTTAAGTGAGGTTGAGCAATTCTTCTCTGAATCTGTTTGCTAATCTGTTGAAAAGCTGAAGTAATGAAACTATCTTTTTTCTTTAAAATTTTTAATATAAATGTATTTATTTTAATTGAAGTCTAATTACTTTACAATATTGTATTGGTTTTGCCATACATCAACATGAACCCGCCACAGGTGTACACATGTTCCCAATCCTGAACCCCCCTCCCCCCCCCCCCCCCCCCCCCCCATACCATCCCTCTGGGTCATCCCAGTGCACCAGCCCCAAGCATCCTGTATCCTGCATCAAACCTGGACTGGCGATTCGTTTCACATATGATAATATACATGTTTCAATGCCATTCTTCCAAATCATCCCACCCTTTCCCTCTCCCAGAGTCCAAAAGACTGTTCTATACATCTTTGTCTCTTTTGCTGTCTCACATACAGGGTTATCATTACAATCTTTCTAAATTCCATATATATGTGTTAGTATTGGTGTTTTTCTTTCTGGCTTACTTCACTCTGTATAATAGGCTCCAGTGAAACTATCTTTTTTCCTCAGCAGTTTATAGAATATCCAAGTAGGAAGTGAGTATAAGAATGTAGATTATAAAGATGGTTTTATTAATTCATTTTATTTTGTGTTCTAACTTAATTGCATAAATTGTTCATAGGCGGGGGAAAGGTAAATAAGTAAAATTAATATTTTTTTCCCTTTCTGTTAAAGAATGGAATGACTCCTCTAATGCATGCTGCATATAAAGGAAAACTTGATATGTGCAAATTACTTTTACGACATGGAGCTGATGTAAATTGTCATCAACATGAACATGGATACACAGCCCTCATGTTTGCTGCACTTTCTGGTGAAGTTTTCGCGTTTATTCTAATACAGTAATAATAGTCACCTATACAAATTTGTTATAAGTTTATGTATATTTTTTCATTAAGTGTGTTTTTGTTGTAGTAATTTTAAGATCATGTCTTATGGAAAGACATGATGGGAATTGGTTTTGAAAAGGTACAATGTATGAAATATGTTATAGTTAATTTGGTGATGTTTCTTTAGTTATTTAAATCAACTGATTCTGTTGATGGTATGCTTTGTTTAGAGCCATGAAGCTTGATCTTTTATTCTTACAAGTCCCTTTGATGTTCTATAGTTTTATATTTTGAAGTAATACTGAAGCTTCTTTGTTGTTCTCTTGACAAAATAGCTGCTACGATAGAGCAGTTTGCTTCACTGACATTTCTGTATGAAATAGGGTGATCTGTTTAGAAACTTACTCTGATTCATGTTTCTTATAGTTTGTAGAATGAAGACAATTTGGGAAGTATCTAAAATTAAGTGGAATTATCTGTACTTGTTACAGTTTTTAAGAAATATGTAATATAATATTATCATGCTTTGAAAGCAGTAATCTGTAGTTTTTTTAATCCTGGAACTGGAAGGCATTTCTAAGCATAACATAAAATATATGCTTCAAAAAGGGCAACAGTGCCTAATTTGATTACATAAAATCTTAATATTTCCATATGTAGAAAATACTCTACATAGAATTAAAATATAAATTAAACAATATGGAAAATAGTTATTACATGTCTTAAAGGGTGTTCAGTTCAGTTCAGTGACTCAGTCGTGTCTGACTCTTTGTGACCCCATGGACTGCAGCATGCCAGGCTTCCCTGTCCATCACCAACTCCTGGAGCTTACTCAAATTCATGTCCATAGAGTCGGTGATGCCATCTAACTATCTTATCCTCTGTCATCCCCTTCTCCTCCTGCCTTCAATCTTTCCCAGCATCAGGGTCTTTTCCAGTGAGTCAGTTCTTTGCATCAGGTGGCCAAAATATTGCAGTTTCAGCCTCAACATCAGTCCTTCCAATGAATATTCAGGACTGATTTCCTTTAGGATTGACTGGTTGGAGAGTCCCTTCTCCAACACCACAGTTCAAAAGCATCAATTCTTCGGTGCTCAGCTTTCTTTATGGTTCTACTCTCACATCCATACGTGACTTCTGAAAAAGCCACAGCTCTGACTAGATTGACCTTTGTTGGCAAAGTAATGTCTCTGCTTTTTAATATGCTGTCTAGGTTGGTTATAGCTTTTCTTCTGAAGAGCAAGCATCTTTTAATTTCATGGCTGCCGTTACCATCTGCAGTGATTTTGGAGCCCCAAAAATAAAGTCTGTCACTGTTTCTATTGTTTCCCCATCTATTTGCCATGAACTGAGGACCAGATACCATGATCTTAGTTTTCTGAATGTTGAGTTTTAAGCCAGCTTTTTCATTCTCCTCTTTCACTTTCATCAAGGGTTCTTTAGTTCTTCTTCACTTTCTGCCATAAGGGTGGTATCATGTGCATATCTGAGGTTATTGATATTTCTCCCGTCAATCTTGATTCCAGCTTGTGCTTCCTCCAGCCCAGCGTTTCTCATGATGTACTCTGCATATAAGTTAAATAAGTAGGTTGACAATATTCAGTCTTGACGTACTCCTTTCCCAATTTGGAACCATCTGTAGTTCCATGTCCACTTCTAACTGTTGCCTCTTGACCTACATACAGATTTAACAGGAGGCAGATCAGGTGGTCTGGTGTTTCTGTCTCTTTAAGAATTTTCCACAGTTTGTTGTGATCCACACAGTCAAAGGCTTTGGCATAGTGAATAAAGCAGAAGTAGATGTTTTTCTGGTATTCTCTTGCTTTTTCAATGATCCAGTGGATGTTGACAATTTGATCTCTGGTTCCTCTGCCTTTTCTAAATCCAGCTTGAACATCTTAATGGGTGATATCATTATATATGTAGGGTTCTTATAAATCAAATGGAAAACAACAAATATTACAGTAGACAATTAGAAAATTGAACAGGAACAAAAGAAATACAACTGACTTAAAAACTCAAAACCACTCTCACGAACAGAGAACATCAGATTAGGACAACAAATGATAGTTTTTCACTTACAGTATTGGCAGAGGTTAAGGAGGAGTGATAAAGCCCAGCATTGGCGTGGGAACTTTTTGTGCACTGTTTTGGGAAGTGCACATAAGCCTAACCTTGTTGGGAGGCTGCCTGGTAAAATGCATTTAAAATATACATAACCTTTGATCCTACAATGTTTTCCAGGAACTGTTCCTAAGGAAATCATAATTCAAACTTGCAAAAAGTAACAGAAAATGCTATTCACTGAGTATAGTTTATAATAGCAAATGATCTATAATGATTCCTATAGTCAAAGAATGCAAATAAAATAACCGTGAATGTTTAAACAGGACAGAGCGTAGAAAGATAGGTCTTCAACCGTCAGCAGTTATCTCAGGGCCTCTAGGAGTAAGGGAGGGGATGAGTTAGTAGGCATTAGTGAGGACTTTGATTCATTTTCTTTTTTCTGTCTTTGTTTTTGTTGTTATTTTGTTTTGACTTTATACTAAGCAAGGAAAAACATACTTTGTCTTGTTTTTTAAAAAAGTGATATTCAATTCTGTGCCATTTTTGTACTACTTCATGTTTTCTATTCTTTTCTAGAAAATAAGGTTGATTTCTCTGTGGGTTCTGTCGCATTTTACTTTTTACTGTAGTTATGATAAATATTTTGGGAAAAATGAAAATATCCACCAGATAGAAACCTGAAACTAATTGGGGAAAAAAAAGTGTGGATTATTTAAAAGGCAGTATTTGAATTGGGCATTCCTTATTTTTAACAAATGTTTCTTTTTAACTCTAGGTAATAAAGACATCACGTGGGTAATGCTAGAAGCTGGTGCCGAAACAGATGTTGTCAACTCTGTAGGAAGAACAGCAGCTCAGATGGCGGCCTTTGTGGGTGAGTTTTTAGGACAGTTTTACATTAGGTTATACCCCAAATTTCCCCCATGGAAAAAAAATGCCACTTTGCTTCTCAGAGTGTAAATACTGTCATGTGTCCTTTTTAAAAAGCAAACGTTTACGGTTTTGTCTAACTTAATGAAACACCTAATGACATTTTGGAGAACATGAACAAACTGTTCAAATTTCCACTCTGAGATAGAGAGTGTGGTGAGGCCTTTCTGTTGCAGTCAAATGCTTGAATGAGAATAGTTTACTCCTCTAAGGAAGTAGTTAAACCTAGTATTTAAGAATAAGAACTGTGGAGTCAACTATCTGGGTTGAAATTCTGTTTGTACCACCTAATAGGAAGTTACTTAATGATTTTGATCTTCAATATAATGGTTACATGATCATTAAAATAGGAAATGGCAACCCACTCCAGTGTTCTTGCCTGGAGAATCCCAGGGACGGGGGAGCCTGGTGGGCTGCCGTCTATGGGGTCGCACAGAGTCGGACACAACTGAAGCGACTTAGCAGCAGGAGATCATTAAAAGGATTAAATGAAATGATAGACCTAAAGAGCTTTAACTGTAGCTCTCAATAAAGGCCATCAGTTATTCCTATTTACAATAATTATAACAATGATTAGGAATGAGTATTAATGATAATACAACATACAGCTGTTTCAGTATCATCCTCAGCAACCATCAACATTTATTGTGTGTGCCCAGTATTTCTTGGTATGTTAATCCTGTTACTTGATAGAGAGGGTTTAGAAGAGAGTGGGAATGAATATTTGATGTTTGGTATTTTGGCCCCACTGAGTTGGCAGTTAGCAGAGTCCACTGATAGAAAAGCAAAATCAGAAACATCTGATTTATTGGGAATACAGTAAATAGCTTTGTGAGACCAAATGATTCATGAAACAGATACTTAACATTCACAACCTATAGATCAAGCATCACTCTAGGTGCTTTGGTGAATAAAACAGGATATTTGTGTATTTATGGCACTTAAGTGGCTAATAGGAATGACTGCGAAAATATACTCTGGTGGATGACTTAAGGGTTCCATAGAAATACATCAAAGGGAGGGATCTTCTCTCCCATTCCAAGGGAATGTCAAGAGAGAAATTACTTTTAAGCTGAGATATAGGGGGAATTTGGAGAAGGCAATGGCACCCCACTCCAGTACTCTTGCCTGGAAAATCCCATGGACGGAGGAGCCTGGTAGGCTGCAGTCCATGGGGTCGCTAGGAGTCGGACAGAACTGAGCGACTTCACTTTCACTTTTCACTTTCATGCATTGGAGAAGGAAATGGCAACCCACTCCAGTGTTCTTGCCTGGAGAATCCCAGGGATGGGGGAGCCTGCTGCGCTGCTGTCTCTGGGGTTGCACAGAGTTGGACACAACTGAAGCGACTTAGCAGCAGCAGCAGCATAGGGGGAATTAATCAGATATGGGGGACAGTTAACTGTATATGGTATTAAAATTTATTATTGTGTTACTTAAAGCTACTCATAGTAGGTACAGTTGACTAAGTCAGACAGTCACAGAGTCACTTTTTTTCACAGCTCTATGAAAACAAATATTCTTGTTTTATTTTAACTCAGTTTCAGGAAGATTTGAGAAAGGTATGACCTTGCTGAGCAAATTGCAGAGAAATATTTGTCTCATAGTTAAGGGCTCCCTGGTTGCCACCACCTCACCTCTCAGCTAATTTTAAGGGTGTCAGTGTAGTAAGAAAAGAACATTAAACTAGGAATCGTGAGACTCATATTTTAGTTCATGTCTGCTCCTAATTATTTCCAAGATCATAGGCAAATCCCTTCACTGCCATATCTTCAGTTTTCTGATATGTACAGTGACGCCAGGGAATTAAATGATCTGAAATTCTGTTTAACTCTGCAAGTTTTCATTATGTCCACGATGTAATGAAATAGAGCTCAGATAGAGGTTAAGTGTCTTTCCCCAGACCACAGGGCTGAAAGTAGTGGAGGAGTTTGTGTTTCAACCATTAATAAAATAGTTTTCTTTTTCTCCTTTTTTTTTCTTTTAATACTACCATGTTAATAAAAATCTAAGGTACAAATGTCTTCATTTCCATCCTAGAGTGAGGGTAATGTTTTCATTCCATTTTAATCTATTTAGACTAATTTCATAGAAAATTGCATTGCACCCTTTCAAGTTGACATTATATTTTCCTTATAGTTAGTCTTATTAAAAACTCATTCTCCCACTTTTATTTCCCTCAATCAGGTCGATACATATACATTTGTATTCATATGTGCAAGATTTTTTAATCTTTTAAAAATATGATCATAGAAATATATTCTTCCAGCTTTCTTCTTGCCAGTATACCATGGAAGTCCCTTAGGTGATGGTTTGTGTGTTTTCTTGTATTTCCTTAATGTGATTGGCCTATCCTTGTTAGAGTACATTTCCTTTCTGTTTTTATTAACTTAAAAATCAAGAATGCTTTTCTGTTCTACTAGTACGTACTCTGCTATTCACAATGCTCCCAGTTAAACCTGTATTTCTTAGTTATTATCTAGAAATGAACAAAACTATAGCTGGTGCCCCACCCTTAAGATATTATATTTGCCCATTTAGCAACCCCAACAAGAGGAAATCATTAAAACTCAGTTTATTTCTCCACATTCCCTGTGTTTGTCAGGCATCCGGACTTTCCTTTCCTCCTCCACCACTACCACGAGGTGTGGCCTTGGCTGAGACAGTCTAGAATTTTTAGTACCAATGTATCATTAGAATGTCATCCACGGTGTGTTCTTTCTCCTTTAGCAGTCCCCGCCATCTACAGTGTAATTTCTCTTGTCATGCTGTCTCCACCCATTGGGATTGACTGTCTCTGCTACCAAGGGCTGTTGTTCTTTCTCCACACTATCTTTTCTCCTTGCTCCATCTTGATCATTGTTCTCATTTAGCGTTTGATTATAGGACCTTCTCAGATTGCACATGATTTGAAACCCATCATAACCAAAGCTATCTTTTTCTCTGAAATGCAAGTTCTATCTTGGCTTGTTCCATGATTCTTGTATCACTGCTCTGCTCTCTTATATGTAGACATGACTCCACAGTTTTCTAAATCCTGGTTTTGCAAGTGCGAATGTGATTTGTCTTTGTCAGCTTTTCGTTTCTTATGCTAGAAGTGTGTTTCAATTTCAGTTTATCCTTGAAAGTAAAAAATTGTACTGGATGTGTCTGATTGTATTTATGTTCTCATAAATCCTGCCTAGGACTGACTCAGTGAGCCCATTTAGTCTAGAAGACTCAAGTCCAGTGGCAGTAATGATGGAACACAAAGTGGTCCCCACCCAGCTCCCGCTCCCAGCATTTATTTTCTGTATTAATAGTACTGTTTTATTTGCGTGTATTCCAAATTCATAAATTAAAAACTAATAAAGCTAAATATTTAATAATTTCAGTTATAAAAAATTAAATATACATTAAGAACTTATAAAGATAAACTTTAAATATATATGTATATCACTCTGCTGCTGCTGCTAAGTCGCTTCAGTCGTGTCCGACTCTGTGCGACCCCATAGATGGCAGTCCATCAGGCTCCCCAGTCCCTGGGATTCTCCAGGCAAGAACACTGGAGTGGGTTGCCATTTCCTTCTCCAATGCATGAAAGTGAAAAGTGAAAGTGAAATCGCTCAGTCGTGTCTGACTCTTCGCGACCCCATGGACTGCAGCCTACCAGGCTCCTCCTCCCATGGGATTTTCAGGCACGAGTACTGGAGTGGGGTGCCATTGCCTTCTCCTGTATATCACGCTAACAGAAATTATTGATGGATTATTTAAAATATCAGAATAACCTAAGCAATATCTAAAATGAGAAAGATAAATCTTGAAAAAAAACAACATGTTTTTTTCCTTCTCACAAAGGTGTAATTTTAAGAAACGCGTAGTCCTGTGATAGTGTCATTGTTATATAGCCATTATTTTTATGCACAGATATTTCCAACTGCTAACAGGGCTTTTTCTGAGTATCCTCATTAGGGGACTGATGAGAGGATGTAAGTTACAAGCTAAGTCTATGTTTTTCTCTCTCTCTGATTCTTTTAACTTCAGATTTTCCTAGGTCTCTTTATATGTTGAGAAGCTTTTTTAGAGTATCTTTTTTTTTTTTAAACAGGAACATCTATCTTTTTATTGAAGCTGGATGTGTTTTAGAGCTTCCCTGGTGTTTTAAAAAAGCAGTGCAGTTTGTCTTCATCTGTAGTTGCTTCATGCACAGCTGTGAATTCCTGCACTCTGTTATCTGTGCCATGTTTTCATGCTGCTTGCAATATACTTGCTTGATGGTCATTTTCCTCCCTTCTTGAAAATTATGTAGGTAGAAATGATCTTTCCAAACAGAACACTTTATATTTTTTAGTATTTCTTGTTACTGTTTGACTTCTCAAGATACATATAATGGAGATTTCTGGTTTTAAAAAAAGAAAAAGAAAGTGATGTCTCAGTACTTACAAATAGCATCAAACACCAAAAATGATACGTCATCACTACTAAAATTTGCTTTCAAATCATGACTGTGTTGTTTTTATCATTTGTTTAATTATTAGTTGTCCATCCATTTCTTTTCTTTTCTTTTTTTCCCTCGGATATGTTTTTTTCAGCTCTCTCATCTTTCCCATAGTGATTTCTATATCCTAATTTTTAATCTATTTTGAGATATTTTATCTACTTCATCTTCTGCATTACTATTTTAGTTCTCCATTGTAACCAGGATTACCCTTCTCAGTTTGTCTATTAACTTTTAAAAATGGAATCTCTCTGTGGTCCATGAGAGTCTCTTTACATACAGTAATTGATCTGCTTAAGTATTCTTTGAGGGTTTTCTTTATGGTTTGGTTGTGGAGTGGTTGTAGTAGATGTTATAGTACACGTTCCACGGAAGAGGCCCTCTGTTGGAGACATTGCGTAGTCTTTCGAGATTGGATCCACTTGGGTCTGCATCTCCTAGGCAGTCAGGTAAAGCTGACAGGGTCATGGGCCATGAAGGGCTGTGCCATCTCTCTATACCTCTGGGCCCAGGGTCAACAAACCAGGAAATATTTCAGCCTCCGCTGAGACACAACTCTTGGGTTATCCTCAAACTCTTGGGCAAGCTGAGAACTTGACCAGCCTCAAAGATCCACCTGGACCACAGTGCAGTCCCCCTGCAAGTCACCTGTTGTCAGCAGGATTGAGCAGATGCTCCCTGGACCATACACAAGTGGGCAGGGGCCACACGGGCCACCCAGAGCAGACCCCTCTCCCGGAGCCCTGGCATCTGGGTCTGCTCCGCAGGACTCTTTCAGCCCTCATCAGGCAGAAAGGAGAAAGAAGTCTGTCTTGCAGAGATTCCTGGAAAAGCCTGCAATTGCAGATGGGCCCTGCTTGTCCAGAGGGGCCACTTCCTTGCTCCAGAGAAGTAGTGGAGAGTGAGCCAGCGGGGAGGAAGCAGCAGGGACGTGCAGTCAGCCGCCAGCTTCTCCAGGGAAGGTTCTGCTTTCCTAGAACAGTTTTTACCTCTGGGGATTGGCTTCCAGAAGTGGCACAGGGATCTATGAGGAGCTACGGTGTGGATTCCAAGCCTGTGGATTCCAAGCTTATGGAAGCAAAACCTTTTTCTCTATTTCATTTCACAAAAAGGCCAAGCTTTTCTCAAATCCAAGGGGAGGAGAGATTAGCTTAACAAAATGGGTAGTAATTATAATGACAATAAGAAACTTAATACAGAATAAATTTAAATTTTGTGTAAAGAAAGCCAGATGTGATTAGGGAAGAACAAACATCATTTGTATAGGAGTGGAAGAAGAAACATTTAAATTATGCACAACTTTTATTAAATATTTAGGGCCAGTTTTAAGTAGAACACTGCTTTTTTATTATTGTTGTTATCGGCATAATCTTCTTATGTATTGTAGATTTTGTGTCTTTAAAAGGGGATTATTTCTTGACTTCGAATAGCATGCTTATAGATGTTTCCTAAAATATTTTACCTCTCCCCTTCCTCCTCTACTCTCCTAAAAGTTAAGGACGTTGATGCATGTTGACTTGAGAAAACAGAACAACATAATGAAAAAATGGAAAATGTCTTATTTTGAATGATAAAACAATACATTTCCTATTTTCCTATTAAAAGGTCAACATGATTGTGTGACTATAATCAACAATTTCTTTCCTCGAGAGAAACTGGATTATTACACTAAGCCCCAGGGACTGGATAAAGAACCGAAACTGCCCCCAAAGTTGGCAGGCCCACTGCACAAAATTATCACTACAACAAATCTTCATCCTGTCAAGGTACTGTAGTTTATAGTATTTGCTTTCTATTTAAATTGTGTGTGTGTGTGTGTGCATGGGTGCGTGCTTAGTTGTGTCTGACTCTGTGTGTGTGCGCGCACACGCACGTGCTTAGATGTGTCTGACTCTTTGCAACCCCATGGACTGCAGCCCACCAAGCTCCTCTGTCCATTGGAACTTTCCAGGCAAGAATACTGGAGTGGGTTGCCATTTCCTTCTCCAGGGGATCTTCCCAACCCGGGGATGGAACCCCAGTCTCCGGCGTTACAGTCAAATCCTTTACCATCTGAGCCACCAGGGAAGCCCATTTATATATTGCTTTAGAATTTAAACTGCTCTTAGTATATGAGTCCTAATTGTCTTGGGTTGCTTTTTGTTGATGTAAAACTTGTGATAGGCTCTCCTGTTCAGCTGATACAGTGAAGTAGTGCTCTTGTTTGAAACCTACAAGAGAGTGAGGGACACAGACCAGAGCAAGAGGAAGAGTAAGGCAGAGAGGTGGGTTCAGCCAAAACCTAGCTTCCACTTCGTCTCACAGTGAGCTCTGTTTATTAGTGGCTCCAGAGAGGCAAGGAAACCAGGGTTTCCTGTATCAGTATGTCATGGTTGAAGTCTGTCCCCGGGGGAAAGGACAGCCGCCCAGCTGGTGCCAAGTGAGGTGGTTCTCTCTGGATGAAGGGAGTTCTCCGAGGAAGGAGGCAGCTCTGAGCCATTTCAGCCAAAAGTCCCAGTTGCAGGAACCTGGTATATGGGCCTGGTAATGAGGATCTGGGTGAGGGACCAACAACATCCAGTACAATAATTATCCTTCCAGGCAGTGTTTGGAAGTATAATCATGAATACATTTCTTTCCTGCAAGTAGGTATCTGATGCATTTAAGTAGTACAGTTCTTCCAGTAAATAGTCAAATCACACAGATTTTCATACTTTGTAAACCAACTCAGAAGTTCGCATAGCATACCTGGGAAACTTCAAGGGTTATCCTGAACTATTCCCACTGCTATTTTCTTCATACTTTATATATGACCTTTTTGCTTATAAAATGATTATGTTTTGAAAAATTAATCCAAATGAATATAATTTTTTCCATGAGTCACCTCAGGAAACAGCGCTGACCTTTTTCAGACTCCAGTGTCTGCCGTATGCCTTCATTCATAATGTATAGATTTGATAGTAACTCAGAGCTATTGGGGGTTTCTTTGGTTTGTTTTTTAATATTTATGTATTTATTTGACTGTGTTGGGTCTTAGTTGCGGCATGTGGGATCTAGTTCCCTGACTAGGGATTGAACCCGAGTCCCCTGTGTTGGAAGTGCCGTCTTAGCCACTGGACCACCAGGGAAGTCCTGAGAACTCTTTGTTGAGCAAGATTTATGTTGGGTCAAAACCTGAAGCTTCGCCTTAGTACAAGGTGTTATTATAATGTACTGAAATGGATTTCCTTAGTCTGTTACAAAAGAAAAATCTGGAATATACTGATCGTCATTAGAGTAAGTGGACAGCTCTCATGAAGTAACTCTTTTGAAGACTAACACACACTTAAAGATATAAGTTATAAATTATATGTAATATTATTACTTTATTGCTGCATCCCTTGGCTTATGGTCTTTTGAAGCTTGAGGAACACACACATAAAAAAATACCTTTCATGTGGCCTTTCCCCCAAGTTATTAATAATGTTCTGGACCATCAAGAGAGATGACAAAGTAGCAGATCCTCTCCCACACAACAGACAAGTGCAGTCTATTCTGTTTTTATTTTTCAAAACTCAGATGTTTTACTCGACATTTTGGAAGGACCACTAGATGCAACACTTGTGATCCTCGCTGGGCAAAAAAGAAATTCTGCCGTGGAGCAGGGGTTTGTGCTGCTCTCAATGTAGAGCATTTCTCAATGTAGAGAATGTGTGTGGTTTTAAAAGGCCTGCATCACTCCCCCTCCAGTCCGAGCATGACTCGGGTCCCCAGCATCTGGGATCTAATGCTTGGTAATCTGAGGTAGAGCTGATGTAATAATAATGGAAATAAAGTGCACAGTAAAGGTAACGCACTTGAATCATCCTGAAACTATCTCCTCCCCAACCCCCTTCTCCCCTGTGGAAAAATTGTCTTGCACAGAACCAGTCCCTGGTGCCAAAAAAGGTTGGGGACCACCGCATTACAGGATATCTTGGGTTTGATTGATTTAAAGATGTTTTCTGTATGTTTCTGATTCACTGTGTCTTATGTCTGTTTCCACCCTTTGAGATGACAGTAATTTCAGTTACTGTGACATTTGGGTCTGTAGAGTAATTTTTGATGTTTACACAGAACCTAGTCTCTCAGGGTTAAATATCCCAAGAATTATTATATCTGCAGTTATCTTTAAAGGCACATATTTTGCGTAAGTTAGATTAAGGGTATATTTATACAGACAAATTGTAAACTAAAATAGCCTACATTTTATTTTTTAGAGCACTTGGTTTTATGAGAGACTACTCTATGATTATAGTACCTTCTTTCAGACCAGACCTCGCCTTTTGTAGATATAGTCTATTTGCTTGAAAACCTTTCTTTATCCACACTTTAGTTAAAAGCTGCCCAGTTGCTTTGGTTATGGGCCATTTTCACTGCTTTACCCCTTTTCAAGCTGGCATGGGTCTTCAGAGGGCACATTATAAAAAAGTAACGAATAGCCACCAGTCAAATCAAAGACCTTTAAAAATAAGCTCAGTACAGCACTTGATCCAACAGGGCACCTTTTGCCACAGTGTACCTAACACAGATACATTTGTGAGGAGGTTAAGTGGCTGCTATAGCAATAAGGATGTTTGTTTTCAACAGGGACTTAGGGAATTGTGCTGATGGCCAGGATATAGACATTTATAAAGGAGAAAAACAGAGGCAAAAGGAAGAATGACAATAGAGTTTAGCAGGGTCCGTAAGCGATCAGAAGATAGATGTGTGCAAGTGATCCCGTTTTTTGATTTATTAACATGATTTTTAAGCCCAGAATTTATTTATTCATCCTCTGTAATTACTAATGTTTCCCTTTATAATGCTTCAGAGACTAAAGGAAGGAAATTAATTCAAGTATGCTTTCTTTTGTGTGCAGCTATGATAAATGCTTCCATGAGCTCATTGTTGAGCTGTGGATATGTAGCATTTTTCATTGTGTTTGGGCTTCCCTGGTGGCTCAGATGGTAAAGAATATGCTGGGTTCAATCCCTGGGTCCAAGAAATCCTCTGGAGAAGGGAATCGCAACCCACTGCAGTATTTTTGCCTGGAGAATTCCATGGACAGAGGAGCCTGGCAGGCTACAGTCCATGGGGTTTACTGATATATATTATAAAGCAAATAAAGTCTAATGTCTTAAACAAAAAAAATCATTAATCTGGGTTCTATTTGGGGTTTTTTTTTTTTTTTAAAGAATTCTCACATGCAAGTTTAGATCCTCTGCTTTGATTCATAATGTATACAAAATATTGGGCCAAGGGCATCATGTGATGGCAGTTGGTAGGAGAAATATAAATAATTAATGATTCTTTTCTTCTCTGCCACAAGTTAACTTTTGAATTATATAATGGTAGGGGAAGTTGCCAGCAAATTTATCAATAAGGATTCTGATTATACTTATTTCATGAAGTCTAGTTTGTTATTGAGTGCTATATTTGAAGTAAAATACTGGGCTGTGTATCAGTAGGGTCAGAAATAAGTAAAAGTCTTATTTTAATTTAACGAGAACATTTAGTTTATGTTAAATTTCCACATAGGAGCCTTGGGCATGGGTTTTCCTTAAGTTAACAATTACCTTGCTCCTTGTCTAAAGACAAGGATCTGATTCATGAAATCTGCCGTCTGTTGCTTCCTAACGTTTCGGTTACCTGGGATCACAATTTACTGTGACACGTAGGTTAACAAATACTGAATGACTTTCTGCTCTGAGAATACAGTTGTGCCTCTGTTTCCCACATGTTTACATTACTGTTATGTCATACGGATTTTTACAGGTGTCCTTATGCAATCAATAAAGAATTTGGGCTTAATCTGTACGTATTTGGGAAGTGTAGGACTCATAATGCATCATATTGGATAACTCTCTAATTATCCCCTTTTTAAAGCTATTTTTGCTTTCCTCTTTCATCTATTCATATTAATGATTAGAAATATATTAGGAAAATTTCCACAGAGAAATGTAGTTAGTAAGCAATACACCTTTTATTTTTAGACTTCCGCCTGTAAAAACCTCATTTCCTTATAATTAACAAGAATGAATGAGAATTGTGGTTTTCCTAGCCATGAAATTCTAACACTCAGTAATGTTAGCAAAAAGCAGTGATTGCTGTGTGATTTGTTTCTGTATATAAAGGGTATGCAAATATGCCATGCTTATCTTTAGTAAGAGAGCTTCCCTAGTTCGGGCGATAAAGAATCTGCGTGCAATATGGGAGATCCAGGTTCAGTCCCTTGGTCAGGAAGATTCCCTGGAGAAGGGAATGGCTACCCACTCTAGTACTTGCCTGGAGAATCCCATGGGCAGAGGAGCCTAATGGGCTACAGTTCATGGGGTTGCAAAGAGTCGGACACAACTGAGTGACTGACACTTTTATCTTGAGTAAAAGTGCTTTTAACATATATAGAAACCATGATTCCAAGTGGCCAGGTAATACTTAGTTTAACTGGATGACAAATCACACAATAACTTTGATATACAGAGTTCGAGAGAGTTCATGATGTCCTTCTGTTATTAGTTTTACAACTTGATCAGTGGCAATTTGCATTCTGATTTGAATTAACATAGTAAATATGTGACCATGAGAAAGACTTTATTTGGTAATCAAAACTGACGGCCTAAATTGAGCTGGAAAAATCTCTCATGGAATTTCTAAGCTCACTGGGGTTTCTTCTAGATTGTGATGCTTATAAATGAGAATCCTCTGCTGGCAGAAGAAGCAGCTCTGAATAAATGCTACAAGGTGATGGATTTGATTTGTGAGAAATGTATGAAGCAAAGAGACATGAATGAAGTACTGGCTATGAAAATGCACTACATCAGCTGTATCTTTCAGAAATGTATTAACTTCTTAAAAGACAGAGAAAATAAATTGGACACTCTGATCAAAAGGTACAGTTTTTACCATATCATGTATAAAATACACTCAAATGGATAATGTCTTATTATATGAAATCTCATTATGGCTTTAAAAATTAAACACTTTAGCAGCAGCTGTTATTGTTGAGATCACATTTAATCTGCCAGAAACCAGGGTCCCTATTAAAACTAGATTGACTATTCCATTCTGTACTATTTACAACATTTTTGCCGTCCTAAATTATGGGTTGAGAAATCTGAAGTTTGGAGAGGTTAAAAAGCATTTGTAAAATCATACAGCTAGAAGGTAGCCCAAGTCCAGGGTCAGATTCTCATGATTTTACTAAGAAAAGAGAACTAAGTCAGAAGGGTGTGACTTAATCAGCGTTTACATTCTTTGTTCAAATAACTGCCATGGTAATAAGTAACTAGCTAATCTGATAAACGTCTAGTATGTTTTACGTCAGGGGTCACCTTTTAAAATACATCCCTGGGCTCCTAAACCTGATAAGACCTGGCCTAATGGGCAGGGGGAATAGCAATTTGAATTGAATCAATCCTCATGATGTGACTACACAGTGAAAATCTTAAGCAGCAAAGAAAAGTGAAAGTGTTGGTCACTCAGTCATGTCTGACTCTCTGCAACCCCATGGACTGTAGCCCGCCAGGCTCCTCTGTCCATGGAATTCTCCAGACAAGAATACTGGAGTAGGTTGCCATGCTGTCCTCCAGAGGATCTTCCCAACCCAGGGATCAAACCCCGGTCTCCAGTACTGCAGGCAGATTTGTTACCCTTTGAGCTACCAGGGAGGCCCATGGAGTAAGGAAGGAACTACTCAAAGTTCATGTGTTCAGCTGGGAGGAAATGCTTGGTAATTCAATTCCAGTTACTCTTTTAAAACTATCTTTCAGCTTGTTAAAAGGCCGAGCTTCTGATGGCTTTCCAGTATATCAAGAAAAGATCATTCGAGAAAGTATCAGAAAATTTCCTTATTGTGAAGCTACTCTCTTGCAGCAGCTGGTGCGAAGCATTGCTCCTGTCGAAATCGTAAGGCTCTTCCTACCTAGGTTAACTCCGGCAGTAAGACCTAATTACCATATTTTATACAATTAGAGGCATGTTCTCCTTAGCATTATTTAGTTACCTAATAAAGGCATAATTGTCTTAAGGAAAATTTCAGAAACAAACATGGAGATAAATTTGCCTGCTAACACTGTTTCTGTTTCTGTGTTTTCCCTCTGTCCTCTTCTTTCATTTATATAGTTCATGGTTTAATACACAGTATTTCCTTAGATCAGAATATAGATCTTATAGTTACAGTGAATACTTACATTTTTAATGATGCGGTGAAACCTCAATGGGAGGATCACATCCAGTACGTAATACAGACCCACGTTTGTTTTCATAAGTAGCTTGTGAAAAACCAGCATAAAATCCCGTACTAGATGGAAGTAGGAATTGAATGTCTACCTTGATGGTTTCCTGTCTGGAGGATGTGAGAGGATGAGTTATAGGAAGGCTCATTGTGTATCCTGCTAAACAGTCTTAAAGTATGTCCTGCTTCTTAGATCCTCCCTTAATGCCTCTGATTTTATAAATTTTCCACACATTAAAAAAAAGTCTATTTATACTTAACAGTTATGGGAAGTAAATTTGAACTCTATTATCTGTTCTTTACTTACTTTCGTCATGTGTTTATTTAAGAGGTATTAAAGACACTCCCTGCCTTCCCTGTTTTGGATAGTTTTCAGATGACCTTATCTATACCAGTTACGCTTTTATACATTTCAATGAAATCCCTTACCAGCCTTTGTGTACTAGGCAAGAAACTGATCTTGACACTGTTACCATCCATGCCTTCCTCCCTCCCTCTGGCAGTGTCGGTTCTTCTCTGCCTTCTCTAGGCTGTTGTATCATTCTCAGCCTGAAAAATCAGGACTAAAAATGAGTTCCAGATGCTCCTTTTATGTATTAAGATGTCATCCAGTCAGAACCATTAAAGAAGAAAGGCCTAAGCAGAAAAGATGATTTCATGAAGTTCATGCATTGATTCTGAGAGTTCGCCATGATTTCACATAGAGATTCTTTCTGCTTGCTCTTTAATACGCTTGGCTATTTGGTGTTTAAGTTTTTGGAAGTTTAAAGTTAGCATATTATGAGGGTAGCTTATCAATTATGAATGTGTTTTGGCTGTGCATATCATACTCCAGCCAACTATGAATTAAATAGATCAGAGCTTACTTAATCCACATATTAAATATGTGCCCAGGGGTAGGCAGACCCAGTCTGGTACAGTGAACTAGGAACCCAAATCCTTTCCCATTTTCCCACCCAGTATTCTTTAGCCATATGGATTATCATGCACATGCTAATAACCTCACAGTTGCAAGGCATCTAATGCTCTTCCTCCAAACTCATATTCCTGACCCAGGCAGGCAACAAAATAAAATTGGTCTAGAGCTGGAAAGCATAAGCTTATCAGAGAAGCAATTAACAGTGGCTGCTGAGTGATATCCAGCACTAATAAGTGTAGTTGACATTGTACCTTTAAGGGAGAAAACAGAAAAACTAAAAATAGCAGGTCGGAGTACTTTTTAAAAAGTCAAAGCAGGTCAGTGTAGGACTCAACAATCCATCTTAGCCCTATATCATAGAACAGTGTAGTTAGTATGGTGTTTGACTGATGTTTATCCTAGTGATCTGAGTCATCAGTAATCAAGATAATATTTGTTTAAGACATTTTAGAAACATTTCTCTCTTTAAAAACTTCTGCTGTCTTGAAGACTTGATCTGCAGTGCTTGTGGTTGTGCGTGTCCCAGATAGCCACTGCTGACTGCTTGACAGATTCCAGTATTCTGCACGTTCAGAAGCCTCTGAAGCAGTATTAACCTTGTCCCTTGACATGGTAGTTCTCACGGCCGGCTGCCATGAAGATCACCTGTGGTATTTCCTGACCGTGTTAGCGCCTGAGCCCAAACCTCTGCCTGTCGTGGAACTCTGGCTTCTGCCTGTCACCGAGTTCAGCAGGAAGCATGAGGCATAGCTCTATTTAAGAAATGCTGCTCAAGCATTGTAACATGAGACTGTTAAAGATATTTTGCTTTATCATTTGAAGGTGTATATTTTAACTTCTGGAAGGCTAGCTAAGGTCTCTGATTTTATAGGATACATATTTAACAAAGTAGATGACAAGGTTTTCTATAGTAAGAAAGAATTCTTATCACTCAACTGTGACAAGAAAGATTTCACATGGTTACTCTGCTGTACCATCAATTTTTTTTTCTGAGGCAATAGTTCACATTAATAGCCATACTTCTAGCAAAAAATATTTTAGTTTTACTTCTGATATATTTGTGAGAATATCATTGTTTTGTGACTCCTCCAAAAGTCCCATCTTGGGGAAGATTTTGAACATGTCTCAGTCATGATTTTTTTTTTCCCCCTCAATTTTTATTTATTTATTTTTAATTTTTGGCTGCACTGGGTTTTTGTTGCTGCAAGGGCTTCTCTGTAGTTGCAGGAATTTTCAACAAGCTCTGATGCACACCCTCTTTTCAGCACAACTGCCATAGACATTCATTCTGTGCAGATATTCTGCAGATAATGGAGGCTACTCTAGTTTCAGCGCACGGGCTTCTCATCGTGGTGTCTTCTCTTGTCGTGGAACACAGGCTGTAGGGTGTGCGGGGTTCAGTAGTTGCGGTGCATGTGGGCCCTGGGCTCTAGAGCACAGGCTCATTATTTGTGGTGCACGGGCTTGGTTGCTCCGAGGCATCTGGGATCTTCCCAGCCCGGGGATTGAACCCATGTCTCCTGCATTGGCAGGCAGATTTCTGTACTACTGGACCACCAGGGAAGCCCTGTCTCAGTCATGTTTATGAAAAGAATATTTGAACATGTAATTGTAAAAACATTTAGGTACCAGTAATTCTCAAACTTTTCGTATGTTTCAGAATCACTTGTAATAATGCAGGTACAGGGACCACATCCTTAGAGACTCTAATTTAGAAAGTATAGATAGATCTGAATTTTGAACAAACTATCTGATACACTATCATTTCAGCACAACTGCCATAGCCATTCATTCCTGATGAAATTATTAACTTGTAACTAGTATCTGAGGTTTTATTTTAGCTCTTTTTCCTCACTGTTATATTATCTTCATTCCAAAAGAGAATTCTTAACTCTTGAACTAAAAAGAAACTTCGTAATTATTTGTTTTCAGGAGGAGTAAAGTGGTTTTGAAATGAGTCCTGTGTAAAACAGTGTTCTAAGGTGGTTATTTGTTATATATAACTGGTAAAATAAATACTCTTAGAAAGGAAAAGTAAATAAAAATATAAATTATGAACATTTCTACATTTTTAGTTAAGAATAAAGAAGCAAATTTGAAAAACTCAGAAACAAGAACTGTTGTGAATAGGTATGATAGCGCCATACCCTGTAATTGCTCTAAGTAGATCTTAATAGTATTATCCCAGGCAGATAAATATTTAAATAGGTCTTAATAGCATTACCCCAGGCAGATAAATATTTGCCCTTATAATTTCCTCTGTTAAGAAATTTCATAAATCCACTTTAGCAAGCCACTCTGATTTTCAGTAACTGTATAATTTTCATATTTTTGGTTTTTCTTAATAACCTAATGCAACCACACGTATAGCTCTTTAATCTTAAGAGTTTGGAGCATTTCAGTGATAAAGGTGATAATTTTTATCTATTAGAATTGTGGATCTACATCAAGTAAATAGTTTTAAATAGACAAGTTCTTTAAAACACTTAAGTTGCATTAAACTTTTAAGAATTATGATAAACATTTGTGATGTATCCTATAAATTGTCCCTCAGAATATGTATTATATATTGTCTTAATTCTCAGAAGGAAATTCCACTCTGAGTTCACTGTCCTATATCTGAAATCGTTGTATGCTTACTGAATAATCCCAGTTGAAAAATACATTTATTCTAGAATAGAGCCAAATTTTTTCTTTCTCAACATCTGGATCCACGACTTACCTGCCATGTACTTGGTGCAGAAAAAGGTGTCCTCAGAAAGGTGTATGTGTCATAAAGTCTGTGCAGGTTGTCTCTCTCCTTAATGATTTTGTCTCTTTTTCTCGAAGTGCCTTCTCTGTAGTCTGTCCATGGTGATTTCAGAGTTTTTTTTTCCTCTTCTTACTTCCTCTAGGGTTCTGATCCCACTGCATTCTCTGTGCTTACCCAAGCCATCACTGGTCAGGTGGGTTTTGTGGATGTTGAATTTTGTACTACCTGTGGAGAAAAAGGAGCAAGTAAAAGATGTTCAGTGTGCAAAATGGTAAGAATGAAGTTAAGTTCATTGACATCTGGTTTAGATTTCATGGAAGTTGGTAACTGAGTTTTAATATTCTATAAATGTAATGGCATTGTTTTCTAATAAATTCTAATATATTAGATATGAAGTATTGAATCTAATATTTTAAAATAATTTTGAAAAAGAGCTATAGGATACATGTAGTTCTATTCCCTCTTCTGTCCAGCTCACATGTTGCCCAGCTTCTATGCTGACCACACCCAAAAAAGAGAGTATGAATGAATGAATTGTTATGAGAAAACAAGAGAAAACTTATTCACAGGGGACTGAGACTGGTGCATATATGAGAACCTACAACAATTCATAAATATGCAGTCTTAAATCTTCCAATGTTGACTCAACTACTCTCTCTTCATCAGCTCTTCCTTGTAAAGCTCTCACTCCCTTCTCACTGTCACCAATCTTTAAGCTTTCTGTACCGCTACCAAGTTCTGCCAGAATTATCTTTATAAAGAACATATCTGAATGGATTCTTCTCACATACAGATACTACCCACATGCATGCATCTGTACATTCACTTTACCCTATAGATCATGTTAATTTCCTGTTGTTTTTAAGGCTGAAATTCTTCAGCATATTCTTCTGTAACCCGTCATGTTCTGCTAGAAACTTCTTTTCCAGTTTCATTACCTTTAGTTACTTACTTCCCTGAGCCTCAGTTTACTTATGTGTGAAATGGGGCTAAAGTTGTGAGAACTAAATGAGACCATCTATAATGATGAAGTATGGCCACATATAAAAATACTCCAAAATTCATTACTTAAAACAAGTCTTTTTTCCCCCTCATGTTTGTGGTTGGCTGGGGCACATCTGTTCCATGTGTTTCTCATCCTTCTTGGACCAGCAGGCCAGGGTGAACATGTCCTCATGGTGATGGTAGAGCTATAAGTAGGCAAGTAGAAACATACAAGGTCTTTTGAGGTCCAGCCTTGAAATTGCCATGCCATCTCATTTCTCTGGCCAAAACAAGTTGCATGATTATATTTAAAGTTAATTCTCCTCCCCTTCAGAGCAAAGAACTTTGAAGTCACATGGGAAAATGTATGGGTGCAGGGAAGAGTGAAGAATTGGGGCCAGTAATATAGTCTGTAATACCTTCTATGTATAACATCCTAGCCCAGTGCTTGGCACATAATTTTACAAAAATCTAAGCTCTATTTACACAAATGTATTGCTGTCCTAAACACAGCATTCACTTTCCTATTCCTGCATTTTTGTACAAGATATTCCATCCACTTGGAATGCTTCTTTCCTGTTTCTCTGTCTACTGACTCCCTCAATTTAGAGTGAGTCATTGCTTCCTCTGTGTTCCCATTGCTGTGACGTCCTGTTCTAGGATATAAATCATGTTGTTAATTATTAGCCTCCATCCGTGCTGCCCCATCCTGCTCTAGCTTCCTCTGGGACAACAATTGTATTTTCTTTGTCCTTGTACCATATCAATTCTGGTACACAGAAGTCTCTTAAATAAATCATATGTTAGAGTCTTTGGTAGACCATGTGTTATATATCCATTGTTGTTAAAAAGTATAAGCTAAAAATTGAAAAGGTAAACAATACACATTCATACATCATGGTTTTAAAATAAAGCACATTGGGAGTTAGTCACTTAGTCATGTCCGATGCTTTGTGAGCCCATGGACTGTAGCCCACCAGGCTCCTCTGTCCATGACATTCTCCAGGCAAAAATACTGGAGTGGGTTGCCATTCTTCTCCATGGGATCTTCTCAACCCAGGGATCAGTCCCAGGTTTCCTACATTCCAGGCAGATTCTTTACCCTCTGAGCCACCAGAGATGCCTAGAAAGTTAATATTTTTACACAGTACTTGATTTAATGTTGTAATTGAAAAATCATGTGACTACACCTCTTGAAAATAAACCTACAATTGCCTTCAGGTAATATATTGTGATCAGACCTGCCAGAAAACACACTGGTTTGCCCATAAGAAAATCTGTAAGAATCTCAAGGACATTTATGAGAAGCAACAGTTGGAGGCTGCCAAGGCAAAGAGTGAAGAGGAGAACAGTAAGTGTATAAAAACCGAGACTGTAATACTTGTCAGTAGGAAGAGGAAGGATCAATTATATTAACATAGGACACACAGGAACTGCGTCTTCTCAGGGAACCAAGGAAGACTGGGGTTAACCAACATCAGGATTACACTTAAATATATCCTTCTTTTGAGTCTCTGGGATAATGTACAGACTATAGTCAGCCTAGATAGCACTAGAAAATGAAAAACATAAAATTCTGAGAAATGGTGTTTATTCCCCTTTCTACTTTGTGATTCATGAGACTACTCTGGAGCCATGTGACTCTTAATGAATAATTTACTTATATTTTGCTCACAAAGGATTTTAAGGTCTTTGAATAAGGAAATAATTAAATTTCCCCTAATGGCTACGTGAAGATTTTAAGATTGGAAGCCTTTAACTTTCTTAATTATGAAACTGCAGGTAAAATTATGGAGTAAATTTATAAATTACAAGTTAACTTGCACAGCTTAACTTTCCACAAGTGTGAGGGCAGTGAGTCCCATATTATTTTTCCTCTCCTTCCCTCATAAAATGTATGACTCATTTTCATCAGAAACAGTGAGTTTGAGCTTGGGCAATGATTCACATATTGGAGAAGAGAAACGCCCACACTCTTACGTCCCACCCCAGAGGATATAGGATATGTATCACACATTCCGGGAAGTGATAGGTTGCCAAAAGGTTACCTGGGTGATTCTGATACTAAGCTGCTCATCTCTATTCCTCAAAGGACCATGTCCCTTTGCCACCTGGTGGAGAAACATATTAATGGAAATAGATGATTTGTACAAGCCTCCATTCATACCAAATAAACTGGTATAAATAGATTATTAATAGAACAGTTAGGCTTTCTGACTGTCTTGCTTTCTTCTGTTTGCTGGACCAAACCTTTATATCCTGTGTGTTGAAAGCAGGGTATAACGGCTGGTCACATACTCAAGAAGCCATATGGGAGGGTTGTCAGTGGATGAGACCTCCTGGTTGTTAGACATCAGTCCATCCCACACACTATTCTACTCCTTTATTCTCCACAAATGTGCGATAGGCTTTATTATCCCCCACTTTATAAGGAGACAGCCTTGGATAGGCATTTACCTAACCAAGCATGTCAAGCTAATTCATGGCAAAGCTGTATTCAAATGTGGATTTTGCTTGTCTGCAATCCTGATTTCAAGGCCTGAGTTCAAATGCCAGTTCTCCTATTTTCACTGGCTGTGCAACTATGAGCAAGTTAACAAACCCCCTCTCTTCTCTGTTTCCCCATTTGTAAAAGAATAATGCTAAAAGAAAACTCCCCCTTGTGGTTGTTATGAGGATTAAATGATTTAATACACCAAAGCACATGGTAAGAGCCAGATGACTTTTTTTTTTCTTCTTCTTTTTATCAGATAGCAAACTTGATGTCAATTCTAATTGTGTTGGTGAAGAGCGGCCGGAGGAGGCTGAAACGAGAATCTGCCAAGAGAATGACAATCCTAAGGATTCTGAGGAAGGCGAGAAAGAATCTCTGCAGAGTGATGCTGGGCTGGAAGGCTTACAGGAGGCTGCCATAGGTCCGCAGGTGTCTGAGGAGTAAGGGCCAGAGCAAGTGTCCGAGCAAGCGCAGACAGTCCTCACCTGGCAGGTAGCTGGGAACTCACATGATTGCATCCTGCTTGGCTCCACACCTGCCTGGCACTGTGGCGGGATTCCACATTTCACAGAATACGTGCTTTCCAACAAGACCCTGTCTACCACGCCCTTCATACCGATTCTGTTCTATAATAGGACAGAGATTCCTGGAGAGAAAAACGTTTCTTCAAAATGCAGGAGAAACATTTCTATTCCCTTTCTGAGGCAGGCTTCCCAGCAGTTGTTCTCAAAGGAAAATAAATTTCCTTTTAAAAAAGAAATACATGTTCTTGGGAACAAAGAGGCAAGCAGAAGAGTTGTAGGAGAGAGGAGACTTTCAGGAAAAGAAAAATTTTATAGCCACAGAGATGGGTAGTTAGAATCATAACTTATATGTAAATAAAATGCTTTATATAAATAGCATTTATGGTAAAGTGCTACTTATTAAGATGCAATGAAATGAAGAAAAGCTACATGTTAAAGGAGCTCTGACATAGTTCAGCTAATTGTACTTTTCTATAGAATTTATCCTGAGCAGACTGAACTTTATGTAGTTCCTGCAGTGACATTTTATCTACAGTATTTGTACCTTCAGAAATGTCAAATCCCCCAGGAGGAACTGAGGTATAGCCACAGTTATCTCAGCATGTGCATTAAAAAAAGATGTTTGATGAAATTGTTGGTTAAACAAAGGCTAAACATACTGTGTCCACAGTTACTATAAAACTGATTTATGTGCCATTTTCCACTTGAAAGGCTGTGACCTTCCTATAAGCTTTTCACGGGGTTCTTCTTGTCCATGAAAGATTTGTCTGATTATATAACTTGTCTGATTTATAACTGTCCTTTATAGGCTGTGCTGGCATCAGTTTTTAGTGTCTGAGTATTTAAATCAAGCTAGAGTGAGATTTGAAGATAGTGCTGTGTTTCAAAGTTCCCTTGTGTTGATTGTAAAATAAATTGTGCCTACTAATAGAGCCAATTTAAATCTTTTTTCATAGTTTATTGCTGTTAGCGGGTGGCAAATGGTAAAGAAATATTAGAGAACTTAAAACATTTTAGGAAACACTGAAGAACACAGTAATAATTATTTTAATATTCACAATTGTAAATCAGTATGACAAGAATTCTCACCTCACTTCACTGATCAGATTCTTCTGCCTTGCTGCTTTTTCTCTTCCTTACACTCAGTTACTTTTCTCCCAGCCCCAACACGCACATCTTCTGTACACCCTGTACGATGCTGCTGTAGGAAGCCTTCTTGTGAGTAAAGCACTGTTTAGGGTTAAGTGGGTAGGAATTCAACAGGCAGATTTTTCCTGCACTTGTGAATCATGACAAGCCCCCCTTCTCTCACTGAAATCCCTCAATCTACACACAATGCTAAAAGTTTTATCTTTTACTAGAAAAATGGTCCTCTTAGGCCTTCCTCTTCCACAAGTAAATTTTTAACCCGAGTTCCCTGATTTTAATTATTTTTTGGGTATGTGGTATCATCATGGTCCCTGTTTTTGGATAGCGTGAAAGGTTATGAAAAAGCCAAAGGGAGTAGGAGAATCGAAATGTGGCAAGATAGAGGTGATTTTCTCTTTATCGAAATGAATGCTAATATGAGTCAGAACTCCAACACAGCTACAGCTGGCACTAATAGTAACTTTCCAGCTGGACAAAGAGGACTTCAGATATAAGCCATGTCAGTATCAAAAGTTCTGTAGATATATTTCAGGGAAGGGTTGGTTAGAAAATGGAATTTAAGAAAAATGAGGTTGGTTCTGATGGTACTCTCTTTGTCATAAATAACCAAAAATAGATGATTCCATTATAGCACCATCAAAACAGGTGGTCATCCAGCTACCCTTTCTTTTTTTTTTTTCACCATATTGAATTATTTTCAATATGCCATCAAGAAACTTTTCTCAAAAACAGGACCTAAAGGATTAGAATAGTCTTACTATTGTAGTGTCTTGTACTTAGAGCTGATATAATAAAATATTAAATTAGCCAATGGGTTATCCAAAACTTGGATTGTGCTGTTTGACCCAGTGGTGGCTTAGTTGCTAAATCGTGTCTGACTCTTGCAACCCAACGGACTGTAGCCCGCCAGGCTTCTCTGTCCTTGGGATTTCCCAGGCAAGAATACTGGAGTGAGTTGCCGTTTCCTTCTCCTAGGGCTCTTTCCAACCCTGGGATCAAACCTGGGTCTCCTGCATTGCAGGCAGATTCTTTACCAACTAGGTAATAATAATAGCTAACACTGAAAGCTACTTGTATCTTGAAGTTATTTTGTTTAATATTCACAACAACCCCATGAATTAGGCTTTATTTTTATCCCCTCACAGCACAGGTAAGTTAAAGTCTAAAAAGGCCCACTCAATCATCCAAAAGTCCAGAGTTGGAACTCAGCAAGGTCTGCAGTTTGACTACAACATTGTACACTCTTAATATGTTAGCATTGCTGTAGTTTCTCTGCAGACATGAGATAATAGTAGAGCTCTGTAGACAAGCCATTATTTTATAGGATGTGGTGGGTAACCCCTCAGCCCTTAAAAAGATGACTGATTTTAGCCATCCATCATGTTTATGAGTTTACTCGAGTTTTAATATTACTGGATATTAAACATAACAGAAATACTTGAAGTAGTTCTGCAGTGTTTTTATCTTCTCAGGACCATCTCCCCTGCTTCTGAAGCAAATCACTTCCCTTCTTGAGTGGGAGATAGATGTCTTCCTAGTCGCCCAGTTTTATAACCATCAGTAGTGACCTGTTTCCTTGGCCACAACGAGGCCCATCAGAGTACCTCTCAGCGATTTTACCTTCCCGAAGCCAAAGAGGGAGGGTTTTTGTTTGTTTCTCCCTTGGGATGATCATAAATTATAAGGATTCAGTTCAGAAGCTGACATGTGGAGGTACCTAGGAGAAAGCAGCCACTGAGTAGATACAGCTAAGAGAGGGAAACAAAGAGGGAAGGGTGTCGAATTCACTGGGCTCTGATATGGTCCACACTGGGTTTGCTTTGTTTGGTTATGTGAGCAGATTTCTCATCTGGCTTTCTATAAATCAAAAGCAAAGAACTATTAAGACCTCCTTGAAAAACTTAATGGGATCAAATTTCAAAAGTTAAATGTATATAAATATAATTAAAAGGAAAATGAAGGCACATGAAAGTTTTGAGATTAGATTCTCTTAGAAAAAGTACAAAGGCAGGTCAGGTTTTGGATCACAGTTACCATTTTGGTTGGAAAAGAAGCTACCACTACAAGGTGTTTTTGCGTCTCCTAATGTTTATTTTGGAAAAGCATATCTGTTTGCAGTTGTATAGAAATTAATAATGTTTATGTAAGCTGTGATAATATTAAAGCATCATTTGCATGGACAAAAAGCAAGATCTTAATTTCGTAAAAACAACTTTCTTCTTCCTGCTAAAAATGATTGAATACTTTAGCAGATAAACAGATTTTCCCTCCAGAAGGTGGCTCTAGCCTAGCTTCTATGTCCTTTAAAGACAAAATTCTAGTTTTATAAATCAATAAAGGTCTCTTTTTGAATGGTGATCTTAATTTGTCTGCGATGAATCAGGTAGCTATGTAATTGATCAGTTCAGGGCAGTGTAGCTAGCAAATTAATACACTTACATAAACCTACCTAATCTCAGGGATGATGCCAAATGACTAATTTTAAATGTGAAAAAATTGTCAGTTCCAAAAGAAACCATGAATGAATTCTTAGCGACTTTGGCATGAAGAAGGCCTTCTTAAATATGACACTAAACTCAGAAGCCACAAGTGAAACTAGTTCAGCTACATTTTTTAAAAAATCTGAACACTTCTGGGAAGATAGTGTATACATACTTTTCCTTATTCCTCCTCCTAAGTAAGACTGAAAACCCTGGACATTACATATAAAACAAACAGAAGAAGGCAGACGGGCTAGGCCTCTCAGGACCAGGCAATGATATTGGTTTTTTGTGTTTTCTTTCTGCCTCATATATCACAGATTTGAGGCAGAAGAAGCCCGTAACATGGAAACAACAATCAGAGGCAAAAATAAGCTCCAACAAACAAATGCCTGCTCTGTGGATTTTGGATTCAAAGCTGAAACACCAAAGCATACCTGAATTTCAAGTCTACCCCAGCCTACCCTACAAATTTTGGACTTGCCAGCCCCGCCTGCACCAATGGCATGAGGCAGTTCCTTAAAATAAATTGCTCTCTGTAAATATGCATGTACCCAGTTGATTCTGTATCTCTGAAGAACCCTAATAGACTGCATGTCCTAGTTTGAGCTACTAAAACAAGTTACCATGGGTTAGGGTGGTTTAAACAGCAAACATTTATTTCTCACAGTTCTGGAGGCTAAAAGTTCAAGATCTGGGTGCCAGCATGGTCAAGTTCTTGGTGAGTGTCTTCTTCCTGGTTTACAGAGGGCCACTGTACTGTGTCCTCACTAGCAGAAAGGGCATGCTAGCTCTCTGGCCTCTTACAAGCTTGCTAATCCTATTATTCATGAGGCTCCACGCTCATGACCTGATTGCCTCCCAAAGGCCTTACCTCCAAGTACCATCACACTGGGAATTAGATTTCAACGTGTTCATTTTGAATGAACACAAACATCAGTCTCTGATGCTAGGTATAGTTCCTAAGGGGCACAACTACTCTCGAACAACACAGGGGTTAGGGGTGCCCACCCTCCCAGAAATCCAAGTATAACTTTCCAGTCTGTCCTCCATATTTGTAGTTTCACATCTGTGAATTCAGCCAACTACACAGCATGTAGTACTGTGCTAGATGCTATTTATTGGAAAAAAATCTGCCCATAAGTGATTCTATGTAGATCAAACCCAAGTTGTTCAAGGGTCAACTGTAATAGATGACATATATTGAGCACTTTGAGAAAGCCACTCTACTTAACATGTTACATACATGATCTAGTATAATCCTTGCAACTCTCTGAAGTAACTTATTATTTTAAAGAATAGGAAATTAAAGCCTCTATAGAAATTAACTTGTCCAAGTAACATAGCTCGTAAGTGGAAGAACTAAACTAGATTGTCCAATTCCAGAGCCCTAGCTTAGAACCACAGCCCTCCACAAATCTGTGTATCAGGGTTTTCTCTTCCCCAGTTAAAACATCAAGTGATGGATCCTGAAATAAATGTGCTTCCTCTCGAACCCACTTCAATGGGTCTTTGTTTTTTGAAGCAAATAACTTAATTAAAGACTTTCTCAATTGTGTATTCCATTTTGGTAGAGTTTTAGATTATTTAGGTAAGGATCATGTATTTTATTTTGTCTTTTTCTCCAAATGGTATTTAATGTAATGTTTTCCTGTCGTGGAACTAATAAGCCTTCATTCCTGAACCAGAAGTACCCAGTATTGAGGAGTGCATTTTGAAACAAATCTTTTTCATATAAATGATATATATTTCCATTAGTTCTCTAAAACGATTAAGTAAAATTTGTTAGCCATATTTTTGCAGTTGGAATAAATTTTTATTCCTTTTTAGCGATTGTGGGATTAAAAATAACTTTTTTTTTTTTTTTTACTATTCTTTTAGTGTTTAACCTGAGTATTGCAATACCCCATCCTCCATTTACTGCAATCTAATTAAAAAGTAATACTGCTTGTGCAATTTATGAGCCATCTTAAATCTGAGTCAAAATACACCATTTCCATCCTGAAATAGATTGTTGCTCTGCCCACCCAACATTATTGGTTGGTGGGTCTCATGGTACTCACTTCATGATGAGTTCAGCTCAGGCTCCCAGTTCTAGAATGAATGCAGTGGCATTCCTCGAACTGATCAGTGACGAGCTCTCTGCTGCTTATGCTGTGACCCTTGAAGACCACACTGTAAGCCCTCTCAGCTTGCCAGAGGCTTTACAAGATACCGTTACTTACAACAAATACTTCTAACATTATGGATTAGGCTGGGTTATTGTGTTACTTGGGGCCTCCCAGGTGATTCAGCGGTAAAGAATCCACCTTGGCAATGCAAGAGACACAGGAGATGCGGTTTCAATCCCTGGGTTGGGAAGATCCCCTGGAGGAGGGCATGGCAACTCACTCCAGTATTCTTGCTTGGAAAATATCTTGGACAGAAGAGCTTGGCAGGCTACAGTCCATAAGGAAAGAGTCGGATATTACTGAGCGATTGAGCACACACACACACACATTGTATTAATTATCTATTACTCTATAGTAAATTATCCCAAAATTTATCAGCTTGGAGCTTCAGTAAGCATTATCTCATGAAGTTCCTGCAGGCCAAAAATAGAAGCAGCTTGATGGTGCAGTTCTGGCTTAGTCCTCAGGAGGGTGTTAGGAAGCTTTCAACCAGAGTTGCAGTCCTCTGAGGCTTAAATTGGATCTGCAAGACCCACTTGCAAGGTGATTAACTGGGTCTGGGGGAAGAATTGTAACTCACATAGTTGTCAGCAGAGGACTTAGTTTCCTTACTTACTTCTGGAAGTAGGTCTCAGTTCTTCACCACGTTGGTCTCTCCAGAGGACTGCGTAAGCGTCATGACAGCTGGCTTCCTGCAGGTTAAGTGAGAAGGAGAGAGGAAGAGAACATTTTGATTGTTCCTATGACGTCATCTTGGAAGCCACATGCCATCATTTTTGCCTTTATATCAGCCACTCATGAAACTCTTTTTCTTTGCCTCAGCTGTAACCTGCCAGCCACCATACCAGACTTTGCAGATTCTAGCTGTGCACAGAATCCTATGTGCCCAGAGGTAAAAGGAGGTCACAGATTCTTGGCGACGGTTCACTACGCCCTCTCGGGTTTTCCTCTCTTGCTTTTGATTTCAGCCCCACTTCTACAGAGTGTCTGTGGTACAGTGTGGTAATATCTAGGCACCATCAGGTAAGGGGACATGTTGCTCTGCTTTTTATAAGCTTTTATCTAGCTCTTGAGCTTAGCTGGAGAAGATCAGCAATATATTTTGAGTTACCTTACACGTCCAGTTTTGCGTCTCAGCACCAGGCAACTGCTGAAAACTTTTCTGTTTTCGCTTCCCTCTTATAGAGCGCTTCTGGGTAGGCCAACCACAGATCATAAGCTCACACCCAGAACTGATAAACTCCTCCAAAGGTGAGAGGGAAAGTCATACCCGTGTCATCATCATACAATAGAATACTATATGTATCAATGAGCACAACAAAGAATTATTGCTACTAAGAACAACATGTGTCCATTTTACAATGTTGAGTAAAAGAAGCCAGAAAAAATAATTCAGCTTCTATGATTCCATTTATATGCCTTTCAAAAACATTAATATATTGTTTAGAAATGATATTAATGTATATTAATATCTAATATATATGTTTAGAAACACAATACATGGTTTAGAAATCAGGATGATGTAGTAACTGGTCATTGGACTGGTAACAGGAATGAGGAGGTTTCTAGAGGACTGGCAATGTTCTATTTCTTGATCTAGGATGATAGTTACATGTACATGTTCATTTTTTTGAAAATTTGTTAAAACAATTTGCATATATTTCTATATCCATGTTTAACTTCAAAAGAAACTGAAGAGAAAATGTAGGAATTATTTTTCCTTGGTGTTTCTGTTTACATCCTAATGTTTCAAATAATGCCACAATACTTTGGCCCCCTCATACGAAGAGTTGACTCATTGGAAAAGACTCTGATGTTGGGAAGGATTGGGGGCAGGAGGAGAAGGGGACGACAGAGGATGAGATGGCTGGATGGCATCACCGACTCAATGGACGTGAGTTTGAGTGAACTCCAGGAGTTGGTGATGGACAGGGAGGCCTGGTGTGCTGTGATTCATGGGGTTGCAAAGAGTCGGACACAACTGAGTGACTGAACTGAACTGAACTGAAATAAAGAATATGCTAATCACAGAAAAGTTTAATATATAACTGAAAACTACTAAGATTTCTAGAAACCCCAGGGGCTATCTCAGTGTGATTGTAAGCATCTGGGCAGGTCCTGTGTCTTTCTCTTCAAGGTATTTTTCCTCTCGTGTTGGCACCGTGTCCCAGTTCAGAGAGGTAATAGCCATTGCCGATCGCTTCATGGACCTTACAAAAACAGCATCCTCTGGGTCATCAAACATAGTTCTGCAAAAATGGCAATTATGTCAGGAAAAAAATCAATTAGACCAAAACACATATTTAATTTAAAGGCATAGTGCCATATTTTTCTGTTATTTGTAGTATAGTACCACTGACAAGTAACTTTAGAGCCCTACTGACAAATGACTTTCAGGACAAGTAACACTGTTTTTATTGTATATTTTAAAAATACAATGGACATATTTGGGATCAGCTATAATAGATGTCAGTATAGATGTGACTATTCTTGCATTCACGTTTAAAGTCAGTGGTTAAATGAAATGATTAAAATATTTATAGCTATGATATGTATTAGTATCTTATATACATTTTATTGAAAAGTTATTATTTCTCTGCATTATGCTACATTTTATAAAAAGTGCTTGGAGATAATATTTTTCAAGACTGAACCAAAGAAAAAATTCCTTAGTGCAAAATGTAAAGAATGATGATTTTAAAAATTTATCAATATTCATAAATTAAGATTTTTTTCAGTTATGAACTATTTCTGTTAAAAATATTATCGTGCTCACTGAACATATTTGGGGAAAAAGTAAAAAAGAAGTAAGGACCTTCATTTTTAATATCAGGTTTAATTTTTTTCCTAACTTCGCCCTCCACCTCACTCCACCTCTTAATTTATTTTAGGTTATAATAATAATATTAAAAACCCTAAATATATCAAATATAAATATATAGCTTGAAATCATTTATCACAGGAAGACAGTGTGATTTTTCCTATCAAAGAGTTAGTCATTTTTTAAGTCATTAAAATTCATTTGGGTAAATAGGAATAATTTAGGAAACCACCACAATTATGAAATAACATGATAATAAAAGTAAAGTTTAAAAATCACTTACTTGTCTACATTATTTGCAAATGCAAAGTCTGAAAAAGAAATTCTAAATTAGTATTTCTCAAATGTTTATTCAGCATTTTAAAACAATGAAATAATGCTATAAAGGAAAAAGTCTAAAGCATATGTTTCTGGGTTTTGAGCAGTCTTTCAGATAAACAGTTCAGTTCATCAAAATTGCCATGATGCCTAACCCAAACTGAAATTTTCTCTCAGGTACAGAACCTTAGGTGTTTCTAATGTCTTGAGGCAAATTCTTTACTACAATACATGCCTCAAAACTGAGAACAAAGTGCTCTATCAATTTGGTTACCAATGGAATCCATGTGGGGATTTTTATAATGAAGATACTGAGTCTCATGTGCAGAAACAGAGCCTTTTTCTTTTTCAGATAGACACATGCATCTGTAAATGGACTAATAGACCAAATGTGGAAAAAATATTTAGGGCAGTTTAAGCCACTTGGATTCTTGGCATTAACTTCAAAGAAACAGAATAAACAAATCCTAGGTCATAAGAATCTACATCTTCCCTAGCTTTGGAGCTCAAAGGCTAGTCCTCAAAGCTTGGATTTCCTATGGTATCTTCTCGAGACTGTCCTTGCTTTGTTTATTCCTCTCCAGAGGCCCAGTGCCAGGCTAGTGATGGAATGTACCAACACCTGTTGGACCAGCAAAGCCCACAGTCTGAGCTCTTGCCAACCCACGGGCAGCAGGGGCACTGCCTTAGCAGAGGGGTTCATGGAATCGTTCCCATTACAAGTGGCTGGTGCAAGTGGCTGGTGCAAGTCTTCCATTTCTTTGCTGATCTCCCCAGACTCTGTCTACATTTTCAATTACAAAAAGCTCACATTTTGCTTATGATGAATATAAATAAGAAAACAGTAAAAAGTGAAATTCCCCTTTGACCTTTCCAGTTCCTCATATCAGTACTATCACTATTAAGTGTTTTGTATGTATGCTTCCAGCCTCCTGTGTGTGTATACATGTGCACTCACATACATATACAAAAAGATTTATTTGCTGACAGAATTCGAATTTTGTCATTACTCTGCATTATATTGGGCTTCCCTGGTGATTCAGTTGGTAAAGAAACTGCCTTCAGTGCAGGAGACCTGGGTTTGATCCCTGGGTTGGGAAGATCCCCTAGAGCAGGGAATGCATTATATTACTCAAAATGCATCTCTCTCTCTCTCTCTTTTTTTTTTTTTTTTGTATTCAAGATTTATCATGGAATGATTCTTTAATCCAATAGTTTGTATTGTAAGGATGTGCCATAAGTTAACTTTCTATGAGTGACCGTTTAGACTTTCTACTGTTTTTCTATTACAAAAAATGTTTCAATTAGCACTTTATACATATATCTGTTTGTGTGTGTGCAGATACTTCTGTAGTAGAGAGATTTCAAATTTAGTTGCTGTGTTGAATAGGTTGCATATTTTGTATGTGCATGGGTACTGTCACATTGCCATATGACCTTGCAAGAAAGTTGAACTAGTTTACACTCCCACCAATTATGTATGAGTTATGCTTTTGTCTCTCCTCCACTTCACCAGCCTTTCCAGTGTTTGCCTAACTGCAGGATGAAAATGGCATCTCATTGCTTTAATTTGCACTTACTTGCTCACTAGTGAGGCTGATTGTTGGATGTCACATTTATTTCCTTCTATAATGTCCACATCTTTTGTCACTAGTTTTCAAATTGATTTATAGGATCCTTTGATACAATGGGCATTAACTTTTGCCTATTGTATATACTGCAAATATTTCTTCCAGTTGTGTTTTTTAATTTTATTCCTGAGATTTGAAGAAATTTCAAGTTGTCCTTGTTCTCAAGCTATTTGGAATACAATTGATTTCTTTCTCAATTTAGGGTGAAGAGTAATAAAATCAAAATGTGGTGTTACAACTGCTCTATAAACATTTTCAAGTATAGTTTATTTCCAGTGAAAGAATATCATCCTCAATGTGCACATCACAGTAAGAACAAATACAGAAACTATAAAACTATAAGGCACAATTTTAAGAGCTTACATAGGGAGTTCTACTAAGTTCATTATAAATGTTTGGTTTGTGGAAAATGGAGATTGAGAGATTAATTAGGGCCATGCTGCCAATTTGGGGGAGGGTTATAGTCAACCTATCTATGAATTAAGAATGTGGATTAAGAAGAAAGATTTCAAATGCAATGAAATACTCTCTCTATCCTTTCTTCCCTAATTTTGTTTTTGGAGATTTGATATGAAAGAAATGTAAAGCTCTAAAGGTAGTAGTCAGTTATCCTCCTCACACTTGGAAAACACTCTATGTATGATAAACAGATGGGGGTGGTCTTATATTGCTAGTTAATAGGTGCATTGGTTGTCTCTAAGAGTGGGGATTTTCTATCCAGAGGTTCCTTTTCTACTACAGCATGGCTTATCCCCCCGCCCCCCCACTAATCCAGTAGCATTTAGTTTGAGTATTAGCTTTTACATGAACTAAAAGAAAAACCAAGTGGCTAACCAATAGAGCAGTCCAACTTACCATGCAGTTGTTATGTGTCAGATCAGGTGTTGCAATGGTTTGTGTAATAAGCATCCTGACAGCCAAAAGAAGATATCACCCGCTTTTTAAAAATCAGGAGGCTGAAGCAACGTCATGTCCAAAACAAAACATGTAATTACTAGCAGAGCTGGTGTTTAGATCCAGGAGAATCTGATCCTAAAACTTGTTTCTTGCCTCTACACTGGTTGTTCTCCTAATGGGAGTATGCATCAGAATCACCTGAAAGGCTTGTTAAAAAATAGCTTCCTGGGCATGTGCATCTGCAGTAAGTTACTAACTGATGCTGCTGCTGATTTGGGGGACTACACTTTGATAATCATTGCTCTACACTACCAGAGAAGGAAATGGCACCCCACTCCAGTACTCTTTCCTGGAGAATCCCATGGGCGGAGGAGCCTGGTAGGCTGCAGTCCATGGGGTCGCGAAGAGTCAGACACGACTGAGCGACTTCACTTTCACTTCTCACTTTCATGCATTGGAGAAGGAAATGGCAACCCACTCCAGCATTCTTGCCTGGAGAATCCCAGGGACGGGGGAGCCTGGCGGGCTGCCATCTATGGGGTTGCACAGAGTCGGACATGACTGAAGCAACTTAGCAGCAGCAGCAGCAGCAGCAGCAGCTCTACACTATAGCCTTCTGCATCCAGAACATGTCCTCCAGGTATTTTTCCTATTCTATGGGATATATAGAGGATTGAGGAATATGTCAAATTATACTCTGTGGAAACAATCATACAAATAGAGGCATTCTATAATGTAACTGGCCTGGTCCCTTCAAAAAGTCATGGGAAAACAATGGAGGCTGTTTTAAATGAAAAGAGACTGAGATAGTTGGATGGCATCACCAACTCAATGGACATGAGTCTGAGCAAACTCCAGAAGAAGTGAAGGACAGGGAACCATGGCATGCTGCAGTCCATGGGGTCGCAAAGAGTTGGATACAACTTATCGCCTAAACAACAATGAAGAACCACAACAACCAAACATAATTGTGAACCCTGACTGGATTCTGGTTTGGAAAAGCAGTTGTAGAAGTCATCTTGGAACAAGTGGGAAATTTGAATATGGATTATATATTAAATATATATATATAATTTCATGCAAATTTTCATGCAAAGATGGGCACAATAAAGGACAGAAGTGGTATGGACCTAACTGAAGCAGAAGATATTAAGAAGAAGGGGCAAGAATACACAGAAGAATACAAGAATACAAAAAAGATCTTCACGACCCAGATAATCACGATGGTTTGATCACTCACCTAGAGCCAGACATCCTGGAATGTGAAGTCAAGTGGGCCTTAGAAAGCATCATTATGAATAAAGCTAGTGGAGGTGATGGAATTCCAGTTGAGCTATTTCAAATCCTGAAAGATGATGCTGTGAAAGTGCTGCACTCAATATGCCAGCAAATTTGGAAAACTCAGCAGTGGCCACAGGACTGGAAAAGGTCAGTTTTCTTTCCAATCCCAAAGAAAGGCAATGCCAAAGAATGCTCAAACTACCGCACAATGGCACTCATCTCACACGCTAGTAAAGTAATGCTCAAAATTCTCCAAGCCAGGCTTCAGCAATATGTGAACCGTGAACTTCCTGATGTTCAAGCTGGTTTTAGAAAAGGCAGAGGAACCAGAGATCAAATTGCCAACATCCGCTGGATCATGGAAAAAGCAAGAGAGTTCCAAAAAAACTTTTTCTGCTTTATTGACTATGCCAAAGCCTTTGACTGTGTGGATCACAATAAACTGGAAAATTCTGGAAGAGATGGGAATACCAGACCACCTGACCTGCCTCTTGAGAAATCTGTATGCAGGTCAGGAAGCAACAGTTAGAACTGGACATGGAACAACAGACTGGTTCCAAATAGGAAAAGGAGTACCTCAAGATTGTATATTGTCACCCTGCTTATTTAACTTATATGCAGAGTACATCATGAGAAATGCTGGACTGGAAGAAACACAAGCTGGAATCAAGATTTCTGGGAGAAATCTCAATAACCTCAGATATGCAGATGACACCACCCTTATGGCAGAAAGTGAAGAGGAACTAAAAAGCCTCTTGACGAAAGTGAAAGTGGAGCGTGAAAAAGTTGGCTTAAAGCTCAACATTCAGAAAATGAAGATCATGGCATCTGGTCCCATCACTTCATGGGAAATAGATGGAGAAACAGTGGAAACAGTGTCAGACTTTATTTTTTTGGGGCTCCAAAATCACTGCAGATGGTGACTGCAGCCATGAAATTAAAAGACACTTACTCCTTGGAGGAAAGTTATGACCAACCTAGATAGCATATTCAAAAGCAGAGACATTACTTTGCCAACAAAGGTCCGTCTAGTCAAGGCTAAGGTTTTTCCTGTGGTCATGTATGGATGTGAGAGTTGGACTGTGAAGAAAGCTGAGCACCAAAGAATTGATGCTTTTGAACTGTGGTGTTGGAGAAGACTCTTGAGAGTCCCTTGGACTGCAAGGAGATCCAACCAGTCCAATCTGAAGGAGATCAGCCCTGGGTGTTCTTTGGAAGGAATGATGCTAAAGCTGAAACTCCAGTACTTTGGCCACCTCATGCAAAGAGTTGACTCATTGGAAAAGACTCTGATGCTGGGAGGGATTGGGGGCAGGAGGAGAAGGGGACGACAGAGGATGAGATGGCTGGATGGCATCACTGACTCGATGGACGTGAGTCTGAGTGAACTCCAGGAGTTGGTGACAGACAGGGAGGCCTGGCGTGCTGCGATTCATGGGGTCCCAAGGAGTCAGACACGACTGAGTGACTAAACTGAACTATATATTAAATAACATATAAGAATTAAATATAAATAAGTTGTTTTTCTTAGGTGTGATTATGGCATTGTGGCTTTATAGAAGAACGTCCTTATTTTTTAAATTTACAGGCCAAATTATTTAGGAAGGTAATTTCATTATGTCTGCTACTGAAGCATTTAAATGGTTCATCAATACTTGATATTTTTGAGTTTACATAAGAAGTAAAGCCTCATAGATGATGGTGAATATGGTAGAATATTAATTGTTGAATATACATGGACATGTATAAGTGTTTAATATTTTTTCAACCGTTTCTGTTGGAAAAACTTCATGATAAAAAACTGACTTTTCATTTTGATTTTGCCTCTTTTTTTTTATCTTGCTCATTCTTGAATAATAATTTAGCTGGTTGCAGAATTCTTGGTTGACTATTTTCCTTAGCATTTTAAAAGTATTAGATCACTGTCTTCTGATTTCCATAATTGCAGTTGAGGAGTGTGCTGTAAATCTATAAATTATTCTTTTGTAGGTAATCTACAATTTTCTCTCTATTTTAACTTCATTTTGCTTTTGGTGTGGATATTTATTGCTGTTTTATGTCTTTTATGTTTTTGAGTTAATTTTGTCTGGTGAATGAATCTAAGGATTTATAACATTTAACAAATTTGGAAAATTGCCAGCAATTACCATTTCAAACATTACCTTCAGCCCAATTTCTCTATTTTTCCCTGTGGGATTACAACATTTATTACTAAATTTATATAGGAAGTAAACATTATTTCCAAATGTCTCCTTATCACCTGCTTCTTTTTCTATGTTGCATTCTGGGTAATTTCTTCAAAACTGTTTTCCAATTTAATATTTTTTCCCTTTGTTTCTAAAGAATCTATTTGGTTATTATTCAAATATATGTTGTCTCATTGGCAAAATGTCATGAGGAAAAGGCTTTTTGTCTTTGCGCCATTTTTCATCTCCCCATGTGATACCTGATGGTACAATAACCACTTGGCAACCATAAAGCACATTAAGAATCACAGAACAAAAGACAGATGTATTCTCAAACACTGAAAACATCATTTAACTTTATACTAACCTTGGACACTGTTTGTTGTGTGAGTAAAGTAAAGCTCTATTTGCTTAAGTCACTGTAGTTGGATTTCTGTTACATACAAGAAAATTAAATTCCAACTAATGAATACATTACTGAAGATATTCAAGTTATACTTACATATGATCACATATGATCACAGTGTATGAGAGTACAACCAAATAACAATGTTTATTTCTGGATGCAGGAATTGCAATGATCTTTATTTATTTTTAATATTTTTCTATATTATCAAAAACTTATAGCCTTAATTCATGAAATTTTCCAGACTCATTGATAATAGTAGCAATTGCAGCTTATTCACTGAGCCCTTTATGCTGTGCTAGATATTGGGGTGTGGACTTCAGTGTGTTATCTCATTGTTATCACATTATCTTATTTAATTTAATATACACAAATGATGATGAAGGTTGCATACTTAATTAGGCTAATAAAATTAGAAAATATTTCAGTACATAAGTGCTTAGCTTACTGTAAATTGAAGTTATTATAATCAAATTAACCAAAAGCTTGTTGAGTTTTAATTTCATTGTTTTTTTTCTTTTTTCAAAATACCTGAAGGTACTCTCTGTGCTGGTTTTTGCTTAAATGGTGATTGAGGATCCCATGAGGCATCTACTTTTCCTCTGAATGCTATTGATTGAACAATATGAGCCTTTTTATGGTTAAAAAGTGTAATCATTGACCTTCTTTCCTTTTCTGTAACTTCTGACAAATGCAAAAAAGCAATGTTATTGCATGGCATTATATGCAGAGTGAGTCAAAAAATAGAATTCCTGTCAAAAATGGATTTGTCCTAACTACGTTGTATGTGAACATCCTGTCATAATCAATTTGTAAAAACTCTACCAAGCTAATTCTTTAACCTTACAAGCTCAATATATGTCCCTCATGTCACAGGGCACAGATCTATCTTATCTCATCCAGACATTCTAGTGCATCACCATGGATGATTGAAATTACAACTGTGCTACATCTCTTCTTTTCCTCAAGGCTATGAGGAAAAAGAAGAATAAACATATGGTTTTAATATATCCTCATTAAGAAGTTACTCAGTTACAAATGATTAAGAATGTTCACATCTGTGGAAAGGTAAGTAGGTAGGTAGGTAAATAGCACTTATGGGTAAAACAGACCTCAAAGAATGTAAAATATAATGCAGTGAGGTTGATTATTTTTTTTGTGGCTTATACAAATCAGACATACTAGTTTGTCTGCAATGTCTAAAAATATATCACAAAGAGGTTATGATTGATTACATGTTTTAGTATATATATATGCATATATACTTGCAGAATTTCAAAGAATATGACTTATTTATTTTTTAATATAAATTTATGTATTTTAATTGGAGGCTAATTACTTTACAATATTGTATTGGTTTTGCCATCCATCAACATGAATCCACCACGGGTGTACACGTGTTCCCCATCCTGAACCCCCCTCCCACCTCCCTCCCCGTACCATCCCTCTGGGTCATCCCAGTGCACCAGCCCTGAGCATCCTGTGTCATGCATCGAACCTGGACTGGCAATTTGTTTCACATATGAATATGACTTTTAGAATTTAAATAGGCTAAGCCTTAAGAGATTTAGTCCAATTGTCTCATTTTTGAAATAAAAAATTAAAAGAGTGCCAGGTGGTCAGTGAATGAGTATTCAATACATAACTGACAAAAAAATAAAAATTTAAAAAAGAATAAGGAAAAACATGTATTATTGACAAAGCTAGAATCAAAAGGAGATCTTTCTCCAGGCTCTGTTAGATGGTCTTTCTTATAAAGTGGTCAACAGACAAGCTCCTAAACTAGAGCAAACTTCATACAGCAAAAATTTCAATAATTGAAAAACTTTCATTTACAAAAACAGTTATTTTCAAAGATCAAAGATCATCAGCATTTTAAACCACTGAGTTATAAGACTGGCTCTCCAATATTTCTCTTCAAGAAGAAATGCTCTTACGATTTCGGTCAAGCAACTCGACTCCTGGAAGGTGGTAGATTATATATAGACGGTACAGGTTATACTGGCATAAAGGATTTTGGTAGAGAGCTGCAAAGAAAGAAGCCAAATTAAGATGTCAGATTTTGAAATCAGTTTCATTTAACACATTATATGAAAAATCGCAAGATTAATATAAAACATAAGTATATGTGAAGCCCTGCTTCACAGACTTTGGTTTCACCAAACACTTATCTATTCATTGCAGGACTTACTTTTTCTATCTGTTAAATTCATTCATTCAACAAATATTTTTGTAATGCTTACTAACTTTTAGGAACTGTGCTAGGTACTGAGGATGTATCTGTGACCCAAATCTGCCACAAATGGGAAATTTTTTAACATGTCCATAAATTAATCAGTAAAGGAAGAACTTAATATCAGCTCTAGAGGGTTCTGAGAAGATTGAAGGCAGGAGGAGAAGGGGACCAGAGAGGATGAGATAGTTGAATGGCATCATTGTCTCAGTGGACGTGAGTTTGAGCAAACGCTGGGAGATGGTGATGGACAGGGAAGCCTGGTGTGCTTCAGTCCATGGTGTTGCAGAGTCGGACATGACTGAGCAACTGAACAGCAATAAAAGAGGGTCCCTGCTGCTGCTCTTTATTAAAGGATTTGCTCATTTGGTTCTCTTCTTCCCCTCTCAAAGATCACATTGGTGTCTGTGAGGAGATGAGCTGAGATATGGTACACCATTTGAATAGAGTTTTCTTTCTTGGCTTCCCACCATTGTGCCTAGTTCGGAATATGTAAAGCCAGTAGCAGCTCAGGTCTCAGCAGGAGCAGAGGTGAACAGATGCTGGTTTTGCACCCTGCATACCTCTGGCCAGGCACGGGGGCTTCGGATTTCCTTGTGTGGAGGTGCTAGGATACGTGAAGAACCATGCTTGCTAATCCAGTTGCTGGAGGTGGGAGGCATGCTAATGCAGAAGAACTCCTGGCATTTCTCTCATGACATCCCTTAGGCATCAGAAGATTGAAAAAATGCATCAACATTTAAAAAATCTTCAACTGGAAGTTGTATTTTATTTTCCAGAGAAAAGGTAGAATATTTTCCCTCTCCTTCTTTAGATAATATTAAGCAGGGTTATTTCAATACAGTCTTTTATAATTTTCACTTGGATATCTTTAGCTATTGGATTCTGCCTACATGGAATTTCTAGAAACTATTTCTGGAAAATATACCTAGTGAGGAGAACCACTAGATGGCAGTAACAGAAAGAGCTCCAGCTATTGTACAAATATCACTCAACAAAAAGAGGCTCATTTAATGTACATTTAGCTGTAGCATTTGACTATTTATAGAATACTAGGTTTGATAAAAGCATGAAAGTATTAAGCACTGGAAACCCAGGAAAAAACTGATTAATATTTATAAAGAAGAGTTTGCAACATAAAGAAGACAGGGGCAGAGGGCATGCTTGAAAAACAAACTGTTTAGATAAAAACTGAAGAAGCTAATTATCTGCATGCTTTTTTCTGCAGGAAATAAAACATTCTGATATTTGTTGTATAAACACTAACTTTTCCGGCTAATAAAATCGTTATATATAGCTATTCCCTGTGGAAAACATGAGCTTTAGAGGGACTTAAAGCAGGCAATGGAAGACACCTGGTGCATAATAAACAAAAGTTATATGAGGAAAGGCATAAAAGAAAATGTAGAGCCAGGGGCAACAAGAAAATTTAAAAAAAAAGGAAATATGTATATATTGGGGGAAACTAGAGGAAAAATAAAATGGATATTTTTCAAGATTTCTTAAGTGACAAAACTGGTTTGAATTTTAATCTTAAAAGACAAGGAATTTAACATAAAATAATTATAAAAATAGGATGGGGAATAGAATGGATGTATATTAAACCAGTAATAAGGACAGATTTAAAAAGATCCACAGCGATCATGCATTGTAGTTTGAGCCAGAAAAAGAAGAAGACGATCACCTTCAAGAATATAAAAGCAAAGCACTGTTGTTTTTAATGAGAGTTTAGGAGGAAAAATTCACACGCACTATTGTGCATAAGGCTGCTCCGTGGTTACTGACTTGGAGAATCACATCCGACACCTCATAACCCTGTCCTCCATTGTAGCAGCTAGGAGCAGAGTCTGCCTTTGCATGTGATGTTAGTGGAAAATGCACAAGCATCTTACAATGACGTTTACTTTGGGGATACCCTTCTTAGTCTGTTTTCCCTCTGAGAACATTACTATTTAATTCCTTCTCTTGGTTTTCTTCCTAGTGCTTGGTTAACTAACTTCTTTATGTATTGTAATACTTCTGGCTTTTGCTAAACAAATCACCAGATTTGGATCTACTATTATTACTTATTAAAAAGGTATCATAATACTAAAAGCTCGTGCTTATTGTGGTTCAACATTCGTCTCATCATAAAATCTAAGTGGTAGCAAGTCAGAAAACTGGTCTATTATTCTCAGTCTGTAAGTTAACTTTAAAAAATAGAATTAAATAATTTTAAATTATTCTGTTTTTATTATTCACTTTTTTTCTTACTCAAATTTTAGAAGGAAGCAATCTTATTTTTAATTCTTTTTTCCCCTCCATACTATCAAGCATTAAATATTTTGGATTTATGAGTTTTGGACTGATGCTACTAAAATTACCATAAATAAAGTTTCTAAGATATGATATCAGTTTCCTGTGTCTGAAAGTTCTGAAAGCCTTCTATGATGTATGGGCACATTCTTTCAGGAACTATGAAGTGAAATTGCTTACACTTTCACTTTCAATAGGTTAATACTATTTAATCCACCTTTCCTTTAGGCTTCTTATAGAGTACACCTTGATGGCGCCAGCACTGTCTTGCTTATCTTAATTTGGGATTCTGAGTGTAAGCAATTTACATCTACCCAATAATATATCAAAATGTTTCTACTACTTTACTGCACAAGCTTGAGCTCCATGAGTCACATGTGTGAAGCTATTTATGGAAACAGAAGAGGAAAAAAAAATTTATCTAAATAATTAGCACCAGTTAATTTTTATTAACTTTTAAAGCAAAATGTAAAATCCCATTTAAATGAACCTGAATGTTTTTAAGATCATCTTTGAAGAAAGCTGATGTAATTAATAATGTGTCAGCATGTTCATTTTAATAGATGAGGAAATGATATAGAGAAAAGCAGTTAAAAGCAGTTCCATCTGTGCCTGTACAGAGAAGCCTGTGGAAGGAAGCTTGCTGCTGCTGCTAAGTCGCTTCAGTCGTGTCAGACTCTGCGCGACCCCATAGATGGCAGCCCACCAGGCTTCCCCATCCCTGGGATTCTCCAGGTAAGAACACTGGAGTGGGTTGCCATTTCCTTCTCCAATGCATGAAAGTGAAAAGTGAAAGTGAAAGTCGCTCAGTCATGTCCAACTCTAGCGATCCCAAGGACTGCAGCCTACCAGGCTCCTCCGTCCATGGGATTTTCCAGGCAAAAGTACTGGAGTGGGTTGCCATTGCCTTCTCCAAGCTTAGCTGTCAACAATCAGACAGAGGTTCTGGCTCAAGGTTATTTACAAGATCAGAATCTCCACTGTTACCATTTCATTTTAACTAAAATTTCTGCGCCACAGCTTGTCCTGAATATGGAAGTGATACCTGATTTTTGAAAGACAAACTTGAACTAAACCAGGGGTTAAGAGAGTGAGGGATGCTGTTTCAGGATAAACAGCAATAAAAGATCCAGCTGGCTTTTTAATAGAGTGGACTGTTCTACTGCATTGTATGGGAGAAGTAGTCCTAACCTCAAGGGGCATTTCGGGGTAAAGAGTCTCAGATAAAGTAACCATTGAGGGACTTCCTTGGTGATCTAATGGTTTGCGATGCAGGGGCCATAGGGTCAATCCTTGGTCATGTTGACTAAAAAGTTGTACAACTTGAGAGTTGCAAATTAAGTTTTATTTGGGGCAAAATGAGGACTGCAGCCCGGGAGGCAGCACCACAGATAGCTCTAAGAGACTGCTCCAAAGAGGAAGTAGGGGAAAGTCAATATAGAGGATTTTAGTGAAGGGGGAGTTCAATACCATTAAGCATTCATTTTACAAAAAGTTTGTTGCTAGGACCTGATGTCACCATGAAGGAATTTAGGGCTTTTCTAGATATGAGGAGATGCAAGGATTGGGATCGTAAAATCTGTTCCTAAAACTTGAAGCACAGAGTGCCTTACTCCACCCTGAACTCTCTCAGGGGCTGTTGAAGGTCAACAGTGCAGGGTTTAGTCTCTGATGGCGATGGCGAATGCCCTTGTTGTTCAGTCGTTGGCAACCATCTTGGCAAGCACCAATTTGTAGTTGACAGTCAGGGAACTAAGATCCCACAAGCCACGGAGCAACTAACTAGAGAGTCTGTGCATCATGAGGAACGATCCCACAAGACACAACGAAGACCCTGTGTGCTACAACTAAGACCTGACTTAGCCAAGTAAATAAATAAAGAGACCACTGAGACCATGATCCCACAATGACCTCCCAGCATCCCTCTTCACTCCCTGACTATTTGCCATCAGCAGTGAACTGCGGCCAACTGGGGAAGGGCAGGACAGGATATGCTTAAGAGCAGAATCTGTAAAAGCTGGAGATCGCACCTTTGAGAAGGGGCATTTCCTGTCTCCAATGGTGAATCCTTAAAGACTGCAAGGAAAGCAAGTCTTAACAATTCTGGAATGTGGGAGTCCAAATATACTTTCTAATAGTGGAGCTTCATGAAACTCAGAGACAATTAGAAATGGGGAGAATAAAGATTTAGAAACAGAATGGGTTCAGCATTTTGTTGCTGTTGGAATGTTTTTTTCCATGTAGGCAAAGAGGCAGGGAGGCTGAAGGTCAGTGAAAGTCTGCAGCCACAAAGCAGATCTTCGACACCAGTACAGATTTAGAAAGAATTTGGAGGAGAGAAGGGAAGAGGAAAATGGAGAAAGAGAGGAAGGGTGTGGAAAGGTAGACTGCCTGGAGAGAAAAGGTGTGTCCCGCCTGACTCAGCCTGCAAGTCAGGAATTCCACTTTCTAGGACCTCACACTCTGCAGCAGTTTTAGGCCTCCCTGAAGCTCCCAGCCATGGGAGCAATCCTGGGCAATCTCTCGGCAGTTCTCTTTATAAAAGTGGAGGGTGCCGTGCTGAAATGGATTAGAGGTTTACCCTCCAGGCTATTTTCTCACCCTCTAAAGAACTGGTAATTGAAGTGGAATAATAACATTTTAGCATGTTATGCAGTTTTACAACTTGAAAAAACAAAATTCTTAACACTTGAAAATACATGGTTTTCTCATTTTAGTTAATGAGCTGAGTCTATTCTGTGATTGCAAATGAGCCTTATAGAAACTTAATTTGGGGACATTACTGCACAAATATAATTCAGTTCAGTTCAGTTCAGTTCAGTCGCTCAGTCGTGTCCGACTCTTTGTGACCCCATGAATCGCAGCACTCCAGGCCTCCCTGTCCATCACCAACTCCCAGAGTTCACTCAAACTCACGTCCATTGAGTCGGTGATGCCATCCAGCCATCTCATCCTCTGTTGTCCCCTTCTCCTCCTGCCCCCAATCCCTCCCAGCATCAGAATCTTTTCCAATGAGTCAACTCTTTGCATGAGGTGGCCAAAGTACTGAAGTTTCAGCTTTAGCATCATTCCTTGTAAAGAAATCCCAGGGCTGATGTCCTTCAGAATGGACTAGTTGGATCTCCTTGCAGTCCATGAGACTCGCAAAAGTCTTCTCCAACACCACAGTTCAAAAACATCAATTCTTCGGCACTCAGCCTTCCTCGCAGTCCAACTCTCACATCCATACATGACCACAGGAAAAACCATAGCCCTGACTAGATGGACCTTTGTTGGCAAAGTAATGTCTCTGCTTTTGAATATGCTATCTAGGTTGGTCATAACTTTTCTTCCAAGGAGTAAGCATCTTTTAATTTCATGGCTGCAGTCACCATCTGCAGTGATTTTGGAGCCCAGAAAAATAAAGTCTGACACTGTTTCCACTGTTTCCCCATCTATTTGCCATGAAGTGATGGGACCAGATGCCGAGTAGCTAGTAAATGCCAACATTTTTTTTTAATATATCTTTAACCAAAATGGGGTAAGGGTTCAAACTGCATATTTGGTACTAAAATTTTTCAGAAAATTTTTTGGGGGGAGCGGCAATTATATACAGCATTTTCTCTATTAAAAAAATCCCTCTAAGATTCTCAGTTATAACAATTTATATAACAAATAACATCACTATGATTTTTAAGTAGAGGTCATTTAAAACATTGTGATAGGCAATGGTATGGACCTTACACTACCAGGCTGAGCTAATAGACTTTCAGAGAGCAGGAAAAGGCACTCCTGCACCCCACCTCAGGGCTGACACTACTCTGTGGCCACACAGAGGCTTCCTATGGGAGGCAGGCACTGAATTGAATTTCAGACTCCATTCACACCCCAGCCCATCCCCTGCCCCCACTAGACACTTCTGTTTAGGGCATAACTTTGTTGACTATGATGGCAACCTTGATTGCTAACCTCCAAATCTTGCCTTGTAAAATAAATTTGCTTAAATTATTGAGCTCTTATATTTGGCAAATTGTCCAGTTAGTTTTGCATTCAGGCGCCTCAGGTCTCCAGGAAATACGTAGGTTGACTGTTAGAAAACTGTAAGCTCCATACAGATCCAGATGGGGTCTTTCTTGTGTACCTTTATGTCCCCATCTAGAAGAGTATCACTCAGTGAATGCATGATAAATATTTATTGAATGAATGAATGATAAACAAAAGAAGCACAGTATGAGTCTAAGTTTTAACATTCCGTAGCAGTCTAGTTAAAGCTCTGAGCCCTGCATTTCTACCATTAAAGAGGGAATAATTCTAATCACATCATGCTAATCACATCATTGGATTGTTATGAAGATTTAAATAAGAATATTATAAGAAAGTATTTTCTAAACATTCAAACATGTTATTATAATGATTATTATTTAAAATGTCAATTTAAAAAATCTCTTTACCAATAAGCAGAATTTCTAGACCATGTGCATCTTAATTCATTATCCAACTTTACACAATCCATAGTAAAATAATATTTTTGTTGTTACATCTGGGGTCAGTCCCTGGTCAGGAAACTGTGAGATCCCACAAGCCACACAGAGCAGCCAAAAAAAAAAAAGAAAAAAAGGAAAAAAACCCCACATATTTTACAGAATTAGTTTAATATTTGAAGCAATCCTGAGAGGTAGCTGTTAGCCCATTTTACAGAAAAGTGAAGGTAAGGTAGAGTAGATCTTGCATAACCAGTCTTTTAATCACAGAAGCACCTGTTCAGCACAGAAGGGCCAGATACAAATATGCACGTCAATCCTGATAAGTCTTTACCAGACCTTATCACATCTCAAAAATGAGCACGGAATTCCCATGAACTTAGGGAAATCTTAATAGTTAGTTTAAGAACCTACCTATAAGCACTTAAATAATTTCTCCTTATAGTAGCTATAACTAATCAACACTGAAAATATTTGAAAACTTTAATAACTGTGTTTTGATCTGATCAAGACCTCCACCAACAACAGCAGTTTACACATATTTAAAACACTGTCTCAGGCAATTCTGAGAAAATAATACAAAATAAACAGGGTGAAAGAAAACATCTATATTTTGACACTATATAAAGAAGTTTCTCTTGATGAAAGTGAAAGAGGAGAGTGGAAAAGTTGGCTTAAAGCTCAAAAAACTAAGATCATGGCATCTGGTCCCATCACTTCATGGGAAATAGATAGGGAAACAGTGGAAACAGTGTCAGACTTTATTTTTTGGGGCTCCAAAATCATGGCAGATGGTGTTTGTAGCCATGAAATTAAAAGACGCTTACTCCTCGGAAGGAAAGTTATGACCAACCTAGATAGCATATTCAAAAGCAGAGACATTATTTTGCCAACAAAGGTCCATCTAGTCAAGGTTATGGTTTTTCCAGTGATCATGTATGGATGTGAGAGTTGGAGTGTGAAGAGAGCTGAGTGCCGAAGAATTGATGCTTTTGAACTGTGGTGTTGGGGAAAACTCTTGAGAGTCTCATGGACTGCAAGGAGATCCAACTAGTCCATTCTAAAGGAGATTAGTCCTGGGTGTTCTTTGGAAGGACTGATGCTAAAGCTGAAACTCCAGTATTTTGGCCACCTTATGCGAAGAGTTGACTCATTGGAAAAGACTCTGATGCTGGGGGGGATTGGGGGCAGGAGGAAAAGGGGATGACAGAGGATGAGATGGCTGGATGGCATCACGGACTTGACGGATGTGAGTCTGAGTGAACTCCAGGAGTTGGTGATGGACAGGGAGGCCTGGAGTGCTGCGATTCATGGGGTCGCAAAGAGTTGGACACAACTGAGCGATTGAACTGAACTGAACTGAAAGAAGTTTCAAACTCTGAAATCTGAAAACCCATTCACTGCTCTGACTCTTTTCCCTTGGTCTACCTAGAAATATTTGTTCTGAATTGCCATAATGTACCAGTTTATTTACTCTTCAACACTATAAGCTTATTGAGAGTAGGAACTGTGTATTATTTATTTTTCCAACCCATCTCACACTTTCTTCAAATACTGAGGCCAGTTCCTGGTTATCTATGAATTAAGTTTGTGGTTTACCCAATGGAAAACTTCCATTAAAATATGCTGTTTTGTGGGGGGTGGGTGGGTGTCAGCTTTATTAATATAATTTCCATATGATAGGCTTCACTAATTTTAAATACACAATTCATAGTTTTTAGTATATTCACAGAATTGTGCAATCATTGTTGTTGTTCAGTCACTCAGTTGTGTTCAACTCTTTGAGACCCCATGGACTGCAGCATGCTAAGCTTCCCTCCCCTTCACTATCTCCCAGAGTTTGCTCAAACGCATGTCCATTGAGTCAATGATGCCATCCAACCAACCAACTCATCCTCTGTTGTCCCCTTCTCCTCCTGCCTTCAATCTTTCCCAGCATCAGGGTCTTGTCCAATGAGTCAGTTCTTCAAATCAGGTGGCCAAAGTATTGGGAGCATCAGCTTCAGCACCAGTCCTACCAATGAATATTCAGGACTGATCTCCTTTAGGATGGACTGGTTTGATCTCCTTGCAGTCCAGGGGACTCTCGAGAGTGCTCTCCAATACTACAATTCAAAAGCATCAATTTTTCGGCACTCAGCTTTCTTTATGGTCCTACTCTCACATCCATACGTGACTACTGAAAAAGCCACAGCTTTGACTAAATTAACCTTTGTTGGCAAAGTAATATTTCTGCTTTTTAATATGCTGTCTAGGTTCGTCATGGCTTTCCTTCCAAAGAACAAACATCTTTTAATTTCATGGCTGCAGTCACCATCTGCAAGGATTTTGGAGCCCAAGAACACAGTCTGTCACTGTTTCCATTGTTTCCCCATCTATCTGCTGTAAAGTGATGGGACTGGATGCCATGATCTTCATTTTTTGAATGTTGAGTTTTAAGCCAACTTTTTCACTCTCCTCATTTCATTTTCATCAAGAGGCTCTTTAGCTCCTCTTCACTTTCTGCCATAAGGGTGGTGTCATCTGGATATTTGAGGTTATTGACATTTCTTCCAGCAATCTTGATTCCAGCTTGTGCTTCATCCAGGCTGGTATTTTGCATGATGTGTAATCATTACCACCTTCAATTTCAGAACATTTTCATCACCCCAAAAAGAAATGCCAGGCTATCACTCCATAGACCTGCATCCCCCAACCCTGGGTTAAACACTAATCTATTTAAAAGCAGTTACCTCTCAGTGTTGCTATCTTGATCAATGTGCCCATTCTGGACATTTATATGAACAAGCGGGATCATATAATAAATGCCAAAACTTTCTTTTGAAGAAAAAACCAAAACCACAGATGTAACATGTAACAGTTTTTTGAGTCACTTTTGTCATTTTCATACTGTATCATTTCACAAAAGTTTTTTCTACCTGTTGTTCTTTTGAAAATATGTTTTTAAAGAGATTAAGATCTAGTCTTGTTTTCAGGAGCATCTAAGTAGTTTTGTTAAACACACTGATTTAATTTAAATTCAAAACATGAAATAGTGTGTTATCACTTTTAAGTTACGGACATATAAAGTGCAGATTAATACTTAGGGTCTTCAGATTTAGCATTCCCTTTAATTCTTTTACTGTTGCATCAAGGTTTATTAACTCATTGTGATGTAGCAGGAGTATATGCAATGAAGGCAAATAGTGCAGGCCTGAAAAAAATAAAATATTTGTGTAAGATTTAAAACATTTTTTTAAATGAAGAAAAATGTTTTGTAGTACACCTCTTTGTATCTCATGATAATAGTATACAAGTACTTTAATACCTGGCTTGTAATTATCAGTTTAGAGATTATTGCAGATACAAAATTAACTCAGAGTGAAACACCGATTTGACTGGGACAAAATATAACCAGTAAAAATATTTAAGATTATTTATGAAGTCATTATTTTTATTAATGCTCCCAAACATTGTTAAAAATTTTGCTTCCGCAATATCTAGTTTGTGTCCAACGATGCGGTAGAATGGCAAAATTTTTATGTTAAAAAAAAAAAGATTCTTTAACATCTTGGATAAGACATATGATAATATTGAGCTAAAACCATAATCAAACAGCACATCTTAAATGAAATATACATAAGAACATTAAAAATTAAGTTTCTATCATATATTTTCAATGAAAATGTTAAAACAGAGTTTTCCACGCCATTAGCAATACCATGCATGTGTATGTGGTAAATCACTTCAGTTATGTCCAACTCTTTGTACTGTAGCTCTTATGGACTACAGTTCACCAGGCTTCTCTGTCCATGCGATTCTACAGGCAACAATATTGGAGTGGGTTGCCATGTCCTCTTCAGCAATACCATAGTTGAAAGTTATTATTTAATTGAAAATCTATTCAATTAAAAGAGAAAATTTAAGACATACCTTCAATATCAAATATTGCATTGTTGTTTAGATATAGTTCTGCCAGACAATAGTTTCTGGTTAGAAATGTTATTCCATGGAGCTGAAAATGAGAGTTAGAGAACAATATACTTTCTACAAAATTGTACATAATTATATGCACATATATAAATTTAGTTAAGAGCTAACATTTTCTGTTTTTATTAATTATCTGCAACTTCTTGCCTGGGCTACTGAATTGCCTTTGAAGGTACATGTGATAAAAAGAGTGTGTGCCCACAGGACTGGAAAAGGTCAGTTTTCATTCCAATCCCAAAGAAAGGCAATGCCAAAGAATGCTCAAACTACCACACAATTGCACTCATCTCACACGCTAGCAAAGTAATGCTCAAAATTCTCCAAGCCAGGCTTCAACAGTACATGAACTGTGAAATTCCAGATGGTCAAGCTGGATTTAGAAAGGGCAGAGGAACCAAAGATCAAATTGCCAACATCTGTTGGATCATCGAAAAAGCAAGAGAGTTCCAGAAAAGCATTTGCTTCTGCTTTATTGACTATGCCAAAGCCTTTGACTGTGTGGATCACAACAAACTGTGGAAAATTCTGAAAGAGATGGGAATACCAGACCACCTGACCTGCCTCCTGAGAAATCTGTATGCACGTCAAGAAGCAACAGTTAGAACTGGACGTGGAACTACAGACTGGTTCCAAATCGGGAAAGGAGTACGTCAAGGCTGTATATTGTCACCCTGCTTATTTAACTTATATGCAGAGTACATCATCAGAAATGCTGGACTGGATGAAGCACCAGCTGGAATCAAGATTGCAAGGAAAAATATCAGTAACCTCAGATATGCAGATGACACCACCCTTATGGCAGAAAGCAAAGAACTAAAGACCCCCTTGATGAAAGTGAAAGAGGAGAATGAAAAGGTTGGCTTAAAACTCAACATTCAGTAAACTAAGATCATGGCATCTGGTCCTCGGTTCATGGCAAATAGATAGGGAAACAATGGAAATAGTGAGAGACTTTATTTTTTTGGCTCCAAAATCACTGCAGAGGATGACTATAGCCATGAAATTAAAAGACACTTGCTCCTTAGAAGAAAAGCTATGACCAACCTAGACAGCATATTAAAAAACAGAGAAGTTACTTGGCCAACAAAGGTCTGTCTAGTCAAAGCTATGGTTTTTCCAGTAGTCATGTATGGATTTGAGAGTTGGACTACAAAGAAAGCTGAGTGCCGAAGAGTTGATGCTTTTGAATTGTGGTGTTGGAGAAGACTCTTGAGAGCCCCTTGGATGGCAAGGAGAGCCAAACAGTCCATCCTAAAGGAAATCAGTCCTGAATATTCATTGGAAGGACTGATGTTGAAGCTGAAACTCCGATACTTTGGCATCTCATAGTAAGAACTGACTTCTTGGAAAAGACCCTGATGCTGGGAAGGATTGAAGGCAGGAGGAGAAGGGGATGACAGAGGATGAGATGGTTGGATGGTATCACTGACATGATGGACATGAGTTTGAGCAAGCTCTAGAAGGTGGTGATGGACAGGGAAGCCTAGTGTGCTGCAGTCCTTGGGGCTGCAAAGATTCAGACACGACTGAGAGACTGAACTGAACTAGCTGACTTAATACAAACTTTTCTTACCACATCTCCTCTAAACTGTGTGGTTTTCAAAGCTTCTGGAATCTGGTCCAGCCCTTTGTTTCGACAACCTTTCCTGTTGTTCTGCTCTGTGTCATAGCACTGGATTTGGCTCCATATATCCACTGATTCACCATCACATATTATTAAGTGGCTATGATGTGCCAAGGGCTCCCTCCTCAGATAATGCTAAGCCATTTCTGCATCTGTGTATGAGTCATGATTTCTCTTTGCCTGAATGGCTTTTCTTCCTGGTACATTTCTGATTATTCTCAAGGATCTGCCCTAGGCTGGCAATGCCTCTCCCACCATCCCTGAGCAGGCTGTCACAACACGTTTCCACTGCTCCAGAGATTCATTGAGACCATTCTTTGATCTCTTTGCATCTCACTGCTGTCTTCTTGCTTTGTTTTGACCCACATTTTGCTTCTCTAAACTTCCACATGCTCCAGGACTTTGAGTCAGATTTCCTGAGAGATGGTTTAATTCAGTAGTTAAATGCTCTACATGCCACCCACCCGCCCTTCCTCTGAGGTATACCTTCCCCCTCTCACCACTATTCCTCCTCCCCCAAGAAGGCCTAATTCTGAATTCTCTTTCTTTAGGCCCCAGTCTATGAGCCATCTCCTCTTCTCGGGCTCTCTGTCCTTCGTGTCAACAGATCTCAGTTGAGCCAAGGACTCTGTAATCTGCATACATTCAGGAGATCAGACCCAGGGCTAACAGCTCAACTGGCCACCATTTCCAAGAAGCAGACAAGATACAGCACAATCCTCTTACTTTACAGCTCATCTTTCTTTAATAAGTCCTTTCCTGATAACTCCAAATCCCATGAACCTTTCTTTTCTTGACCACATCCAACACTTTCTTAGACTTGTGCAATTACTTGATCACTGGTTTTGTGTCTTCCTTAAGGAAAGAAACCATGTTTCTTCAGTCTCTGATCCTTCCCATCTCTCCATTATCCTAACTACATGGTGAAGTGCGATCTTACTTTCAAGATGAGATTAGAAATTTTGTGTGCTATATGAATTGGAAATAGTCAAGAGCACTCTTGATAATTCCTCTAATGAGCCATTACGGTACATAATAGGGGTATTTAACTCTGATCTGAATTCAGAAATGTTTGTTAGTCTGCAAGGAGAATCCCACTACTTTAAAGAAAAATATTGATTTTATAACCCTGATAAAATTTGACAGATTTGAGTTATGAGGATGAGACATGGTAGAGTCACAGGGTGGGGCAGATAAGTTCTAAAAGCAGTGCTTAAGTTAAATGTGAACAATGCTCACTTTACAGCTTAATACAGGATGTAGCAGGGAGAAGAATCTCATGAAACAGTTTTGACCAAGTGCTTACTGGTTTATATATACAGAAATAAGTGCTCATATTGCAAATTAGTTTTATATGTTTATTAAAATCTATCATGGGAAATACTGTCATCAGTTAAATAAAACTGTTTTAACTTTTGATGGATTGATTTAGGTAGACAGATGCCAACTTATCTGACTTAGTGAGGATTTATTAGAAATTTTACTCATGCCCTCTCATAACTCAGAAAAGCTATTTTAGATTTATATTCAAAGTTTGAAAATGGGTTTCCTTAGCAAATTTAATTTTTTCTTATACTTGCAACAGTCCCAAATTATGAATCTATAAAATGCACATGTTCTGCTCAACCTCATTGTCTCCCAGTCGTATCTGTACCTAATTACATCAGCACTTGTGAAGGAGAAACACTAGTAATTTCACTTCAGCTTTTTGAGAGGAGCCAAGTTTGTGCCAAGTAGGAGAGACCATTGACACAGAGAGGGGTGGGTCCCAGTTGCTTCCTATCCCTTCCACTCTTCCTGCTAACCTGACAGCCACTCATTACCTTTTGTCTTTCCCCTCACCAATCCCTAATCTAATGATAGCCACACTTAACATCAGCATGGAAACAGAACACCAGGGCAAATCATGACTTTTTCTTCTCTTTTTTTTCCCCCAGTTGCCTGCCCAACATTGACAGAACATTACTAGTTAGTTGAGGTTTTAATTTCTCTTGCATTATGCATTAACACAAGAATACTAATAAACTCAAACCATTTAATCTTGATTATAGAATAATAATTTTCTCAAGAGCATTAACATCTCTGAATCATGATTATTGGAATTTTAAGATTGCACTACTTGTTGGGATGAAATGATTTGGGGGAAATGGAGTGAAAGGAGATAAAGCCAGATCATGAGGACCTTGGGGAACTATTAAAAGATTTTGTACAGAGAAGTGTTATTTACCAGTTTTATTTTGGAAAGAAAATGGCAGAAAAGAGTACTGTTGAGAAGAGACAGTAATGACAAGAGATTAACAAAAATGGTGTTATGCTAATTCAAAAGAATATATGGATCCCAGAGTACAGTAATGACAGTGGAAGAAGATCAAAGTAGAGGAAATTGAGAGATAGTTCCAAGGTAAAATTCACAGGACCTTATAGACATTGCAATGTACCAAGTTGCTGAAGTTAAGATCCAGGAATGGGAGTTGAAAGACTTGCTGATTATTTTGACACTCAGACCATTGTTAAAGTAAAACATTATTACAATTTTCCACTTAGAAAAATCTACACTACCAATTTTAAGGATTGCCATAAAATTTATATTAGAATGTGACATTTCACAAATTATATCAAAACCTCAGATATGCAGATGATACCACTCTAATGGCAGAAAGTAAAGAGGAACTAAAGAGCCTCTTGATGAGAGTGAAAAAGGGGAGTGAAAAAGCTGGCTTAAAACTCATCATTCAAAAAACTATGATCATAGGATCCAATCCTATCATGGCAAATAAATGGGGAAAAAGTGGAAACAGTGACAGATTTGGGGTTCCAAAATTACCATGGATAGTGACTGCAGCCATGAAATTAAAAGACGCTTGCTCTTTGGAAGAAAAGATATGATAAACCTAGACAGCATATTCAGAAGCAGAGACATCACTTTGCCGACAAAGGTCCACATGGTCATAGTTTTTCCAGTAGTCGTGTACAGATGTGACACGTGGACCTGAAGAAGGCTGAGCACTGGAAAAGACTCCTGAAAGTCTCTTGGACAGCAAGAAGATCCAAGCAGTCAATCCTAAAGGAAATCAGTCCTCAATATTCATTGGTAGGACTGATGCTGAAGCTCCAATACTTTGGCCATCTGATGTGAAGAGCCGGCTCACTGGAAAAGACTCTGATGCTGGGAAAGATTAAGGGCAAGAGGAGAAGGGAGAGACAGAGGCTGAGATGGTTGGATGGCATCACTCATCATGATTAAGTGGACATAAGTTTGACCGAACTCCAGCAGATAGTGAAGGACAGGGAAGCCTGGCATACTGCAGTCCATGGAGTGGCGAAGAGTCAGATGTGACTTATATCTTATCTTAGCTCAGGGTTTAGCATATAGCAAGTGGTCAATAAACAATAGCTGCTATTATTTACTCCCTAACCATTATTACTTTTGATAGAGTGGAGAGCACTTACATTTAAGATAAAAGCTCTTATGGGTCACCACTGATGTACTAGTGGGGAAATTTTTAGGCCAGCATGATTTTAAAATTAAGGAGGCATACTTTTAGGGAAGGACTTCTCAACCTTTAAAACTATTGACATTTGAGGCCAGATAAATCTTTGTTGGGGTTGGTGGAATTGCTCTGTGGATTGTAGTATGGTTGGCAGCATCCCTAACCTCTATCTGCTAGAAGTCAGTAGCATACACACCCCAGTTGTGAAAATAGAAAATGTTTCCAGACATTGCCGCATATTCCCCTTCTATATGTGAGGTGGGAGAGGGGTTGCAAAGTCATTCCTGATTGGGAACTACTGATTTAGACTCAAGGGAAAAGTCATATCTTTTAAACATTTATTATGACCCAGGAACTAAGCCAAATGTTTTCACCAATGTCATCTGACTCTTACAGTAGCCCATGGTATTTGTTTTATTTCCTTTTTTACCTAGGAGGAAACTGAGGCTTAGACAAGTTAAACAGTTTCTCAAGATAACAGAGCAAGGGTTCAAACCCAAGACTGTCTGATTCTCAGACCAAAAGTTGGCATATAGTGCATCATGTGGTTCATTAAATTGGGGGAATTTCTATATAAACCATCCAGAAGACATTCAGTTCAGTTCAGTTCAGTCGCTCAGTCGTGTATACTCTTTGCGACCCCATGAATCACAGCACACCAGGCCTCCCTGTCCATCACCAACTCCCGGAGTTCACTCAGACTCACATCCATTGAGTCGGTGATGCCATCCAGCCATCTCATCCTCTGTCATCCCCTTCTCCCCCTGCCCCCAATCCCTTCCAGCATCAGAGTCTTTTCCAATGAGTCAACTCTTTGCATGAGGTGGCCAAAGTACTGGAGTTTCAGCTTTAGCATCATTCCCTCCAAAGAAATTCCAGGGCTGATCTCCTTCAGAATGGACGGTTGGATCTCCTTGCAGTCCAAGGGACTCTCAAGAGTCTTCTCCAACACCACAGTTCAAAAGCATCAATTTTTTGGCGCTCAGCTTTCTTCACAGTCCAACTCTCACATCCATACATGACCACTGGAAAAACCATAGCCTTGACTAGATGGACCTTTGTTGGCAAAGTAATGTCTCTGCTTTTGAATATGCTATCTAAGTTGGTCATAACTTTCCTTCCAGGAAGTAAACGTCTTTTAAAATCACGGCTGCAGTCACCATCTGCAGATTTTGGAGCCCCCAAAAATAAAGTCTGACACTGTTTCCACTGTTTCCCCATCTATTTCCCATGAAGCAATGGGACAGGATGCCATGATCTTAGTTTTCTGAATGTTGAGCTTTAAGCCAACTTTTTCACTCTCCTCTTTCATTTCATCAAGAGGCTTTTTAGTTCCTCTTCACTTTCTGCCATAAGGGTGTCATCTGCATATCTGAGGTTATTGATATTTCTTCCTTAGCTTGAATATAATTTCAAGTAATGGAAAATATTATTAGTTTGAGTAATGGAAAATATGGAGTAATAAAAAATATTCCACAATTGTTTTTTTCTATTATGTCAGCAATAACCAAAAAACATGTTTAAAATGTACAAAATATCTGGCATCAAATGAGAAAAAAGAGAACTATAATAATCTTGAAATATATACACATATGGCAAAGTACTAATGTTGTCTGAAGATACATATACATGTGATATTTACATAGATATATGGGCTTCCCAGGTGGCACTAATGGTTAAAAAAAAACCTGCCTGCCAACACAGGAGACATAAGAGATGTGGGTTTGATACCTGGGTAGGGAAGATCCCCTGGAGGAGGGTATGGCAACTCACTCCAGTATTCTTGCCTAGAGAATCCCATGAACAAAAGAGCCTGGTGAGCAACAGTCCATGGGGTCGCAAAGAGTCGGACATGACAGAGGCAATTTAGCATGTATGCACAAATAAAATTACCTTATTTAAGCAATAAGACAGACACAGAGAGGTTGAGTAACTTGTTCACAGGGCTACACAGCTAGTATATAGAGGAACTGAAGTTTGGCCCAAACTCCAGAGTCCTTGCTGGGAACCACTGAACTTTATTACCACCCAGGGTAGGAAGCTGAGCTGTGAAGCTCATTCCCAGATGCAGCTTGAGTCACTGGCTTGACTAGTCCCATCCATCTGATCTAATCTTGAATCTCAAGGGATCTGGGTTTCTCTCAAAAATTGCTCCAATCTGGCTGCCACTATCTTAGGCTAACTTTGGGTCCCAGGCACTGTCCTCTCATGTCTCCAACCCTTAGGAAGTTTTTCTCCAGTTTTATCAATGACTTTCCAGCAGAAACTAGACAGATGCATCTGATTGCCAATCAGTCCAAACTAAAAGAACCATGCAACATGGTTGTGAAGCAAAGTAATACGTAAGTAAATGCACTTGGTCTTGGTTTCCTCCACGTTGCTTTTCAGCATTCCTTTTTTCCAGCATCCTCTTACCACTGAACACCCCACTTCAAGCCCTTTCAACATGCTCTAGAGTCCCATTTCTGCAGATTGGTAGAGGTAAACTGCTATATTGTTGATAAGGCTTAAGATAGCCATCCCAAAGGTGTTTCTTTTAAGTTATTTTGTTTACTGTTTTACCCCTTTCTCTTAGAACACTGTCTGCTAGCAGTTGCTGCTGCTCCTGTTAGTCACAAAGTTATGTCCAACTCTTTTGTAACACCATGGACTGTAGTGTGCCAGGCTCCTCTGTCCATGGGATTCTCCAGGCAAGAATACTGGAATGGGTTGCCATTTCCTTCTCCAGGGGATTGTCCTGACCCAGGGATCAAACCCATGTCTCCTGCATTGCAGGTGGATTCTTTACAGTTGAGTCATCAGGGAAGTCCTGCTATTTCTTTTCAATTAGAGGATTGTGATCGATGACTCTCTAATTGCTGACTTTCAGGTCAGTCTGAATAGGTATTGTGCTCTGAGAAGATTTCCGAGTGTCTCTCGAATTATGTTCCATAATAGCTCCCTAGGATACAGCTTGTAAAATCAGTTTTAGAGACTATGTTCACTAAATCTGAATAATGCCATCAATATAAAGAGTGTCTTCAAAAAATGTCTATTGTAAAACAAGATCACAGACTTGGAAGGAAACTTAAGAATTATGCACATGATTGCTGGTGAGGAAAATGACTTCTGGTTAAAAGTTCATATTATAAACACAGATTTAATTTTTTCCAGCCAAATATTTATCTAAAATGACAATAAAATAATTGTTTCAAAAGACGTATATTCATAAAGAGAGGGAGAACAGAAAATTAGACCATAGCAATATGGTTTTGGAAAGCATATAATCTAGGGGTAATAGAATTAATAGAAACAACAAAGTCAAATTCTAAACCAGAAAACAACCTTATATTTATACCATAAAATTCTAAAAAGGCTCAAAGACTGGACGTGAGGATAAAGAGGAGAAGATTAACTGAGCACAGAAATTCTACTCAATAATGTTCCCAGTATAACCACATGGCAACTGGACTTCTCCCCTACCACCTCAAAAGACTAGAGATTCATTCCCTGGATGGAATGAGGGACTCTTTTAAGGGAACTCTTTTAAGACAAGAGTTCCTGGTCAAGTAGCCACTAGACAGATGTAAAGACAGAGGTTCCCACTGAAAACTGAGATTAAGGGAATGTATGTACACTATACGTTGAGGGTTCCCAGCCCTCTTTTCCCAGCTTGGCTCTCAGAATGTGGGCAGCCAGATCTTTATAGTTTAATCCTGCTATATATAAAGATAATATAATAATAACATTTAGAGGGGTATAAGAGCCCTGGGAAATTAAAAACATGAATGTAGTCTAAAATGTAATAAAAGAGTTGGAAGAGAATGTTGAAGAAATTCTCAGAAAGTAGAGCAATCTGACCAAAAAAATAGAAAATGGAGAAAATAAAAGAAAATTAGAGAGCCAGTTCAGTAGTTCAACATTTGTGTAGGAGTTCCAGAAAGAGAATAGTGGACATAAAAAGAAAGAAATCAACAATACACTCCAAGAAAAATTCCCTAAATGGAAAGATATGAGTTTCTTGACTGTAATTTCCCCAAGCTCACCACAATGGTTGAAAACAGACCTGTACCAAAGCACATCACTGTAAAATGTCAGAACACTGTCCTCCAGACAGAACACATGTGCTCACATGTGCACACACACATCATATTCAAGGATCAGAAATCAGAACGAAGAATGGCTTCATACTCCTCAAAAGTTACGCTGAAAAAATACAAAACAGTGGAGTGATGCCTTATCTCTAACTTAGAATTCTACCAACCCAATGAGCCAAAATATCTGTCCAAATATGAACACTGAATATACACAATTGCAGGCATACACAATCTTAAAAAAAAATTACCACATGGAACACTTTCTCACAAAGTCGCTGGAGAATGCAAATCAGAAAAATGTAAGACACACAATACAAGAAACAAGAGTGGGCAAAGGGAGTCCCTGGTATGGCTATGAAGGGTGATTAAAATTGTGCACAGAGAGATACAGGGCATAAGTCCAGAGTGGAGCATGTCAGAAGGCTATGGGCATACTTCAAGAAATAAAAGCTACTGAATGATTCATTGAATAGATTTGGTCAACTGAGAGAGAGTTTGGGTTGAATAAGTAATAGTAACTAACAAAAAGTATATTTGGTTGTTTGGGTTGCATAACAAATATCACAGACTGGGTGTCTTACACAACAGAAATTTATTTCCTCATAGCTCTGGAGGCTAGAAGTCCAAGATCAAGGTGCTGGCAAGACTGGTTACATTTTGAGGCCTCTCTCCTTGACTTGTACATGGCCCCTTCTGATACCTTCACGTGACTTTCTATCTGTATGCACATGTCTATTCTCTCTCTCTTTCTCTCTCTCTCTTTCTCTCCTCCTCCTCGTCTCTTTCTCCCTCTCTCTTCCCCTCTGACCCTCTCCCTCCTCCCTTCCATTTTCACTCTTACTCTTGCTCTCTCTCTCCTCTCCCTCTCTATCCTAATCTCCTCTTCTATGATGACATCAGTCACACTGGATTAGGGCCCACCCTGATGTCCCCATCTTAACTTCATTTCCTCTATATAAAAGCCCTAGTAGCTACCCTAGTCAGAGAAGGCAATGGCAACCCATTCCGGTGTTCTTGCCTGGAAAATCCCATGAACGGAGGAGCCTGGTGGGCTGCAGTCCATGGGGTTGCTAAGAGTCAGACACGACTGAGCCACTTTACTTTCACTTTTCACTTTCATGCATTGGAGGAGGAAATGGCAACCCACTCCAGCGCTCTTGCCTGGAGAATCCCAGGGACGGCAGGGCCTGGTGGGCTGCCGTCTATGGGGTTACACAGAGTCGGACACGACTGAAGCGACTTAGCAGCAGCAGCAGCTTCCCTAGTAGCTCAGTTGGTTAAGAATCTGCCTGCAACGTAGGAGACCCGGGTTCAATCACTGGGTCAAGAAGATCCCTTGGAGAAAGAAATAGCAATCCACTCCAGTACTCTCACCTGGAGAATTCTATGGACAGAGGAGCCTGGAGGGCTACAGTCCATGGGATTGCAGAATCGGACACAACTGTGTGACTTTCACTTTCATAAAGGCCCTATATCCAAATACAGTCCCATTCTGAGACAGTGGGGTCTAAAACTTCAACATATAAATTTTGGGGCAGGGAAACAATTCAACCCAGAACAAAAAACTACTTAACAAATCAAAGGAAAATAAAATCCAGGGAAGTAGAGGAAATCCAATAAAGGGAAAGTAGCTAGAGCTTAACACATGGCTTAGCTCTGAAGAGCATGGGTTGTCATAATAACATACCCAGTGAATATTGATTTAACCAAAATCACAATACTGCCACATCAGGGGAATGGGAAATGGAAAGTATGCCTGTGTATGGAAAGTATGGAAGTGGAGGCAGGAAAGACAAAGCATTAAATCCTCATTTTTGTGGAAACTCAATAGCTATTGTCTAAATGGGAAAAATCAAGTGGCAACAATACCAGAATGTGACTTTGAGATATGCAGCTAAACAACAAAAGATCATTAAAAAACTGAAAGTTGTTGCATCTGGGGGCTAACAAATGAGGGCAGAGTGTGCAGAAATGTTGCTAATGTATAGAATTAGCTAATTCTTTAAATTATTATAGTAGTGATACATATAGCTGTTAAAAACAATTTTTTAAAAAAGAGTAGGTTCTTAATATTCATTCCGTGCTTACTGTATGTGCTTCTTTGTTCAGTACTTCACACATGTCATCAAATTTCTTCATCATGACACCCCTTAGTTATGAAGAATAAACATCCCGTATATTATATAAGGGGGCTTCCTAGGTGGTGCTAGTGATAAAGAACTCGCCTGCCAATGCAGGAGATGTAAGAGATGTGGGTTCAGTCCCTGAGTTGGGAAGATCCCCTGGAGGAGGGCATGGCAACCCACTCCAGTATTCTTGCCTGGAGAATCCCAAGGACCCTAGTAAGCTTACAGTCCGTCGGGTCACAAAGAGATGGAGACGACGGAGCCGACTTAGCATACATGCATATTATGTAAGAGGAATTAGAGCTCTAGACAAATATTTGCTAAATATTATCAGCTTATTAGTAACAGGATTATAACTATACCTGAGCTCCCCGTTCAGTATCCAGAGTTCCAGACTCTGCCAGGAATTATTATGTAACTATTGGTATTATTCTTTGGATTTTCATCTTTCTAAACATTATCTTATTAAATATAAGACAGACGAGTCATTATTTTTTAGCTTCCCGGCACTGAATCATCCTCCCCACAATTCAAGGAATTCTTTATCTAATGAGCTTTGGTAGGTATTAGGACTTACTCCTCATTAGGCAAAATACTCGCTTTTCTAGATTTCCTGGCAGGTAATGTGTGGACACATGACTAGGCTGGATGCAATCCTACATACACATCGACTCTAAACTTTAAATCAGGAACTAGTAATGCAATCCAGAGAAAATCATAATTCCAAAAGTCACATGCACCCCAGTGCTCACCGCAGCACGAATCACAATAGCCAGGACATGGAAGCAACCTAAATATCCATCAGCAGAGGACTGGATAAAGATGTGGTACAGATATACAATGGAATATTACTCAGCCATAAAAAGAAAGAAACAGGGTCATCTGTAGAGATGTGAATGGACCTAGAGACAGAGTAAAGTAAGTCAAAAAGAAGAAAACAAATTTCACCTATTAATGCATATATGTGGAATCTAAAAAAAAATGGTACAGATGATCTTATTTGCAAAGAGAAATTGAGACACAGATGTAGAGGACAAATGTATGGACACCAAACGGGGAGGGGGAAAAAAGGGGGTGGGATGAATTAGGAGATTGGGACTGACATACATACACTGCTATGTATAAAATAGGTAACTAATGAGAACCCACTGTTTAACACAGGGAACTCTACTCAGTGCTCTGTGGTGACCTAAGGAAGGAAATCCAAAAGAGAGGGGAGATATGTATCTGTATAGCTGATTCACTTTGCTGCACAGTAGAAACTAACACAACATTGTAAAGCAATTATACTCCAATAAAAATTAATTTTAAAAAATCAGAAACAAGTAATGCAAAGAGGTAGAGACAGTTTTGTGTTAAATCTGCTGGTGGCAGAGAAGGAGACAGCAACATTCATTCCCCACTGCAGTGGAAATGTGGCAGCAGGAATGGGGACAGGAAAACAGCAGCATGGGTGGGGGCTTCTCTTGCTGATTGGCAAGTCAACAGTGCGTGTGGAAGCCACTTCTGTGATATGGCTGTGGCCGTGGCTTCTTTGATCCTAAGAATTTTCTACACTTGATTCCTAAACTACCTAATATTCACCCAGTATCATTTCAACATATTACTTTCCTGCTTAACTCAGCTAAAGCATGCTTCTGTTAAGTGAACTTCTGTTTACCTTAGCTAGCACCTTTGCAAAGAAAAGTTCAACTTGGCAGACCTAGCTATGATGCTTAAAAAACAAAACAGAAACTGAAAAAACAAAACCTAGAAACTATTTTTGAAGGAACAAAAAAGTATCATATTAAGTAAAATATTGTCGTTACCCTCCCCAAACTTATAATTTATGATCCATTACATGACTTTCATGATTCACTGACAAAATGGAAATATTATATTTATGAGAAAATATTAGAATGTTTATGTACACGTTTTTCCATTCAACAAATACTTGTGGAGCAGCTACTGTGTGCCAGAACTGTAAATTCAGTGGTATAGCTATGAAAAAAACAGACAGAAACCTTGTCTTTTTTTCTAGCAGGGAAAGAGAAAACAAATAATACTTACAGTAAGTAAATTGTGTATTATGGAATCAGTTGATAAATGCTATGGGAAAAAAATTAAGCATGGAGATTGGGGGTGCCAACAGGGAGAAAATGTTATATTTCAAATGGGCTGGTCAGGAAGACGTCACAGAGCAGGTAATAGCTGAACAAATTCTTGATGAGGAAAAGGGAATTGGCCATGAGAATATCTATGCAGGAGCACTTGAAGACTAGCCAGTGTATATAGGTCCAGAGATAATAGGGTACATGGTGCTGTTGGGTCAGTGAAAGAAGAGGTATTGAGGTCAGAGAGGTAAGCTGGCAGCCTACGTGTGCAGAGCCTTTAGGCTACTGAAAGAACTCAGCTGAAAATAATAGGTAACCATTAGAGATTTTGAGTAGAAGAGTAACGTGTTTTGGCTTAGATTTCCACAGATCACTCTGTCTTTGAGGGATTCTCAGTGAGGAGCAATTTCGTACCCCGGAGAGCATTTGACAGTGTCTAGAAACATTTTTAGTTGTTGCTTCTGGGGAGAAATCCTTTAGCAGGGGTGCTGCTAAATATCCCCAAATGCACAATACCACCCCTACAACCAAGAATGATTCAGTTCAGAAGGTCGGTAGTATCAGAGTTGAAAAACTTTGGGGCTTTAAAAGACCCCTACACCAGAGATTAAATGACATGACACAATTCTGAAAAATTCTATAATTATGTGTTATTTAAAGGAGTATATTATTGCATGTTTGATATTATAATTACAATAGCCCTAAATTTACATGAAATTCTTAAGTATTAGTTGGGAACAATTTTAATAATATACACTGAATCATATAGGAGGAAAAAAAAGAAAAATTTCAGTATACTTTTAGGATTTCTAAGTTCATGTATATGGTGTTCCTGTCCAATAAGTGAACATGATGCATTCATTTGGATCAGTTTAAAATGTATACAACACTTGGAAATAAAATCTACACTTTAAAAATATTGAGAAATAACTGTTTTTGTACAATGCAAATAGATCTTCATTCTCATGTTTTTCCCTCTTTATTCCATGTTCTTGACATTTTTATATACATTTTTTCCCCCAAATAGGTTACATTTTTTGGATCATATAAATATTGTTGTTGTTTAGTTGCTAGTGGTGTCTGACTCTTTTGTGATCCCATGGACAATGGTCTGCCAGGCTCCTCTGTCCATGGGATTCTTCAGGCAAGGATACTGGAGTGGGCTGCCATTTCCTTCTCCAGAGGATCTTCCCAGCCTAGGTATGGAACCCATCTTCTGCACTGGCAGGCAGATTCTTTACCACTGACCCACCTGGGAAGCAACTAGATATATAGTGTATATGAATTTCACAACCATGCACTGAAATCTTATTTAGGTTACTTTTTTGAGGAGGTTTTAAATATTTGGTAAAATATTCTTTCAACAAAGTTGACATGAGAGATAATTAATATTACACTGAGATAACAGAAACACCTAAGAGCCCAAATTATAAGGAATGTATGCTAGTTCATTTTATTCATTAATTTCTCATATGCTCTACCACAGGGTTTGTAGTGCTCTAAATAGTTTTTTGGAACAAAGTATGGCATGTATAAATGAATAGATAAATGTATATATACCTAAACCTGATTAAAGGAATCAACTAAACTTTCACGAGGCAAAGCATGTTGTGAAAACTACCTGAAAAAAAAAAAAAACCATTGCTGCTCAAAGAGTTCTTTACAAGTATTTAAAACTGTACGTTACAAATAATTATTTTAATTTTCAAATTGTGACTTGCTAGTTTCGTACATCAATCAGATCAGATCAGATCAGTTGCTCAGTCGTGTCCGACTCTTTGCGACCCCATGAATCGCAGCACGCCAGGCCTCCCTGTCCATCACCAACTCCCAGAGCTCACTCACACTCACATCCATTGAGTCAGTGATGCCATCCAGCCATCTCATCCTCTGTCATCCCCTTCTCCTCTTGCCCCCAATCCCTCCCAGCATCAGAGTCTTCTCCAATGAGTCAACTCTTTGCATGAGGTGGCCAAAGTACTGGAGTTTCTGCTTTAGCTTCATTCCTTCCAAAGAAATTCCAGAGCTGATCTCCTTCAGAATGGACGGTTGGATCTCCTTGCAGTCCAAGGGACTCTCAAGAGTCTTCTCCAACACCACAGTTCAAAAGCATCAATTCTTTGGTGCTCAGCCTTCTTCACAGTCCAACTCTCACATCCATACATGACCACAGGAAAAACCATACCCTTGACTAGACGACCCTTTGTTGGCAAAGTAACGTCTCTGCTTTTGAATATGCTATCTAGGTTGGTCATAACTTTCCTTCCAAGGAGTAAGCGTCTTTTAATTTCATGGCTGCAGTCACCATCTGCAGTGATTTTGGAGCCCAGAAAAATAAAGTCTGACACTGTTTCCACTGTTTCCCCATCTATTTCCCATGAAGTGATGGGACCGTACATCAATATGCCTTCCTAAAATACACACATGTGTGCCCTTTACCAAATTTGCAGTATGTGCTGCCTGTCTGGGAGATAGGGAAAAACAAAGTACCTTTATGGCACAGAAGAATAAGCTCACTCTTTCTTGAAATGATTTTGCTTATATTAGTGTGGAAAATGTTGTTATAAATATTTTTATTACTTTTTAGATGATGAAGTATGACTTTGTCAGAAGATGTATTTTTATTTAAATTTATTTTGTAAGAGTTGTCAACTATTCAGTTTTTGCTACACGGTGGAAACTCAGATTGTATTTTGCATAGTTGCTTGGTGAGGCATTATTTACTTACTGTAATTATATGCTTACTGTAATCTGTGATAAATAGAATATACCCAAGTACTGCTAGATCTTCCAGAAATAGAAAGACACTAGCATTGTGGCACTATTATACACTCATTATTAAACATCTGTTTAAAAAAACTTTGAGGAAATGAGCCAAAACACAAATAGATCAAATGTATACATTTGTAGTATAACATGCAAATCACTTAGATCACTCGTCCGAGCAGACCCAGATTCTTAGGAAAGCTAGAAAAGATGAACTGTGACCTAAAATTCCCTCAGTCAGGCTCACTGGAAGATGAGACAAGAGAGAGTGTTTTGAAGGCTTCAGTTTATAAACACCTAAGAGCAGCTGCCTCTCACTAATTACATCAGTGGAGATGAGAGAAAGATGACTCAGAAAGAGAGTTGCTACAGAACTAGTGAATATCTACACAATACAAGGAGAAAGCAAGCCCTAGAGAGCATAATGAAGGAGGAAGCAGGATAGCGTGAACAAACCTAGGAGAGTTGGGGCATTGCAAATCCTTAGAAACAATTTGTACCTATTTAATTTGTTGGTTCAGGGTCAGACTAGAAGCTCCAGTTTTATCACCCATTGCATAATAATGGGGAGAAGTGTGCACCCTCTGAGCATGTTCGGTTCCAAACACACCAAACCACACTCATTCATTGTCTCCCCAAACCACTGCTTTCTCTCATTCCATTCCAGGTAGTTTGCAACCACAACGCCCTCACCAGGAGTATAGCCATTCCCTAATTCTATCTCTAGGGCAGGTACTGTCCTAGTCATTGTTATAGTCTATCAGTGGCCTAAAACAAGTACAGAATAAACCATATTAGATAGGATGCTTTTGACTATAAGTAATCTCTAAGCGCAACTCAAACTGGCATATAAATTAAAATACTCATTATCTCACATATCTAGGAGTCCAGAAGTTGTAAGAGCCCCAAATCTCAATGATTCTCTGAGCTCTGCTTTTCTCAAAATGTTGGATATATCCACAAGTTGGAAGGATGGTTTCTGGCTTATAAGCCAGGCCAGAAAATGTCCAGAGGAAACAGTGGACCTCTTCCAGTGTGCTTTGAGGAATAAGGAAACCTTTCACAGAAGTCTCCCAGGAGCTACCTCCAATGTCTCTATTGCAACAATTGGATTATGAGCCCATTCATTGACTAGCCACTCACAAGGAGGATGGGGTTATCCTGACTGGTTTAAACAGTTCAGGCTCCACCCTTTGGAAGTGGGAATGGGACCACCTACCTGAGTAACAACAAGTGTGTACTAAAACACAAACTCAGATTCTGCTATCCAGGTAAAGGAAGATAATGGATAATCAATAGACAACCGATAAAATGATCAGTGCATTTGCCTCCACAAAGTTGTTGATTGAATAAATGAATAAACAAAAAAGATGTGTTCATTTTATGCCTTAGTTGTTCCTAAACAGAGGGTAGGAAATAAATCTAAGGACATTTATTTATGTTCTACAATAATGTAAGAACAATGCTGGTCACAGATTCAAACCATTGTTAGCAAAACATTATAATTCTAAATATTTATGTTCATTTGTCACTGTTGATGTTTCTCACCAAGATTCTCCATATCATTTCAATACTGGCATAGTAACTTCCTGATAGTAGTTCACCCAGTGTAACCTAGATTGTAAAGAAAACTAATAATCACATTTTTTCCTTAGGAATTTTGATGAAGTACCATCATAGCTAATATGCCCATTAGAGTTTTAGATGCTGAATAAGACTTCAATTTTTCATGGAGTGTGAATACTCTGACAACTTAGCAACCAGTCAACTATTGATCAACCCCAAAATTCACATTGGCTTATTCACTCATCTCGTGACCACTTAAAATTTATTTTAATATGATATCTTTTCAGGATTATATGGAATTGTTGTTCAGTTGCTAAGTCATGTCTTACTCTTTGTGACCCCATGGACTGTAGCACTCCAGGCTTCCCTGTCCTTCAATATCTCCCAAAGTTTGCTCAAATTCGTGCCCATTGACTTGGTGATGATGCCATCTAACAATCTAAATAAATCTATTTTTAAAGAACAAAGTTAAGTGATGGCTATTTGGGAAAGAATATAGTTTGTTAAACATAAATAACCAAACACTAGAAGAGAATTTAGCCCTTTTGTTGCACCCTTTCTCCACCAATCCCCCTTCAAAACTAAAGTACAATAGTTGACAGTGTGTGCAATCCTTTCCTATGTATATAATGCATCTGTAAGTCAACTGTATGAAAATTCAGTGAGTGCCTGAAGGTGGGATGGTGTCCACTACAAGAAAGCCAAAAAAATTAAAAATCCCTAATCACACCTCTCCCTTTAGACATACTGCCAACATTTGTACATGTTCTTTCCTTCAAAGCTGAACACTGAACACCACAAGGAACACACATGAAAAACAAAGATTAGTCACTTTTGCCATGCTTGATGAGTTCCATCTTTTTCTAATTGGAGGTCACACACTGTGACCCAGGATAATTTTTGGCAGACTGTTTAAAAGAGTTTTGAACTTGTATGCCCTTAAGTAGTTTGTGCACTTTCCATTTCAGTTGTTAGCTGCCTGGGCCTTGAAGGTATTTGTGCTTGTTCTCCTAGAAATTATTTCAAGCTTATGCAACTTATGCTTGCACTTAATACTAGAATAACTTTTTTCCATTTTCCACTTACTTGGTTAAAAAAACAGACAAATTGCAATGTAATATTGAAATACTTTCATAAACATGGCTGCTTAAAGATTCAGTGCTGTGAATCTGGACTATTGCTTGACAAGCAGACCACTACCGAAAACTCAAATTGTTATTTTTTAATCAGCTGGTGTTTGAAAGTTTAAATTTAGAATGCTAAGACCAGATCATCAATTTATAATGAACAAAATACAAGCTGTTGGAAAGTCACACTTCAGAAAGTTGAGAATGACTGACTAGCTAACTATAGTAATTGTTTTGGCTTGAATTTTAGTTCAGTTCCGCTCTTTGACTTGAAGAGAGCTTGGAGCTCCAGTCAGGCCCCACTATGGAGGAAACGGTGGGAAGACTTTGCCAACTAACCCTGGCATCTAAGAGCAGCTTCGGGGGCCACATTCAGTGACCTTGATGAGCATTCCTGGCAGCTGGTGACATGATGGCTTAGTGCCTGGCACTTCCTGAAGAAGCTAGATCAGCTTGGGAGGTAATCAGTCCCTCACATGGCAGGACAATGTGTGTGAGTTCCGGGGAATGCATGCGGGACCTTTGGAGGAATGTTGATCTAGGGCACTTTACAAAGGATCCTGCCCAAGAGGGCAGTTTGCCAAGGCGAGGAGATGCTCAGATGTAAGAATGACTGGGATACAAGGTTAGGGGAGGTCTGGAGTGGCCAGCCAAGAGGAATCAGAGTTGAAGAAACCTAGCAGAGGGGGCTTCTGAATAACCCAATGGGAGAAAAAAATAAACTCTGAACGTTGTTAATACCAGTGGGTGAAAACTGAAAAAGAACTTCGCTTTTCCTTGGCCTTTCCACTGCCTCCACACCTCCACTCCATACTAACTTGTGAAGACTGGGGTAGAGGTGCGAGGCAAGAAAACAACCAACCACATCCCCTTGCTAATGAGGAAGGCAGATGGCCATCCACAGTCAGCCCTAGCTGAATAAGAGAGGAGAGATGGGGGATGTGTCTCATATTCATCTCCACATTCTCATTTCTGAACTGAGCCTAAGACTGTAGCTTAAAACGGACTGAAAGCTCCTGGACTACAAAAGAGAGAGAGGAAAAAAAGTCATGAGACTGCACAAGTTTTCTTCTAGGAAACTGGGAAGCAACAGCTTACATTGAACAATTTTGAAAGAACATGGGAGGAAAAACTAAAGCTCCCATCTGACAACATCTCACAAATTGACCTATTCAATATGCATGTGTGCAAAGTCGCCTCAATTGTTTCTGGCTGTTTGCGACCCTGTGGACTGTAGCCCGCCAGGCTCCTCTGCCCATGAGGATTCTCCAGCCAAGAATACTGGAGTGGTAGCCATGCCCTCCTCCAGAGGATCTTCCCAACCCAGGGATCAAACCCACGTTTCTTAAGTCTTCAGCATTGGCAGGCAGATTCTCTACCACTGGCGCTATACCACTTTGTATATACATATAGTTTCTTACCTATATTAAAATTAGGAGTATAAAATATTAATACTTTTAATGACCAGTTCTATTAAAAACATGAAATTAAGATTGTAGTTTAATCATAGAGCCACATAAAGATCAAATATCACACTACCTTGTTATGATGTAGCCATAAGTATTTTAATTTTTTAAACCTAGAAAGATCAATGACCTCTGCCAGCTCCCTAGAAAGGAAAAGAGAAAGTGAGTATTAGCAACAATTAATTTATTCATGTCTAAAGTTGCTTATATAGTTTGACTTGGGGAGAATAGAAAAGGCCTCTTTCTGTCCTTTCAAAATTATTGGCACATTTATACAGGCTAATTTCCTACATTCCACCTTTAAAACTTCATTCTTGGATTAAGATTTTTGTTAGCCAGTTAAAGTAAATACATTTATCACATTAGTAGAATTTATACCTCATTATGACTGAATTTATTGGGACCTTCATTTTAAAAGACTTCACTGAGGAGAGGCCAGAGGAACAAAAGTAAGGGCAGAAGACACCAAACTTAAGGTCAATGTGGGAAACAGCATCGGCTCCTGCTTCAATGCTGCCTACACGGTCTTCAGTTTGAGGTTGTCCAGATCTTGGCCAAACTGGATTTAAGACATGGAAACTGCAGGACCCGAAGAGGCAGAGAGTGAGTGAAGTGTTTTATTCTCCCATTGTTGATTATCATATGTGTGTGTGCTAAGTCACTTCAGTCATGTCCAACTCTTGTGACCTCATGGACTGTAGCCCACCAGGCTTCTCTGTCCATGGGATTCTTTGCCACTGAGTCACCAGAGAAGTCCATAATTTTTAATATTTTGCCACATTTATGTTCACTCTTATCTGTAGACACAATTTACCTATTTGATAGTTGGTAAGTTTCTTGGTGAATCGTTTGAAAATAAGTTGTAGACATGACTCCAGGGCTCTGATTCATAAATACTTCAGCACACACATCCCTCAAATGACAGTCTCCTGCTTAACCACCATACCAATATCAAACCTAAGAAAATTAAAATTGAATTCAATGATATCATCTAATACACTGCTGTTGCTGCTGCTGCTAAGTCACTTCAGTCGTGTCCAACTCTGTGTGACCCCATAGACTGCAGCCCACCAGGCTCCCCCGTCCCTAGGATTCTCCAGGCAAGAATACTGGAGTGGGTTGCCATTTCCTTCTCCAATGCATGAAAGTGGAAAGTGAAAGTGAAGTTGCTCAGTCGTGTCCGACCCTCAGCGACCCCATGGACTGCAGCCTACCAGGCTCCTCCATCCATGGGATTTTCCAGGCAAGAGTACTGGAGTGGGGTGCCATTGCCTTCTCCGAATACACTGCTGTTCATATTCAAATTGTTCCTGTTGTCCCTACATTTCTTTTACAGATTTTTTGCTTGTCTAAACCCAGAATTGCATCAACATTGATGCACTGGTATAACCCATTTTCAGTTGGTATAACCCATTGTTTGTTGTTTAGTTGCTAAGTTGTGTCTGACTCTTTGTGATCCCATGGACTGCAGCATGCCAGGCTTCCCTGTCCTTCACTATCTCCTAGAGTTTGCTCAGATTCATGGCCATTGAGTTGGTGATGCCATCCAATTATCTCATCGTTTGCCTCCCCCGCTTTTCCTCCTGCCCTCAATCTTTCCCAGCATCAGGGTCTTTTCCAACAAGTCAGCTTTTCCCATCAGGTGACCAAAGTATTGGAGCTTCAGCTTCAGTATCAGTCTTTCCAATGAATATTCAGGGTTGATTTCCTTTAGGACTGACTGGTTTGATTTCCTTCCAATGAATATTCAGGGAAGTCCAAGGGACTCTCATGAGCCTTACAATATGAAGGCATCAATTCTTTGGCATTCAGCCTTCTTTATCATTCAACTCTCACATCCATACATGACTACTAGAAAAACTATAGCTTTCACTATACAGACCTTTTTTGGCTAAGAGATCTCTTGCTTTTTAATATGCTATCTAACTTGGTCATAACTTTTCTTCCATGGAGCAAGCATCTTTTAAGTTCATGGCTACAGTCACCATCTGCAGTGATTTTGGAGCCCAAGAAAATAAAATCTGTCACTTTTTTCACTTTTTCCCCATCTATTTGCCATGAAGTGATGGCACTGGATGTCATGATTTTAGTTTTTTGAATGTTGAGTTTTAAGCCAGATATTTCACTCTCCTCTTTCACCCTCATAAGAGGCTCTTTAGTTCCTCTTCATTTTCTGCCATTAGAGTGGTATCATCTGCATATCTGAAGTTGTTGATATTTCTCCCAGCAATCTTAATTCCAGCCTGTGGTTCATTCAGCACAGCAGTTTGCATGATATACTCTGTATAATCCATTAGTCTTCCTAAATTAAAAATAATCCCCTTCTCTCCTTTATTGCCTTCAAACGCTTCCTTTCTGAAGAGTCCAGGACAGTTGTCTGATAGAATTTCTCACATTCTTGATTGGTCTGATTGCTACCTCATGATTAAATTTAAGGTAGATCATTTTTTAATTACAACAGTGGTAATTACTACACATCAGGAGGCAAAATGATGCCACTTTGTCCCACTCTTTATGAAGGTTGTGTGTGTGTGCTCAGTCACTAAGTCGTGATCAACACTTTGCAACCCCATGGACTGTGGCCTTACAGGCTCCTCTCTCCATGGGAGTCTCCAGGCAAGAATACTGGAGTGGGCTGCCATGCCCACCTCCAAGGGATCTTCCTGACCCAGGGATCTCTTATGTCTCCTGCATTGGCAGGCAGATTCTTTACCACTGAGCCACCTGTTCACCCTGTTGGTGAAGCTAAGTTCAGTGATTTGGCTAAGGCTGTATTTTCCAGTTCTCTTCATTGTGAAAGTATTTACAAATTTTATTATTGAAAAGCAATATCTGGGGCAAAATTCTGAGTGATTTGACACTGGACATACTGCAAAATGATCACCAGATGAAATCCAGTTGCTGAAACCATACAAAGTTAATACAATATTATTAACTGTATTCTCATACATTCCATCCCCAACACTTACTTATTTTACAACTGAAAGTTTGTATCTCTTGATCATGTTCACCTGTTTCATGCCCTACCCCCAAATCCCCCTCCCTTCTGGTAACTGCCAACCTGCAGAGAATAGTTTGGTGGTTCTCAATAACTATTTATTCGATGGCTTTAGCTTTGATTAATAATATTGACCTAAATCAGTACATTTTGGATTATGAAATGATAATGTTTCTAATCCTCTCATTATTTTTACATTTATTAGCTGGTACTTGGTAAAAAAAGATCTGCTTCACACCTTTCTTTCTCTCATTCCTTCTCATCGTCATCCTTCTCAGATTTGAAGAGTTTTTTCTTTATCTTTTATCAATTTAAAAAAAAATTCTCACGTTATCCCAAACAGAAGACTTTTCAAGTAGACCACCTTGTCCTTTTGACAGGTGCCATTAGTCTTCAAGCACTTCCCTGATACAACAAAATATTCTGGGTTCCTTCAAAGCAACTTGTAATATATTTGTATACATAATGCATTCTCCTCTTTCACTGAAGATGTGCAGCTAATTTTGGACACTGACACACTTATTGCACCGGACAACAAGGCTGGTATGTCAGCTCCACATTTTTCCTGTGAAAAATTAAGCAGCCACTACATGGTGGCAGAGAAACTCAAGCCCCATTTAGAGTGTTTCTACAAGGATTCCCAGAAAAGTTATTTTCATATATTAATGCTGTAAAATATCAACTTTGTCACATCACTGTCAAATTAATTTTCTTGCAATAGTTGTACTGACATTCTGCTATAGATGATACAATAAAATGGCTCACTTTTGAGGAGAATTTAGCTTAAGTCAGAACAGTTTATTTTGCATATAAATTTGTCCTAAATTAATAACAGGTTATTACATTTTAGGGTGAGGCTAGTGGAATCCCAGGGACAGGGGAGCCTGATGGGCTGCCGTCTATGGGGTCGCACAGAGTTGGACACGACTGAAGCGACTTAGCAGCAGCAGCAGCAGCAGTGGAAGACAATGATAGAAACTCTACTACTGGAGGCAGTCCTAAGATGGCAGAGGAATAGGACGGGGAGACCACTTTCTCCCCTACAAATTCATCAAAAGAACATTTGAGTGCTGAGAAAATTCCACAAAACAACTTCTGAATGCCGGCAGAGGACATCAGGCACCCAGAACAGCAGCCCATTGTCTTCAAAAGGAGGTAGGAAAAAGTACAAAAGACAAAAAGAAAGACAAAAGAGGTAGGGACAGAGCTCCATCCCGGGAAGGGAGTCTTAAAAAAGAGAGAAGTTTCCAAACACCAGGAAACACTCTCACTGATGAGTCTGTGGTGAGCCTTGGAACCACAGAGGGCAACATAATTGGGAGGAAAAATAAATAAATAATTAAAACCCACAGATTACCTGCCCAACGGTAACTCTCCAGTGGAGAAGCAGTGCAGATGCCTTCATCCGCCACTAGCAAGCTGGGGCTGGGCAGGGAGGTGTGGGCTGCTTTGCTTAGAGTAAGGACAGGGCCTGAATGCCCCAAGGGCAATCTGAGGGAACTAACTTGGGTTAGCAAATCAGACTGTGGGATAGCTACCACGCGAAAAGCCCTAACCTAAGAAGGCAATGGCACCCCCACTCCAGTACTGTTGCCTGGAAAATCCCATGGATGGAGGAGCCTGGTAGGCTGCAGTCCATGGGGTCGCTAAGACTCGGACACGACTGAGCGACTTCACTTTCACTTTTCACTTTCATGCATTGGAGAAGGAAATGGCAACCCACTCCAGTGTTCTTGCCTGGAGAATCCCAGGGATGGGGGAGTCTGGTGGGCTGCCGTCTATGGGGTCACACAGAGTCCGACACGACTGAAGCGACTTAGCAGCAAGACACTGTCAGGCCCACCCACAGAAAAAAGGACTGAGCAGAGCTAGCCAGCTGCAGTCCGGCCCATCCCCCAGCGGAGACAGGCAGGCGAGGGCAGCCAGAGCCAGAAGGGGGCAATCACAGACCCAGAGAGGCATTATCTACCAAACTGTAAGCGGGTTTCGTCGCTAACCAAGACTTCTTGGGATTCTGGACTGTCAACATCCGCCTGAGAAGGTGCGCCGGTTGTACACCCAGAAAACCAATTGGCAGGGATAGGGGAGGCATTAAGTCGCAGCGACCGTGCTCGCCAAACATCTGGTCACCTGAGCTGCTCGGATCTGGGAAGGGCACAAAATGCAGGCCCAACAGAGTCTGCGCCTCTGAGGACTACCCGAGTACCTGAACCTGAGTGGCTTAGATCTGGGAGGTGCATGCATCCCAGGGCCGGCCTTGGAGGGTTCCTGGCAGAGCAACCTAGAGCCTGAACAGTGTGGGCAGGGAGGGCACATGCACCATGAGCGGGGCAGGCCCAGTGTGGCTGAGACACTGTGAGCACACACCAGTGTTATTTGTTTGCAGGGTCCCTCCCTCCCCACAGCTTAACTGAACAAGTGAGCCTAAAAAAGTGTCCACCACCGCCCCCTTGTGTCAGGGCGAAAATTAGACACTGAAGAGACCAGCAAACAGAAGCAGCTAAAACAGAGGGAACCTCCTTGGAAGTGACAGGTGCAACAGATTAAAACCCTGTAGTTAGTACTGACTACATAGGAAGGGGCCTATAGATCTTGAGAAATATAAGCTGGATCAAGGAAATATCCAAAAATGAACTGACTCCACACTGCCCACAACACCACCAGAGAAAGTCCTGGATATATTTTTACTAGCATTCTTTAATAAAAAAAAAAATTTTTTTTTCATTTTAAGTCCTTTATTATGCCCATAATTTTCATTTTTATAACCTACTATTACTTTGCAAAAAAAGAGAGACCCTATTTTTAAAGCAAACTTCATATATGTATATTTTTTATAATTTTTGTGATTTTTTTTTCTTTTTTGTTAATATTGTATTTTTTAAAATCCAGCTTCTACATTAGACTTTTAATCTTTGCTTTTTGGTATTTGTTATTAATTTTGTACCTTTAAGAACCAAATCTTCAGTACCCATTTTTACTGAGAACAAGATTACTGGCTTGACTGCTCTCTCTCCCTTTGGACTCTCCTTTTTCTCCACCAGGTCACCTCTATCTGCTCCCTCCCCCTTCTCTTCTCTACCCAACTCTGTGAATCTCTTTGTGTGTTCTAGACTGTGGAGAACACTTAGGGAACTGATTACTGGCTGGATCTGTCTCTCTCATTTTGATTCCCCCTTTTATCCTCCTGGCCACCTCTGTCTCCTTCCTCCCTCTTCTCTTCTCTATATAACTCTGTGAACATCTCTGAGTGGTCCAAACTGTAGAGCGCACATAAGGAAGTGATTACTGGCTAGCTTGCTCTCTCCTCTTTTGATTCCACCTCATCTCATCCTGGTCACCTCTATCTCCCTCCTCCCTCTTCTCTTCTCCATGTAGCTCTGTGAACCTCTCTGGGTGTCCCTCACTGTGGAGAAACTTTTCATCTTTAACCTAGAGGTTTTATCAATGGTGCTGTATAGATGGAGAAGCCTTGAGGCTACTGTAAAAATAAGACTGAAAACCAGAAGCAGGAGGCTTAAGTCCAAATCCTGAGAACACCAGAGAACTCCTGACTCCAGGGAACATTAATCGACAGGAGCTCATCAAACACCTCCATACCTACACTGAAACCAAGCACCCCCAAGGGCCAAAAAGTTCCAGAGCAAGACATACCATGCAAATTCTCCAGCAACACAGGAACACAGCCCTGAGCTTCAATATACAGGCTGCCCAAAGTCACTCCAAACCCAATGACATCTCATAACTCATTACTGGACACTTCATTGCACTCCAGAGAGAAGAAATCCACCTCCACCCACCAGAACACTGACATAAGCTTCCCTAACCAGGAAACCTTGACATGCCACCCATATAACCCCACCCACAGCAAGGAAACTCCACAATAAAGAGAACTCCACAAACTGCCAGAATACAGAAAGGCCACCCCAAACACAGAAATATAAACAAGATGAAGAGACAGAGGAATACCCAGCAGGTAAAGGAACAGGATAAATGCCCACCAAACCAAACAAAAGAGGAAGAGATAGGGAATCTACCTGATAAAGAATTCAGAATAATGATAGTGAAAATGATCCAAAATCTTGAAATCAAAATGGAATCACAGATAAATAACCTGGAGACAAGGATTGAGAAGATGCAAGAAAGGTTTAACAAGGACCTAGAAGAAATAAAAAAGAGTCAATATATAATGAATAATGCAATAATTAAGATCAAAAACACTCTGGAGGGAACAAATAGTAGAATAACAGAGGCGGAAGATAGGATTAGTGAGGTAGAAGATAGAATGGTAGAAATAAATGAATCAGAGAGGAAAAAAGAAAAACAAATAAAAAGAAATGAGGACAATCTCAGAGACCTCTGGGACAATGTTAAACACCCCAACATTCGAATCATAGGAGTCCCAGAAGAAGAAGACAAAAAGAAAGACCATGAGAAAATACTTGAGGATACAATAGTTGAAAACTTCCCTAAAATGGGGAAGGAAATAATCACCCAAGTCCAAGAAACCCAGAGAATCCCAAATAAGATAAACCCAAGGCGAAACACCACAAGGCACATATTAATCAAATTAACAAAGATCAAACACAAAGAACAAAGATAAAAAACAGCAAGGGAAAAACAACAAATAACACACAAGGGGATTCCCATAAGGATAACAGCTGATCTTTCAATAGAAACTCTTCAGGCCAGGAGGGAATGGCAGGACATACTTAAAGTGATGAAAGAAAATAACCTACAGCCCAGATTACTTACCCAGCAAGGATCTCATTCAAATATGAAGGAGAAATCAAAAGTTTTATAGACAAGCAAAAGCTGAGAGAATTCAGCACCACCAAACCAGCTCTCCAACAAATGCTAAAGGATCTTCTCTAGACAGGAAACACAAAAAGGGTGTATAAACTCTAACCCAAAACAATAAAGAAAATGGCAACGGGATCATACTTATCAATAATTACCTTAAACATAAATGGGTTGAATGCCCCAACCAAAAGACTGGCTAAATGGATACAAAAATAAGACCCCTATATATGTTGTCTACAAGAGACCCACCTCAAAACAAGGGACACATACAGACTGAAAGTGAATGGCTGGGAAAAGATATTTGATGCAAATAGAGACCAAAAGAAAGCAGGAGTAGCAATACTCATATCAGATAAAAAAGACTTTAAACCAAAGGCTGTGAAAAGAGACAAAGAAGGACACTACATAATGATCAAAGGATCAATCCAAGAAGAAGACATAACAATTATAAATATTATGCACCCAACATAGGAGCACTGCAATATGTAAGATGAATGCTAACAAGTATGAAAGGGGAAATTAACAATAACACAATAATAGTGGGAGACTTTAATGCCCCACCCACACCTATGGATAGATCAACTAAACAGAAAATTGACAAGGAAACACAAACTTTAAATGATACAATAGACCAGTTAGACCTAATTGATATCTATAGGACATTTCACCCCCAAACAATGAATTTCACCTTTTTCTCAAGCACACATGGAACCCTCTCCAGGATAGATCACATTCTGGGCCATAAATCTAGCCTTGGCAAATTCAAAAAACTTGAAATCATCCCAAGCATCTTTTCTGACCATAATGCAGTAAGATTAGATCTCAATTACAGGAGAAAAGCTATTAAAAATTCCAACATATGGAGGCTGAACAACACGCTGCTGAATAACCAACAAATCACAGAAGAAATCAAAAGAGAAATCAAAATATGCATAGAAATGAATGAAAATGAAAACACAACAACCCAAAACCTGTGGGACACTGTAAAATCAGTGCTAAGGGGAAGGTTCATAGCAATACAGGTATACCTCAAGAAACAAGAAAAAAGTCAAATAACCTAACTCTACACCTAAAGCAACTAGAAAAGGAAGGAATGAAGAATCCCAGGGTTAGTAGAAGGAAAGAAATCTTAAAAATTAGAGCAGAAATAAATGCAAAAGAAACAAAAGAGACTATAGCAAAAATTAACAAAGCCAAAAGCTCGTTCTTTGACAAGATAAATGAAATTGACAAACCGTTAGCCAGACTCATCAAGAAACAAAGGGAGAAAAATCAAATAAATAAAATTAGAAATGAAAATGGAGAGATCACAACAGACAACACAGAAATACAAAGGCTAATAAGAGACTACTATCAGCAATAATAGGCCAATAAAATGGACAACTTGGAAGAAATGGACAAATTCTTAGAAGAGTACAACTTTCCAAAACTGAACCAAACCAGGAAGAAATAGAAAATTTTAACAGACCCATCACAAGCATGGAAATTAAAACTGTAATCAGAACTCTTCCAGCAAACAAAAGCCCAGGTCCAGATGGCTTCACAGCTGAATTCTACCAAAAATTTAGAGAAGAGCTAACACCTATCCTACTCAAACTCTTCCAGAAAATTGCAGAGGAAGGTAAACTTCCAAACTCATTCTATGAGGCCACCATCACCCTAATACCAAAACCTGACAAAGATGCCACAAAAAAAGAAAACTACAGGCCAATATCACTGATGAACATAGATGCAAAAATCCTTAACACAATTCTAGCAATCAGAATCCAACAACACATTAAAAAGATCATACATCATGACCAAGTGGGCTTTATCCCAGGGATGCAAGGATTCTTCAATATCCACAAATCAATCAATGTAATACACCACATTAACGAATTGAAAAATAAAAGCCATATGATTATCTCAATAGATGCAGAGAAAGCCTTTGACAAAATTCAACATCCATTTATAATAAAAACTCTCAAGAAGGCAGGCGTAGAAGGAACATATGGCTGGATGGCATCACTGACTCATTGGACGTGAGTCTGAGTGAACTCCGGGAGTTGGTGATGGACAGGGAGGCCTGGTGTGCTGCGATTCATGGGGTTGCAAAGAGTCGGACATGACTGAGCGACTGATCTGATCTGATATATGACAAACCCACAGCAAACATTATCCTCAATGGTCAAAAATTGAAAGCATTTCCCCTAAAGTCAGGAACAAGACAAGGGTGCCCACTCTCACCACTACTATTCAACAGAGTTTTGGAAGTTTTGGCCACAGCAATCAGAGCAGAAAAAGAAATAAAAGGAATCTAAATTGGAAAAGAAGAAGTAAAACTCTCACTGTGTGCAGATGACATGATCCTCTACATAGAAAACCCTAAAGACTCCACCAGAAAATCACTAGAGCTAATCAATGAATATAATAAAGTTGCAGGATATAAAATCAACACACAGAAATCCCTTGCATTCCTATATGCTAATAATGAGAAAGTAGAGAAATTAAGGAAACAATTCCATTCACCATTGCAATGAAAAAAATAAAACACTTAGGAATATATCTACCTAAAGAAACAAAAGACCTATATAGAAAACTATAAAACACTGGTGAAAGAAATCCAAGAGGACACTAATAGATGAAGAAATATACCATGTTCATGGATCAGAAGAATCAATATAGTGAAAATGAGTATACTACCCAAAGCAATCTATAGATTCAATGCAATCCCTATCAAGCTACCAACGGTATTTTTCACAGAGCTAGAACAAATAATTTCACAATTTGTATGGAAATACAAAAAGCCTCGAATAGCCAAAAGAAATCTTGAGAAAGAAGAATGGAACTGGAGGAATCAATCTGCCTGACTTCAGGCTCTACTACAAAGCCACAGTCATCAAGACAGTATGGTACTGGCACAAAGACAGAAATAAAGATCAATGGAACAAAATAGAAAGTCCAGAGATAAATCCACACACCTATGGACACCTTATCTTTGACAAAGGAGGCAAGAATATACAATGGATAAAAGTGGTGCTGGGAAAACTGGTCAACCACTTTTAAAAGAATGAAACTAGAACACTTTTTAACACCATACACAAAAATAAACTCAAAATGGATTAAAGATCTAAACATAAGACTAGAAACTATAAAACTCCTAAAGGAGAACATAGGCAAAACACTCTCCAACATAAATCACAGCAGGATCCTCTATGACCCACCTCCCAGAATATTGGAAATAAAAGCAAAAATAAACAAATGGGACCTAATTAAAATTAAAAGCTTCTGTACAACAAAGGAAACTACAAGCAAGGTGAAAAGACAGCCTTCAGAATGGGAGAAAATAATAGCAGATAAAGCAACTGACAAAGAATTAATCTCAAAAATATACAAGCAACTCCTGCAGCTCAATTCCAGAAAAATAAACGACCCAATCAAAAAATGGGCCAAAGACCTAAACAGACATTTCTCCAAAGAAGACATACAGATGGCTAACAAACACATGAAAAGATGCTCAACATCACTCATTATCAGAGAAATGCAAATCAAAACCACAATGAGATACCATTTCACACCAGTCAGAATGGCTGCTATCCAAAAGTCTACAAGCAATAAATGCTGGAGAGGGTGTGGAGAAATGGGAACCCTCTTACACTGTTTGTGGAAATGCAAACTAGTACAGCCATTAGGGAGAACAGTGTGGAGATTCCTTTAAAAACTGGAAATAGAACTACCATATGACCCAGCAATCCCACTGCTGGGCATACACACTGAGGAAACCAGAATTGAAAGAGACATGTGTAGCCCAATGTTCATCGCAGCACTGTTTATAATAGCCAGGACATGGAAGCAACCTAGATCTCCATCAGCAGATGAATGGATAAGAAAGCTGTGGTACATATACACAGTGGAGTATTCAGTTCAGTTCAGTTCAGTTCAGTTGCTCAGTCGTGTCCGACTCTTTGCGACCCCCATGAATCGCGGCAACTCAGCCATTAAAAAGAACAGATTTGAATCAGTTCTAATGAGGTGGATGAAACTGGAGCCTATTATACAGAGTGAAGTAAGTCAGAAAGAAAAATACCAATACAGTATACTAACGCATATATATGGAATTTAGAAAGATGGTAACAATAACCCTGTAAGTGAGACAGCAAAAGAGATACAGATGTATAGAACAGTCTTTTGGACTCTGTGGGAGAGGGCGAGGGTGGGATGATTTGGGAGAATGGCATTGAAACACGTATAATATCATATGTGAAACGAGTCACCAGTCCAGGTTCAATGCATGATACAGGATGCTCAGGGCTGGTGCACTGGGATGACCCAGAGGGATGGTATGGGGAGGGAGATGTGAGGGGGGTTCAGAATGGGGAACACATGTACACCTGTGGTGGATGCATGTTGATGTATGGCAAAACCAATACAATATTTTAAAGTAAAAACAATAAAAAAAAAAAGAAAGAAATTCGACTACTAATGATGACAATGACTCATGCTGACAATGATACATTAACTCTGTTGTTACAGTATATGTTCTCCATGATTTCTCAAGGAAACATTGATATGATCCTTTCCATTTTCCAAGGGCAACAAAGACTTAGGCAAATAACCTAATTTACCCAGTTTATTGGCATCTGGACTGTGAAACATTTTTTGTACCTAGATGTATTAAATGATAACTTAGTATTCTGAGGATATAAAATGTATTATCCTTGAATTGAGAAGACCACTAATTATCCACTGTCAGAAAATCAATATTTCCTTTTTGCTACTGTTTTAAAGCTTTTCTTATTGTTATCTACTTATCCTAATGATCAATAGTGTACAGTTGTTAAAATCATGAAAGGCTTACAGATGCAATCTTTTGAAGACAAAAAAATATTTATTGTTATTGTAAAACGAACTGGTCTATGCTGCTAAGTCAGTTCAGTCATGTCCGACTCTGTGCGATCCCATAGATGGCAGCCCACCAGGCTCCCCCGTCCCTGGGATTCTCCAGGCAAGAACACTGGAGTGGGTTGCCATTTCCTTCTCCAATGCAGGAAAGTGAAAAGTGAAAGTGAAGTCGCTCAGTCGTGTCCGACTCTTAGCGACCCCATGGACTACAGCCTACCAGGCTCCTCCACCCATGGGATTTTCCAGGCAAGAGTACTGGAGTGGGGTGCCATTGCCTTCTCCGAACTGGTCTATAGAGAGGATCAAAGTATGACCTTAAGTTTGTCAGAATTGCCTATCATACTTGCTCCATTCTAAAAAGTTTATTTTTTAAAATCTTAACTTTATTAGCTATTTATTCTCTTACCACCAAGAAATTCAGGGTCATTACAAAGATGACTATTATTCATGGCACTAATGAACTGAAACATATTAATATTTATCAAAAGAAATATGTTTATTAATAAAGGATTTCCTCAAATCACCAGAGAACAAGTGATTAACTTCATTGATAAAGTAGGACGTTTTCTTTAAAAAGTAGCTAAGTTCTGAATATTAAGTACAAGTAGAAATATGATAAGCCTCTTTTCTACATAGGCATCACTGGTGCACTAGTAAAGCCTGTGCTGTCAGCATCCAACTGAACACATGCTCTGTCTTCCACCTGGGCTCTACCTCAGCCACTGTGACTTGCTCTGAAGAAGAAGTCGGGAGCCGCGTTAGGCATTACTGACAGACTCACTTTGCCGCCTGCCACGTTGAGAAGTTGGAGTGGAATGAAAGGAAATTGTAAAATAAGGCAGAAGTTTTCCTACTTACCAGTAAAGTTAGTATGAAGGTTATTGGGTAGTGGTTATAGTAAAATAGGGACTATTATTTTAGTATAGTGCTATAATAAGTCATTATCCTTTAATCACAGTAGTAATATTAACTGCACTAATGCTCATTGTTTACTGTGTACCAGACCCTTCCCTACTCTCAACTAACTCACTTAATCTTCACAATGACCCTGTGAAACAGGTAGTACTGTTATATGTAGGCAATAGGTTTGCCAGATAAAATACAGGATCCACAGTTACATGTGCATTTCAGAGAAACAACA